>NC_045541.1:12556823-13209323 GCF_009769535.1 Thamnophis elegans | reverse complement strand
GTGACACTAAATATATATATATATATATACATACATACATACATACATACATACATACATACATACATACATATATATATATGCACACCACATGTATATATGTGCACGCGCACACACACTTGTATGTTTATGTTTATGTTTATGTTTAAGTGTATGTGTATGTGTATGTGTATGTGTATGTGTATGTATATGTATATGTATATGTATATGTATATGTATATGTATATGTATATGTATATGTATATGTATATGTATATGTATTGTGTCACAACCCCTGGTATGCCGAAATATGGGAGGAAGTATACTGCTTTCTTTTCTGTCTATCGACTCACTCTGGGAGCCATCCAGGCAGAAAGCCATTTTTTAATGTTGCCTTGTTACATTTGTATTGCATTTGAAGTGTTCAGTTTTGGAGATTAATTTGGTTCCTTCAAAATTAATTTCATGTCCTGTAGCTTAAAGGTGCTGGAAAAGGGAGGAAGTTTTTTTCTTTTTTTCTTACTGCGTTCTTGTGTTTTGCAATGCATGCATTTATTCTCCTGTTCATTTGTCCTATGTATGTTGCAGGGCAGATTTTGCATGGTATTTCGTAGACTTCTTGGTTTTCTAGCTGGATTTTGTCTTTGAGGTTTCTTAAGATGTTGGGTATTTTTGGTCAGTGTTGAAGGCTGTCTTGATATTGTGTTTGTGGAGAATTTTGCTGATTTTATCTGTGGTGCCTTTGATGTAAGGGAGGAGGGTGATGTTGTTGTCCTTCACTTCATTTCACTCCACTTCAACAAGAGAAAAATTATGGAAGCTATCGAAATAGGGAAACTCCCCCACAACATGAATAAACATGATGATACCTCCCACTTACCAGACATCTGGAAGCCAGCCCTAGTCAACAAACGAGCCCCACCCACCACCCAGGCTGTTACAACACAAAACAACGATGGACACACAGCCAGCACCAATCAGCACCAATCTACCAATTATGATACAACCACACAACCAATCAATCCACTTACTGAAACAAAGCAAGCACTCCAAACTCCCCCACCAAGATTTATAGAAAGATGGCAGCTCCAATCACACTTTAAGCCGAAAACACCAGCCTGAGGATAGCGAGTGAGACCTCACCAAAACGTTGCCAAGACAGTCTCAATGTTACACGGGAAAAGACTCAAATGCAACAAGATTTTGATTTGATTTGATTTGAAAGTTTATTTATAGGCCGCCCTTTTCCCTGGGGGGACTCAGGGTGGCTTACAACTCATGGGGAAGGGGATGCAAACAATGACACATAAGAACAATACATAATTAAAAGAACACAACATTCATACCATTCGGGTGGGGGTAGGCTAAATCTTTAGCCCCAGGCCTGATGGGATAGCCAGATTTTAAGGGCTGTGTGGAAGGTCTGGAGGATGGTGAGGGTACGAATCTCCATGGGGAGATCGTTCCAAAGGGTCGGAGCTACTACCGAGAAGGCTCTCCTCTGCGTAGTTGCCAGTCGACACTGACTGGCAGGTGGGATTCGGAGGAGGCCTAATCTGTGTGATCTAATTGGTCGCGAGGAGGTAATTGGCAGGAGGCGGTCTCTCAAGTGATACATATACATACATACATACATACATACATACATACATATGTGTGTGTGTGTGTGTGTATACACATGCGCACGCGCGCACACACACATATATAACACACACACACACACACACACACACACACACACACACACACACACATATATATATATATATATATATATATATATATATATATATATATATATATATAAAATCTATTTGAAATCAAATAGATTTTCTCCTATATAAAAAACACAATTTAGCTCAGAACCTTTCAGGGTGGAAATAATCACCATTGCTTCAAAATGACATGCATTTTAATGTAGTGGTAGAAATATTATTTTACTTCAATGCTTTTCCCCAGAAAGATTCCATTTTTGTTCTCTCTTTTAAAAATAATAATAATAATAATAAACCAAGATAAATTGAAATTCATATATGCAGCAGAGGTTTTATTTTCTTTTTATTGTTACACAAGAGCATTTTAAGTGGTTGGTTTAACTGGATTACCCACTTACACCAAACACATCCCTCTGAGATTTATCTTTTTTACTAAGTAATTGAACAGGACTTTGTTAATTAGTGCTTTGGCTTGATTTTCTGCAGCATGAATATTTTGTCATTAGCTGGCTAGCATCTAGCACAATCTGATAATTAAACCAGCTTGGTGATGTGGTGTGTTTATATTTTATATAGGGTTGAAATTAATGATTGCTACTATTTTCTTTTCCTCTTGTACAAAACATCCACCTGTCTGCCTCATTTCTATGCATACCATTCTGTTCTGACCAACCTCGTCCCACACCAACACACTCTGAGCCAAAGATAAGTTACGGCATTTAATTAACAGACAGACAGGTCCTTGGCAGCAAACCGGCACAGACAAGCTTGGGCAGCAATCCAGCACAGATAAGCCATGGCAGCAATCCAGCCTGCCAAGCTCACAATAATGTTCTCCAACATTAGTTCTTGCTTTGACTTCTGCAAAAGGGGCGTGTGCACAAGCAATCCTTTTATAGTCTGGAGAGGAGCCTAAGGACCACCAGCTGAGTGCAATTACCTCCTGTAACTGCACAACTGTTCCTGACGCCTATTAGCTCTTCGGTGCCGGGCATCCAGGAACCACTCACTGCTAACATCAGGATCACACTCCCTTGTCTCCTCCCCACTGGTCCAAGGCTCAAGCGCCTCCTGGTGGCCAACCAGCCTCTCTGCGCCATGCTTGAATTCGGAACCCTGTCCAGGGTCCTCCACATCCTCCAGAGCTGACTCATAGGGCCCCTCGCTGTCGGAGTCTGGTGGCAGCTCCAACGGCTTCTGCTGGGCCCCAATACCATTCATATGATCAAACAAGACAATATTACTGTTTATGTATCTAGCATATGACTGTCAAACTCCGAGCCTGAGGACCGGATGTGTCACGCACTGGCCACGCCCACGCCTGGTTTAGCAAAAAGGAAAAAAGTTCTGATATGTCATGTGACACCGATGTGACGACATGACACCCTTCATCTAGCACATTCATTCATTAGAATTGGTGCTAGAATATTGTTTATTAGCCGTACGGCTAATAAAACCTGGCTAATAAAATGGACACACAAGGAATGCATAAGCTCTCAGTATACATACAAGCAAAAAAAGTGATAAATCATAAATCATAAGATACAACCATAAATCATAAGATACAACCAACAACGTGATAGTCATAAAATATCAATAGAAGTAGGTGATAGGAAAGATGAGAAGGATAACAGTAATACTGAGCTACTACATAGTTGGATATCCTTAGGCATAAGAGAGTGCTGTGGGAATTATGTACTTATCAGAGTGATGGCATGGGGGGAAAAACTATTTGGGTCTAGTTGTTTGACATGCAATACCTTATAGCAGCATCCTGAGGGGAGAAGTTAAAAGAGTTTATATGCAGAATGTGAGGGGCTTGTAAATATTTTCTCAGCCGACTCACAATTTCCACTACCAGTTTGGGTGAACCAGTCTGAACCGGCTGAATATCACCTCTGTAACTAATCCATATAGGACTGAGCAAGATACAATTCCTACTGCCATCTTGATTCAGAAAAATAAAAATAAAGGACAAAAATGTATAAGTTTTAAATCAACACCCAAAGAAGTATTCTTCTCTACACTTTTCTTTCTGGAAATCTGGCAGGCCTATCCCTTTGAGAAGACCTTATGTTGTCTGAAAGTGTCATCTTTTCATTTTTTAAAAAAAGTTGCAGCTAGATATGTTTTCCCATGACTGTCAATGAGAGGCATAAAGTTTTGGGCTTTTGCATGTCACTTCAGTGTCAGTCCCCCAAGTGAACAACTTCCAATGTGCTCTAAATTAAACTAGCTTATTTTCAAAATCACCAGTTTGGTGACAGGACTTCTAATAAAAATGTTTTTATATTGACAATATTTCATTTTTTAAAAAATGTGCCTTCATAAGGAAAGGAAAGAAGATGAACAGAAAGACCAAGAAATGACTGCTGATGAGTCACATAATTTCAGATTTTCAACTCTTAAAATTAAGTTTGCTTTACTTGGTTCTTTGAATCCAAAAATATTATTTTTCAGTTGTGCCTTAGTGAGGATAACCGCATATCAAAAAATTCAAAAGCATGGATTGTTTTTGTTTAAAAAAAGTCTAAAAGTTATAAATGTCAAAATCAAAATTAACTGCAGGAATAAACCATAATTGAGAAGGATCTATATAACCCATGTCCTTTGTGGCACCACATAATAGGTCCTGAAGAAGATTCTTCTCTATCTTCACCGAAAAGGTTGTCTAAAACTCCAGATCCAGGGAAAGCCTCTTCAAGAGGAGATGGACCAATGTCTCTCCTATTCCTGCATCTAGATTCATTCCTACTGTATTGCCACAATTAATGGGCATCTGTCCTGATATCCTAGAGCCGAGGTGGTGCAGTGGTTAGGGTGCAGTACTGCAGGCCACTTCAGCTGACTGTTATCTGCAATTCAGCGGTTCAAATCTCACCGGCTCAAGGTTGACTCAGCCTTCCATCCTTCTGAGGTGGGTGAAATGAGGACCCAGACTGTGGGGGCGATATGCTGACTCTGTAAACCACTTAGAGAGGGCTGGAAGCCCTATGAAGCGGTATATAAGTCTAACTGCTATTGCTATTGCTATTGCTATCCTGTTTTCCTTTTATTTTTAACATAGTGGATGAGCCTTACTATAAAGATCAAGCCATTTCTGAGCTCTGATATCTATAGCAATTGCATCTCTTGTTCCAAAGAACCAAGACCTAGTTCTTTGGTGCAGTGATAAATCTGTGTCTGGCTTGTGACACTTTAGACTGCAGGTGGGACTCGCATGACTGAATGTTCCTGTAGAAGAAGAGAAAAATCACTGCCATTCTAATTCATTTTTCTAAGTATTCTTCTTTCTGGGAGAATCTAAGCTTGCAGCTGCAATTGCAAATTGGTCCATCCCAAATCCTCCTCTTTAGAGAAATAACAATATCCAGAACATAATTATAGGGGTAGGGGTAGGGCCATGCAAATATGATCAAATGTGGTTTTTAGTGGCAAAGCTCATCACGGGCAAAAGATAGATTGCACCCATTACTGTCTCTTGATGGCTTAATGACTCTAATGTGAAGCCAACACTTCTTCCCATGGGCAAAACATAAGCTAGTGCATTCAGTGGTGCATTTTCAGTCTCCCCAAGGATAAAATGAGGTACACATATTCATACACTACTTGCCATCAGCAATATGTTCTCATTAGTGATAAAGAACTGTATCTACCTCAAATATTCTTTTTGATATCTGTGCTGATTTCTTTTTTTCTTTTGGCAATATAATGTAGCTCAGCTGTGTTGGCCTTCATAAACACTCTGAAGAATAGATAAATGAATAATTATAGTTAGAGCTATGAGATACACTGATTACAGGAATCAGTAAGGATGGTATTAATCACTTACAGAACATTTAGTCAGTTAAAGTGGGTATATATGTGTGCTATTACCTTGGTTTCTTTTTTTCTTTTCTTTTTTTGAGAAAAAGAATTCTGAAAAGGTTGGTTTTAATTGCTTTTTAAAATAGCAGCTGTTAATTTCAAAGGCTTGAAAAGTGTTGGTTTTAGAAATAATAAGAAAAATATATTTCAAATTCCTGAAGTGAGGTTTTTATCAAAGTGTCAGATTCTGATTGCACTTTAGAAAGATCTGAAATATTTACTATCTCTTTGTAAAGGCAAATAATGAACAATTGTCAGTGTTTTCTCTTGATCTACATAGAGAACTTGCTTTCTTTTTCACTTCTTTTTGGCTCATGTAGATTAATATTTTTTTGCCATCTCTGAGCATAGATATATATATATATACAAGGGATGCATCTAATTTATAGGAGCTTGTCTGCAAAAGAAATTAGAAATTTTGTATATTATAAAGAATCCCATGTCACCATTAGTAGTGTACTAATAGTAATGTTCTAGAATTCATATCCCTGCTATTTTCAAAGGAATAGAAGAGACATCATTAGTATTATTCTGCCAAGCTTTTACTGAATTGTATATAATTTTCACTACACAGTTCATAGATGTTTCCAGAACTTACTTTCTTTTTTTTTTTGGGGGGGGGGGCTAAAGGAGAATTATAACTCATAAATTCATGTAGAGATTTTCTTACAATTGTGCTTCTTTTGGCTTTCTAGTAACTTGTTACCAAAGAGGGTCCCAAGATACTTTTTCAAGAGGCAAAACCCCACCTTTGCTGGAAAATAATTCCACATAGCATAATCTATTAGGCGTGAGCAGAAAAAATAAATACCAGAGACAAAACATTCATGTTTATCATCATCATCATCATAATCATCATCATCAACAACAACAACAGATGATGGAGCAATACCTAAAGGGTTGCCTAGATAAAAGGAAATTTTGAACTTTTCAGACCTGAATAGGCTGACTTTGCAAAAAACCACCTAACTCGGAACTGCCTGTATAATCAGATGTTACCTTAACAGAATTTAAGTTCTTGGTTAGGACTTGAACTGTTAAGTTTTACTAGTCCCAGACTGTGAATCGAATTGAAGACTAAAGCTTAAATAATGATAAACAATGATAAACAATGACGACAACAACAACAAGAAGAAATTGGGCAGTACTTCTAGATAATTGGTCCTTAACACCAATAAGACCAAGGAGCTTATAGTGGACTACAGAAGGAACAGATCAGACATCCATCCCTTGGTTATCTGGAGACCGTGGAACAAGTGGCCAGTTTTAAGTTTTTGGGTGTCATCATAAAAGAGGACCTGATCTAGGGTGCTCACATTGCAGCACTGGTCAAAAGGCACCAGGAGAGATTATACCACCTGAGACTTCTCAGGAAACAACAACTGAATGAAAATTTGCTGGTGACCTTTTACCGCTACACTATAGAGAGTATTTCAACACCTCTGTATGGTTTGCCAGTTGCACAGTGACAGATAGGACAGCACTCCAGAGGGTTAAGATGATTGCCCAGAAGATCATTGGTTGCCCTCTTCTCTCCTTGGAAGAGCTTTATAGTTCCTGCTGCCTTAAGAAAGTTCAAAACATTCTTAAGATCCATCTCATCCTGGGCACCTTTTTTTGAACTATTACCATCTGGTAGACTGTACGAGATAATAAAAACAAGGACAAATAGGTTGAAAAACAGCTTCTATCCCAGAGCAGTAACTATATTGAGTTATACTGTGCAATATTATGCAGTATTTTCAATTTTCAAGGTTTTCAATTCAATTGTATAGAATGTGAAAGATGGGTATTTTTGTTTTATTTTTATATGAGCCGAGGTGGCACAGTGGTTAGAGTGCAGTACTGCAGGCTACTTCAGCTGACTGCTAGTTCTGCAGATCGGCTGTTCAAATCTCATTGGCTCAGGGTTGACTCAGCCTTCCATCCTTCCGAGGCGGGTAAAATGAGGACCCGGATTGTTGGGGGCAATATGCTGACTCTGTAAACTGCTTAAAGAGGGCTAAAAGCCCTATGAAGCAGTATATAAGTCTAACTGCTATTGCTATTGCTATTATAGTTTTCTTGTGTATGATATACACTAAAGATGGCATTTAATTTCATTGATGCAATGAAACTAAACTAAACTAAACTAAACTAAACTAAACTAAACTAAACTAAACTCTTGTTCCTGAGTGTCTTATCCAGATCCTTGAGCATTCTAGCCATTTAATTCTGGGGTTGTTAGAGAGATGGAACAAACTATTCTTGCAGAAAGGGGATTCTAGAGTAATCTCTGCATGCTTGATCTCTAATAATGCTTCAGTCAGCTTAAATATATGAGAACTCAACTGCTGCAGGCTGTTAATGATGGGGAGGGAGAGGGACTGTCAATCTATTCACTACATTGTGAAGTACTGAAATCCAGTGTCTATATTTTTTTAAAAAAAATATATAACTAAATGAATACATCCCCAAATCTTTTTCTTTCATCAGCAAACAAACTTATTAGTGGGGAAAAAAGGTAATCCTGTAGATGTGCTTCAACTTCTCTGCAAACCAGAAGCTAGATTTGGTAGTCAACAATATTTCTGGTTAATGGAGTAAATATTTCAGTGGAAAATTCAGTTTTAGGAGTTTGGCAGGGACAATTACATTACCTCTGAGAAGGCCTGGAGGCAATGCAAATAAATGAATAACTCTAAATACTAATATCAGGCATGATGTACAACTCAAATAAACAAGGCTTTTTAACGAGAGGCTTTGTGTGATATTTTATTTGAGTAATCTTGAGGATCTGCCAAGATATTATGGTTTTTTATGAATCTCATTTGTCACACATTTTGTTTCATATACGTCTCCTCTCCTTCCCTTCTGTCTTTTAGATCTGTAAGAAGCAAAGTCAGATCAGGAGGCAAGTTCATTTTTTACTCATCAGATAGTATAAGTGTCTCCATTAAAACTCCTGGATAACTGAGAGATTTGTTTCAAGGCTGCTTGTGAAAGAAGCATAATCAACAGTAATGTACTAATTTATTTTAATATAATATGTGGCACCCGGTTCTCTTTACTGACATTCAGTGGGTCAGTCAGGGCTGGAAAAACAAAGTTGTCTGATTTATTAGATTTCATTTACTCATACTATGATTCTTCCTCTTTATGCAGCCAGTGAATTTGTACGCCTGTTGACACTACTAAGCAGATAGGGAGAGAGGTGGGAGGCAGGGAGAATGTGTGTGAGAGAAAACTCTAGATTTAGGCTTGTCAGCACTCCTGAATATATTGGTCAGGAAACACGACTGGATGAGCTAAACTTACTTTATTATAACTAACAGAATATTGCAGGTCTGCAGGTACAGACTTCCTGCTGTCACATCAGTGGTGGGTTTCAAAGTTTTTTGGAACCTACTCTGTGGGTGTGGCCTCTTTTGTGGGAGTGACTTGCCGGCCATGTGACCTGGTGGGAGTGGCTTGCCAGCCATGTGTTTTCTTTCTCCCCCCCTCTCTCTCTTTCTTTCTTTCCTTCCTTTTGTCTCTCTGTTCCTTTTTTCTTTTTTTCTTTCATCTCTCTCATTATTTTTCTATCTTTTTATTTATTTATTTCTTCCTTTCTTTCTATCTCTCTCTCTCTCTGTGTCAGTCAGTCAGTCAGTCAGTCAGTCAGTCTGTGTGTGTGTGTGTGTGTGTGTGTGTGTGTGTGTGTAGCAGTGGTGGGTTTCAAAATTTTTTGGAACTCATCTGTAGGTGTGGCCTGCTTTCCAGCTCCACTGGTGGAACCTCTTCTAACCGGTTTGGTAGATTTGACGAACCGGTTCTACCGAATAGGTGCAAACTGGTAGGAATCCACCTCTGTGTCTCATTTAACCATCTGATCTGCTAGAGAAGGTCCTTCTTAAGTTTATCTATGTGACTGTT
Source organism: Thamnophis elegans (assembly GCF_009769535.1). NCBI lineage: Eukaryota > Metazoa > Chordata > Lepidosauria > Squamata > Natricidae > Thamnophis > Thamnophis elegans. The sequence goes on along the minus strand of NC_045541.1, from coordinate 13,199,868 downwards.
AAGCCTTTCCCATCTTGTCTGATTGTTTGCTAAGCAGAACCTCTTTCCTTCATACTTCAAGTCATCCACACATTCCACCGCACCTATATCAATCCAAAATAACAGACAAGTTAGAAATGCTATTAACCAACTTTAGAACAGGAGTGGACCAATCAATTCATGAACTTTATCAGCATTGCAAGGACCTTTTTGGACCCTTCCCAAAATTCCATGGAGAATAACCAATAAAGGCATCATGATTTCCTATCAATTGTTTGCTTGAATTTTTTTTAAAAAAGGATAATGGATATGGCCAGTGGTGGATTAAGGCTTACTGGTGCCCTAAGCACTGACATATCTTGGTGCTCCCCTCCTTTACACATACTGTACAAATGAAGCTAAGCTTCATTGGTTTTTTTCTTTTTCTTTCTCAACTTTGTGGTGTTCTCTTTGAGCCTAGTGCCCTAAGCACATGCTTAGTCTGCTTAACGGTTAATACACCACTGGATATGACCCTCCAATAACAGCCTCTCTAAAAGGAAGAGGTCCCCGACTTTCTTTACACATTCCTTATCTACAGATTCTTTTCCAGAAGTCCTGTTCAGAATAACATAGACCTTTAATAAGACTATGCCTTCAGATCGTTCACTTGAATGTGGAAATTTCTTTGAAACTAAGTCAGAAGTGTATGCTCAGATTTTGATAGCAATTGTGTGGAACAAGGAAAGATAAGTGCAGCAAAGTCTGCCATTGTGACTAGATAGATAGATAGATAGATAGATAGATAGATAGATAGAGATAGAGATAGAGATAGAGATAGAGATAGAGATAGAGATAGAGATAGAGATAGAGATAGATATAGATATAGATATACATCTATAGCTATAGCTATAGCTATTCTGACCCCCCTCGTCCCACACCAACACACACTCTGAGCCAAAGATAAGTTACTGCATTTAATTAACAGACAGACAGGTCCTTGGCAGCAAACCACCACAGACAAGCTTGGGCAGCAGTCCAGCACAGATAAGGCTTGGCAGCAGTCCAGCCTGCCAAGCTCACAATAATGTTCTCCAACATTCATTCCTGCGTTGACTTCTGCAAGAGGGGCATGTGCACAAGCAGTCTTTTTATAGTCTGGAGAGGAGCCTAATGACCACCAGCTGAGTGAAATTACCTCCTGTAACTGCACAAATGTTCCTGACGCCTAGTAGCTCTTTGGTGCCATGCATCCAGGAACAACTCACTGCTGGCGTCCGGCTCACTCTCCCTTGTCTCCTCCCCACTGGTGGCCAACCAGCCTCTCTGCACTCTGTTCAGAGTCAGAATACTGTCCAGGGTCCCCACATCCTCCAGAGTCAACTCATAGCCTATGGGCCATGTCATGTGGGGCTCTCTGGATGGATTTCAATGGTGATCAAAGTATCTTTGAGGGAAGACAGGTTATGTATAGCATAACCTTCAGTTGCAATTTTTTTCCCAACCCATTATTTCTGAATTACAATGTCCCATTTGTCCAGGATCATTGCTCATGCTGGCCAAAGTTTCTAATTTTGTAGCTTCGTCTCCAGTTTTCTACAGTAGAATTCATAGAAAGCATCTATCATCTGTAGCAATAAAACATGCAATTCAAAAGCCACAGCTTTTTAGCAGAGTTTTCATGACAGCCTCTTCTCAGATGGTGGGGCAGAGAGGCTTTCAAGAGATCCTTCCAGGTTAACATATGGACCTGAAATTGGAATTAGTAATAGCAGAAGTCTCCTTGCACACAGAGCAGAACATGTTTGCAGACACAAATTTATTTGCCTTCTAAGGCACAGATTTTATGAGTCAAAACCAACAACACCATGTAAAAGGATTTCAAGTAACATGGCAGAAAAAAAAATCTATTACTTGACATTGTAGGAAGTTAGCAATCACCCCTCTCCTAGGAAAATGAGATATTTTAGGAAATATTAAAAGGGTGGAATATTTCCCTAAAAGGGAGGCAGAAACTCAGCCCCCCTTCCCACCTTTCAGAGTGAAGTGGTCCTATGATCTGATTCAGAAGCTCATTAGAGACTTGAACGCACAAAAAAGCTTTGATTGAGAAGATAATGGCACCTTTCTCACCAAAGTTTTATTATTCTTAAAATGAAACAAATGTTTTCCAGAAACACAGAATAAGAAAAAATGAATGTTAAATTAACATCACAAAGCATGTTTTAAAGTATCCCCCGCCCCTGGCACTGAAAGAGACCAACAAAATGTAATTTAACACCTAATATCAAGTGGTTCAATAGAGAAGCAAATAGATTCTGAAGGGAAGCTAAACACACAAATATGCTTCAAATAGATTCTAAAGGGAGGTTAAATGCAAACATAATCAATTAATGAACTGTGTAGGTAGGAGGAAAATATCTAGATCTCTTCCTCCCTGACAAGGTCTCATTCCCCAAATTACTGTATTATTGTACTTATACTTCTTAATGTTACAATATCAGATTTCCCAGGTTTTTTTTTAAAAAAAGAAGTAATCTAAAAATGAAAGCGTATAGGAAAAGAGAATATATTTATTACAACATGATGATCAGATTTGCAGAAGTGAACACATATAGGGTTTCCACATATGATAAATTTAGACTTTAAAATTACCCCAGCTTTCTGAGCTGCAATCAATATGTTGAAATCCAATAAAGGAAGAGGCAGGTAAAAGCATTACTCACGAAAAGGAAGAAAGGAAGATGCACGTATAAAATAGTAGGAGGCAATTTGGAGAAGGTTTGCTTTATGTAGCAACATAATTGCTTAGATAAACAAAACATCTAATTCATGAGAAGTAGTAAACTGGAGGAGGGGAAAAAAAGAGTTGTGGAAAATTGCCCATCGGTTTAGAGGCTGTTCAATGAAAAACTAAGAGAGGACAAGAATGAGTTCATTCATAAACTCATAGGGTTGGTGTTCTGATCCCGCCGGCTTGTGAATAAACCAGAACACAGGCTTGGCTGTTTGCCACTGTTCAATTACTGAGATAACGAATCCTTTGGCTGGGGACCCAGGCAACTCACGTTCAATAGAGTAGCTCTGCAGCAACCCAGATAGTTCAAACGAAGCAATGCAGATAGTCCCAAACGAACAGACATGACTAGAATGCACAGATCGATTTTCTTAACTACTAATTTGAATGGTTGTTTCCTGCAAATGACCCTGTTTTGTAAAGCAAAATTATATTCTTCTTATTGACACCGGTATAAAATCCCTTGAGGTCCTCCTCAAGGAAGACAATAAAGATACTCTAAACAGTTTCCTCCACATGTTTGTCAGAGTTTGTTGCAGCAATCACATCCAGAAAGCACACACGGGTAACTGATTCAGCAGGATTCATTAACTTCTCTTTATATATAACACATGAAGTAAATATACACTACCAAAAGCAGGTTCTTCCAATGTGATAGTAAATACAAGCAAACATAGGCAGAGGAGAGAACAGTTTTAGTTTCAGTTCAGAGCAGCAGACTAGTTTTGAGCCCAGCACAGACTCAGAGCTTTAGTACAGAACAGCTGAACTAAGCCACACCAAGGCTCCTTGCTTTGTCCTTGTTGCTCACACAGCAAATACTGTTTCAGTTTCCAAACAGCCCTCATTGGCTGACTTAGTTGCTATGCCTGTTCATTGACTGTTACCATGTCTTCCAAGTCATGAACTCTCATGCACTGACAATGTTGTGCTTCTTGTCTCTACCATTTTGCTGGATTCTTGCAAACAAAGATTTAGAATGCTCTCTCACACGCATACAAATACAGATAAGAAAACAGCTGATGTCACTGGGATAGAGAGGCTATATAATAGGATATGATAAGTAATTGTCTCCTGAAGGATAATAAAACACAAAATGGGCCAACACATATTTGACAAGTTAATAATGCCTCAGGTAGCCGATCCATAAGGCGGCACATTTTTAACTTCCTTCTTTCTTTCCTTCCTTGACGTGGTGCAATGTGAAATTTAATTCAAATGTGAAAATGATTGGACCAAAAAGAGAAACTCTGAAGGAGAAGGGAATAATATTGGCAGCTTTGCCCAAGCAGCAGAATGCAATGATATTCAGCTCTCTGATATTTAATATAACAGGACTTACTCCTAGGTAAACATGAACAGGACTTTAATATTTATTGCTTACCGTACAATTTTATGATTTTTTTTCCTGTTAATGTACATAAGGTTTACATCCAAGCGACTACCCCATCATACGAAGTCCTGGAAAGTAAACAGTTTAATAATAATATTAATGTTCTGCAGGAGTCTCCGTCGAGATTCGTACCCTCACCACCATCCAGTCCTTCCGCACGGCCCTTAAGATCTGGCTCTCCCAGCAGGCCTGGGGATAGGTTCTCAATTTACCCGCCCGAGTGTTGATTGTTGAATGCAAGTTGTGTTTTATTATTTTATTTTGTTCACTTATTGTTTGTTTTTTGCACCCCTTTCCCTGTGATTGTAAGCCGCCCTGAGTCCCCTCAGGGAGAAGGGCGGCCTATAAATCTTAATAAAATGAAAATGAAAAAAAAAATGGAAAAAAAAATGAGTCCTTGGTAAAATTGTCCATATTGTCTTCTGCAAGAAACATCTTCCTTCAGCGATGGGATGTTTTTTTTTAATATGAAACCAAGCTAGATGAATTACTAAATACACACATTGAAGAAGTAAAGTTAACCTTCTTATAACAGGGAGGGAAGCTTTGCTTTGATGAAAACCGTATCAGAATATAATAGAGAATATACTGTAAGGCAGCTAAGAACCCACTCGTTTTTTTTAAAAAAAATCATTTCTTTTTTTCTTTTCTTTTTTTGTTTACTCATCCCTTTAGACTCTTTCCATGCTTGCATCTCACTCAGGAACCACTATATGCTGTTAATGTTCTTTATATGCCATGTCTTCATGGTTTTACATTCATTTAATCCTAATTTATACTCAGGGGAAGTCTATGCTCTGGGGTTCCACCACAAATCCGCGAAGCCCTTATCCGCGGAGACATAAGCGCGAAGACTAATTCGTGCCGTTCTAAGCGCTAAGGAAAAACGCGACCCTACCGCGATGACATAATCGCAGAGGGCAAATTCACGCATTCCCAAGCACTCAGTACCCTAAACCTAACCCTAAACCTAACCCTAAACCTAACCCTAAACCTAACCCTAAACCTAACCCTAAACCTAACCCTAAACCTAACCCTAAACCTAACCCTAAACCTAACCCTAAACCTAACCCTAAACCTAACCCTAAACCTAACCCTAAACCTAACCCTAAACCTAACCCTAAACCTAATCCTAAACCTAACCCTAAAACAAACCCCTAAACCTAATCCTAACCCTTACCTTAATTGAAGTCGGCTTTCTGCCGCGGCGCCATTTTAAAGCGCCCTTCTGTTGCTGCGCTGTTGCCACGGCAGTGATGACGCACAGTGAGGACGTCGTGGCTTTAGCGCCGTGATTTTATCACCGCTATTTTGACGAGCACGGTTTTGTCGTGCCACGATGCTCTGGTACTAAAGCAGCAGAGGATTTGCCCTGGATAAACCCTATTTGTGGGTACAATCAAGAAATCCCTAAAAGTTTAGGAAGTAATGAAGTATTAGTACTGCTTTATAAAATCTTAGTAACATCACACCTGGAATACTGCATCCCGTTTTAGTCACCGCATTACAAAGAAGATGTTGAGACTTTGGAAAAAAGTGCAGAGAAGAACAAATAAGATGATGGAAATGCCTGGAGACTAATACATATGAAGGAGAGTTGCGGGATTTGGGTTTGGCTAGTCTAGCGAAAAGAAGCACTGGGGGGACATGATAACAGTATTCCGGTATTTGAGAGGCTGCCACAAAGAGGACTTATTTTCCAAATCACCAGAGGGCAAGAAAAGAAACAATGGGTGGAAACTAATCAAGGCGAGAAGCAACCTGGAATTAAGGAGAATCTTCCTAACAGTGAGGACAGTTAACCAGTGGAACAGCTTGCCTTTAGAAGTTGTGGGTGCTTCATCATTGGAGGTTTATAAGAAGAGACTGAACAGCTACTCGTCTGAAGTGGTATTGGGTCTCCTGCTGGAGCAGGATGATGCTCTCCAAGATCCCTTCAAGCTCTATTCTAAATTGAATTGCATAAATAGGATTAGGTTGGCACATATTTGTAAATTTAGACTGGAATGGGCACACTCCTCCCTTCCTGTCATAGGCATTGCTTTCCAGGACCATTCTGTTTCCCTTTATTTTAGATAGTAGATAGTAGATATCAGAGAGCTGCACTGGCTTCCTATTGGTCTCCGGACCTGCTTCAAGGTGCTAGTTGTTACTTTTAAAGCCCTACATGGTATTGGACCTGGCTACCTGAGAGACTGCCCCCTGCCATTTACCTACCTTTTATTGGTAAAATCACACAGGTTGGGCCTTTTCCGGGTGCCTTTGACCGGACAATGCCGGCTGGCGGCTCCCTGAGGGAGGGCCTTCTTTGTAGCTGCACCGGCCTTGTGGAACGAGCTACCTGCAGAGATCCGGACCCTCACCACTCTCCCGGCCTTCCGTAAAGCGACCAAGACCTGGCTGTTCCTGCAGGCCTGGGGCTGTTGATTAACTTCCAGCCCCACTTGATGGAATGGATGTTGTATTGATTTTAATTCTGTATTTTTAAACGTTTTAAATGCTCTTACTTGTTGTGAGCCGCCCAGAGTCCCTAGGGAGTGGGCGGCATACAAATTCTATTAAAGTTTAAAGTTTAAAGAGAGAAGTTCAAATTAAGAGACCGTGCAGATTAGAATTGGATGGGGGAGGGAGGAAGAGTTTCTGAATAGCAACACCCCAGAATCTCTCAAGATAGTTAAAAGTTTACAGCTTTAGTCTGGCAAGATTTTGTCCATTAGTTATAAGCACTCAGTTTCACTATGTTGTCTTTGTGCTTGAGTCTGACATATATGGAATCAAATGCATCATAGAAGCTCATGTGAACACTGATCGCAGGAAGATTTGGGGCTGAGAACGAGGCATCACTGGTCTATAACTTTTTCCTACATATCTTCCATGCTGTAACTACTTGAGGTAGTTTAATTCAGAAACAAATCTGATGACTAAGAGCGAGGTTCAGTTCTACAGACTTCATTCAAAAAAGGCATAGACATTCACATACTTAATTAGACATTGATTAGAAGCACTTTAAATGATAATGTTTTGATTAGTAAATGCTATCTAATTATGACATTGAAACAGATATTATTACATGCAGATACATTGGAATATCTCAGATCACCCCCAATTATAGTATTAATTTACAATTTAATGATAGAAAGAAATGCTACATTTCTTTAGAGAAGAGATGGAAAACTTTTGGATGCCAGATCTGATCCTTAGCTTTTGGACGGAAATAAGCCTATTAGGGGTGATAACAATGTCTGTGGTTGATGGGGCTATGTTACAAATTAGGCAGCGCTATGCCACAAATGTAAACTATATTACAGATTATTACATTTAGAAGATTGTTATTTCTTTTTTCATTAAACTAAGCCTATTAGTTTTTTTTTATTAAACATATTTAAACAGTGGAAATATGCTTGCTAATCTGTACTGCATTAATTTAAAGTGCTTTATTTGGATGAAATACTGGATTGTATCAATATTAGCCATTCCGCAGATGAATGGAAGCTGCCAGTAAAATGAATTGCACTGTCCTTCCACATCTCCTAAGGGTGAACCATGAACAAAAAAGATTAAAGGATAGTTAAGCTATGTTGGTGAGCAGCAACAAAGTCTACTTATGCAATACAGGGTGTAGACCAACTTCATGATGTATGAATGTACAAAATCTAGAGCTTAATAACAATGCCAATGTTGCATTTTCTTTTTTGGTGTGGGGGATTTGGTATCACCTTTTATGCTACAACCCTAAGGTTATAGCTGTAGAAAACTGAAAGCAACACTTAACAAATCTTCATTGCTTCCAAGATATATGAATATAGAACAATGCCAGATCAAAGTCCAACGCATATAAAGAGACTATATAATGTATTAATAAAAATGGATTCGGAAACAGAATTAGTTAAAGACTGTCTGATAAAATGGGCACAAATTTTTGAAGAACCAATAATGTTGTATACATGGGAAAAGATTTGGGTAAGAAATGTAAAATTTACACAAGCCCCAAATTTGAGAGAAAACTTTTATAAGATGTTTTAGATCCTAAAAAACTGGCCTCTATGTATCCGAATTTACAACCTAAATGCTGGAGAAGTGATTGTGCTGATGCTACATACTATCATATATGGTGGACTTGTAAAAAGGTTAAAGCATTTTGGATAAAAATATGGTGGATTATGCAAAATGTTCTTTAAAAAAGGATAAAGTTTACCCCTCAGTTATTTTTGTTAGATATAATTTCGGATTGTACAGTTATAGAGCCTAACTTGATTTTGCATTTAATAACTGCAGCAAGACTGTTGGTGGCACAATACTGGAAGAAGGAAGATTTGCCTCCTATTCAATAATGGACATTAAAAGAAACAAACTTAACAGAGATGGCTAAAATATCAGGATATCTCAAGGACCATTCCAATGAGAGATATAAATTGGAGTGGAGAAGATGGATTGACTATACTCAAAATAAATATGGGACTAAGAAATTCCAGATAGCTTATGACTGAGGCAACAAGGAATGACATAATCTGTTTAGAGTTAGCCTAGCAAAGTGGAGTTAAAGCTCAAATGATAGAGGATATTAACTTTTTACTTTTAAGTTTATTTTAGAATATTTTTGTTAAAGATTTATACCCTGTATTGGTTCTGGGAAGTCGGGGGAGGGAAGGTTGGGAGGGGTGGGGTTTGGGTGGGGAGGGGAGGGGAGGGGGGTAAACATTTGTAAAAGTTTTTTTTCAAAATTTTCAATAAAAAAGCAATGCCAGATCAATAGCAAGTGATTAAACCTGGTGTCAAAATGGAGTTATGCTATGTCATCATAATAAATGTCCCGAGTTTTATGATCATTCATGACAGTGTGGCTCCAGTTAAAGCACAGACAGCTTACAGTGTTACATCTGATATACTTAACAAATAAGTGTCTTTTTTTAGAAGCTTAATGCATGAAGAAATCTATAAGCATAGTATGAACATGGTTGTCATGGGGGGTGGGGAGAGAATGTGATACAAGGAATGGAAATGGTGTTGATGAGTATGAAGTGTGAAGACAGTGGAGTGAAATCGGTAGAGAGAAACCATGATGCATGAAGAAGCAGAGCGGTGACATTCCTCCAAGTTAGAATCCCAATAGGGCACAAGATAGAAGTGCCCAAGCAGTGGAAATTGTCTCTTCTGGTATCAGATGAAAGTGTTTTGAGAAAAATAATGAGGTACATCTATTGTGGTGGCAGATGCAGCTCTGCAAAAAGGGCCCATTGACATCTTAACATCTCTAGGTTGTGATGATATGCTTGTTGTTTCAGGATACAATGACATGTATGTAACTGATTTTGACAAAACTGTACACATTAATTCTGATTTAGACTGATGTGAATAGCCTGCCTCCTGAAAAGTACAAGCCATTGAACATCAGAAATAAGATTTAGTGTATTTTATGAGTTCATAGCCAAAGGAGAAGTTGTGCTAACCCTAACCCAAACCCTAACCCTAACCTTAACCCTAACCCTTTTTTTTAGTCATATGTTTATATTGTTATTGTAAACCACCCAGAGTCATTTAGGTCAATTGGATGGTGTAAAAATTTAATAAATAAATACAAACATAAATGCATACAATAAATACATATGCTATGCCAAAATCCAGCCAAGAAGGCCTCTCAAAATGTCACCCAATCATTTCACATGGACAAGCTACTTATAGTTACTTAATGGGAAAGATAAATAGTAAGATCAAGGACACAGTATTGTACTCACTATCCCTAAAACATATGCTGAGCAGTGCTTCAGTTTTGTCTGGTGTTTAAGGCTGAGTAAAGCTAGGATATATGATTTCTTAATCCTCTGTTCGGTGGGATGCGGTGGCTCAGTGGCTAAGATGTTGAGCTTGTCGATCAGAAAGGTCGGCAATTCGGCGATTCAAATCTCTAGTGCCGCATAATGGAGTGCGCTCCCGTTACTTGTCCCAGCTTCTGCCAACCTAGCAGTTCGAAAGCATGTAAAAATGCAAGTAGAAAAATAAGGACCACCTTTGGTGGGAAGGTAACAGCATTCTGTGCCTTTGGCATTTAGTCATGCCAGCCACATGACTATGGAGACATCTTCAGACAGTGCTGGCTCTTCGGTTTTGAAACGGAGATGAGCACCACCCCCTAGAATGCGGAACGACTAGCACATATGTGCGAGGGGAACCTTTAAGTTTAATCCTCTGTTGCTTTTTATATAGCCAAGTGAGTGCATGAAGAAACAAGAACTGAGTGGAATCTCTTAATTTTTTTTGAAATAGCACACTTTCTTCAAGAGAACTTTTCCCCATGTTTTTATCAGAGAGCAGAGCAGAAGAATTTTATTAGAAACTAGATAACCCATGATCGGCGGTGGGTTTCAATTTTTTTTTAACCTACTCTGTGGGTGTGGCCTCCTTTGTGGGAGTGGCTTGCCGGCCATGTGTTTTCTCTCTCTCTCTCTTTCCTTCCTTTTGTCTTTCTGTCCCTTTTCCCTTTTTTTCTTTCATCTCTCTCTCACTTTTTCTTTCTTTATTCTTTTTTTAAATTTATTTATTTCTTCCTTTCTTTCTCTTTCTCTCTCTGTGTGAGTCTGTGTGTGTGTGTGTGTGTGTGTGTGTGTGTGTGTCAGTGGTGGGTTTCAAAAATTTTTGGAACCTCCTCTGTAGGTGTGACCTGCTTTCCGGGTCCACTGGTGGAATCTCTTCCAACCGGTTTGGCAGGTTTGATGAACCGGTTCTACTGAACTGGTGCGAACTGGTAGGAACCCACCTCTGCCCATGATCCATGGGATCATTATTTCGGAGACATTTCCTTACCTAAATAGAAAAATAGAATGACCAAGGACGGGCAAAAAAAAACCAGGGGTGGTGGTGGTGGGAGCATCTACTAACTGCCTGCTGGCTTCCCCATTGTGTTTTCTTCTGGGGAGCTGGGAGTGAGCACTGGAAATCTTCCTCCCTCTTTTTCCTCATTAAAATTACCCCATATACCTAGACCCTTATACAGGACCCTTATACTACAAAGTACGTATTTGGCAGCATATTTTGAAATGCCAATGGACTACCTGGATAGTTTAATATATAAGCTTCCTTCTTGGTAGAAAATGTGAAACTGTTAACACATTCTTCTGTTTGGTCCCTAAGCAGTTTTTCAAAGGTATTAGTTAGCCAACGATGCAATCTTTGATATAAGGCTCAAGTTAAAAATTGTAAAGCATTGTTGCCCTCTCAGGCGAATGTATGCATTTATGTATGTGTCAGGGGTGGGTTCCTGCCAGTTCTAATATCTTTTATAGAAGAGGTTCCACAAATCTACAGTGCCATTTAGAACCAGTTCCAGCTCTCTCCCCCCGCCCATCCGCACATCATCAAGATGAAGAGTGAGAGGAGGAATTCTGGGAGTTGAAGTCCACAAGTCTTAAAGCTGTCAAGTTTGAACACCCCTGGGTTTTTTTCTAAAGGGTTAGGGGTGCAAGGGTCCTGTAACTTGACAGCTTTAAGACTTGCACACTTCAGTGCCAGAGTTCCTGAGCCAACATGACTGGAGGAGGAATTCTGGGAGTTGAAGTCCACAAGTCTTAAATCTGTCAAGTTTGAACACCCCTGGGTTTTTTTTCTAAAGGGTTAGGGGTGCAAAGGTCTTGTAACGTGACAGCTTTAAGACTTGCGTTGCTTCAAATGCCAGAGTTTCTGAGCCAACATTTTGATTGCTAAGCAAGAGCATTGTTAAGTGAGTTTCACCACATTTTACAAGTTGGCCATGCCCACCCGGTCTCATGGCCGGCAAGTCACTCCCACAAAGCAGGCCACACCTATAGAAGAGGTTCTAAAATTTTTTGAAACCCACCACTGGTATGTGTGCATATATGATTGCTTGTATGTGTTTATATAAACTCCAAATTACACTAAAACCAGTCACAGAATTCCGATTCTGCATTCCATCTTTAAAGGTTCCTTTCTTGTATTAAATGTTCCCTGCTTATATAAGCAAAATACACCTGGCATCTTTATTTTTGCAGTGTTTCAATAAATATGAAAAAAGATCATTTTTATTGTGTGCGGCTGAGGACTAACAATGAGAACAAATTAGGTTGCAAATCATAGAATCATTCTTTCTGTACCCGAGAGTAATGGCAGAACAAGGCAGGTGTGTGCTACATGAATGGTTGGAAGGAAATTTGATTACAAGGATCAGAAAAATGTATTTATTCTCACTTTCCATCATTCTGAAATGAGGGGTGACAAGGGGACACAATCAGTAGTAGAATGGTAAAAAAAATTGCTTGGAACTTTATTTAAAAGGATCTTTGGTACCAGAAAGAAATGAACATGTATAGATAGAGTACAAACTAGCTTCTTAAAGCTAAATTCCCCTTTGATTCAAGCACAACCCTTACTGATTTCATAAATGCATCCATACAGCTTTGCTGGCAGGGTTTCAACAAAAAGGTTTGTCATTCCTTTAATGAGATTACTTTTGATTTCCTAGTTTTATCCTCCATCCCTGAGATTTCCTGATGCTTTTTCATCTAAATACTCACCAAGTCTGATCCTGCTTTGCTTCCAAACAAGAAAAGGAAGACTAGGAGCTGCCTCCTGTCAAAGCATAAATTATCAATAGTCAAAATGACCCAAAAAGGTAGTTGTAATTCAGTAGGGAAGGCAGACTTTTGGATAAAGGATTACGTTTTTCATCCACAAAATCCTATCCATTAAAATCACGGTGCTCCCAAAAGATATGGAGGGAAGATATGATGTTTCTAGCCAGTTAGATGCTTCATCTCTGATTTTTTTTTTAATGTAGTCAGGTTGTCAGCTGCTAATATACATATTAAAAATACAATTCAAGTGAAAATACAACTCAATTTCTTCTTAGTATCAAAACCCAATATGGACCTGTTTTTACAAGTTACTGTCGGTTGTCCATTTCCCCGCCCCCTCCCATTTTAAGCTTACTTCACCTTGTCCCATTTCAACCTGAGTGTATTCAAAGAAATTGAAAAGAAAGTTATCAATGTGAACATGGTCATGCATTTGATTGATTGATTTAGCCTATCACATTGAGTTACCTGGAAAAATAGCTCACCCAAACATTTGCCTTTTGTAATATTCCTTTTGTAATAATCCTTTTCTAGTTGGAAAGGACGCTACCCAATTCTTGACTTTTATTCTGGAAAAATCAATATTGAATTCTCTTTTCAATTCATAATAATTCAATTCAGTTCATAACAAGAAGCACTAATATGAAAGTGTCAGAAATATAGTATGCACTTAGCTTTGGTTCTTATTTCTATTCCTTCTCATCCTCCATATGATATGTATATATATGTATGTACACACACACACACACACACACAGAGAGAGAGAGAGAGAGAGAGAGAGAGAGAGAGAGAGAGAGAGAGAGAGAGAGTTAAAAGTGGGTTTGGGGAGGAGTGGACTTTTGACCATCCACTAATATAACAATAATAGACATCAGAACAAACTTCCTAAAGTGACCATTCATAAATGAATCCATTTTTTTGGGATGGAGTGAAAAATTGCTATTCCATTGAGCTTTAAGGAGAATGCTTCTCTTTAGACACACACTCCTCCTTTCCAGACACTGCAAATAGTTTTCAGGCGAGTTTCCTGCTGTTTAAAATAGGAAGCAAAAAATAGCCAGCAAATCAGCTAAGAGAAAGCAAGAAGAGATTCTTGGTGTGGCCATGGTAAGGAAACATGGTATGAACTCAAATTTTGGACTCCTATCTTGATGGGAGTATTATTGATATGAATCAAAACTAGGTCTTCAGAAATAGGACGAAATTTCCTAAATATCTAGAAAATCAGGAACATCCCACTTCTATTTATTGTTGGGAGCTTGACGTCCTGAACATAAAGATGAGATGGGCTGAGCTTTCACAGAATTGTTGTACATAGCTAGAGGAGGATATATATTTATTTTATTGATATAAGCAATATTGTTTTTAGGAGGAATGGAACAGTGGTGGGATTCAAATAATTTAACAACCGGTTCTCTGCCCTAATGACCATCTGGGTAGGTGGGGCTTGGTGATTATGTGATTGGGTGGGCATGGCCAACTCAAGGTCACTCAGGTCGATGGGCACTTCGCATTAGCTGCTACAATGTAATAAAGGTTAACAAAGAGACATACAGAGCCGAAGTGGCACAGTGTTTAAGGTGCAGTACTGCAGGCCATTTCAGCTGACTGTTATCTGCAGTTCAGCAGTTCTAATCTCACCGGCTGAAGGTTGACTCAGCCTTCCATCCTTCCAAGGTGGGTGAAATGAGGACCCAGACTGTGGGGGCAATATGCTGACTCTGTAAACTGCTTAGAGAGGGCTGAAAGCCCTATGAAGTGGTATATAAGTCTAACTGCTATTGCTATTGCTAGTTTCTGTAAGCAGGTCAATAAAGATTAGGCTAGAATGTTTCCTTCCTGCCTTCCTTACAGGATTAGCCCTGTAAAGTGGAAAGAAACAAAAGGAGATTTCTTCCAACAACCGGTTGTCTGAACTACTTAGAAAGTTACCAACCGGTTTTCCCGAATAGATGCGAACTGGCTGAATCCCACCACTGGAATGGAAGCTGTATATCAGGACACAGTGGGAGATATAGCCATCCCATGAAAGAAAGAAAGCAAGCAAGCAAACACTACTTTGTACTTTAACATCTTTGAAATTGAGGGCAGCAGGCCAATTAAGAAGATCCTGTGTTCTGCTAGATTTGTCTGCATGGAGAATGGGCTGAAGTTGTCTTACCCACCAATCCCACTCATTGCATCTGCACAGGAAGTGATTGCCTCATTTTGCTGAATTAACCTAAAATGATTCTGAATAATCTCCTGAAGATCAGAAAATGTCCCAAGATTGGTTATTCTCTTAGAACGCAAATGCATTCTTAAAGCAGATGCACTGGATAATTTCCCTCTTTTTCAATTCTATCCTCACAGCTTGTCTCATCAGTAGGCTTTCTGCAAAGCTTTAAGAGCAGGGGTATCAAACTGGCATCCTGCAGGCTGGATGCAACATGTGCAGGCCATGCCCACCCTGTCTCTGCAAAGGCAACAAATATCGCCATACATCACATGATGTGATCGAGTTTGACACCCGTGCTTAAGAGTGTTTCATCCTTCAGGTTTTCAGTGGTAGAGACAGAGGATTTATGTCATCTGTCTAAAGTGTGCATCTGTGCTGGGGGAAACTGAGATCTATTCTCATATCCTATCTCACTGAACAAGGGAGATAAAATAAATACTCTGAGTTAAGAAATAATTCTGAGATTTCTTTTGATGAGGTGCATCCCTTAGGAAACTGTTGTGACTCAGCAGATGGCTGCTGTGAGTCTTTTCGGAATGCAATGATTAACGATGCAGCTGGGGCTCGTTAGTGGGATTTTGGAGATAAAAGGATGGATGCTGCCACGCCCTAGTCGCAGGAGTCAACGCTGTTCCTTCATACGTTCCTTCATGGGTTTCTTGGTTTTTACAACATTGCTTGTTACACTTGGATAAGTCCTTTGGTGTTTCATGTAAACCTGATTCGTGGAGACTTTGGAAGAAGTGCATTGCTTGTAAGAGTTTTGTTTTGCATTCTTGTCGGAGACTTGTATTTATGTTATTTTTGGGCTCGAAGCCAGTTTGAACTGAAAACTGATAAAGAAAGCCTTCTTTTTAAGTTTGCCTGCGTTTGTTAAGAGCCGTGAAGGTAGGACAGAACAGGAAACTAAGCATGATCTTTGCTAAGGTTTGAATTTTGCTGAATATGGAGCTTTAATTGAAACAACTCTTCCCTTCTGATTGTGTGGCTTGTGAAAGTCATTCCCTTTCAATGTGCTTGGGTGGGTCCAAAAGGCCAGCCCAATTATTACACAAAGGAAGGCAACTGATTTTGTGGCATTTTTTTTGTTTTACAAACTGTGTATTAGTGTAGTATAGTGGAGAAAAAGAAAGACCATGAAGTTTTCATTCCAGGAAGGCTCTCCTCCAGAGAAGGGGAGGGGGAAAGATTGTCTAACAAGTTGATAAAAATAAGTTGAATATTCTGGATCACTATGCAATTGATCTGAAAAGAATGAAAATACTATTTACTATGCTTTATTGGGCACTAAAATGTGGGTGGGCTCTGGTATAAATCAGTTTCATAAATAATGACAATTATGATGAAAGACCCGTTCTTGCTACTTCTATATTTTAGGGCTGTGATGGCGAATCTATGGCATGCATGCCACAGGTGGCACGCATAGCCCTATCAGTGGGCATATGAGCTCAACTCCGGTGCACATGCAGGCACTAGCCAGCTGATTTTCACGCCTTCTGTGCCCACCAAAAGTTGGGAAACAGGCTGTTTTCAGCCTCTGGTGGGCCTTTGGGAGAGGAAAGGCTGTTTTCACCCTCCCCAGGCTCCTAGAAAGGTTTGGAGCCTGGGGAGGGCAAAAAATGGTTCCACCATGCCATCATATGTCAAAAGCCAGGGGAGCGCGGGGAGGGGGGTTCATGTGAACATGCATGGGGGGAGTGTGCATAGAATTATGGGTGTGGGCATGTGAATGCACACACCCCCATGCTCTCCCCACTTTTTGCATGCGATGGTAAAAAGGTTAGCCATCACTGTTTTAGGGGAAGTAGGATATCTTCACTTGATGCCTGGAGATAATGCAGTTTGCCTTATCAAGTTGTCTTGCATCACATTGAAGATTGGCCCTGCAGTTTCAGTAACTGGAGCCAGCTTCTGTGTATGCTTTGAGAAAAGTAGAAGCCTCTTTTATCTAGTCAGCCAGAAGACAGGGACAATACAAAACAGAGCAAAGGCTCTGCTTCTCTTTAAGAGGAAAGCGGACCATGCTGCTTCAGAAAATGGTTCCAATAGAGCACTTTCTCCAAACTGTCATTTGCAGTTCTTTAAACCTTCATTTTTGTCCTTGTTCCTTGCTGTCCTCCCCATGACAGTAGGAAATATTGCTAAGCATGAAGTAAAATATCAGCCCAGGTAAAGGTTTAATCCTAGATTAGCCTTTAAAAAAAACAGCATGAAATGAAGAGACAGAGAACAGCACTGAGGATCAGAACTGGGAAATAACCAAGTAGTAGTTCCTGTGAAACTTCTTCCCTCTTCCAAGCCTCTGTAGATTGAAAATATTTACGTGAGTTGTAAATGTATAGCAGAGCTTTCAGCCCATCTGATTTGACGGAATTGGATGGAATGTAAACTATTACTGTTAGAACACTTGTTTGTTTAAGGGTGATGTCGGGATAGATGGGGAACTGTACATTAAATGTGGAGATAACACCAAACTGGCACACCTGATTATACCTTCAAATAGATTGGATTGATGGATTGATGGGCTGATTGATTGATTATGTAGCATCAAGCAAAGATGGAATTTTAGTGACTAAATACACAGCCTTCCTCCATGAAGATCTCTCTTTCACTGGTCTAATGGTGCACACAGTTCCATTGTAACTGTTTACCTGGCTGCTGGTTGTTCTCTCCTTCTTCCTCTTTTTGCCTTTTCCAGCTTTAGAACGTTCTCTAAGTAGGAGAATTTGAGCCTGGTCATTTGTGTCAGGTTGTTTCCTTCTTTAAGACTGTTCTCCTATTTTGAAATCCAGATTTTTGCCAACGTGCATTATCATCATACAGAAAACTGTTACCCTGTTTTTCTGAAAATAAGACCTCCCCAGATAATAAGCCCTTCCCAAAAATATTGCATCACAGCAGCAGCCATGAGGTGACCATGCTCGCCGCCTTCTGCACCTCAAAAATAATAAGACCTCCCTGAAAATAAGTCCAAGCATTTATTTCAGGGGTCAAAAGAAAATAAGACTCTGTCTTATTTTCGGGAAAACATGGTAGTGATAAAAATCACTATATAATATTTGGAATTCTCAGCCAGGATTTTTCTAGCTGATATATACCATTAGTAATCTGTCTACTTGAGAGACCGTCTGCTGCCAATTACCTCCACTAGACCAATAAGATCCCACAGACTAGGCCTCCTCCGAATTCCATCAGCTGCCCAGTGCCGACTGGCGACTACCCGGAGGAGGGCCTTCTCTGTGGCTGTTCCAACCCTGTGGAACGAACTCCCCGTGGAGATTCGTACCCTCACCACCCTCCAGGCCTTCCGCACAGCCCTTAAAACCTGGCTGTTCCGGCAGGCCTGGGGCTAAAGACTCTCAGCCCCACTCCGAATGGTATGATTGTTGCGTTTTTAATAGTATATGGTCTTTGTTCTGTAATTGTTTGTTTGTTTTCCCCTTCCCTTGAATTGTGAGCTGCCCTGAGTCCCCTCAGGGAAAAGGGCGGCATATAAATAAAGCAAATTCCAAATTCCAAATTATTCCTCACCCCTAGCAAAAAGAGAAAGAAAGTGTTGAGGAATTATTCTAAAAACGTAAATGTATTACTTCTTTAACTTCTCAACATAACATATAGATTGGAAAATATTGCTGATGCCTTCTGGGTTTTATACTTATATCTGCTCATAAAGTACATTAAAATAATATTACAAGGAAAACCAGTACAAAATGTTTTACAGATGGCACCTGGCACCAACAAGGTTAGCTAAAATCTTAACAAATACCTCCCCAAAATGTTGGAAATGCGAATCAATGCACGGAACATATTACCATTTATGGTGGACTTGTGAGGAAGCAAAAAGTTTTTTTGAAAAGGATCAAAAATTGGCTGGAGGCAATAACAGGGGTTAAAATAGAATGGAAACCTGAAGTTTTTTTTATTAGGAATTATGTCTGTGAAATACAAAAAAGAAATCCAGTATTTAATACTACATATAATTACGGAGGCCTTTGCCTTTGCCCAGAAATGGAAAAACAAATTAATTCCAAGCGAAGATGAAATAATAAGAAAGGTTATGGATTGTGCTGAAATGGACAAACTAACTAAAGAAATCCAGGGAAAAGAAGAATCAGAATTCTACCAGATATGGGATAAATGGTATAGGTGGATGGAGGAAAGAAACAAGAATCAATGAAGGAATATAACAAAACTCAAAAAATAATAGTTATGAGTAAAATAAGAGGGTTAAGAATGGTGAAATCCAAATGAAATACAATAGAAGGGGAAATAATATAAGGTGAGTGGTACCGATTGATGATTGCTATTATAAAGAACAGGAAGTTCCTGTTCGTATTGTATAAATGTGATGTACGTCTAATTTGTTTGTGTGTGTGTGTATTTTACATGTTTGTTAATAAAAAATCTTAATAATAATAATATGGTCAAGATCTTGTGGGATTTCCGTATACAAACAGACAAAATACTGGCACATAATACAGCAGACATCACACTGGTTGAGAAAAACAAGGTTACAATCATAGATATTGCAATACCAGGTGATAGCAGGGTCGCCAAGAAGGAACATGAAAAAAATCGCAAAATACCAGGACTTAAAAATCGAAATTCAACGACTATGGCACAAACCAGCAGTGGTAATCCCAGTGGTAATTGGCACACTGGGTGCTATTCCAAAAGCACTGGAATTACATTTAAAACAGTTAAAAATTGACAAAATCACCATCAGTCAAATGCAAAAAGCCGCACTGCTTGGATCTGCACGCATATTACGAAAATACGTTATGACGTCCTAGGCCCCTGGGTGGGGCCCGACTAGTAACCAATGCCAAATCCGGCGAAACAACTGGCCGCTGTGATACAATTGTATAATAATAATAATAATAATATTAAAACCCATCCAATGCTGTTACCTGAAACTACGTGGTCTCCACTGAGAAAAGATGAATTTCTTGGAAACTTTCACAAACACTAGAATAGATATGTGCTTTTTCACTCCTAAGCACAGCAAAGCCTTTGACTGTAGGCAAAAGGAATCCATTGGCCAGAAGCCAAGCATCAGTCAAAAGTGTTAGATGCACCCCATTTATTATTAATGGAGTAACACTTCATATAACAGCAACAGTGAAGAAAAGTAAGTAGTTACCATGGTGATTTGTTACTCAATATCTATCTACAAATATTCCCCTCCTCTCTTACCATGATAAATATTGCATTATATAAAGGCTAACAAAGATCGTATCAAGTGCCATTCCTTAGAAGTCTCCAACTGTGAGCATTTTGGCTAGCTAATGGATTGCCTGATAGTCACATTGAATTTGCCATTTGTAAATGTTTAACTTTCCTTCCTATCTTGTTTAAATGGATTCATCATTCCACAATGAAATGTTACAAGACAGCTGTTGATATGATTAGGCCAAAGTATTCCTTTCAGCTTCTGAGTAAATTTCACATCCCTTTGTGCCTTTTGAGCTTATTTCAATGAGGAAATGGAAACTAAATTGAATAGAAATGTTAGAACAATGTTTAAACAAGGTGACTGGGATTTAGTTGGCTTTATTTAGTATTGGCTACATTCAGACTGAAAATATTACCCGGTTGATGCTTTTACACATTTTCTAGCAGTGGTGGGCTGCTGTTGGTTCGGGCTGGTTTAGGCGAAATAGTGGTTCTGATGATACAGCTGGCCCTCCCTGCCCTCCCCCACCTATCCTTCCTATATTTCTGTACCTCCACTGTTCTACTTACCGGGGCTGCCTTAGAAGGTAAGCAGCTGAGCTTCAAATTGCTGTGTTTCGAACGCTGCCCACAAGTGTGTTCAGTGACATGCGGTGAGGTTTATGGCTGGTGAGGCACTGACGTCATCACAATCCTTTTATTAAAATGCCTTTGTAATACAGGGGTTTTTAATAAAAGGATCCGCGCTGTTTTGTCCCATCCTTGCGCATTTCGAAGGGATGGTGGGCAAGAGCGTATCGCCGAGGACCATATGCGGTGACCACCAGTGGCCAAAAACAAAAAAAAGAGATTTTTTTTTGGGGGGGAGCAAGGAGCTGAGGAGTTCCTTGTTGTGTTTTCCACAAGGGAGGACAGTCCCTCCGAGGGGGGGAGGAGAGAGATAGAGATGATGATGGTGATGATGATGATGATGATGATGATGAGGAGGAGGATGACAATTAAGTATCAAAAACCTTTTGAGTTTGACAATATAATACGTTATCCAAAATTATAAATAATCTTATTTTCAGATGCATTTTTTGCCATCTCTGTTATTTTCTTTTTAAAAAATCAGACTTGCTTCCAATTTGTGCCTTCGGGCAAACTGCAGTTTTCTTGGCAAGAGATATAGCTTGCCATTGCTTTCACCATAGGTCTGAGAAAGTTTCTTTCTTTTCTTTCTTTCTTTCTTTCTTTCTTTCTTTCTTTCTTTCTTTCTTTCTTTTTCTTTCTTTTCTCTTCCTTTCTTTCTCCCTGATTTGTTTCCCTCTCTTTTCTCTCTCTCTCATTCTCTCCCTTCAGCTCTCTTTCATTTCTCTTTCTCTCTCCCACTTCTCTATCTAATTTGTTTTCCTCTCTTTTTTCCTCTCTCCCATTCTCTCCTTCCAGCTCTCTTTCATTGCTCCATCCCTCTCTCTCCCTCTCCCTCCCTCTCTCTCTTTCTTTCTCCCCTTTTCTTTTCATCTCTTCCTTGCGCGTGCAAGCAACATACTTTTATGGTCTGGGATCACGGCGGCGGGGACAGCGACTCCTTCCGCTGCCACCACTGAGAAGTGACTACCTGGCTGTGTTGTGGAGAAGAGCCATGCACAATCACCGAACCGATTATTAAACCAGTTGCAGCCCACCCTTGTTCTCTAGGTCTGACTTTTAAACTTTCCAAATGAGCATTTGTGCAGTTTGCTAAGCCACAACAAACTCTAATTTAGGATGATAAAAATCAAGTATCATATTCCTCAATCCAGTGGACTCCATGCAGTTTATATATAATCACATACAATAATCATGATACAATATGAAAATATAAACATTATATAAATATAATAAATTAAACATCACACAGAGATGGCTCTGGAATCTCAAGAAGCCTGTATTCTTGATGACCCTAAAAGTGAAGATTATCGCCAACTAAAAAGTAAGTTGCCCCCTAGGAGGAGATTCCTTACACTGATTCCCTGCCTTCAATCCATCAGTAGGTTGAAGCTCTTGAATAGGCCTTTCCTGACTAACATTTAAGTCTTTAATCATAGCAAGCTAATCTTGAATTGCCATCATGAGCCAAGGTGGCACAGTGGTTAGAGTGCTCAGCTGACTACAGTTCAGCAGTTCGGCTGTTCAAATCTCACCGGCTCAAGGTTGACTCAGCCTTCCATCCTTCCGAGGTAGGTAAAATGAGGACCCAGACTGTGGGGGCAATACGCTGACTCTGTAAACCGCTTAGAGAGGGCTGAAAGCCCTATGAAGCAGTATATACGTCTAACTGCTATTGCTATTGCTATCATAAATATCCTTGAAACCCATGCAACTCCCATGGTGAATGTGTAATGTGGCAGGATTGAGACTGACCAGTAAACTTGTGAGATGTTGTATTTTAGACCACCTGAAGTTTCTGGATGGTCTTCAATGGCAACCCGCTGTAGAGCAAATCACAATAATCTAAACAAGATGTAGCAAAAGCATCCTTTTCCAGCCAAAGCTGAGCATATGGAGAGAGAGATTTCTAATCTTTAAATGTAGTTACTGAAGATTAGGGATGCTTATGCTTCAAAAGGGCCTAGTGGCTCAGTGGCTAACATGCTGACCTTTTTGATCAGAATGTTTGGCAGTTTGGCGGTTTGAATGCCTAGTGCTGCATAACGGAGTGAGCTCCCGTTACTTGTCCCAGCTTCTGCCAACCTAGCAGTTCGAAAGCATGTAAAAATGCAAGTAGAAAAATAAGGACCACCTTTGGTGGGAAGGTAACAGCATTCCATGCACCTTTGGCATTTAGTCATGCCAGCCACATGACCACAGAGATGTCTTTGGACAGCACTGGCTCTTCGGCTTTGAAACAGAGATGAGCACACGCTAAGGTGACCAGATTTTCAGATTGGTAAAGAGGGACACCTTTGACCGGGGTGGGGGGGGGTTGATTAAAAATGTTATACGGAGCAACAAAATTTTTCATACAACGCAAAAATAGTATTGTAATGTTTTTTTTTAAATTTCAACATAACTACAATTTACAAATATAAATTGTAACTGTTGCCAAACATCCAAATTTGACCATGAGGATGCTGCAACAGTCGCTAAGTGTGAAAATGGTCGCTAAGTGTGAAAATTGGTCATCAGTCACTTTTTTCAATGCCATTGTAACTTTGGTCACTATATCACCTTTCTTGCCACAGTTTTTAAGTGAATAAATGCAGCTGATAAGTTAGTAACATAAGTGAATCTGGTTTCCCCATTTGACTTTGTCAAAAGGTGATTATATGACCCCAGGACATTGAAACCATCATAAATACGAATCTGTTGCCAAACATCAAAATTTTGATCGCGTGACCATGAGGATGCTGCAACGGTCACTAAGTGTGAAAATGGTCACTAAGTGTGAAAATGGTCATCAGTCACTTTTTTCAATGCCATTGTAACTTTGGTCACTATACCACCTTTCTTGCCACAGTTTTTAAGTGAATAAATGCAGCTGATAAGTTATTAACATAAGTGAATCTGGTTTCCCCATTTGACTTTGTCAAAAGGCAATTACATGACCCCAGGACACTGAAACCATCATAAATACGAATCTGTTGCCAAACATCAAAATTTTCATCGTGTGACCATGAGGATGCTGCAACGGTCGCTAAGTGTGAAAATGGTTGTTAAGTGTAAAAAATGGTAATCAGTCACTTTTTTCAATGCCATTGTAATGTTGGTCACTAAATGTTTTCCCCCTCCTCGAGACACCTCACTTCTTCCTTCATTCCTCTTGCTTATCTACCTTCACCTTATCCATCTCCTGCTCTTTTCTTCACTTCCTTCCTTTCTCCTTCCATCCTCTCTTCTTTCCTCACTCACTCCCTTCCTCCTTTTCTCTTCCTTCCTCCTTCCATTCTTTCAACTTCCTTTCTTTTACCTATCTATCTTTTCTGTCTTTCTGCTCTTTCCATTTCTCTCTTCCTCTTCGCTTCTGTTCCTTCCTCCTTCCATCCTTTCACCTTCCCTCCTTCCAATTTCTTCCTTCCTTCTGCCTATCTACCTTCACCTTTGTCTTTCTGCTCTTTCCCTGTCTTCCTCTTTCCTCCCTCCCTTCTTTCCTTTCTAGTTCCATCTTTTCTTCTTTCCTCTCTCCCTCCCTTTTTCTTTCTTCCTTCCTTCCTTCCTCCTTCCTCTTGCCTATCAACTTCATCCTCCTCGTCTTTCTGCTCTTTCCCTCTCTTCCCCTTTTCTTCCCACCTCCTTCCCTCTTTTCTCCCTCCCTTCTTCTTTTTCTTCCTTTCTTCTTCCATCTTCCTCCTTCTTTCTCCTTCCTTCCATCTTTTCTCCTTCCATCTTCTCCCCCCTCCCTTCTTCTTTTCCTTCCCCCTCCCTCCTTCCTTCCTCTCCTTCCCACTCTCTCCTTGGGAGGGGGTGGGGGTGGGGGTGGCAGCAGAGACCAAATAAAGTCAGAAAATCTTATTAAAACTTTCCTATTTGTTGGATTGCCTTGCTGCGAACTTATAAACCAAATCAGGGAAACATTTTGCAACCGAGCATGCTGCAAGGAGAGGCAGTCCTGCCCCAGTTTTGCAAGGAATGAGAAACGGTGCTTTAAACCGAAGCAACTGCAATCGGAACCGCAGACAGGGAAAGAAAGAAAGAAAGATCCTTGTAGCACAAAACCCACCTTTGCATGGTTGTGAGAACATAAACAAAACAAAAAAAAAGCACAGCGTCCCTCCGCCCTCTGAATAGGACTCAGCATGACTCCGAGCCGGGCAGGGAGATAAGCACCTTCATTTGCATTCTCTGAGACCGTGATGCTTTGCAAGGAACATTTCCCCGGGCTTTTTGGAGATTTTTCCTTTCGTGCTTAAATAAAAAGAACGGGACTTCTTTAAAACGCCACAGCTCTTTCAGCCTAACAAAAATGCAATCTCTTCCTTCGTCCTTCTCCGTCACTAACAGCTGGGGGCTCAGAAATCGGAGTGAAAAGTCAGTCCTCCATCTCTTCCCTCTTCCCGGATTCACAAGTTTTAAATCTTCCTTCTGTGCATAAACACTCCCTCCCTCCCCCTCTCCCTCTCCCTCTGTATCTGTTTGTCTCTCACTCTCTGTGTGGCTCTTTACCTCTATCTCCCCCCCTCCCTCTCTCTGTCTCTCTTGTCATTCTCTGTGTGTGTCTGTCTCTCTCTCTGTCTCTCCTCCCTCCCTGTGTGTGTGTGTATGTGTGTGTGGGGGGGATCCCTGCCACCGCGGATGGGCTCCGGACTAGTGGAGCCTCCTCTTCCTCCTTTTTAACCAGGCGATCTTTGGCTGCTACACAATCCCAAGGTTTGCAGCGGCTTCAGAGAAAGAAGGCATGCGAGAAAGCCCCCCCCCCCATCCCCGCTGCCTGAACATTTGAATGAAGGAGGCTGCAGGCTCCTTTGTCCTTGGCTATGCAATTTTCTTTCGTTCTCTGCTGCCCGAACGAGTGAATGAGGCAGAGGGAGAATGAAAGGAGATTGCGTCCCTTCTGTCTCCCCGTTGCTCAGAAAAGCAACTGTGGGAAGGTCCTTTGGTGGCGGCAGGCGTCCTAGAACCTGCCTGCTAGCAAAGGACCTTCCCAGAGTTGCTTTTCTGAGCAACGGGGAGACAGAAGGGACAAAATCCCGGCCGGCTGGGATGGGTATACACAATGATGCCAGACCAAGATTCCTCCACGATCCCCAGGAAGAGGCAGAGAAGCGGAAAGCAGCCACAGCATCGGCGGGTGGAGAGAGGAAAGGAAGCTGCAGCCGAAGGGGGAGATGCTCGCTACGGTTCCCTGCTAGAAGCCGCCAAGGGCTGCGTCCACCGCTCATGGCTTCCAGGTGCCGTTTGGCAACGGGAGGCCAGCAACCACCGCAGCAGCAACATATTCCCTTGGCAAAGGCAGATGCAATTCCCCGGTGGCTTGCCTGCACGCGTGCACACACACACGGCCCCGCACACTCCCTTCCCTTCCACGGCTGGCTCCCTTCCCCAAATCCCTAAAGGCTCCAGTACTGTCGCCCGCTTTCATTTTCTCTCCGTTGTGCTCCGAGCTCCGCCTACCACACAACACTGTGACCTTTCCTCTGACAGAAATGTAAATTTTTAGGGAAGGAAGCACGGAGTGATAGTCTCGGCCGATCGGACCTTCCTGGCCGCCTTTGCCGTTTCCAGCCTCGGTGCAGGGGTAAATGCGGTGCCCTTGCGGTGGCTCCTCCACCCCCCGCCCTTCCCCCACCTGCAGCCCCCCCCCCGGCCTGGGGGTGGGTGTCTCCCAGCTCGGAGCTCTGCCTTATCCGTCTCCCCACCTCAGCGCGGCCCATCTCGGTCCAGACCCTCCACGGCTCCGCAGCCAAGGGAAGGAAAGTGGGGGGAAGGCTTCTGGCGGCTCCCAGGCGGCGATCCCACTGCCATCCGCCTGCCCCAGACTCCCTCCCTCCCTCCCTCTTGCAGCCCGCCCCATGCGAATTCCCCCCCCGCATCTTCTCTCAGGTTTCTCTCTCAGGGTAGGGAGGCTGTGGGCTGGCAGTAGCCGCCGCGGGCTGGCTTTCCCCCCCCCGCCCCGCCTCACCTCGCCTCCTCCACTAGCCTTTGTCCCTCCACAGTAGGGTGGCTGGGGGGAGGAGACAGCCCGCCCGCCCAACTCCGCAAAAGGGGAGAAGGAGAGGAGGGCCGTCTCCTCCCCCCCAGCCGCCCTGTGGAGGGACAAAGGCTAGTGGAGGAGGCGGGGTGGGGTGGGGGAAATCCAGACTCCCTAGGGAAGGCCTTCCCTTGCTAAAAGCTGCCGCCACCCACTCTAAGCGGCAAAGCCTCCCGATTCCCACCGGTTACTCACCAGTGAAGTGAGTAACCGGTGGGAATCGGGAGTAACTTCGCAAACAGCGAAGGCGAAATGAAACGGAGACTCGCGCGGCGTGCTTAAGCGGACTCCAGCCAATCAGTGAGCTGGCTAGGATGCCGCGTGCTTAAAGTTTTCCATCCCAGCCAGCTCACTGATTGGCTGGAGTCCAGGCCAATCAGTGAGCGGCAGGCTGGGCTGGCTTAGATTTTTAGTGCAGAATAGAATAGATGGGGGAAAGGAATGAGCGAGCTAGCGGCAGCTGATGATGGGCGGGAGAGCCAGCGAGCGCCGAAATAAAGCGGGGCTTTTTGAGAAGCGGGCGGGACGCGGGAAAAATGATGAAAAATCGGGTCAGTCCCGCCAAATCCAGGACGTCTGGTCACCTTAGCACACACACACCTAGAATGGGGAACAACTAGCGCATATGTGCGCGGGGAACCTTTACCTATAGCTTATGCTTTAAAAATTACCCAGAAGTGTTTCAGATGTCATACAACTACCACAGCTCTCTTCTATTCATTAAAACAGCAGAACATGTTTTTTCAGGCTTGATTGAATGTCATTCCTTTAAAAAAAAGTCAAATCTTGACTAGCATGACTGTTAAAACAGCAACATCTTCTTAAAGATTTATGTGGATGCTTGAAAAAGGCTAGACTGCTTTCATGAAGAAGTGCTGTTTTCTTTCCTCTGCCATGTCTGAAGCTCTTGCTCCAAATTATTTTTAAAGCACAGCCTTACCGATATGCATTTGCAGGAATAATCTTCTTAGAATAATGTGCACAATAGCTACAGGCAGTATTTGTTTAACAACTTCCTTGTTTAGGAACCATTCGTGGATATGACAGTGGTGAAAAAGTAACCTTATTTAAGGACCATTCATAGGTATGGCAGTAATGAAAAAGTAATTTTTGCATTTACAACTTTTGCAGGTCTATAATGAAAAGGAAAGTTGAAGAAAGATCCATGAGCATGATTGCATGTTCACTTAGTCATTATTTAGTAACCCAATTGAGGACTGAAGGTAAAGGTTTCCCTCGCACATATGTGCTAGTCATTCCCGACTTTAGGGGGCGGTGCTCATCTCCATTTCTAAGTTGAAGAGCCAGCGCTGTCCGAAGGCATCTCTGTGGTCATGTGGCCAGCATGACTAAACACTGAAGCTGCACGGAACGCTGTTACCTTCCCACCAAAGTGGTCCCTATTTTTCTACTTGCATCTTTACATGCTTTCAATCTGCTAGGTTGGCAGAAGCTGGGGCAAATAACAGGAGCTCACTCCGTTATGCACTAGGGATTCGAACTGCTGGACTGCCAAACCTGATCAACAAGCTCAGCATCTTATCCACTGAGCTACCACCTCCCTAATTGAGGGCTCCGTGTATATAAATCAGATAGGTTAACATCTTTCCAACACAAATACTTTTTCTAGTATTATTTCTAATTATAGCAATAGCAGTTAGACTTATATACCGCTTCATAGGGCTTTCAGCCCTCTCTAAGCGGTTTACAGAGTCAGCATATCGCCCCCAACAACAATCCGGGTCCTCATTTTACCCACCTCGGAAGGATGGAAGGCTGAGTCAACAACCCTGAGCCGGTGAGATTTGAACAGCCGAACTGCAGAACTGCAGTCAGCTGAAGTAGCCTGCAGTGCTGCATTTAAACACTGCGCCACCTCGGCTCATTATTGTGGCCAAATGAGAAAAGAAGGAAGAAGGAGAAGACTAAATAAGTGACATCACATGCATAATGACAACTTGAAAGAAAAATCTTTTGTAACCTTCATCAGTGGTGCCATTTGTCCTTATATTAGAAACCTTGACTTTTGGGAGATATTACCGTACTGCAAATTCTCCAACCTTGCTGCAAATTTTTTCACTTTGAAAAGAGGATTTGTTTTTAAAGTAACAGTGCCTCTACACCTTGCTGAGCAAATGGACCAGCAGTGACCTCAAAAGAGGCTACAGCTGGTTCAACCTCTGGAGGGTTGCGTCATTTTTGAAGCAGAGTTTCCTGCGTGATGAGGATATTCGGCATGGTACATAAATCTGTTTAGAATCTTACCTTGGGAAAATGAAACATCCTTTCCAAACCATCTGCCTTTCATAGAAAAAGCAAAATCTGATCACATCCATACTGATTTAATTTAAAATGTTGAAATAATGGCCGATCTTGCTGTTTAATCCGTTTTCCTAGTGTACATAGAAACCATACATTTCACCATTATTTACCATGTAATGATCAGGAAAAAAAAGCTAATTAAAAATAAACGTGCTTAGCTTTTGTTGTGTCTTGAGCAAGAATTAACCCTCGCTTTTTTCAAAATCAAAGAGGAAAAATCAATCTTAATTACCACAGTGATATTATAAACGGTCTGTTAAAGAGATTGCTACAGTTAAGCTGCAATGAGAAAAAAGGGTGGTTTAATCTCTGTATTTGTTCTATACCACAAGGAATTTTAAAAAGGTATATTGTCTAGTTCCTCTTACAGAAATAGGATATAGAAATTTGCTTTTGAAATTATGTATAGTCTTGTGATGTAAAGCTAGAAGAAATGAACTTCATTGAAGAAGAGCCTTCTCTGTGGATGTTCCGGCCCTTTGGAACGAGCTCCCTGTGGAGATTCGGACCCTCACCACCCTCCAGGCCTTCCGCAAAGCCCTTAAAACCTGGCTGTTCCAACAGGCCTGGGGCTAATGAGTTTTCTGTCCCCCCTTGAATGGTATGGTTGTTGAGTGTTTTAAATTGTGGTATTGTTTTGTTTGTGTTCTTTTTTCTTATTTGTACCCCCCCCCTGATTTGGTTGTGAGCCGCCCTGAGTCCCCTCCAGGGAATAGGGCGGCATAGAAATATAATAAACTCAACTCAAACTCAAGTCAACTCAAGTTGAAAGGCATCTGCATCAGTGGCGGGATTCAATTTTTTTTACTACTGGTTCTGTGGGCATGGCTTGGTGGGCAAGGGAAGGATATTGTAAAAATCTCCATTCCCTCCCCACTCCAGGGGAAGGTTACTGCAAAATCTCCATTTCCTCCCGATTAGCTGGGACTCGGAAGTCAGAGAATAGATGGGGGCGGGACCAATCAGTGGTGGTATTTATTGGTTCTGCGAAAATTTCAAAATTTCCACTACTGGTTCTCCAGAACTGGTCAGAACTTGTTGAATGCCACCTCTGATCTGCATGCTTCCATAAAGTTACATGCATCAGAGACAGAGTTAAATATAAGGCCATGCGATGGTTTGGATATGATTGTACGAAAGTTACTTGGGAGCGCATGGAAAGGTTAATTCTTCTGCAATTCCTTAAAGAAGTCACATTTTTCCCCACCCCTGGGATTGAAGAGAACATCCCAGAAAAAGACGCAACCACTTTAAACAGTTGCAGAAACGTACTGTGTATGCTCTGTATGCCCTGAAGTACATTTTCCAAGTTATTTCCAGTGTGTTGCATGACCTGATTAATAGAACTGAGATTTGTAAATACCATATATGATGTTAGGAGGGAAGTTGGAAAGTTTTCAGTTGCTCAGTTTTCAGAAATGCCTTCTATGTTTTGCAAAATTTTTAATTTTTTTAACAGACTTAGATCCCATCCAGTGGTGGGATTCAGTGAGTTCGCATCTTTTCGGGAGAACCGGTTGGTAACTTTCTAAGCAGTTCGAAGAACCAGTTGTTGGAAGAAATCTCCTTTTGTTTTTTTCTCACTTTACAAGGGTAATCCTGTAAGGAAGGCAGGAAGGAAACATTCTGGTGTTGTTTCTAGCCTAATCTTTATTGCCCTGCTTACAGAAACTGCTCTCCGGTTAACCATTATTACCATTGTAACAACTAAGGCGAAGCGCCCATCGACCTGAGTGACATTGACTTGGCCATGCCCACATGATCACATGACCACCGAGCCCCACCTACCCAGCTGGTCATTAGGGCAGAGAACTGGTTGGTAAATTATTTTAATCCCACCACTGATCCCATCATATAATAGCAATGGCAATAGTACTTAGACTTGTGTAGATACCACTTTACAATGCTTCACAGCCCTCTTTATAGAGCGATCTAGGTATTCATTTTACTGACCTCGGAAGCAGCAGTGGGATTCACTTGCTTTTTCTATCAGTTCGCTCGCTTTACTTGCACCCACCGCATCTGCACATGCACACCACCTTCTGTGCGTGTGCAGTGCTCGTGCATTAAATTGGGGCAGGTGGGCAGAGCCATTTGCAGCCACTGCTACAGGTTTGCCCAAACCAGAGAAAACCAGCTGAATACCACCTCAGCTCGGAAGGATGGAAGGCAGGGGTGGGTTCCTGCCAGTCCTAACCTCTTCTGTAGAAGAGGTTCCACAAATCTGCCATGCCGTTTAGAACCGGTTCCAGCTCCCTCCCTCTGCCCGTCCACACCACGCTTGCCCCGCCCACCGCTCACTGATTGGCTGGCTCACCAATCGCCCCGCCCACCTCTAAGAGTCCTATCTAAACCTTAAAGTCTTAAAGCTGTCAAGTTTGAACACCCTTGGGTTTTTTTTCTAAAGGGTTAGGGGTGCAAGGATCTTGTAACTTGACAGCTTTAAGACTTGAGTGCTTCAAATGCCAGAGTTTCTAAGCCAACATTTTGGTTGCTAAGCAAGAGCATTGTTAAGTGAGTTTCACCATATTTTACAAGTTGGCCACACCCACCCAGTAACATGACTGCCAAGCCACTCCCATTCAGTCACATGGCCCGCAAGCCACTCCCACAAAGCAGGCCACACCTACAGAAGAGGTTCTAAAAAATTTTGAAACCCACCACTGATGGAAGGCTGAGTCAACCTTGAGCTGGTCAGGATCAAAGGAATTGAACTCCTGGCAATGTCAGCAGAGTTAGCCTGCAATACTGCACTCTAATCACTGCACCACCAAAGCTCTTGGTGACACACCTAGATGATACATTAGAGTCCTATACGTACTTACCTCATAAATCTCATTAGACTCAGTGATTATACAATATGCTTAAAAACCAATGTGGGAGCAGCTAATTAAGGCAATATTATGGCAGAATTGAGACAAATTTAATCCGGAGTGATCCAGAGCAATTCAGAGTTTAACTATCTTCCTTTGGTCAGCTAAATATATTTTGTGCAATCAAACCCCAGTTGTCTGTTGAGAAAGTGAAATGATTACAGCTAGCTTCCAAGCAAAACAGGGACAGGATCCAATCTGGGTTGGTAATTGGGATCAGAAGTTTTGTCCTCTGAGCTTTCATACTCGTGCTGGAGCCCATCTTCAGGGAACTTCTCTCTAGCAGAGTGTGTGGCCAGACCACAGAACAACACACAGTCCTAGGGAAATGTTCCCTGAAGATGGGCTCCAGCATGAGTCCAAAAGCTCAGAAGACAAAACCTATGTTCCCGGTGACCGACCCAGATTGGATACTGCAATATTATCCTGAGACATGTTCACCTTCATTCGTGATATCATTTCTTGCCATTGCTACCATCTTTCTATTGAATATTGCTACAATGCTACAGAACTTAGCAATAGCAATAGCAATAGCAATAGCAGTTAGACTTATATACCACTTCATAGGGCTTTCAGCCCTCTCTAAGCGGTTTACAGAGTCAGCATATCGCCCCCACAATCTGGGTCCTCATTTTACCCACCTCGGAAGGATGGAAGGCTGAGTCAACCTTGAGCCAGTGAGATTAGAACCGCCGAATTGCAGATAGCAGTCAGCTGAAGTGGCCTGCAGTACTGCACTCTACCCACTGCGCCACCTCGGCTCTTAGCCAAGCTGACATCTATTAGGATACTTCAAATTTCACATTAGAAAGGATACACATCCCCATCAATATAAGAATGGCAAATTAGGTTGTCATTGTCAGTACAACAGATGACTAAAATAATCTTCTGTTCAAAAAATAAATTTGACAGAGTTGAAAATGTGGAAACTTTGGGGACTATAATTCTACTAATGATCTTGTATTACATACAATGTCTGAGTTTCTCCTAACAAAAAGTTTTAATACTTAAGTTATGAATGAGCTGTGAAATAAATGATAGATGTTATATGGATTAGATAAGATTAAGTTTTCTACTTTATCTTAAATTTCATACTGTGCTGATTATTATTGTACATTAATTTGATTTCAATTGTAGTTTTAAAATGATAAAAGGTATTTAAATGATTAGAACTAAATTAATGTTATTCTGACAATTTGTACTTAATTTACTGAAGGGCTTACTAATGATCCTTATAAATCTCTTGTTTATTTACTTTGTTTTTTCTTATTTTTCTTTCTTCTTTCTTTGCTTGATTTTTTTATCTTTTAAAATGTTCAGTAAAAATATACAACACAAGGACCTTTTATTCTGCAAGTCACAATATTGTGAAAGATCCAATTTATATCACAAATAGATTTATCAGCTTTCTTTAAAATAAGGTTACCCCATCATCTGAGGTTTTCATAGCAAAAAATCTCAAAATTGCATCTTTGCCCAATATCTTAGACATTAAATGTAGACATTACCAGGGATTCAATAGCTTCATAATCTGTATGTATTTGTTACAATGGGAAATCAACTTCAGAGGGCATAGAACTTTATTTGCTTTAGTGAAATGCTGAAATGGAGATATTCCATTACTTAAAGTTTGGCTCTATGCCTTGGAGTTTAGCTCCAACTTTTGCTTTAGTGAAATGCTCCATTTCTTGGAGTACAGTTCCATTTGTAATAAAATTAGAAAAATATGGGGGAATTAACACAACTTGTCAATGGCTGTCTTCATTTAATGAAACACTACCCATCTGGAGGTAAGATAGATGCTACTTCAGAGGTATTGCAAATCCTAGTCAAAGTGTTATTCCAAATGATGATTGACTTTTAGAATCCCTTATCTGGGTGATGCTGATGATAAACTGTATTTCAATTGTTCATTTTTACTATTTATCAGTGGTGGGATTCAGCCAGTTCGTACCTATTCGGAAGAACCGGTTGGTAACTTTCTAAGCAGTTCGGAGAACTGGTTGTTGGAAGAAATCTCCTTTTGTTTTCTTCTACTTTACAGGGCTAATCCTGTAAGGAAAGCAGGAAGGAAACATTCTAGTGTTGATTCTAGCCTGATCTTTATTGCCCCTTCTTATAGAAACTGCCTCTCCAGTTAACCCTTGTTACATGGAGGCTAAGGTGAAGCGCCCATCGACGTGAGTGACGTTGAGTTGGCCATTCCCACCTAGTCACATGACCACCAAGCCATGCCTACCCAGCTGGTCATTAGGGGAGAGAACCGGTTGTTAAATTATTTGAATCCCACCACTGTTACTTATCTATGATTTTTAATGTTTTGCTCAGGCATTAATTTTATCATTTTCCACCCAGAGTTCATTTGGATTATGGCAGGCTATAAATATTGTAAAATAAAATTAAGAATAGAAGGCTTTTATAAGCAAATCAAATTAGGTATAGTATATTTATAAAGTAAAAGGTGACTTAATATATGAGAGTATTAAAATGTATTTGTGTTTCTTTGCATTCCTCCCAAACGTCTGGACATTTTAATGAATCAGAAGAGAAAAAAATCCAAATGTTTACATTATTTCAAAATTTTCAGAAATTTTAGATTTCTTAGGATGCACCTTTTTGCTATATTCACTCTTCAGCGATGAGAATATCTAGTGATGAGCTGATCACAGATCAAGGAAAATCATAATTCATTAAAAGCAGAGAAAAGATGAACTACAGGAAAAGTACCTTTGAAGTAAAAATGTACCTTTCTATGAAAGGTATTTTCCATTATCTGACCTTTGGCTTTTGAATAGCACTAGATTAACAGAGGTTGTGATGTGCCTGCTATATTAATTTGCGCAAAACCTGGTAGGATTATGTATGAATACTGATAAATCAGCCAACATTTTGGAAATCTTTGTTCTACCTCTCAGCACAGATCAGTGAATGCTAATAATCATTTCTAAATTCACAAATTATCACATAATCTTTGAAAAATGAACACTTACGTGACTTTCATAGATGAATATCTGCAGTTACCAAAACTTTCACAGTTTATTCTTATTTCATTCCTTCATCAAAACCACCATGGTGTATCCATTCATTTCTTCCAACTTGTAAGTTACTCCATAGCAGCTTCCTTACCTATTGGGGGGTAGATAAAGTGATGCCCTCAGCAACAAATATTCCTGAAGACAATTTTGATCCTCCTGAACATCCCTTTTCCATCTGAATTTTTAGAATTTTTTTCGTTTAAAAAAATAAAATTGAAAGCTGACACACTGTGAAGCAAAGCAGCAGGCTCTAGTATCATTTATATTGAAGAGATTTGCATTCTGCAAAAGTCATGTTATGATTAGTCTTGGAAGCTATTAACCTTATGGTAAATGATGTTTTGAGGCTCGCCATATCCTTTACTATATCCATGTCCTGGGTGATAGGGTGGTAATCATTCTGTAAATATATGTACCATATATTAGAGCTACCATACCTAGATTGTAAAATGCATAGGCAACCACTAGATGGCAGCAAAGATGTACACCCAAATTTAATTTTATGCTGCCATCTAGTAGGAATCTGTTGCTTTGCATTCCAAATTGACATTATATTACCAATATTATATCCTTTCAAAATTTCAAATGGGCATTGAACGCACACGAGAAAAGTGTATCCAAATCTTTTTAGATTTATTAATTTAATTTTCATTTTGTAAAGAACCATAGCTCCTCTGTTTGTAGCTGCACTGAGTAAAAGGGATTTATAATTGTCATCCCCTAGAGATAGCCCAGATAATAAGCACTAGCCATCAGTAGTAACACTACTTTTATTGTAATGGAATCTTGCAAGTGTGAAATTACCTCTTCCTTCCCTTTTGCTCTCCTGAAAATCAGGAAGGGTCTATTCTGAGATGCTTTCTCCATCTCCACCCCTTTTTCAGAATTAGATTTCATTAATCAGATCATATTCTAGTGATGCTAACCTTTTAAATCGTCACATGCCCAAAGCCATAATGCCATGGGTGTACGACACCCCACCCCACCCTGCACACGCATGTGTGAACTCCCTGCATTCCCCTGATGCCACCCCCCCCACGCATGCTCCCTGCCCCTGCTCACTCATTTTTTGCTTCCATTTAGTGCAGGAAGCTTTCCAGGCCCAAAATGTGGTGCAGGGAGGGTGTGCAAAATGCAATGTGAGCACCCCCGCCCCTGCACGCACCCTACACCCATGCATGGGCACTGCTATGTCCCCCACATGAGTCCTGCCCTGTGTGCATGCACAGCAGAGACCCGAACACCAGCTGGCTGGTGGGAGGCGCGTGCACATGCCTGGTGGAACTGGGCTGGGGTGATGGGTCGCATGCCCTCAGAGAGGGCTCTGCATGCCACCTTTGGCATGTGTGGCATTGGTTCTCCATCACAGTTTTAGGCTGAGTTTCTTCCTTCTGTCTTCCAAAGTAATTTCCACAGACCATTACAAAATGACACAATTAGTTGTTCATATCAGTGGTGGGTTGGCAATTTCTTTACTACCAGTTTGGGTGCACTCGTGCATGCAACACTTCTGCGCATGTGCAGAAGCATCCAGGCAGGTGGGCAGAACCTCCCACTGCCATTACTATCGGTTCGCTCGATCCAGGCCAAACTGGGAGCAACTCAACTCTGGTTCATATTGCATAACGAACACTACACTATAGCTTGGCAAAACTATTCTTGTCAGCCTCTGCTTTGCTGCTGCTTCGGCTGCCATTGAAATGGGGAGGGGGGCATGGTATTTGGGAGGGGAATACTAATTGTGCTGGAGGAAGAATCTGGAGTTTCTGCTGTCTGTCTTACTGCGCATGTGGAGGAGGTTTCCCGCCAAGGCCAACGGCACCAACATTCCATCTGGGTGATGCCTTTCAAAGTTATCTCACACTTGACACTTGGGAGAATTATGATTGGACTGTAACTGGGATGCCAGGGGGTGGGGAATGGGTTATTCTATATATCATTTGCTTTCGCGCCTAAATAATCAGTCTTCGCTTTGCTACACTTCTAATCATTTATAATTAGTAAAAGTACATTTGATTTCTATCAATGGAATCTCGTGGTTTTCTTTCCTAATTATTCAATGGAGGAGTGCTGACAATTCTAACATATAGCCCTAGTTCTGGCAGATACTGGAATCCCACGTTCTATGAAATTTAAAAGCAAATTACTGTTTTTATTATGGGATATTTTGTTTTCACTAAGATAGGCACTAAAGTAAGTACATTAAATCGGGGGGGGGGGCAATAAACCTTATTAGAAAAACCATTAATAATTAACCATATTATAACTTTGTTCATTGGTTGATGAGATACTTCCTTTAAAAATTGGAGTGCTAATTGGGAGCAGCTCTTGAAAATTAGTGACTAATGGAGTTGGCAGGAGTCAGATATGGAAGCTTCACAACTAAACAGGTAACATTTACAATAATGACACCAATTTAAAATATCATGATTTTATTAAAATATATAAAGTATATATTATAGTTTGGCTCATGCCTGTTCAATCAGTTGCTCACCTTCCTAGGTAGCTCCCAATAAATATCTTTAATGATTTTTCCTTAAAACAACATTGATTATTATACCCTGGCACTGGAATATTATGTTGGCAATAAGCTTGCCTTAATTTGGAACAGTCACTTCATGTTTCAGATCAGTTTATACTTATTGATAGAAATGTTGTTTCTTAAATAACCCCACCTTTCTCTCTCTCCCCTTCTCTTTCTCTCTTTCACACAGATAAACAAACAAACATATAAATTGTGAATCGTCAAAAAGTTGTGGATAACTATGGATCCTCAACAAGGTCAGGGAGATGTTTGGTGGTGCTGTTATACCTTTATATTTACATCCACATCAGTAATGGTATCCTCTTACTTTCACTACTGATTGGTTAGCTGGAGTGTGTGCACGACATGTCTGGGCATGCGCAGAAGGTCGGTGATGATGTCTGAGTGGGTGGGCGGAGCCTCGCACCACCTCTGATCCACATCCACATCTGTACATATTTTACCTACATATAAAGTAGCTTCTCAAGCAGAAAACAATACACATAATGTAAAAGAGGAAATGCAGGAAATTTCCACAACATAATAAACCAAAATATCACACAATGGATCCGACACCCACTCTAGTCCAAAGGCCTGCGGAAAGAGCCAGGTTTTAAACGATTGATTAAATAAGAATTGGGAGGGGGCAGCTCTACAAATCTTGGTGAAATGTTGTTCCAAGAAAACTTTATGAAATATTGGTTTTGAGAGGATGACCGATCCCTTCTCCAGAATTAAGCAGAAAGAGCATACAATTAACAGCCAGGGAATGTTTCAATAACTTTTCCAAACAAATGTTTTCACAACAATTAATAAAGAATAACAAGTAAGGACATGGTGGGATGGGGATAAAGAATAAAAATGTGAGATATAGTTGATAGAAGAGGGTATAAAAAAGATGAGCAAGATATGCCGAGGTGGCGCAGTGGTTAAATGCAGCACTACAGGCTACTTCAGCTGACTGCGGTTCTGCAGTTTGGCTGTTCAAATCTCACCGGCTCAGGGTTGACTCAGCCTTCCATCCTTCCGAGGTGGATAAAATGAGGACCCGGATTGTTGTTGGGGGCAATATGCTGACTCTGTAAACCGCTTAGAGAGGGCTGAAAGCCCTATGAAGCGGTATATAAGTCTAACTGCTATTGCTATGCATATATATGTGGATAGGGAGTAGGAAATATAGAATATATTTATGTAGAAAGTACAGATAGTCCTTGACTTAAAGCCATAATTGAGCCTGCAATTTTGGTCATGATATGTAAGATGTGAAGGACCAGGTTCATATATGGAGGTTCGATTTAACTGATTTATTGCTAAAAGCCTATGCAAAGAATCTTCTCAATTGATGGTCAACACTTGGTTCGAGTTAGAGAAGGGTCAATGGCAGTCAAGGGGGAAAGAGGAGGTCGGACTTTGTTTGCAATAGTTATTCTAGGTTATCCTGCTTTTGGCCCCTTCCCTGACTCTGTTGGTCTTTTTCCTACATGACAGATATAAACCAGGTCATCTATGTGAACATGGCCTTTTTTGTGGCAGTTGTTTGCTAAGCGGCCTTTAGTAAACTGGAAATAAATACCAGTTTTCAGGAAAAAAATGTCATAACTCAAAGTCATGAGCTTGCAGGATATTGCATAAGTACAGGCTGGTTACTGATGGTCCAATTAATGTAACTACTGCTGGTGGTAGTGAAACAGAACTTCAAAACTGGATCATAAGTTCCTTTTTCAGAGTCCATCCTAACTCCAAATGGCCCCTAGGCCACCAGTCATAAGTCAAGAACTACTTGTAAAGTTCAGCTCCTAACATTAGCTGATCAGGAAAAGTTAAGCATGGTTGGGCCTGGTGAATATTGGAAATCTCAGGCTTATAAGACTACACTAGAAAATGAACCCACAAAATCATTAGGAATCAAGATCAACCTGAAGAAGATGTGACTTGACTTAGTTGCTGAATACATTAAAGGTTTGGAAGGCTGAGAAGGTTGCTATTCCATTTTCTTAACAGTAGGGATTGGATGAGTTAATCCAGTATCTAAATATTTAGTAACATTTTGCACGTTTTTTATGAGCTTAGTTGCCCATAAACATGTATTGTAAAATGTTTTAGTGGAACTTGTAATTGCATAATCTGCTCTACCAGAATATAGTACGTAGCATGAATCGCCATAGATAAGGACTGATTCAATCGGGGGAATAATTCAAGGAAAGTGTGCCACCCTCTAGAAGAAATGACAATTCAACCACACTTCTGTAGGTCTTCCACAGCCAGTAATCTTGGCAGTCACCGTATGAGACATTCAATTCATAGTTGGACTAAACTACTGTTATTACTGCTTGTCAAAAATAGTGATCATTGGGATTGCTTGAGGAGTCATTCTTACTGATCTAAATGCCATTACCAAGGATGACATAGGAAAGAACATATTCTATTTGCCTTAGGATATTACATACCTGCCGTTGTCACCACTTCAGCTAATGGCATTACCTGAAATGGCGAACAAGTGTACTTGTCACTGACATTTTCT
Organism: Thamnophis elegans; assembly: GCF_009769535.1. Lineage (NCBI taxonomy): Eukaryota > Metazoa > Chordata > Lepidosauria > Squamata > Natricidae > Thamnophis > Thamnophis elegans. The sequence continues at coordinate 13,159,821 of NC_045541.1, read as the reverse complement.
ATTAGAGAAGCCATAAGTCATCCTTTAAATAAAGCACTGACATGCATACCCACATCTGCATATACTTGTGAAGGAAAGCAATTCAGTGAAAGCTTCAATTGCTTCCAAGAAAAATACTGCATTGAAAATAAGATGACAAGGTAGACAGGGGGAAGAAAGAGAGCAGGCTGACTTTGAAAATAGTCTAGACACCTTTAGATTATTGTAAATAATGCTGAGCATCAGCAGTAGTGCAATTAAAATTAATCCCGAAAGCAGAAGGGGAATCTGAGAAATATTTTACAAAACCAAAAGCTTTGGTATAAGGAAATTCTCTTGCAACAGCAAGCAAGAAAGCATTTTTTATTGACACATGGCAAGATCATCCTCTGTTAGTTGAGTCTGCCAATCAGGGCCCCGCTGCCATTTTTATCACCCACCCGGCAAAATGTTACCTCCTGCAATCTGACCTAAGACTCTTCCTCAATGATCTTGGCAAGTAGCAGTGAAAACCAGCAGCGTCCAGAAAACTAGTCTTGCCCATTTTAATTTCTCCACATTTCCCCTGGAGTATTCCACAAAGCAAAGCTGGATCAAGAGGTCAGTGCAGGATATGGGACTCCATTCCTACCCAATTTGAATTTAGTGGTGAGGTCTTCTCAGTTAGCTCTGATTCCTGAAAGTTCTAGACTGTGTGGGCTCTTGCGGTTAGTGCTAATTTATGGCATATACTGATGAATTGACAACAGATGTAAACTATATTTGATTGTGACCCGACAAATGTGCGCACATCAAAAGCGCTCCAACAAAACCGCTGCGACAAAAACGACGATGTCATACACATGCCCAAAACAACGCACCGACAAAACTGCCCCAACAAAAGCGCGATTTCAGTTAAGGTAACGGTTAGGTTCAGGGTTCTGTTTAGGGTTAGGGTTAGGGTTAGGGTTAGGGTTAGGGTTAGGGTTAGGGTTATTCGGTTGTTATTACTTGTTCATTGAAGGCGCGCTTTTGTCAGTGCGCTGTTGTCGGCGCGCTTCTGCGTTCATTTGTCAGCGCAATTTCGAATTCACGGTTTTTGTCACCGCGGTTTCGTCGGCGCGCTTTTGTCGAGCACGCTTTTGTCGGCGAACCATATTTGATAGCCTTTTTGCTACTGACTGCATGCCCTGTGAAATTCCTTGTTTGTGTCAACTGTTGGAGTACCTCTCTGAGAAATGGTTGGTGGCATTTGCAAGACAAGATTAAACTTTCTGAAAGAGACAATTTAGGATTTTAATTCCTTGATTCTATTTTAAGAACAAAAGTAAATAATTTTTTCTGATCTGGCTATACTGATTCTAGCAAAGAACTGTGTTTGATTGAAAATCATTCGGTGCAGGTGATTCAAAGCAGGGTTAAAACATTAGCTTAGAATGCAAAGCTGCAGTACTTGAGCTACAAACAATCTATGATCCAAATACCTCTCCCCAAATTGAACTAAATATACAATAGAAGGGGAAAATTAAATGCACAAGGAGCAATTAACCCAGCTATTTTAATTGATTTAGCTTAATTGTATTCTTTCTTTCTTTCTTTTCCTTCTTTCTTTCTTTTTCTTTCTATAGCAATAGCACTTAGACCTATATACCACTTCATAGTGCTTTATAGCCCTCCTTAAGTGGTTTTATATAGTCAGCATATTGCCCCCCACAATCTGGGTCCTCATTTTACTGAGCTCAGGAGGATGGAAGACTGAGTTAACCTTGAGCCTGGAGAGATTCGAACTACCAAACTACAGGCAGCAGGCAGTCAGCAAAATGCAGCAGTACTGCTTTCTAATCCCTGCGCCACTGTGGCTCATTTATATGCTACCAATCTCACATGATTTAGGGTGGCTTGCAATTCTTTACAGAAATTCTTTAAAGAAACATTTCAACTTAAATGATAGGTACAAGTTACTTATTATTTTCAGTGGTACATATAAAACCAAAGGCTGCAATGTTTTTAAAAAGTCATATTCCATACCAATTGATATAAATTTGGAACAATCTTGCATGGATTTATGATGGGTTTACAAAACAGGTTCCATCCAGGGTTTGTCTTGGTCTTTAGGGGGGAATATTGTGCCAGGAGAACATATATCCACCACAGAACAGTATATCTTATACAGATTTGTACAGAGCAGTGTATCTTATACAGATTTGTAGTCAAAATTCTTGGCATGAATTTATGTCTGCTTAGCAGACATAAATTCCCCAAAATAATAGACGCTGTAATAATTATCCAGGCATAAAATTTTACAAATCCTAATAGAAAGAAAAGGATTTTCAGGGATCAGCATTCAGAATGATGTTTTATTAGATCTTAATTTTGAAACATAATTAAAATGTAGTTTACTTTCAAAGGTTTTTTCCCCCTGAACTAAATACCCTTATGTCATGCATGCAGAAATTGGCCTTTGCTGCTCTTATCTTAATAGTGACATTTTTTAAAAAAATGAAATAGCAAAACAGATTTCCAGGGAAGAAATAGCAAACTGAAATTACAGCAATGCTGAAATCAGCAGTGAAATGGAGAAAACTGGCTTCTTTTAATTACTCTCTTTCAGAGGAGTTTGAGGACTTGAGAATTTGAGGACTTGGGATCACCCACAAGTGCTCCAAACAGCTGCTCCTCATGATGAGACTGCAAGTTAGTTTCATGCCTGATTTAGAGCTCTGGGAGATGAGGGAATAACCATTTTGTTCCAACTGAGATCAGTGTCTTTGGACAGGCACTAAGGGTGCACACTTATTTTTCTAATCACATTTAGAAATTGCTTGTTAACAGTTTTTCAACTATTAGGAACCTTTGGATCAACAAATTTTACAGCACCAGGTGAGTTTCCTTCAACCCTTAGAGGAAGAAAAAAATAACTACAAGTTTATTGACTTTAAAAAGTTTTTTTTTTAATAAACAAGAAAAGGATAATTAAAAATTTGATTTTGGAAAATTGTAAACACAATAAAGGTCCGGGTACATTTGAAATCAGAATGTGGAATTAATTATAAAGAATCTTTTCCATGGTAAAATAGTTTTTTTAAAAAAAATATATTAATATTTTAAAAAACTGGACACTTAAGGAAACTAGAGGGAACTAAAGATTATAACTAAAGGAGTAGAACACTCAAACTTGGCATACAATTACGCAAGGAAGCAAAATATTTTAACGTTGAACATTCTGAAGGGAATTTTTGAACAATGGGCCCAGAAGTTAATATTAATAGAGTCTGTCCCTATTGATAGACTATATCCAGAGATGCTATGGAAGACAAAAAAGCTTTTCCTGACAAGAGCAAGATTGGACTGAAATAGTAGAATTTAAAAATGACAGCCTACAAGAACGACATGGAAAAATGAATGTTACACAAAACCAAAAATCAGCTGATGCCTTAATAAGTAAAAAGGACATATGAACAAAAAAGCAAAGAGTGACGTAGATAATTTTCCTGTGCTGGATTTATAAAAGAGGCTTGTTAAAGTTTTAAAGAAAGGACAAAGAAAAAAATGGAAAAAAAAATCAAATTCTATTATATTATTGGAAGGGTTGCTAGAAGTAAAAAGAAGGAATATAAAAATGGTTTATTTTATCAAGGTTAACACACACACACACAATATATATATATATATATATATATATATATATATATATATATATATGTGTGTGTGTGTGTGTGTGTGTGTGTGTGTGTGTGTGTGTGTGTGTGTGTGTGTGTATGTATTTTGTGTCACAACCCCTGGTATGCCCAAATAGTGGCTAACACAACTGCCTAATATGTAATACAGCACAGGTTCAAATCCCAGTAAGGGTATGGCTAGCTGATGAGAGCTAAATAGCTTGAAATAGATCTATACTAGTCTCCCTTTTATTTATTTATCAGCACAAATGCAGTATGTATGTATGTATGTATGTATGTATGTATGTATGTATGTATGTATGTATGTATGTATGTTAGTTAGTTATCTCTGGTAATCCTTAAGGGTCTTTTGCTGACAGCATGACTGAAATGACAGTGCTTTATGAATTTGTTTATAAATAAGAAATGTGAGATAGGAAAAATATCTTTTTTATTTTAAGAGAATGTGGTAAATTATAAAATTATTTATACTTGTGATGAAGGTGAAAAGTCTTTTCTTTATATATTTTCTTTGTCCTTATTATATTCTTTTTTCTTTCTTTTCTGCACTATATTTTTCTTTTCTTTTTTAGTTTTTACTGTTATAATTTTAATAAAATTACAATAGACAGAATCATATTTGTCCAATTTAATTTCATTCAGAGAAGCTAATTTCTTCATAAACTCCTTATGAGCATTCATGGAAAAGTAAAGTATTTGTTGTCATATATGATTGTTCACATATATCATCCTTGTAAAAGTCAAACTTCTTGATGCTGTAAAAAAAGAAAACAAAATCCAGGAACATGTTCAAGAGTCACAAGTGTAACCATAACTTACTGTTATGCTGCTAAAATCCTTTAGATAAATGAAGCTACAACTTTATACTGTGAATTACATCAAAGAGCTAATCAGAAATCCCACCTTAGAATGTATTTCTACCCGCTGGTTATCCTGTTGCCAGAATAGACTAGTGTTCTGACCCCCTCCTCTGTCCAGTAACGAAAGCCGAGACAAGCTTAACTGGAATGTACTTTAATAGCAAGAAACCAAAACCTTGGTGGCTGAAAGCCAAGCATAACAAACAGATAATGACCTTGGCAGCAACTCAGACAAACCTTGGCAGCAATCCAGCCTTCCAAGTTAGTTACAAAAGTTCTCTTTAGTCAATGTGTTGACTTCTGCAAGAGGGGCGTGTGCACAAGCAGTCTTTTTATAGTCTAGAAAGGAGCCTAATGACCACCAGCTGAGTGCAATTACCTTCTGTACTTGCGTAACAGTTTCTGACGCCTATTAGCTCTTCGATTCTGGGCATCCAGGAACAACTCACTGCTGGCTTCTGGATCACTCTCCCTTGTCTCCTCCCACTGGTCCAAGACTCAGGCGCCTCCTGGTGGCCAACCAGTCTCTCTGCACCCTGCTTGGAGTCAGAACACTGTCCAGGGTCCTCCAAATCCTCCAGAGCCGACTCATAGGGCCCCTCGCTGTCGGAGTCTGGTGGCAGCTCCAACGGCTCCTGCTGGGCCACAACAGACTAGTAACCATTTTTTAGAGGGCAAGAATGGATAACATTGCCGTGTTCTTACTCCCTGAATGTGATGTAAATATGTAGGAGTCTGTACGTAATAATTTTAGATTACTGTTGAATGTTGATATTCTGTGTCTTAACAATTTCTGGACCTAAAACAGCTATCAGAACATCCTACATATCACACAAGCCCAGATAACCAGTGAAAGGGTGTCCTTTACAAAATTGCTGCTCATGCCATTTTTACAGTAAGTCCGTGGATATTCTTTTCTGTAAAGATGCTGCTAGAGGCTGGTATTTTTCTTGAAGTTAACAATTGCTCCATTTTCTTTTTTAATTAAAAGAATCTCATAATAATAATAAAATCGAGGGAGGAAGGGAGCCTGCTGGGCATCAATAGAGATGTCCAGAGAGATATGGGTCTGGGATGGTGTATTAAAGATCAGGAAATTAAAAAAAACATCAGCATTTTGAGTGAGGCCTGAGGACAAACAAATGGCAAATGTTTCCTAGCAGATGCGCTGGGTCCTCAGATCTACCCAAACAGCAACATTTTGAACCAGCTGAGGTTACTTGCTGTTGGCAATGCTTTGTGCAGATGGTATATATTCTGCATAGGAGGGGCAGAGGAAATTCTTGCTGCAAGGCTGTGCATCCTCAGCAGGAATGACTTAGGATGTGAGAATTGGTTCTCAAACTGATAAGAAGCTGAGTCACCCTTTTCTATACTGTCCACTGCTCCTCTTTTGCAAGAGGTAACCTGCTGCCTCCTTACATATATAAAGTGGCCGAGATGAGAAACAGGATCTTCTCATCTTAATTTCCCTATTTAGACATTCCTCATTTATCAGTAGGCTATTCTGAAGTATCCGTGCGTTGCTATTTTAATCTCCTTCTAATTATAATTTACTGGGCTGAAAGCAGAGAAACCTGTTCTTAAGACCAACTTGTTCCAATCCAGGCTGCTATCAGAAATCTAAACGTCCACATGATGATCTTATCTATTCAGTTGAGTTTGACTCTTGACAATTCCTATGGGCCGGGTCTCACCACATATTCCGATCCTGCACTGCTTCTTTGAGTTTCTCTATGCTCTGGCTGGTGTCAGTTTTGATGGAGTCCAGCCACCATATTCTTTGGCTGCCTGGTTTCCTTTCACCGCTAACCAGGGGTGGGTTTCAACTGGTTCGCGGCGGTCCCTGTGAACCGGTTGGTCGCTGAACCCGGAAGTAAGTAATTTCCGGGAACGGCGAAGGGCGCGCCCGCCTGCCCGCGGTCCTTACCCAGTTTTGATGAGTTCTGCGCTTCCACGCATGCGCAAGATGCATACAGCGCCTGCGCGATCGTCCAGGAGCAGCTGGAGCATCTTGCAGAGGCTAGTATGCATGCGTGCACCACGTGCGTGCACGAGGATGCCACCGGCCCCGTTCCAACTGAACCGGTTGGAACGGGGCAAGAAACCCACCCCTGCCGCTAACTCTTCCAAACATAATTGCTTTCTCCAGTAAATTCCCTCCCCCCCATGACATGGCCAAAATCAGTGAGATGCAGTTTTTTTTTTGACATGTCTGGTGTTATGCACTCCAGTACACTATTTGTTAGTCACTTTTGCTTTCCAAGGAATATGCAGGAGTCTTTTCCAGTATCTCAGCTCAAACAAATCAATGTTCTTCCTGCCTTACTTTTTAAGCTCCAAACATTCAAACCACAGATAATGACAGACTAATATTAGCAAAGAAAATGCAGGATCCATCCCTTCATTACTCTTTCTGTTACCCATTTATGCCTATCGATGACTATTTTGGGGTGGAGGTGGGTGGCTGGTAGCAAATGCTGCTGCGCATGCCAAGACGTTATTCCACAAATTAGATATTGTGACGCATTTGCACAATGGTGTCTTCTACCAGATGGGAGGAAATCCATCATCCTCATTCACCAATTTGTTTTCTCCACAGAGCAGAAGAGAAGAGGATTCACCAGGTCCTACTTTCCATCTTGATTCTGTTGCCATTACATACATAAATGGTTTAAGAAATAACCAAAGTCCACTCCTTTGGGGGGAAGTCTATGCTAATTAGCCACAATATTCTTTCCAATTGTTCTAATAATTTATGTGCTTTTTGAAATAGACTTAGGTAAGGGGTCGGTAACCTGAAACACTCAAAGAGTGCCCTAACCGGAAGCCCCCCATTCAATTCTAGAGCTGACCGGAAGTCTGGTTCCCCCACCATAGAGTCTTCTAGTATGGCATCCTGTTACCTCTACCTGTCCTAACTGAAAGCCCTATCAATTGTGGAGCTGACTGACAACAGGGAGCCGCAGCAGAGGAATGAAAGAGCCACATGCAGCTCCAAAGCCGTGGATTGCCGACTCCTGACTTAGGTAGTCTATAGATAATGTAACTCTCAAGCCTATTGTTCAGAACTCTGTTTGTCTCCTCCTGTTTTTGGTCTCTTATTATCCTGTTTTTGCCAGCTAAGGACTTCCTTCCTTGCTGATGTCCAATGAATAAACATCTAGCTAAATTCTTGCTAGCTGAACTAAGCATTTTGTATGCTTGTTCTAGTGTGGATATAAAGGCCGACTGGGGGTCTGCTGGGTACAAACTGGAAACAGTGGAAATACTAGAAGTGGAAATAGCTCACACTGGATGCCTATTAGCCCCTAAAATTCAATCACCACTTTCACTTTTCTTCTTCTTCTCCCTCCCTTCTGTATTCAGCATGATAGGTTACAGGTGAAGGGAGAGGTTGCTAATGCTAGTCCAAATTCGACAAAGGCCAGTGGTGGGTTTCAAAAATTGTTCGAACCTACTCTGTGGGTGTGGCCTACTTTGTGGGAGTGGCTTGCTGCCCATGTGACCGGTTGGGAGTGGCTTGCCGCCCATGTGACTGGATATGAAGATGCCAATGACACTTGTCAGAACCATCTTAAATTACTTCACACACAGCACTGGCATGCATAAGAATATGATGTAAACTTGTTTTTTAAAAGGCATCTTTGGTTTGCATTAAAACAACTTCAACACACACAATGTTCTGATTGCACCACAAACGCAGTAGTCATCCTTACCTTTCACAGAGGCACTGAGTTTTATAAATATGAGCACGATAGTGTAGAATAATCATATCCAAGGACCAGTGGTGGGTTTCAAAAAAATTTGGAACCTCTTCTGTAGGTGTGGCCTGCTTTCCGGGTCCACTGGTGGAACCTCTTCTAACTGGTTTGGTAGATTTGGCGAACTGGTTCTACCGAATAGGTGCAAACTGGTAGGAACCCACCTTTGACAAGGGCCTTTTGAAATTGGAACTGAAATTAGCTGAGGGGCATCCAAAGCTCTATTCCTGGATTTCTCTAAAGGAGAATTAGGGGGGGGGGGGGAGAACATTGTTGTTTTAAATTTCCCACTGTAGCAAATATTTGGTCGGAGCTGGACCCTGCCGACTTGGAAAGTGTGAATGGATTGTAACAGTGACCCCCCCCCCCCCGTGAGAATTATATTATAAACAAAAGCCAAGGAAAATAAAAGCCAGTTGTCAGGCTCAAAGAAAATGAAGTGGTTTTTGAGTTTCTCTGTTTTGCTAATATGCTGTAGGCAAGGTTACGTACTGCTCTGGAGCTTCAAAAGTCAAATCTATAATTTTTCCTGCCAAATTACTGGGCAGCTACATTCCCTTGTGCCAAGTTGTTATTTTCTTCGTTGCCATCAACCCATCACGAAGCAAGGGAAGACGAAATCCTTTAGTTAGAGCTTCATAGAGAAGATCCAATTGCAGCTAGAACTTGAAAAATACTAATAGAGGTTCACAAATGGAGGTGATTTTATTTTTAGCCAAGAGCTGAGTTTGTCTTTGAAAAGAATTTCATTTGAAAGCTACCCTCTATTTATTTGTCAACTTTCATTAATCCAATATTTCAAAGAGCTTCTCTTACTTACAATTCAGGTAATTTAAACTACCAATTTCTAAGGACTGCCTATTCTTATAACGAACAACACTGTGGTTTGCCCGCATATAATCAATGTGAATATACCATTCATGTTTTTATATTTTTAGCATAACTGTTGTTTTCTTGTTCAGTGTGCTTCCACTTGTGATATATAAAAAGTAGCATTTTGGCCGTTAATTGAGACCAAAGGATTTAACTGTGAACTATGCCTGAGGATATTTATGCAAAGTTTGTTCCTTTTACATACATAAAATATGCAGATCATATGCAAAGTGGGATTGGTTTAAGTCCAGGGAGGGGTACCTTGAGCTCCCACACCGCTATGTTATCTCTGAAAACTCCATGTGCAGTCCCAGAGCTTCTGCAAAACTTCCTAGTGAATTGTTCTTTTAATTAGGCCAAAGGACAATATTATTATGTACATGGAAATCAATCATAATAACTGCTTTTTTTAAAAGGAAAAGCCCAATTGGAATTAATTTAAATTGAATTAAAGCAAGTTTAATTCATGTCCTTCTCCTTTTGGCTCTTTCTGGAGTTATGTTGCTCAAAGGCCATACGGATTTCAGTTAGAAGCAGTTCATCCTTCAAAGTAACATGTTAGAAGAGGATCCTATGTATGTTAAAACCAAACAAGAGATTAAAAGGAGGTTCAGCAATAAGAGCCAGTTTGATGTAGTGCTTAAGTTGTCATGGTTTGAGCCATGGTGGAGCAATGGTTAGAGTACAGTATTGCAGGCTATTTCTACTGACTGCTGGCTGCCTGAAATTTGGCAGTTCAAATTTCAACTGGTTCAAGAGTGTCTCAGGCTTCCGAGATGGGCTAAATGAGAACCAAAACCAGTGGTGGGTTCCAGATTCTGTTCCAATCGGGATGGTTGGAATGGCCCTGGCGTCACCCACATGCACGCACACAGCACACGCACATACACACACACATTCACACACATGGTGCACGCATGCATTGTAGCTGGAAATGATGCTTCCGCAAGACTCCGTGACGCTCCAGCTTCTCAGCGGAGCGTCGCGCAGGTGCTGTGTGCGCCATGCACATGCGCGGAAGTGCCAACATATACCTGAACCACATTTTTAATAAGCTGCGTAATCTTTCTTTTTTCCCCTCTCTTTTTCTTTCTGTCTTTTTTTCTATATTAGTATGGGAAATGTATGAGATATGTATGTAGTTGAGTGAATGTGCCCACTTTTTACTGCTACTATTGTTGTATTTTTTGTATTTTTAATTACTACATGGGGACTGTTTGAGTGAACGGATGAGTGTGTCTGATTCGGAGGACCTGCCGGGGAATGCGGGGGTCACTGGGGTGGTCGGGGGGACCACGGACACGGGAGTGGGCCGGAGCATCGTGGTCGTAATGGGGAGGGGCAGATATGGCGGGGACTTTAGGGCTGGCCATTACCGGGGAAGGAGGGCTCGCTACGTCACAGAGATCCCTCCTTCCGGCCCTATGAGTCCCACTCCAAGGCCAGATGGCGTGGGTAATCAGGACCCTGGGCTCAGGCTGTTGTCGCTAAATGCCAGGTCTGTAGTTCATAAGGCTTCCCTCGTCCGGGACTTAATTTTAGACGAGAGGGCAGACCTGGCATGTATTACTGAAACCTGGCTGGGCCCGGAGGGAGGAGTCCCCCTCGTAGAGATGTGCCCAGAAGGATTTCAGGTGCTTCATCAGCCGAGAGCTCAGAGAAGGGGTGGGGGTGTGGCTATTGTTATCCGAGAGTCTCTAGCACCTCGTAGGATCCCTGCTCCGGAGCTTGTCGGGTGTGAGTCCCTACTGGTGAAGTTGGACCTCAAGGGTCAAGTGGGCTTGCTGTTAACGTACCTGCCTCCCAACAGCATTGCAGCAGCCCTCCCCTCGCTCCTCGAGTCGGTAGCTGAGCTAGCAATTGAGTTCCCCAGGCTTATGGTCCTGGGGGATTTCAATTTGCCTTCGCTCGGTGAACACTCTGATGGGGCGCAGGAGTTCATGGCTTCCATGACAGCCATGGGCTTGACCCAAGTAATTCAGGGCCCAACTCACTCAGCGGGTCACACGCTCGACCTCGTATTCCTCTCGGAGCAGTGGACTTGTGATCTTGGTCTGAGGGGTAATGAGATCATACCCCTGTCGTGGTCAGACCACTGCCTACTGAGGCTTGACTTTCGGAGACCAAACCCCCACATTAGGGAGGAGGAACCGACCAGGTGGTTCCGCCCCAGGCGACTTATGGACCCCTTGAGGTTCCAGACGGAGCTTGGGGTTATTCCTGATACCCTCGCCCACAGTCCGGTGGAGACTCTGGTTGCTGCCTGGAACTCAGCAGCGACGGAGTCTCTTGACCGGATTGCGCCACTACGGCCGCTCCGAGGCAGCGGATTCCGGAGGCCACCTTGGTTCACCGAGGAGCTCTGGGAGAGGAAGCGCCGGAAGCAACGCCTAGAGCACCTATGGAGGTCCAACAAGTCCGAATCGAACCGAGCACTTTTGACATCTTGCATCAAGGAGTACATCAGGGCAATTAGGACGGCAAAAAGATCTTACATTGCCACCTTGATTGCGTCCGCTGAGTCCCGCCCAGCCGCCCTGTTTAGGATAACCCGCTCCCTCCTAAATAGGAGGGAGACGGGGGACCCCTTGCAGGGTAGGGCTGAGGAATACATCCAGTTCTTAGCGGACAAAGTTGCTCGGTTTCGATCGGACTTGGACTCCGACTTTGCAGATCCAGCCGAGGCACAGGGGGATAATCTGGAATACCATCGCTGGGTTGAGTTTCAGGATGTTGCCCCTGGGGATGTGGACAAGGCCATGAGAGCTGTGAGTGCCTCCACCTGTGTACTGGACCCGTGCCCCTCCTGGCTGGTTGCTAACAGCAGGGAGGTGACACGGGGCTGGATCCAGGCGGTTGTTACCGCCTCCCTTCGGGAGGGGGTCTTCCCCTCCACACTTAAAGCGGCAGTGGTGAGACCCCTCCTGAAGAAACCATCTCTGGATCCAGCCGTTCTTAACAATTACCGTCCAGTCTCCAACCTCCCCTTTGTGGGGAAGGTTGTTGAGAAGGTGGTGGCCTACCAGCTCCAGCGGTCCTTGGAGGAAGCTAGCTATCTTGACCCCTTCCAGTCCGGCTTCAGGCCTGGTTACAGCACAGAAACTGCTTTGGTCGCATTGACCGATGATCTCTGGAGAGCCAGGGATCGAGGCCATGCCTCCATCCTGGTTCTCCTTGACCTCTCAGCGGCTTTCGATACCATCGACCATGGTATCCTTCTGCGACGACTGCGGGAGGTGGGGGTGGGAGGCACTGTTTTGCAGTGGTTCTCCTCCTACCTCTCGGACAGGTCGCAGTCGGTGTTAGTTGGAGGGCAGAGATCGACCCCTAGGCCCCTAACATATGGGGTGCCGCAGGGTTCGGTCTTATCCCCCCTACTTTTCAACATCTACATGAAACCGCTGGGCGAGATCATTCGGTGGCACGGGATAAGATACCATCAATATGCGGACGATACCCAGCTGTATCTGTCCGCCCCGTGCCAACTCAATGAAGCGGTGGACCTGATGAACCGGGGCCTTGAAGCTGTTAGGGACTGGATGAGGGCTAACAAGCTTGTGCTCAACCCGGATAAGACCGAGTGGCTGTTGTGTTTCCCTCCCACTAACTTGGTTAGTGTTCCATCTCTCAGGCTGGGGGGGTCAAACATTACACCCCTCAGACAGGGTTCGCAACCTGGGAGTCCTCCTGGACCCACAGCTGACCTTCGACCATCATTTATCAGCTGTGACCAGGGGGGCATTTGCACAGGTTCGCCTGGTGCACCAGTTGCGACCCTACCTGAACCGGGAGGCTCTCACAACAGTCACTCGTGCCCTTGTGACCTCTAGGCTGGAATACTGCAACGTGCTCTACATGGGGCTGCCCTTGAAGAGCATCCGGCGACTTCAGCTAGTCCAGAATGCGGCCGCGCGAGCGATCGTGGGTGCACCTCGGTACACCCACATAACACCTATCCTCCGCGAGCTGCGCTGGCTACCTGTCGATCTCCGGGTGCGCTTCAAGGTGCTACTTACCACCCATAAAGCCCTTCATGGTAGTGGATCTGGATACTTGAGAGACCGCCTCCTGCCAATCACCTCCTCGCGACCAATTAGATCACACAGATTAGGCCTCCTCCGAATCCCACCTGCCAGTCAGTGTCGACTGGCAACTATGCGGAGGAGAGCCTTCTCGGTAGTAGCTCCGACCCTTTGGAACGATCTCCCCATGGAGATTCGCACCCTCACCACCCTCCAGACCTTCCGCACAGCCCTTAAAATCTGGCTATCCCGTCAGGCCTGGGGTTAAAGAATGTAACTCACCCCCACCCGAATGGTATGAATTTAATTATGTACTGTCCTTATGTGTTATTGTCTGTATCCCCCTCCCTTTGAGTTGTAAGCCGCCCTGAGTCCCCCCAGGGAAAAGGGCGGCCTATAAATAAATTTTCAAATACTCAAAATACTCAACATGATAAGGAGCGCAGGCGGTGGGTGGGGCCTCCAGACACCGTACCGGAATGGTATCTGGTGCTCCGGGCTGGCTCCGGTATGCCCCTACTGGGAAATACCGCCTGCAACCCACCACTGACCCAAACTGTTTGGGGGCAATATGCTGACTCTGTAAACCGCTTAGAGAGGACTGTAAAAGCACTGTGAAACAGTATATAAGTCTAAATGTGATTGCTATTGCTCTCAGGCTAGAAACCGGGAAACCATTGGCACAAAGCCAGTTGGGCCAGTCACATTCTCCCAGCCCTAGGAAGGGGGCAATGGCAAACCACTTCTGAAAAACCTTGCCAAGGAAATTGCAGGGATTTGTCCAGGCAGAATCAGATATGATTAAATGGAAGGGAAAAAAAGAAACTGCAATATGACTAACCCGAATGCCCTTGGAGCAGAACTAGGGAAGGGACAAAGAAAACTGCTGTTGAATTGTTATTGTTCAGGAACACTGGGGCATGTGTAGTTCTGCAGCAAAAGCACTCTGAACCATACTTGTGCAGCATGTTTTATGTGCCATAGCAAATGGCTTTCTAAATGAGTTCCTCTTTTCCCCAATTTCCAGTGATATCTAATTATACTAAATGCCTCTGTTTATTTACAAAATGCTCAAAGTCGTGGTTGAGTTTGAAAAGGCTCCCAAAAGAGCCATGTGTTTAATTCAGTGGGTGACTAGATTGAACTTGCCACTAGCCCTATATTGGCAGGATGTGGGAGGAAAATGATGGAAAAACAAGCTTTCTATTTTTCTGGAGATTTGTTTCCAAAGGCATGGATTTTACGCAGGCCATGGTATTTGGTTGCTGCAGCCCATTGGGTGATTTCCAAACCATAAAAACATTTGGAACAGATGAAGTGGAATCATTCAGGAAGGAGCTAGAAGGAAACAGAAGCTAATCAATAGTCAAGGAACTGTTTTCATTACATAGAAGGGAATTTAAACAAATACATAAATACAATTTTTGAACAAAAGGATAAGAAAATCAATGCTTGTAACTGAAGTACTGGATGTAATTGCATTATATTTGTAGTGCTGTGGTCTTACTATTATTGCAATTGGATTGAACATTTTCATTTGCTCAATTTATTTAAAACTAGAGTTGACTACAAAAGGTATAATAGTTTGACTGGCAGGCTATAAGCTTTTTAGGAAAAAATAATGTGTTCCATTCTGGATTAAAAATGCCTGTGGGTCTTTTCTTTTTTCTTTTTTCTGTATTGAGTAGCTATGTATTTATTACTATGTGGCTATTGCTGCATTGTTTGTTGAACTGTTATTCAAAACTCCATCCTTTGGCTGAGTCAACCTTGAGCCGTGGCAGTAGAATATTATATCGGATTGTTTTTTGAAAAGGCTCTAAGACAATTTACACATCTTTTTCATAAAAGCAAAAGTGAAAAATAGCTAAATGTAAAGGAGGCAAAGCTAACAAAGATGCTTATCCAGGCAAAAGATTTTAAGCATTGAACTTTTTTTTAAAAAAAGTTTGATGTCAATTCTTTTTTCAATTCATATATTAATGTATCAAATTTAGAAACTGCCCATCTCACTCACAAGTGACTCAAAATCTTTGCATCGCTCATTTAAATGCAGATTTCCTTCCATACTTCCCCACCAAATAATCTTTATATTTGAGAATCGTTAAAATGTGTTTCAGCTGATATATAAAAATTGCTGCATAGATTCCTGAAAGGCAGGTGAATCACTAGCAAATACTACTTCCGTTTGATTAAGAAGCAGACTAAGAGATGCCCCTTGCAATAAAGAAAGAAAAACATTTAAGAGGAAATTGTTTACTGTCAGCCTTCATTAAGTTTCAATCAATTACTTTATTAGACTTCCTCATTGAGTTAATCACTGCTTTTGTTAGCTAAAACATGCACATGCACACATACTTTGCAACAGGTAGTTGAGAGCAAGTAGACCAATATTTTCAGCCACAATAATCTCCCTTTAATTTCCAGACCAGAAGTTGAGGTATACATGTGTGCCACTGTTCATATTGCAAAACAATTTACATATATACTTCCCTCCAAGGATACTGCTTGCTGATTGCTAGATTCCTCCTGCAGAGAAGTAGTAATTTTAATTAACTGATGTGGGAGCAGAGCTACATCCTGCTCCCTTTCAGTAATCCTACTCAAGATTGCTGTTTTTTTTCCTCATTGTTAATGACAGCTGAACACTAGCTATCTTGCCATCAAGAGGAATTGGTAAGGATTTGTGCTTCTTTATTCTTCCCAACAAGTATTCTTCTATATTTAGAGGTAGGTGGAGTTCTGCAGAAAACTGAAAGTGATGAGCTTCATCTCCAGAATAACAGAGTTGGAAGGGACTTTGGAGATATTCTAGTCCAATAGGAAACCCTATACCATCGTGGACAAATGGCTCTCCAAACTCTTCTTGAAAACCTCCAGTGATAGGGAACCCGCAACTTCTAAAGGGAAGCTGATTTATTGTTCTCATTGTTAGGAAATTACTCCTTCGTTCTAGGTTGCTTCTCTCAACTATTTTTCATCCATTGCTTCTTGGTCTGCTTTCAGGTGCTTTGGAGATTAGATTAATACCTCCTTCTTTGTGGCAGCCCCTTAGATATTGAAACACTACTATCATGTTCCCCTAGTCCTTTTTATTAAAGTAGATAGACTCAATTCCTGCAACTGTTCTTCATGTTTCAGCCTCCAGTTCCCTAATCATCTTTGTTGCTCTTTTCTATACTCTTTCCAGAGTCTCAAAATCTTTTTTCATATTGTGGCAACCAAAACTGGATGTGATATTCCAAGACCTTATAAAGTGGTACTAACACTTCACAGGATCTTCTTTCTATCCCTCTGTTAATGCATCTTAGGGCTGCATTGGCTCTTTTGGAAGCTGCAGCACACTACTGGCTCACATTTACATAAGTGATTGTCCACTAGGACTCCAAAATCCCCCCCCCTCAGCACTATTATTGAGCCAGGTACTCAGATACCTCTTATACTAGCTTCTATACTCCATCTGTTAAGGGATGCTGCTTAACACTAGCAATGTTGAAAACCTCTTAAGAGTTGCACAAAGTCTTATATTTCAGGATGGCTGGATTCTCACAGGAATCCAGGGATTTTAAACAAGGTTAAAAGAGAGGACAAATAGCAGGATTTAAGGATCCTGCTTGCAATGGCTACTTTCCAGTACTTCATTTTCTATTGAATAGATTTAATAGCTGGCAGGCAATAAAATAGGGTGGAGATACATGCATGCTTTACAATAAAACCCTTTGCTTCTTCGGTCATGGAATATGTAGCTTAGAGGCAAGAAGCAATATCAGTGATTGCTTTGGAGTCATCAAACCCTGATTCAGCATCTTATGAAAAATCATAGATATCATAACCAATTCCTTCAGATTGATATGGCCAATAGTTAACAAAGAGCCAATGCATTCTTCAGATACTGATTTTATAATATTATGCCAACTGCCAGCAATATAATTCAAGTTAAAAAGCAGGCTATTATCTTTGACTTAAATTCGTGTTCTGGACAGAACTATGGCTAGCATTTAGAATTTTGCAGGAAATGCATTATCATTATTTAACAATGAAAATAGCCATATTATATAAATGCATTATCACAACAGCGAATATAATTTCTGAATTATATTCTGAATTTCTGTTATTAGAGAAAAGAACCATGGACTAATCAAACTGTACAACATTAGATTTAGCTCACAACAAAAATGGATGGATGAATCTTTAGTAACGGAACCTCTTTCAAATGATAATGATACTATGACAGAAATCCCATGGATGAAATATTTGTATTGTCTGAAAATTAATGTTCAAATCACAGTCAGTAGATTGAAATGAAATTGACATAATGATGCAGAAACTCTAACTACAGAAACAAAAAAAACAACTTATTTTGACTTTATGAGAGATTGAACGTAATGTTTCCTTGAGGGGCATGGTAATTCAAGTCAAATGGTCTCTATCTAACTCCTTCTTTCTTTTGGAATAAATAATAATTATATATTGTTTAAGATTTCTACATTGTTACATTCTATGCTTTGAGCAGCTTGTCAACTAAGACAAGCTATTAAAAACAATGGAAAAATCTAGAGACAGAAACAACATCTCATCCTAAAGGTGTCATTCAAACAACTCTTTAGTTTTCCTAATTCTATGTGTATTAGCACTGATGAATCCTCCTGAAATAATTGGCTAAGGAAATATATATTGAGATAGGTAGATAGAGATAGGGATGATTAACATAGAGACAGAGATGATTAACATAGGGGCAGAGATGATGGATGTACACTAAGAAAGATAGACAGATGATAGGTAGGCAGGCAGGCAGGCAGGCAGGCAGACATACAAACAGACAGACAAACAGACAGAAAGATAATTAGAAGTATGCATCAGATTCAGCTAAAAACAGATCTCAAGCTATAGTAATTCAGAATACATTCAGAAGACAGAAATACAAACAAATGTTTACTGTTTACATAAAGTAACATGGTGGGATTGACAGATTCAGGTGACAAAGCTGCTGTTAAATCAAAGTCACCCTTGTTGCTAGGCACTGTTGCAAATGCACAGTGCCTTGAATGGTAAACAAATGGTTGGAGTTTAAAGGAAACAGTGTTTTTATCATTTATTTCACCTCAATCTCACCTGGTCTCTCATCCACCCAAGGTTGCTTTAAAATATTTAATGAGCTGTAGTAACTAGCTGACCCGACATAGTGATTAACTTATTTTATGGAAAAGATGAATGAGTCCTGTGTCCAAGGGAACCCTGGGACTGTGGGGTCACTTATGAAGCCAGTAAATCAGATTTCTGCCAGGCTCTCCCTGTGTTGCTTTAGAAACAGAAGTAGTTTTTTCTATATTGAGGAATCAACACATATATTTACAATATGTATATTACACCTCTCACTCAACCAGGGGTAACATGGTAGCAATGTTCCAATATTTGAGAGGCTGTCATAAGGAAGAGGAGGTCAACCTATTTTCCAGAGCACCTGAAAGGTAATACAAGAAGCAATGAATGGAAACTATTCAAGGGGACAACCAACCAAGAAATAAGGGAAAGAATTCTGACTGTTAGATTAATTAACCAATGGAATGGCTTCCCTCCAGAAATTGTGGGTGCTCCTTCAAGGAGAGATTGGACAACCATTTATCTGAAATTGTACAGGATTTTCTCCTTGGGTTGGACTAGAAGACCTCCAAGATCCCTTCCAACTCTGTTATTCAGTCATTCACTCACTCACTCACTCACTCACTCACTCACTCACTCACTCACTCACTCACTCACTCACTCACTCATGTTTTAGGTCAATCAGATGCTGAAGGCTGGATTGAATGAATATGTCTATTCCTAGACATTGGCTTCACCTTGGTCATTAAGTAAGCAACTTGCTCTTCACCTGCCCTGCTACATTTATCTCTAATTCAACTGTCTATCTCCAGCCCATTTCTGCTCATTTCTGCTCTTTTGACCATCTTGCACTCTTACCAAGCCTATCCTTGTTGCTGCCTGCTGCTCCCAACTAATCTTCACTATCTTCTTCTTCCTTCCACTGCTGATTGGTGTGTCTCAATAGCAATGGGAAGAAGATGATGATGAAAGTGAACACAGGGCAGTGGCATTAGATAGTGGCAGCAGACTGCACAGATGCCGAAAGGGAAGGAGATAAGTGGCTCTCACAAAGATTTTGCAGAGAACCAGTAGTTTCCTCAGGTAAGTTATAGAGCCGAGGTGGCGCAGTGGTTAGAGTGCAGCACTGCAGGCTACTTCAGCTGACTGCAGTTCTGCAGTTCGGCTGTTCAAATCTCACCGGCTTAGGGTTGACTCAGCCTTCCATCCTTCCGAGGTGGGTAAAATGAGGACCCGGATTGTTGTTGGGGACGATATGCTGACTCTGTAAACCGCTTAGAGAGGGCTGAAAGCCCTATGAAGCGGTATATAAGTCTAACTGCTATTGCTATTGCTAGGTGTGTCTCAGCAGCAGCAGAAAGAAGACAATGAAGGTGATAGTCATCTGGCATGGAAAAAAGTGGGGGAAGGTGAAAGCAAAGTTCAGAGTGGGCAAAAAAGCAGAAATGAGGAGAGATAAGCAGGTATAGGTTGATTTGCATATGAATTCATGTTCGTACATTCAGATCATATTAACACAGAAGCACTGTAATAATCATAACTTTGAGCCATCATAACTTCCAATTGTTCAACTGACATTATGAAAAAAAAAACAAATTCAAGGTAAATAGATGGATTGTTTTCTAGCACATATCCAAGTATTCTAATAATGTGGAGATAAGGAAAAAGTTAGTGGGTTGAAGTCAGTGGTGGGATTCAGCCAGTTCACACCTATTCGGGAGAACCGGTTGGTAACTTTCTAAGTAGTTCAGAGAACCGGTTGTTGGAAGAAATCCCCTTTTGTTTTTTCCCCACTTTACAGGGCTAATCCTGTAAGGAAGGCAGGAATGAAACATTCTGGTGTTGTTTCTAGCCTAATCTTTATTGACCTGCTTACAGAAACTGCCTCTTCGGTTAACTCTTATTACATTGCAACAGCTAAGGCGAAGTGCCCATTGACCCGAGTGACATTGAGTTGGCCACACCCACCAAGACACAAGACCACCAAGCCATGCCTACCCAGCTGGTCATTAGGGCAGAGGACCGTTTGTTAAATTATTTGAATCCCACCACTGTTTGAAGTAGCACATGAAGCATACATATCCACAGGATCTAGCATTTTTCTCAAAAGCAACAACATGCCATTATGGTGGAAGCTCCATCTCTTTTGTGTATGGGTAATGTCATGATGTATAGTACACACAAAGTAGAAGGAGATTCTGTTCCATTAATGCAATTTCTTTTTCATCATTTATCCTCCAGGAAGTTTGACTTAGTAGTTTCTCCACCTCTGCATTGAGTTTATCTCCCATAACCCTGAATATTGATGAAGTTGGTAGTGGTGTTTCATCATTGGAAGAAGACTCTTCCAGTGAGTCCATGATAATCAGATCACCTGGATAATATATTTAGGCAGTTTTAGTTTCTTGCGATGCAAAGGGGAATGTGAATATGAGTGATTGGCCTTGTGTGTCCATTCTATTTAATTGGAAAAATTTGTTTTAGATCAGTGTTTCCCAAACTTTTGACATATGTGTACCCCTTCTATAATGTTTGTAATGCTGAGTACCCCTCATAAAAAACATATGCTTTAATAAAAATCAAAATATATTTATTTTTTATTTTTTTGGTACATACGCAAAATAAACGAAAGTTATATTATAAAGAACATTTATTTGATTCAATGAGAAGGATGAAATTGTTTATGTTGAGATGACAGATCATCATAATATGGTTCTGTGGGCGCAGCTAAGTACGGTGCAGTGGATATTCCCACGTGATCCCCACCAAACTCCGGTGCAACGCGTACCCCCACCAAACTCTTCCCGTACCCCTGGGGGTACGCATACCACACTTTGGGAAACACTGTTTTAGATGAATGAATAGTTCAGTTAGCTTGTATTAAATTGAATGAAGAATTAAATTGTATCAACCACCTTCTGGGGGAGGAGAAGGAGGAGCCTTTCCTGTGTCACATTTTATTTTAGCAACTCGTTTTGTCATGCTGGGTGAACTGAATATTCAGATACACACACAACAAAACTACTTATAATGATACAGGTTCTTCATTGTTCTGACAATTTCTTGTGGCACCTGAACATGTTTTTGTTCCATCTGTCTTATTAGCTTCTCTATTTTTTTGGTCTCCCTGAGGAAACTGTGGAGTAGTAGTATATCAAATGATGCTAATGTAACTGGTGCATTTGCACACATATACATACATACAAACACACCCCTAGTAGTAATGTATTTTTACGTGCTGTTCAAGAAGATTCACAGCCCAATTCCACTGATGTCTATGCACTACAGTCATCTATGACTTGTGCGTACTTAAGCAAATCCCTTGCTGATGTAACATGAATAAGTAACAATACAGATGTACCTAAAAATGAATACAATTTTAATACAAATGTGGGAGCAGGAATCAAGGTGCTGTTGGTTTCTTTCAAAATAACTCAGCCATGTTCCCTGAAATAGAGTCCCCACCTGCCACAGTTGCTTTTCATTTTATTTCTGTCAAAGAAATTGGTGGGCCTTGTTGCCCATAATGCATGATATAGATAACAGCAGACTGTGAATTCTTTCATGTTGCCAGCCCTGTGCTCTAAATTGAAAGATATAGATCAGCCTTCCTCTATTATTTTTTTGCAAAAAAGAGGAAAGTGTTTTTTCCTACGTTCTCTTGCTAAAGCTAATAGGATCATTATGCCCGAGGCCTTTTGTTGAATCAACTAATCCAACTTTGCCTTCTTTTAGTGGAGGGATGTTGAATATGTCACTTTCAATTTCTCATCTGTATTATGGAGATATATCAGCATATTCTGCAGCATTGCATGGCAATTATTGAAGGATTTAGAATGTGATGATGATGGTACTGGTAGTGGTGGTAGAATCAATCAATCAATCAATCAATCAATCAATCCTAGCAGTGACTTTCAGTAGACTCAGAGTCAGAACCATACAAGATAATTTTTGGATAGATTTGTATTATTTTCCTCAAAGTTGATTTGAAAAAATAAAGCAATGAATGGATATGAAATTTGGCTCCTTTCTTGGTTCTTATCTTAACCAAGCATGAAATGATCATTAATTACTGGAATATTGGGCCTGGTTCACAACCAGATAGCCCTGAAGACTATTAAATTCAGCATTAAAATGATATTAATTAGGGACTCCATCCTTCTACTTCCCTCTCTTCTTTTCCCTTGAGGCTTTCTGGAGAAAGAAGGGAAAGTGAGAATGAAATGTATTCTTCGTAATATTACTTCGGAAAGAAAAGGGAAAGATTTCTTTTTTTTAATAAAAACTCAAATGTATAGATCAGAAGAAACTTGGGGAAAGAGACGATGAAGCTGCAGTAGATAATTCACCACAAATGGATAATGCAAGATTCCATCTTAGTTTCTTTACCATCTCACTCCTTGTACCTGACATCTTGGCTCTCTGAGTGTAGCTGGATGAAAGAGTTCCACCTAAACTGAGAATTCTTGAATGAGTATTCCTCAGTTCCTTTATAATTTTGGCAGCTTGATCATGATGCTGGTAATAGTCTCTTTAGGAATTTTTGTTGCATCCAGTGATCAAATGAGAGATCAAAGTGTGTTTTACTCAGAAGTTAAGAATGTTATATTTTGTTAAAGTTTTGGGGAAAGATTGTGCTTGATCATTATTTCCACTAAACTACTTTAGAGTTGTTCAACTATCGTAGTTTGTTTTTCAACCAAATAGTCAATTACATTTAGAGGGATACGAATTTGTTCCGAATGATACGGAAGTGTTCTTACATTATTTAGATGACAGGACACAGATCTCATAGACCACGTCGTCATCTCTGGGCCAATAGGTCCAGAGATTTCTCAGAGATTTCTCAGAGATTTCTAATATTTGTTAACAGATTATAGCTGCTACTGAGTAAATAATTCTGAACTGCTTGCCTTCTGAAGTTGTTGGTGCTCCATCACTGGAGGCTTTTAAGAAGACACTGGACAGTCACTTGTCTAAAATGGTATAGGGTCTCCTTGCTTGAATAGGCTTCCAAAGTCCCTTCCACTTCTGTTATTCTATTAAATGCTTAATTATTATTATTGATTCCTGAGAACTGTTTTGATTAATCCCTGCAGTTTTCTTTAAAAAAATTCAGAAGTGGCTTGCCCTCGTCTGCTTGCAGAAAGATAATGCTTACAGAAAGAGAATGGCCCAAACTCATTCAGCTGGTTTTATGCCTCAGGGGCTACTCATGGTTTCCTGCACCCCAACTCCAATCTCTTTCACTGTAGGATTATGTAGCATTCTCTCTCTGCTAGATCATGTAGGTAGGCAGATTTTACCTGAAGAAGCTGGTCCCAAATGGATCAAGGTGTCAGGCCTGCAATTATATCCTTTTTAGAATTCTGGCCTGCCACACTTTCTCTTATTTCATTATGCTTTTCCATTAGTGTAGTAGTTGGGAGGGGGGAATAGAAAGGAGTAGGATTGTGGAATGCATTGTTGTCATTCTTTTCTAGAAAACCAAGGTCATCTTTTGTCTCCGCATCTTTGCACCTGATCGGAAGCAGCTGGGTGGAGACGCCAGCGTGGAAGAAGAAGATTGGACCATGTGATGGATTGTGGGTGTGGGGACAAGATCATGAACTTTTAACTGGGTGGGATTTCTGATGGAATTTCCAGAATTGGGATTCCATAGATGGGCTAAGATGTCTGATTTATTAAATTGGAACTTTAAGGATCGTTTTGCCTTGGACTCTGATTTAATTCTACATGATACTTGGAACGCTGGCACAAGGGTCAAAGTCATAAAGGACATTATAGGTAATCAACAGTATCTTGTCTTGGATCCCCTTTTTCTTCAGATCTCAGTCCTATATCATGTAAATGGCACCTGCTGTTTCAGGATGATGCTGAGATTCTTCTCCAGTTTGTCTCTGAGACAATAATCTGATTAAAGAATTCAGCCAAATAGCATCACTTGATTAGTGCATCTGTTTGGATTCTCATTGTTGCAGCGTTCTTTAACAAGGAAAAAAAAACGTTTATCCTGGTTGCTATTTTTTTCCATCTGGATTATCACCACTTTTTCATGATGTGGCAACAGATGTATTAATTGAATTTGGTGTCTTCTGGCAGCTGTGAAAATGATGCCTCATAGTTTTACCTGGCCACGTGATTTTAAACACATAGATTCTCAAAGAAAGAAAAGACATTGAATTGACAGAAATAAAGAAAAGTCTAATCCTATTGTTTCCTTTGGCTACAAGCAAAGTGTAAAATAAATATCAAGCAGCTGAGAAAGATGGGAAAGACTAACAACTTTGAAAAACCCCATTTAAGAGAGAGAGGGAGAGGGAGAGGGAGAGGGAGAGGGAGAGGGAGAGGGAGAGGGAGAGGGAGAGGGGGAGAGAGAGAGAGAGAGAGAAACCGACCCTACAGAAATCACAAATTCAATATTTGACCTGGTTTGAGGCATTAAACTTTAGCAAATATGATAAACTGCTTGTTTAGAATAACACTATGACATCAACTGTCTTTAAACAAATAAACCTAACAATATTTAAAAGATGTCTAATACTGTCATGCCTACAATTCCAAATCATGGTTCAAAAATTTTAGGTGATCATTCCAAAACATGTGATACTTCATTTTTGCCTTTGTGTTTTCACTGTCATCATGCTTTCTTTTTTCCCCTTATCTACTTAACAATGAACCATCTGGATTATTTTTTTAGCCTTTGGAACAAAACCATTTCCTGCAATTTTGTAGGTATAATTCTGAGGAAGAGGGAGATAAAGGTACAGAATTTTAGAAATACTATTTCAACTATATTCTGCTTTAATTTTCTACCCATCAACGTTACTACTGACGATTTCACTGTCACATTTGGAGATTCCTTCTGCTTCTAGCAGCCCAGCCTAGTCTACACAATCTTCTCCATTTTTCATTATTGGAATATATCAGTATCCCAGAATAATACTAAGTCAACCTGGAGGATTAGCATTTGGGACCATTTTTAATCTTTTAGGAAGAGGCAAAATTTAAGTAAAAGAATTCTGCAGGAACTTTAATGAGAATGACCCATCCTGCAACAAGACAAGCAAAGACAGAACAGATCCTTTGCCATGTGAGCAAGTTTGTGAGCAAGTTTAGGTGGAATCTTTCTTAACTCTTCATTTGTTCACTTGAAAGAAAGAACTTTCTGATCTTCTGAAATCCATGTAGAATTTTGACATTTCTCCCATTTGGCTAGTCCTGTTTCGAAGTCCCTTGTCCCAATGATACTTGCAAAGCAGGGACAAATTTAGCCAATGGAATTCCAGGTCTTACATGTAATGTATATTGTTATTGGTTTTTTTTTAATAATCTTATAATATTTTATTGGGACATAATGGGCATATTGCAGAATTTCTGTTTTTACCTTAGCATGTGGAAATCTGATATTTCATTGCACAGTAATATTGTTAACAGTATTTACCCTCACTGGTTTCCATCTTTCAAGGAAATCTCAAAGAAGCTCCATGTTTAGTTCCACAGCAATTTGCAGCATATTGGAGAAATGTATATGTAACACATCCCTCTCCATAAACCCCTTCCCAAACACTTATTTTTCTTGGAAAGTAAAGGAAATTGTAAAGAAACTCTAAATGATTTTGTGAATAAGGTAGAAAAACAAATGTGTGAAAAGGAAATGTTCAACATTTTGGTGTTGTAGTTAACGCACTTGGCTAGAAATGAGAAGTTTGTGAGTTCTAGTCCTGCCTTAGGACTTTGGACTAGTCACTCTCAACTGACTGCACAGGGTTATTATTGTGGGCAAAAAAGGAGGAGGAAAAATTATTAGGTATGCTCATCATCTTGATTTATTTATAAATATAACAAATTTAGTATTTATATATTAAATTGTTCTATACGATATACTTTTTTGAAATTTGATATATGGCCAATCAAGGTGAACATAGGAATGTCCTTTTTTGACTAAAAGATTAAAACAGAACAATATTCCATTTTGGGGGAGGGAATTAGAAGGGGTGTGTGTGTTTTTTTTTACTTTTTAAACATCAGACATTTCAATTGAAGTATCT
This sequence comes from Thamnophis elegans, assembly GCF_009769535.1. Classification (NCBI taxonomy): domain Eukaryota; kingdom Metazoa; phylum Chordata; class Lepidosauria; order Squamata; family Natricidae; genus Thamnophis; species Thamnophis elegans. The sequence goes on along the minus strand of NC_045541.1, from coordinate 13,133,513 downwards.
TCAAAAGTCAAGAGAATTTTTAGGGAAAGTTTAAGGAATTGGAAAAGAACCAAATGAAGATTTGAGAGCAGAATATACAGCCACAACAGATGCAAAAGAAACCTGGAAGGAATGATTCTGAATGAAATGCTACAGGTATTGATTTGTATAAACATTTGAGTGAAGAATTTATTTCAGCAGGAATAGAAAGAAAAAAAATGGAGTTGTTTTATATATTAACCCCCAACTAAAACCGGAACATACATTGACAGATGTTCTGTCAATAGGTTCATAAGATAAGAACATGAAAGAGTTGTTGGGTTTGGGGAATGGGCTTACATGGGGTCAAGTCTATGGTATTGGGAATCTATGCTCCAAATGAGGAAAAAGTGACTTTAAGTAAACAACCTATGGAGAGCTTAATAGCCCATTAGTATGCAAACCAAAGTTGGATTCCTACCAGTTTGGCCCGGTTCGGTCGAACTGGTAGTGGTATGCTGGACTGGATCACAGAACCTGCAGTGACCCAGGCTGGTCACACTCCCAAACCAGTTCCCAGGTCGCCGCCGCCATCTATTTTGGGAGTTCTGTGCATGCGCAAAACAATTTCCATTGAATGCGCATCCAGCGCATGCACAAGCGAACCGACAGTAACACTGGCTGGAATCCACCCCGATACACATTAAAATATTTATTAGGGGATTTGAATGGAGTCTTTTTTCCACAATTGGATGGAACATCAGAGAAAAGGATTAATATCACCCAAAGCAAATTAATAAATATGTTTTTTTTTAAAAGAACCATGGACAACTTAGGGCCATGATGGCAAACCAATGATATGTGTGCCACAGGTGGCACAGAGAGCCATTTGTTAAGGCACGCGAGGCATTGCCCTGTCAGCTCCAGCGGGCATACGCACGCTGACCAGCTGACTTTGGCCTTCTTTTGAGGCCATTTTTGCCCTCTGGAGGCTTCCCTGAAACCTCTGGAGGGCGAAAAAACCAGCCCTATGGGCAAAAAGGAAGTTTGGGAATGGATTTCCGGTTTGCTGATATGGCTGTTTTTTGCCCTCTGGAGCCTTGAGGGAAGTCTCCTGAAAGGTCCTGAAGGCTCCGGAGGGCAAAAAAAGTCCCTATGAGCAATCTGGAAGTCCGTTCCCGAACTTCCGGTTTGCCTTTAGGGCTGGTTTTTCACACTCTGGAGGCTTCTAGAGAGCTTCTGCGAGGGGGGAGGGTATTTTCACCCTCCCAGGCTCCTAGAAAGCCTCTGGAGTCTGGCGGGGGTGAAAAAAATTAAAAGGGAGGGCCGCTGGTTGTGCATGCATGCACGGAGAGGGGGGAAGCACAGACATGTGTGGCACACACGTTCACGACCTGCCTGCCCCCCTGCCTGGCACGTTCACCATCACAGACTTAGGGTTATTGGATGTATGGAGAGAGAAATGTGGTAATTTTACAAAGTACACTTTCTTTTCAGAAAAAAAAAAATATAGAACTTGGATACTAAGGTCTCTATGGTAAAGATTTTACCAAGAACTTTATCTGATGATAATCCTGTGAGTTTAGGTTATGGAAAGATATCTAGTTGTTTTAGATGGAGGCTAACCAAAATGTTACAGAAAGAAAGAACAGTGAATGGTTGTAAAAAGATTTTTTTTACAAAAAATAATGTACATAAATACACTGATTTAAGAATGGTTGGCATGTAAGAAAAGCTTATATCAGAGGCTATTTTATATAGCATTATACTGAACTCGAAAAGAAGAGGCAAGAGAAAACATGATCTATTTTGGATGAGATAAAAAAGAATAATAATTAAATTCTCAGAGAAGATAAGTATCTCTCAGCAAATTAAACTTTTACAGCAACAGCTATGAATTTTAACAGTAAGAATTGAAAATAAAAATGAATTATGTAAAGCAAAGAAAGTTTGAATTTGTAAATAAACCAGGGAAATCATTACCTTACAAATTAAGAAAAAGAAAAGGAAATGGAACTGAAACTGTATTAATGGATAATGAGGCTATGCAAAGAACATTTCATCAGTATTATTCCAATTTGTATAAAAATACATGCTATTTTTTTTTCAAGAAAAGAGATGAACATCTACTAAGGATTACAGAGAAATAAGGACAAATTTTGAATTGATCTATAACCATGATGGTGAACCTATGGCACTCAGTAGCCTCTCTGAGGGCAGCTGAGCCATTGCCCCAGTTCAGCTCTGCCACGCATGCGCATGCGCCTCCCACTGGCCATGTGGAATTAGGATTAGGATTTCTGCTGTGCATGCATGAAGAGTGGGGTACATGTGCAGGGCCATGTGCACATTGCACTTTGAGGGTTTGGTCATGCCAGTGGTGGGATTCAAATAATTTAACAACCGGTTCTCTGCCCTAATGACCAGATGGGTAGGAGGGGATTGGTGGTCATGTGACCGTGTGGGCGTGGCCAATTCAATGTAACTCACGTCGATGGGTGCTTCACCTTAGCTGGATTACTTAGACTGGATTACTGTAATGTTCTCTACATGGGGCTGCCCTTGAAGAGTGTTCGAAGACTTCAGCTAGTCCAGAACGCAGCCACACGAGCAATTGTGGGTGCACCCAGGTACACCCACGTTACACCTATTCTCCGTGAGCTGCACTGGCTACCCATTAATCTCCGGACTCGCTTCAAGGTGCTAGTCATTACTTATAAAGCCCTACATGGCATCGGACCTGGGTACCTGAGAGACCGCCTCCTGCCAATTACCTCCCATAGACTGATCAGATCGCACAGACTAGGCCTTCTCTGGATCCCATCTGCCAGCCAATGTCAGCTGGTGACTCCCCGGGGGAGAGCCTTCTCTGTTGCAGCTCCAGCCCTTTGGAATGACCTCCCCATGGAGATCCGGACCCTTACTACTCTCCCGGCCTTCCGCAAAGCCACTAAGTCCTGGCTGCTCCGGCAGGCCGGAGGGCTGTTGAAGTATCCAGCCCCATGGTAACTATGAATGTTGTGTATTTTAAATTGTTGTTTTGTCTATTTATCCCCTTCCCTTGTTTATTGTAAGCCGCCCAGAGTCCTTTGGGAGTGGGCAGCATACAAGACCAATAAACTAAACTGAACTAAACTAAACTAGCTGTTACAATGAAATAAGGGTTAAGCGGAGAGGCAGTTTCTGTAAGCAGGACAATAAAGATCAGGCTAGAAACAACACCAAAATGCTTCCTTCCTGCCTCCCTTACAGAATTAGCCCTGTAAAGTGAAAAAAAAAAACAAAAGGAGATTTCTTCCAACAACTGAATTCTTCGAACTGCTTATAGAAAGTTAATAACCGGTTCTCCCAAATAGGTGCAAACCGGTTGAATCCCACCACTGGGTCATGCGTGCACGCATCACTGATCTATAACAACAAGGGAAGTTTTTGAAGCTATAAAAAGGGTTAAATCAGGAAAAGAACCTGAATCTGATGGACTATCAGGCTTTTATTGTAAATGTTTTGAGGATAAACTTTTATAAGCTGTAAAATGATGAATTCTATTTTACAGGAAAGGAAATTGCCAGAGACTGGTCTCTTCTCTCGCTGACTGATAATATTTGTTTCACTGACTGATAATCTATGGAAAAGTCTGGAGTGTGAAAGATTTAAAAGGCAAATGTTCTAAATAAGACAACAGAGCTGAGATAATTTACCAGAGATAAACACTTAAATTTCAGTGTCCTCAAAGAAAAATGAACAAACAATTGAACAAGCTTATCCACTAAGATTAAAACAAGAAGGAATAGATGTAAACAAAAGATAGGAATACCTAGAACTTTAAAAGTGACAAAATAATTAGAAAGCAGCCAATGTCATGTTCCTTTCAAATCTGTTCACCAGTCTTATTCAACAGAATAGTATAATTCCCTGACCCTGCTGCTTGTAGGCTTCCTGAAAGGATAGAGAGTTAGCTGTTATTTCTTTTAAAACTCGAGCCTGAGGTGAATTCAATTCAACTTTATTGCAGGAACAACTCAACAACGAACAGAAACACGAACGAACAACCGAGCCCACCTGACAGGTATTTATACTTGACAGCTGTCAGGAGGGTAACCAATCGGAGGCACATATTTTTCCCGCCGGCCAGCAGGCGCACCAGAACCAATCAGAGACCTCGGGCTCTGATTGCGGCTGCCGGCTGCGTTGGGAGGACGCAACAATTTCCATTTTTAATGTTATACATTTGCCAATGGGAGGAAAAAACAGTTGTAGAGCCAAGGTGGCGCAGTGGTTAAATGCAGCACTGCAGGCTACTTCAGCTGACTGTTATCTGCAGTTCAGCGGTTCTAATCTCACCGGCTCAAGGTTGACTCAGCCTTCCATCCTTCCGAGGTGGGTAAAATGAGGACCCGGATTGTTGTTGGGGGTGATATGCTGACTCTGTAAACCGCTTAGAGAGGGCTGAAAGCCCTATGAAGCGGTATATAAGTCTAACTGCTATTGCTATTGCTATTGTGACCCATTTTAAGCAGTATAAGGTGGTGCAGTGGTTAAATGCAGCACTGCAGGCTACTGCTAGATCAGCAGGTCAGCGGTTCAAATCTCACCGGCTCAGGGTTGACTCAGCCTTCCATCCTTCCGAGGTGGGTAAAATGAGGACCCAGATTGTTGGGGGCAATATGCTGACTCTCTGTAAACCGCTTAGAGAGGCCTGAAAGGCCTATGAAGCGGTATATAAGTCTACTGCTATTGCTATTTGAACCGCCGAACTGCAGCTAACAGTCAGCTGAAGTGGCTGCAGTACTGCACTCTAAACACTGCACCACCTCAGAGTATAAACTCTGCCTTGAGAAATGCGAAGATACGTATTTTAAACCACCCCTTCAAATTTGTTTCTAAGCTTGGTGTTAGCCAAGACTGTATTTTCAGCTCAGGTAATTTCATCAGAGGTCCAGATTGCAGCAAACAGCCCCCGCCCCACAAGACTTCACAAAAATCAAGAATTCATCCTCCATGCATTCATTAAATTCATCTCGTTTATGCCTTGCCGGTCCCTTTTCTAGCTTACTATTTTCCCCCCCTGTGCTATGTGGCCAGCACTGAGATAACGTTTCAGCGCTATTCTAAGAAACTTATTGCTTCTTGGAAAATAGATTTTGGAGCTGTAACAAATTTGATGAGAGAGATGATGTATGTCCTATCTCAATAGATTTCCCATTTCCCCCCCAAAGGGTTGAGAAGAATGACAAATCTAAGAAATGCTGCATCACATTAATTTAGATTTTCAATCTATTTTTCCAGAACCAGTGAAGTTTCTCAGAAAAGCACTGAAAACTGTGAGGATCTTTCAGAAAACCTATAATGCTCTTTAATAAGCAAGAGGTAGTTAGTTTCCTCAGTAAAAGACACCTGTTTTTTTTGTGTAACTTAATCCCCCCCACCCTGTATTTTACATATATGAAAAGGAAAAAATCTTACAAAAGGCCATTCAGTACTGGCATGGTTTAAATACATGATACATAGGTATGATTTCTTTGTGGAGGGAAAACCACTCTTTATATTTCAACATATTTCTAATATTTCACTTCTTGTTCCCTCATCCAATTTGTAATATTTCTATCTGCAATATTACTCAATGAAATATTTCCTCAGTTACTGGTCTTAGAGGCTAGAAATTCTAAGTATAGTTAACATATTTAAAGATGTGAAGTTTTAAAAGTCTACTGTTTTCTCTCTCTTTTTCTCTCTCTCCCTCTATCATCAATTATCAAAGCATTATTTATCTATTTATGTATTCATCTAGATTCATCAATATAATATAACCTTCTACACAGATAAAGATTTATGTGTATATTTCATTTTAGAGAGAGTTTATGTATATGTATGTATCACATTATGTTGTGGCCCAGCAGGAGCTGTTGGAGCTGCCACCAGACTCCGACAGCGAGGGGCCCTATGAGTCGGCTCTAGAGGATGTGGAGGACCCTGGACAGGGTTCCGACTCCGAGCAGGGCGCAGAGAGACTGGTTGACCACCAGGTGGTGCCTGAGCCTTCGACCAGTGGGGAGGAGACAAGGGAGAGTGATCCAGAAACCAGCAGCGAGTTGTTCCTGGATGCACGCCATCGAAGAGCTACTTGGCGTCAAAAACAATTACTCAATTACAGGAGGTAATGGTGCTCAGCTGGTGGTCATTAGGCTCCTCTCCAGACTATAAAAAAGACTGCTTGTGATACACCCATCTTGCAGAAGTCAACGTATTGACTAAAGAGAACGTAACTAACTTGGCAGGCTGGATTGCTGCCAAGGTTTGTCTGAATTGCTGCCAAGATTTGTCGGACTTGCTGCCAAGGTTCTTTTGTGTTTTTTTGCTTGGCTTTCAGCCACCGAGATTCTGTTCTTGTTATTAAAGGACATTCTAATTAAGCTTGTCTCGGCTTTCATTAATGGACAGAGGAGGGGGTCAGAACACATTACTAACTGAAAATCATAATCTGTCTGTCTTCTCTCTCTCTCTCTCTCTCTCTCTCTCTCTCTCTCTCTCTCTCTCTCTCATCTATCTATCTATCTATCTATCTATCTATCTATCTATCTATCTATCTATCTCTATCATCTCTCTATCTATCTATCGTCTGTCTATCTATTCCATTTAGTTACCAAAAGTTCTCTCAAGTTGAGCAGAAGTCCTTGTACACCTTAAGTTCTGTCTCTGAGATCTATAAAGGTGAAGACTTCAGTGACAGAGACCAAAGCTGTGACTGTCCCTCTCTATTTTTGGAGTTCCAGAGGCTCCCTCTACCAGTCTCATCAGCATTGTTTCATTTGTTCTTGCTTCTGTCATCTGTTCCAAGCCAGAAGTAGCTGGAGTAAAAATGTGCTGCCTTTCTTCTCAACCAGTTCTGGCCAATCGTCTTATACTCAGCTATTTTTCTTTAGCCCTAGAGCATGCAGGGAGGGGTGGACAAACACGAGGAAACAATTGCTAGCGTCAACCTCTTCCTTTGTCTTTCATTGTTAGAACATTCTGCCCTCTCTAATTAAGCTGCAGCAGGGAGAAGCATTAGACCTACAAAAGCATGAAACCAAAGGCAGCTATTGGAAAGCAACTATTGGAAAGTGCATGCTGTTTTAATTGAAATTCAGCATGTATTTGGTGTGGTGCAGTGTGTTTAAATTGATGGGAGAGTAGGCATGGTTTTGTTTTAAATATGCACAAAATTATAGATGTTAAAGAGTTGTCAAACCCACTGGGTTAAGGGCAAAAAACTGGAACTGCAAAAAATAAAAAAAGGCTGCTTTTTCATTTACCTTGCTAGAACAGTGCTTTGTAATTTCACATTGTCTCTGCTCTAATTCACTTTTCTGCTCGCAAAATGTAAGCCTGACATCAAGCTTTTTATGCGATACATCATTTGTATCCTTCTCCCATAAATCTAAGAGTAATGGACATGAGGTCATTTCATTTTATTCTTAAAAGAGGAAATGAGAAAACCTTAAGCCAAGGAGGATAACTCAAAGGCTGTGGATCATCTCCTCAAAATTGCCCCCAAAATTGAAATTGCTAATGTAACAAAAAAAAAGGAAAACCACAAAATACAAGGAAGACATTAATATTGAATTAAAGTAATTCGTTTGCTTTTCATTTACTTGCATTTAAAGGAAAATTAATTCAAATCTAATTTATAGTTTATCTGGACCTCACCCATGATGTTAAAGCATGACCCACAATCTGCCAGTCAAACATTAGCCTCCTTCCCAAACTGTCTACTTTTGCTATTAGGATAAGAATTCAGAATAAGCAAATTAATTCAGGTTATCCTAAACTACCAACCTGAATTTCATAATTGCTAACCATGGATAATGGGAAGAAAGGAAAATTACCCTAGTCGGTAGAAGTCTACATATATTGCTAATTATTGCATAAGTATTATGTGTATAACATTTTTATATACAGATTCAGGGGACACACATATTTAGGTAGCTGCAACAGAGAATATTTTAAGACAGGTTTTATTCCTGCTAAACACAGGACCTTAGATAATAATGCACATTTTTAATAGGTCAAAATCTATGCTTAAAACTGAAATGGTCACTGAATTCCTGGGCTGCAGCAAAACACACATTTGAACTCAATCCTATTTTCCTCCTTTAGTCGCATGAAGTATTACAGTTGGGCATGGGTTTTTGAAGGTCTCTGAGGATTAGACCTAAGTTGTTTGAAGGAGCTTCATGCTCTTCTGGAACTTTACCTTTAGCTAGCATAGAATCTCAGAAACTACAAACAAGATATGCAATAGGCAAAGATAAGGAGGAGGCTTAATGTGATTTCTTTAATTTGTACAATAGATCTGTCTTTGGCCAATCCCTATTCCTAGTTCAAATCAAGGTACTTCATTGTGAGGTATAATCCTACCTTGTAATACAGAAAAATATCTTCTTGTGATTGGTGGGTCTTATCAACTGATAGGCATGTTTAGCAATACAGCTCCTCAACATTTTGGGCAGTATTTTGTTCCATTCAGGACAGTCAGACACAAATCCCTGGGAGTCAGTCAAGCATCTCTGGTCCTCACTGCTGTCTGCATTCCCCCCCTAAAGGCCTAACACTTGCCCTTGTTGTTTGTCCACCTGCTAAAAGAAGCATCTTTCTCTCAAGGAAGTAATTGGTAGGCCAAGTCTCAGTGGAGAAAGGAAAGAGCACTAGAGAACATTGAAAGTTGCAATCCCTCTATTTTTTTCTCCTATCTGGATCGGCCAAGGGGAAGAAGAAGAACAAGATGCAGTTCCTACCTGCATTGTTTGATTGAAATAAGCTTTCTTACAAATAATTGAATTACCTATGAGCTCATTTTCCTATCTCTGGTCTCCCGTGGTACCCTTCCACATGGAGCATAATTTTAAGCATGTTTATTCATTATGATTGTTTCTTAATGTGTTTAGGATCACAGTCTATGTGATACCTTCTTCATATCCTTCAGATGCTATTTCAGAGGTAGGTAACCTCTACTACCCAATATTCCTGTATCCCTCACAACTGGCAATGTTGCTTGGGGCTTTGCAGAGTTAAGTTCAGCAAATCTAAAGAATCTTAAAGATTTAAAACAGTTAGTCCCCTTTAATTATTTAAACACTGCAGTTAAAAAATGAACCTCAGTAGATGCAAGCATTTCATGTTGACTCACCAGTACCCAACTTATAATAACACGGTTTGTTATGTATTGTATATCATGTTTAGTTGTCAGTTGAAGTTCTCATTCCGGTCTTCTGTTGAAGGGGGAAAATATTCTCTCCTGATTGGTTGTTTGGCTGAACAGTTTCATGTAAAAGGAGCTGTGTCAGCCAGGATGTTCAGTTGCCTCACAGGCAGTATTGAATAAAGAGCTGTTAGAAATCACTCTGGTCTCGCCTCTTCGCCCAGAACTTAACACAGTTAAAAGTGGCATAGTACAGAGTCTAGCAAGAGCATCAGTTAAACAGTGACATATGCAGAAACCAGCCTATGACAAACCTTATGTCCACGGAAGGCAGTGGTGGGTTTCAAAAATTGTTCAAACCTACTCTGTGGGTGTGGCCTCTTTTGTGGGAGTGGCTTGTCGCCCATGTGACCAGATATGAAGATGTCGATGACACTTGTCAGAACCACCTTAAATTACCTCACACACAGCACTGGCATGCATAAGAATATGATGTAAACTTGTTTTTTAAAAGGCATCTTTGGTTTGCGTTAAAACAACTTCAACACACGCAATGTTCTGATTGCACCACAAATGCAGGAGTCATCCTTACCTTTCACAGAGGCACTAAGTTTTATAAATATGAGCATGATAGTGTAGAATAATCATATCCAAGGACCAGTGGTGGGTTTCAAAAAAATTTGGAACCTCTTCTGTAGGTGTGGCCTGCTTTCTGGGTCCACTGATGGAAACTCTTCTAACCGGTTCGGTAGATTTGACGAACCGGTTCTACTGAATAGGTGCGAACTGGTAGGAACCCACCTCTGACGGAAGGCATAGATTGACGTACAGTTGTTTCTGCGCACACAAAGGAAGCTTCAATCAATTGATGGAAACCGTTTCGGTGAAACGCAGAAAACAAGAGTTCCTGTGGCACAGCAAAACTTTGGACACAGTGTTTGAATATATGTCTCGCGATAGCAGAAGAAAGCATTTCGTGGCCATGGTTTACTGTTAGATTACTCAGTACTGTCTGAACCCATTTCATTCTGATAGGTGCCTGGCTTTCAGAATGAAGGAGCACTTCTCCAAAATGGATTCATTTTCAACTGCATTGTTTAAATCTTAAAGATGCCGCCATTCCCTAATAAACAATAGCCACACTTGCCATTGATTTCACAAATAAGTGTCTGCTAATAATGCATTTTGTGGGTTTCTAATATTCGTTTCCCTGTTGATACGTCCCTCCCTGTACACTTTTCTTATTAACATTAAATCTAGTAAATGCAATGTGCTTCAGAAGCAAATAATACTTCCTAACTCGATTAGCCCTATTTTGTGAAATAAAATAAGTAGGTCAAAAATATAGAAGTACTTTTTTTTAAAGAAAAACAGTTAATGTGTTGGCCTTTTTAATTAAAAGCTTCTTGTTACTTTTTTAAAAAAACTATAATAGCTTGCAAGATAAAGTTAAATTTAATGTTGACATTAACTTATTTTTGTCTATTCAAAGCTAATGAAATTGCTAATCAAAATGGCTTCTAAACATGCTTCATTAATATTTATAATGGCAGGGAGTTTGAAAAGCAAATATTGTCTGCAGAAGTAGGCATAGCTGCAATGAATAACCTTGACACACAGGACTTTATAATCTGTGATTATATTTTATAACAGTTTTATTAAACTGTACTTTAAAAGGTAAGAATTAATATAAACTAAATAAATGAAAGAATAAAAAGAAAAATACAAAAGAAAGAAAATATGGAAAATAATGTACTAAAGAAAAAGAAATTAAATATATAAATGTTTATTTATTACAAGTATAAACATTTTAATAACTTATCACCTTCTCTTAAAATACATACATTTCCATATCCCATCTTTTATCTATAAACAAATCTTTGAAGTCTCATTTAGTTCAGATCAGCAAAATTCTATTAAAGGTTTCCAGAAATAACATCTTTATTTTACACTTGATCAAATCAACCAGCTTCATATTCTTTCCTTTTAACAATCTTGATCTTTAATCTCTTCAAATACTGTCCTAGAACTTGATTCCTTTTCATTTTTTTCTTTGTCCCTCCTTCTCACAAAATCCTTCAAAACTCTCATTTCTTTTGTAAATCTAATATAGGAAAGTTATCCAGATCACTTTTTTGGTTTGCTATTTGTATATCCTTTATGATTAATAAGACATCAGCTGGTTTTATGTATGTATTTTGTGTGTGTGTGTGTGTGTGTGTATGTGTGTGTGTGTGTGTATGTGTGTATGTCCCTGGCTTCAGCTGATAAGGAGGAGGACCTGTGGCTTAATGGTTAAGACATCTGCCTAAGATGCAATACAGCACAGGTTCGAATCCCAGTAAGGGTATGGCTAGCTGATGAGAGCTAAATAGGTTGAAATAGATCTATACTAGTCTCCCTTTATTTATTTATCAGCACAAATACAACACAAATGTAACAAAGGCAACAGTAAAAATATTGGGTTTCTGTTATGATGGTCTCTTGTGATGAGCCGATAGACAGATGATGGAAGCAGTTAGCTTCCTCCCATAATTGGGGCTTACCAGGGGTTGTAAAAATCTAATAGATACCTTTCACCCTGGCTTTGCTGATAACGGATAAGAGCCTGTGGCCTAATGGCTAAGAAGTCTGCCTAGTATGTCATATAGCCCAGGTTCAAATCCCAGTAAGGGTATGGCTAGCTGATGAGAGCTAAATAGCTTGAAATAGATCTATACTAGTCTCCCTTTATTTATTTATCAGCACAAATAAAAAAAACATATATATACATACATATATATATATATATATATATATATATATATATATATATATATATATATATATATATATAATACACACACACACACACACACAATGTAACATCTTTTTCGATATCATTATTTAGCCTGTCATTTTTAAACCCACCTTCAGATTAGTCTAAAACATACGAGTTTTACCAGTTTTGTCTGATAAAATTTGTTTCTCCTCCATAATATCTTTTAAACATAATCTGTCTATAATGGCAAACACTTTTAAAATTAACTTTCGGGTCCATTGTTCATAAATATCCTTCAATACACCAAAAGAGTTAAATTTTGTTTTGTTGTTGTTTGTTTGTCCGCATCTAACTCTCAAAGTGAGGAGAAAGAGATCATATCTGCAGAGGTTTATATCTATTTGACAGGTATGTCTCCTTAGGAAAATGAATATATATTCATCCTCCAAGGTCTCCATGATTAGGACCAAAAAGAAGATAATGATATAATCTCTAATGACTATACTGGTTATTGAAATAAAGAGTGTCTTTTTAGGCAAAATCATGCTGAGAGAATGTAAAGATGGTCTCATCTTTCATTTTAACAATTGTCAGGGAAGAACAATAATCTACAGTGAAGTATTAATTTTATTTTGCTGTTTCCATTAATTTGTTTTGAAAGGTCTTATTTGTTTTCTTCCTCCAGTACTGCTCATTCCTGGCGGGTAATATGATGGCCTATTAGTTAAGTAGTTGAGAAATCTGTTTAACTGCAGGATGGGTTCAGGTAAAGTGAGGGATAAAGAAAATTAAAAATTGTATTGAGCCGATTTCAGCATTGGCCTTTTTTATGCTTGATAACATTAAAAAAAATTATTTAGAGGTGGAAACATACCAATCCACAATATTTGCTGCAAGTTGTCTTAAAAAACTTTCTAGATATTCTCCTTTACCTTTATATAACTTAGATAGAAATAGAATAGAATAACAGAATTGGAAGGGACCTTGGAGGTCTTCTAGTCCAACCCCCTGCTTAGGCAGGAAACCACTTCAGACAAATGGTTATCCAATCTCTTCTTAAAAACTTCCAGTGTTGGACTATTCACAACCTCTGAAGGCAAGTTGTTCCACTGATTAATTGTTTGAATTGTCAGGAATTTTCTCCTTAGTTCTAAGTTGCTTCTCTCCTTGATTAGTTTCCACCCATTGCTTCTTGTCTTGCCCTCAGGTGCTTTGGAGAATAGCTTGACTCCATTTTATTTATGGCAGGCCCTGAGATATTGGATCACTGCTATCATGTCACCCCTAGTCCTTCTTTTCATCAGAGTTGGCATACCTAGTTCCAGCAACTGTTCTTTATATTTTTGAGGCTCAAATCCCCTAATCATCTTTGTTGCTCTTCTCTGTACTCTTTCTAGAGTCTCAACATGGTGACAACATCTCCTGGTGAAATCTCTGCTTCCATCAGAAAAAAAAAACAGAGCACTATGTCCTGGGATTATGGATTCTACAGATTCTGATATCCTACTGGTTTGGCAAAATTCAAAAGAGTTTTTCCTATAGCAGGATTGTTCAGCCTGTGATCTTTACAGATGCAATATAGAAAGAAGCTGGGAGTTGTTGCTTAGCAATATTTGGATCATTACAATTTACCCACCCTTGTTCTAGCGTGATGAGATGGAATGTTTGCATTAGCACCTAAACAGAAAAGCTAACTAACATAAGTGTCAATACTGCTAGTCATTGGGAAGAGTTGATAGTTGATCTAGTTCAACTAGATCATACTCCAGAGCAAGATTCCAAACATCCCATTCCTGCTGTTCTCCAGGATATATTGTCTTCTTACAATATTATTTTTTGAAAATATGTTTAAGATTTCCAATATTGAGAATTGTGCGTGAAATGTCACTTATGGCAAATTTTGGGAAATCTGAGTACCATAGAACATTAAGGGGCAGGCTTTTCTGACCTCTAGCTTAATCATAAAAGTGCAATTGTCTGTTCCTTATTTGTGATTTCCACCAAAATTAAGAATTATTTCTTGAATAAATATGCATCCGTTTGAGCTGCAAGTGTGTGCATTTTAAGCTAGCAGATCCTTGGTTAAAATCTTCCTTTAACTACGTACTAGCTAATAAATCATAAATTGGTAGATATGAGAAAAATAAACATTTTGAAATAGATTAAAGCTTTGTTGTATTTTTAAAAGATCCACTAACTCAAATAGGGCTGTATTTATTGATTTATTCATTAGTTTACTTATTACTATTTTTTCAATCTCCTTTTTTCTCTAGGAATTTAGGATGATCATCAGGGGATTTTCCCTTACCATATTTTAATACATTTGATAATACTTTTGAGACAGGTTGGGCTAAGATAGGGTGACTTAGAATTGAGTAAATCATAGGATCGAATGAGATCTCTGTTGTCCAAATCTAATAGAGAACCACTTTGAATCATGATTAATTTAAAACAAATGGATCAGAATTTTGGAATTCTTAGAAGGCTCACCAAGGCACCAAAAGTAATTTTGGATTTGAAAACCTTTGTGTCAGTATTTCTTTATCTTTAGGGAGCAATCCCAGCCATTTTCCAATGACTTTGAATTGAACTTCAAAATGAATTTCCAAGAGATACAAATTCAAATAAAATCTCAAGGTTTACTGTAAGAAGGTGAAGATGGACATTGGCAAATCTTCCATGGGCATAATAAATGATTACGGAAGGCTTCCTTTTCTTACTTTCCTTCCATCTCCATTTATAGACAAATTTATTGATAAATATTTTAGAAGAATGGTGATATTCGTGACCCGACAAATGCACACCCAACTACAGCGCACTGACAAAACTGTGGCGATAAAACCGCAACGTCGACAGCGCACCCACAAAGGCACGCCGACAAAAGAGTGGCGACAGAAGCGTGATTATGGTTAAGGTAGGGTTAGGGTAAGGGTAATGGTTAGGGTTAAGGTTAGGTTCAAGGTTAGGTTTAGGTTTAGGTTTAGGGTTAGGTTTAGGGTTAGGTTTAGGGTTAGGTTTAGGGTTAGGTTTAGGGTTAGGTTTAGGGTTAGGGTTAGGGTTAGGGTTAGGTTTAGGGTTAGGTTTAGGTTTAGGTTTAGGGTTAGGGTTAGGGTTAGGGTTAGGTTTAGGGTTAGGTTTAGGGTTAGGTTTAGGGTTAGGTTTAGGGTTAGGGTTAGGGTTAGGGTTAGGGTTAGGGTTAGGGTTAGGTTTAGGTTTAGGGTTAGGTTTAGGGTTAGGTTTAGGGTTAGGTTTAGGGTTAGGTTTAGGTTTAGGTTTAGGGTTAGGTTTAGGGTTAGGTTTAGGGTTACCTTTAGGGTTACCTTTAGGGTTACCTTTAGGGTTACCTTTAGGGTTAGGTTTAGAGCGTGCTTCTGTTGGCGTGCTGTTGTCGGCGCGCTTCTGTGCTCATTAGTCGGTGCGATTTTGAACTTGTGGTTTTTTCCTGTGGTTTCGTCAGCGTGCTTTTGTCCAGCGCACATTTGTCAGTGAACCGTGACATATAGAGTCAAGGTTCTATACAGTGACATATAGAAAAAGATTTGAAGCAAGAAACAAGGATGCCAACCCTTGCAACCATAATGTAAAATGAAATATGCAAAAATTCTCTTGCTAGGCTGCTACTTCCAAACAAATATTGACTTTGGACAATAGTTATTTTCTACAACCAATAACATCTAGCTAATGTTTCTGGATCTGAAGTTGGAAAATAAACATTCTTCTGCATTCTTACTTCTCTGACGTCTTCGTAGAATCAAGATAAAGGAAGAAAGGTGGATTGCATTGACTGCTGTGGAGACCTCCTACGCTTGACTGGGTAGGGTTGTTCCCCAGCGTCACGTTGCTATTTGACTCAGGGCAAGTGTGCGGTTTGCAACTGTGTGAAATGGAATTGCTTCCATACAGAGACGCTGCAGGCAGTTCCCATTATTGATGTGATCCTCGATACTTAACTCGTTCCCTTTCTGTTGTTTGGTAGTTTATTTTCTTTGAAAATAAACCTTATTGCAAGTCAGAGTCCTTACAGATACAACACAAGTTTCCATCTAAACAAAAGTGTTTTTTTTCAGATGCAGGGGATCAAATATTTTTTGAATTTGAAGGAAAACTTTTTGCTAATAAGGTTTTGAATAGAATTAACTCATCAATTGCTTCAATGATACATTCTCCCATATCTGTCAATTAAAGGTTCTGCTCAGATTTTCTTTAGAAATGTATAATATACATTTATACTTTTGATCAAATTTATAAAACATGTATAGAGAGATAAGGGGGGGGGTTGAAAAGATGTAGCCACATATGTCTTTATGTCCAAGTTTCTTATAGAGCTTCATATCTTCAACCCCTCTCAGGTAAACCAGAAAGGAAATAGCAATAGCAATAGCAGTTAGACTTATATACCGCTTCATAGGGCTTTCAGCCCTCTCTAAGCGGTTTACAGAGTCAGCATATTGCCCCCAACAACAATCCGGGTCCTCATTTTACCCACCTCGGAAGGATGGAAGGCTGAGTCAACCTTGAGCCAGTGAGATTTGAACAGCCGAACTGCAGAACTGCAGTCAGCTGAAGTAGCCTGCAGTGCTGCATTTAACCACTGTGCCACCTCGGCTCTAAATAGATTAGATGATTCTACTTCATTATAAAAATTAACATTAACAAAATCTTGCAAGTCTGAAAGTACAACTTCTCACAACCACTTTTAATTGTGTGATAAATTAGGACTCATCCTTCCTTTTATATGGAGACAAATTCCTTCTGTAACTAATTACACTTGGCCAGATAAAAACCTGTCCTATCCTATCCTGTCCTTTTCTCTGATTATAAATGTAATAGCCTCGTAAGTCCTCGGACTTACGAATGACAGCTCGGCAGCAGCCAGGCGCGCCTTAGCCAATCAGGTGCGCCTGCGCGTTGCCGGGCTGTCATACGCAAGGCTATTGGCTCGTCCGTCTGACAGCTCCATATAAAAAGCTGTCAGACGGAGGAGAGGTGCCAGTCTACTCACAGTTACTGTTCTTGCCTGTAATAAAGAGTTCTTTAAGGTTACCTCAGACGCCTCTGTTTCTTTCCTGCCGCCGATCTAACAATAAAGTCACTGGGGGCTGCTGCCTCTTTTTTTTAATTGTTTGCTAGGTAACAACTCTTCCTCTCATTCCCCATCCACTGATTACAATATCACAGTATTCTCTATAAAGGCCCTCTAAAGGATCTGCATGCCTACAATGTTCCTATGAAGAAAAATCATGATATGGTATTTTGTTTCAGTAGATGGTGCCTATGATCATTTGAGGTTGAATATAGTTACAGAAACTTTTGTAGAATTTCACACTGAATGGTCAAAGAACTTTCCACTTTAGCTGTACTAACAAGCATATCCTTGTCATGTTTTACCGCCCTATAACACCGATTTCCATACTTTTAGGCTATTATATGTTTGAGCATTGAATGGAGAAAGAAGATGAGACTGCTTTCTATCCCCACTGCTATTATATTCCGGCCTCCTTCTCCCTGGACTCCACACATTCAGAGTAATTCAAAGAAGAATTTTGTGTCAGGTCCCAGAATAATGCCCTGAACAGTTGGGATCCACTTTGCATTCTAGGAAATGCAAGAATCTCTCTTCTTCAGACATTTGCATTGAACTTGAAAAAGCAAGGATGGAAGAACAGTTCTTACAGGTATGTAAGACTCAAGCATGTGTCTATTTTATGGTTTACCTTTCTCATGTTTAGAAGAATGGAGGATGATCTGACTTTATTCTGGAGCTATACGAGAATCAAACTCATTGCTGTATTGTAGCCATTATTTTCTAAGAATGATAGTGTCGGCCGTTGAAGC
Source organism: Thamnophis elegans (assembly GCF_009769535.1). NCBI lineage: Eukaryota > Metazoa > Chordata > Lepidosauria > Squamata > Natricidae > Thamnophis > Thamnophis elegans. The sequence goes on along the minus strand of NC_045541.1, from coordinate 13,115,781 downwards.
AATCTTTTCCATTGGAGCTTCAGGGCTGCCACATTAGTGGCTGGGAAAATGGGAGGAGGGATCACAAGGAGTGGTGGAGGATTAGCCATAACAACATTCCTTTCTCTGGGAGTCAAGGGCATTCAGCCTACAAACTGGATGGGAGTGACTGGGGGTTGTCTCCAGTTGGGACGGTGAATTTATTGGACCATGTGATGGACCTGTGGGTGCAGGGAGTGGGTCTCTGACTTCCTTTCGGGTGGGAAAAACCCAAAATGTTCAGATTCTGGTTTTCCCAGAGGTGCCAATATGACATCTCTAATAAAATGGAACTTTGAGGAACTTGAAGCCTTGGAGTCTTCTTTCATTGAGGGTGTTACTTGGAACCCTTACAGATAGTTTAGATCTTTTAGCATCAGTAAGCTTTTGCATGTCCTTGGATCATAAAACAAATAATCTTAAATTAAGAAATACAAGATTAAGATTAGGGACTAAGCAGTACCACAATACTGTACAATGTATAAGATTAGAATTAGCAATTCCAAAAAAGTACACATTTGCTATCAAATAAGTCAGATTTTTAAAACAACAGCAATTGTGGTCTGCTGGGTCAAACTGAACTTGGATTTCTATCTGTATCCTCAATGTGGACTGGACTGTTTGAGAGAAAATTAAAAGAGCATTGCACATAAAGTTGCTCCTCAGCATGTTAATGGGAATCTAGAGCCAAACTCATCCTGAGTATACTTTGTTGGTTCATGTTTTACAACTGTATTAATTTACTATAATTTTACATCATTGGACTTGGAACTAGAGATAAGTGGCATGTGACAATAATTTTAATTTCATGTCATATTACTCAAATTAAGAGCATTAGAGAAGCCGAGGTTTTCAAATAAATTAATGTCTCCTTGATTATCCAATATTCTTGTTTCATTTTGAGTGTGTGGTTCAAGGAGACATAGAGCAGATTTGGCAGTTGAGTCCAACTACTCCACACATAACAAGGCAATGTGAATAATATGAAATGCTACTGAGCTTCCTTTAATAGGAAAATGCAGCACATTCTAGCAAAGGAAAGGAGGAGAGATTCCATTGGACAGGCAAAAGGTATATTCAAAGTGTACCCCACAAAATATCACCCCCAGAATGAAAGGAAGGAAACGTAAGCCCTTACATGACTGATAGTGTAATGCATATTCCCAAATGTACCTTGCATGTTGCGGAACATAAAAGCACCAAAATTTATATAATATGTTTTTTTCTATTGCTTTGTTCCTTCAATCTCACTATTTTTCAGTATTCTAATTGCTCTGTTTTATAGCCAAGTTCCCTTTGTTGCTATAATCCTTTTTAACATTTGCAGCACCTCTTTAAAAGGTTCTCCCCTGCTGTGCTCCATTTTTTTTAAAAAAAACAACAACCTGGCTTTAACCTATAAGAAGGGATGGTGGGGAACTAGGAAAGAACTCATTCACCTCTTCTGCGTTTTTAAGTAAAGCATAATCAAACTGATGCTTCTTAAACATCAATGCAGATCAGAGGACCATTATCTTATGAGTGGTATGCTTCCCTGAATTTTGCAATGTATTTCTGTCTTCAAAAAGAGCGTACAAAATGAGAATGCAGTGGAGAATTGTACACAAAAGGTAACTTATTTTACCTGTGTAATTCTTCATAGCCTATCCTGGTGCATGTATACTACCTGAGGTGGCCAAGTGACTATCGTATGGAAGACTATATTATGAGAACACATGGAGAATTGTACACAAAATACAACATTAGCTGTGTGATCCTTTATATCCTAGCCTGGTGCATGTATACCACATGGCCAGGTGACTATATTATTATTATTATTATTATTATTATTAAAATTTATTTATAGGCCGCCCTTTTCCCTGAGGGGACTCAGGGTGGCTGACAACGTATAGGGAAGGGAGTACACACAATGACATATAAAAACAGTACGTAATTAAAAATAGAAGCAACATTCATCATTCGGGAGGGGACGGATTATAATCTTTAACCCCAGGCCTGATGGGATAGCTAGATCTTGAGGGCTGTGCGGAAGGTCTGGAGGGTGGTGAGGGTACGAATCTCCACGGGAGATCGTTCCAAAGGGTCGGAGCTACTACTGAAAAGGCTCTCCTCCGCGTAGTTGCCAGTCGACACTGACTGGCGGATGGAACTCAGAGGAGGCCTAATCTGTGTGATCTAATAGGTCGCAGGGAGGTATTATGGAAGACTGAATAGACCAGTGGTAGTCAACCTGGTCCCTACCCCCCACTAGTGGGCGTTCCAGCTTTCATGGTGGGTGGTAGGGGTTTTGTCCGATACTGAAGCACTTTCCTTTTTTAAAAAAAAAATTAATTGACTTTAAAAAAATTCATAGCATTATTTAAAAATTTTCATTAGGTTTTCATAAAATCACCATTATTATGGAACTGGTGGGCGGTTAGAAAATTTTATTACTAACAGAGATACAAAAGTGGGCGGTAGGTATAAAAAAGGTTGACTACCCCTGGAATAGACAAATTAATGTGAATATTCCTATGTAGAATTTTTCTGCTTTTCTATACTTTCTTTTTTCTTTTTACTCTTTCACGCTTTTTACTTTGCATTCTCATCTTTTTAATTTTAATATGTAATAATATTATTATAAAAAGAAAAATAAGCTTGATGACCTCTCAATACTGCAGAAAAAAACAAGAGCAAGAAGCTCATCTTCATTAATTCAAAGATGATCATATCTGGGTTATAATCCAGACACCCATGAGATCAAAAGGGAGAAAGAAGAAACAAAACTCTTTTTAGGGTTGTTGTTACCATGTATTGACCATGTAATAAACCCAGACAGCTCCCTGGGAGCATTGATAATGGAGCTAGAAGTTTTAAGTATTTTGGACACTTGACACAGAGGCAAGAGTTACTGACAAAGACCTTGATGTTTGAAAAAACTGAAGGAAAAAAACCTCTGGGATAAAACAAAACACTGAGATACTATCAATGAATACAGAAACAGAAGCTTAGAAGAACTCAATGAAGCAATTACTGCCAGATAATCCCAGTGAAATAATGTCAATTTAACTATGGCAATGACTGGGATTAGTGAGCAATAAGAGTCATTGGATATTTTGCACCCCAGATGTGGCAGATTTAATTTGTTTGCATCCTCCTCCTCCTACTGACTGGGGCTCTTGCATTTGATGACTCAAAGCCATCAAAGGTTGACGGTCTCCGTTCAAGAGTGAAGTTTGAGATTTGCAGAGATTCCTCTGATTTGTCACAGGTTTATTTGACAGCCTCCTAGAAAACATTGGCCTAACTAGTATGTTAGAACATTAAGGTTCTAACATTTGATTAAAACTTAATAGTTCAACCTCATATTTTCACTTTTACACCAGTGGTGGGTTTCAAAAACCTACTCTGTGGGTGTGGCCTCCTTTGTGGGAGTGGCTTGCTGCCCATGTGACCGGATATGAAGATGCCGCCGACACTTGTCAGAACCTTAAATTACCTCATACACAGCACTGGCATGCATAAGAATAGGATGTAAACTTGTTTTTTAAAAGGCATCTTTGGTTTGCGTTAAAACAACTTCAACACACGCAACGTTCTGATTGCACCACAAACACAGTAGTCATCCTTACCTTTCACAGAGGCACTGAGTTTTATAAATATGAGCATGATAGTGTAGAATAATCATATCCAAGGACTAGTGGTGGGTTTCAAAGAAGTTTGGAACCTCTTCTGTAGGTGTGGCCTGCTTTCCGGGTCCACTGGTGAAACCTCTTCTAACCGGTTTGGTAGATTTGACGAACCGGTTCTACCGAATAGGTACAAACTGGTAGGAACCCACCTCTGTTTTACACATAGCTCTGTTTATATTAATAAATTAATGCTTGTTTAGCTTTCAGAATAATGTTAAGTTACAGATTTTAAAATAGTTGCCGGTTTTCTTAAAGGTGAAATCAGGGTGGCAAACAAAGAGAACCATATTTACACACAATTTTAGAAGGAAACAAGAAAAGCAATGAGGTAGAAAATAAGTGGTAGGTTTGTCTACAAGAAGTCAGCAAATTTCCCATTGTTCTTGTTTGTTAGTCTGAGAAATCCCCATTGAAACAGTGGGGAGAAATTAAATCTGCTGGCTCCATTAGCTTGTTGATGGAGTTCATCCTGAGGTCTCCAGGAGGAACAACGGAAGTTTAAAATCCAGCAAATACTCAATTACCTGTAATTTGATCATGATTAGTGACATTGTTAATAGCAGAATATGCTGGAAGATGCTTGACCCCTCACTGCCATCAGTAGAGTTCTTCTCCAGTCTCTTCCTATTCCCTAACTATCCAGGATTCTTTTAAATTGCAATTTTACATGAGGTGGTCAGTGCTACCACAATGCTACCTTTCAATTAAAAGGTGGGACTGCTGAGGTCCCCTTAAATATGATACATGAGATAGCCATAAAAGAGAAGCAGACACATTTCACATTTTTATTTTGGCATATTTCTATTTATTGTTTTAGACTCCTGGGTATTCAAAAACAAAGCCAAAAACTCTCCACAACCTTGAGAGATAAATCTTTTGGTGTCATCTTGGTTTTGAATTTTTATTTCACTTCTACGCTCTGCAATTTAGCACTTGGGAGAGTATAATTCAACACATTGTGAATTGGAAAATTGTAGTCTGGAGATGACAGGTTTAAGGAAGAGTGGTAAATGATTATGAAGAACATTGAAAACTGTGTGGCGAATGTTTTCAAGAAGCCCAACAAGGAATTATAAGCAGTCTCATATTCACAATTTATTTCCTTCTGTCATTCTTGAAGACTGAGACTATGGACTTCAAAGGAAGTGCCTTTTTTCCACATCAGCTAGTTTGTACATGTAGTTGATGAGTAAACAGCCCTTGAAATTCCCATTCATCTTATTTTGGAGGGGAAGTAGTTGTCAATGAGGGGAAATGGTTTGGCTTCGGTTTCTTTCTTTTGTACCAAGAGTACTGGTTTCTAGCATAGATTTAGATTTACCCGGGCTCCCAATCCCATTGATTTTGTGAATGATGTTGAGGCAACAATTTATCAGTTGAGAACACAGAATGGGGAGGGGGGGGGAGAATCAGCATTTAAGGTATTTTGCTGCAGTAGATGAACAGCAAAATGGATCCTCTCCCAATTCCAGAATAGCCATTTATCATAAGAAAAGACAATGAACTTTAGAAAGGAGGGCATTTATAAATAAAGATGCTCAGCAGTAAGGAATATTGTTTAAATAATCAAATGTACCTACAGTAAACTATTATAGAGAAACATCAATTTATTGGACTATAATGCATGGACATGACATAGAATGAATCAGATAATGATGACATGCAAATGAAAAAAAAATCATTGCATACACACTCTCCCTTAGCCCACTTCCCGTAGTTAGTTTGGTAAAATCAGATTTTACTGTAACAAGAAACAGCAATAGATACATCAAAACTATTTGGCACTTCCTACTTACTTATATGCCTACAACTTGTTTTTCCTCTCTCTATTCTTATATAATCTCAAAAAATGATAAAATGCTAAATTGTGGACTTAGCAAAAGCAACAATGGGCCTGTCAAAAATAAGAAAGCTCAGGGAAAGAATTTTTTTAAAATATATGTATATATATCAAACAACACTGTTCATTATCAAACTGGGGCTGTTCTGCATGTAAGACCTGTGTACTTTTTAGGTGAAAGTTTAATTATAAACATACCATCACTTTAAAGAATAAGGAATATAGATACCGAAAAGTTGAAAAATGGAAACAAAGCAAGAAATAAATTAATGAAAAATGAAAAATAGTCATAAGGAGGAACATTCAGTTGCTTGTTTCTCCCTTCCCTTCCATTGTGCTTAGCCATTTGGTATTTGTATTTTTCTTGAAATACTGGAGAATCAGTGGTGGGTTTCAAAAATTGTTCGAACCTACTCTGTGGGTGTGGCCTCCTTTGTGGGTGTGGCTTGCCAACCATGTGACCGGATGGGAGTGGCTTGCCACCCATGTGACCAGATATGAAGATGCCGACGACACTTGTCAGAACCAACTTAAATTACCTCACACACAGCACTGGCATGCATAAGAATATGATGTAAACTTGTTTTTTAAAAGGCATCTTTGGTTTGCGTTAAAACAACTTCAATACACGCAATGTTCTGATTGCACCACAAACTCAGTAGTCATCCTTACCTTTCACAGAGGCACTGAGTTTTATAAATATGAGCATGACAGTGTAGAATAATCATATCCAAGGACCAGTGATGGGTTTCAAAAAATTTTTGGAACCTCTTCTGTAGGTGTGGCCTGCTTTCCGGGTCCACTGATGGAACCTCTTCTAACCGGTTCGGTAGATTTGACGAACCGGTTCTACCGAATAGGTGCGAACTGGTAGGAACCCACCTCTGTGGAGAATGTAAGACAAGTGTTATGATCATTTTTATTAGTGTATGAAATACCTTTTGTAGCAGCTTCATCCCTAGGTGTTATTAAGCAAATGAATAGAAAGCAGTCAAAGTGTAGAGGTTGGTCTGGGCAGGCTTTGAGGCTTTTTTTTAAAAAAAATCTGGACTAATCGTGAACACTTTATCACTGATTGAACATTATTGTTACAGCAAGGTAGTCACCAGTCCAGCTGGGAATGGCTGCTGCTGTTTATACATTTCCGGGAATTTACCACTTGAAGTGGATAGCCCACTTTGCTTAATGGTAGGGTGACCAAACTATGTATTTTTCCTTTATGAAGCCAGCTACGTAAATGTCACCTGTTCTTATATTTACCATGTTAAGCCATGAGTCAGTAGTGCAGTAACTACTCCCACTGTGTCATATGTGACTTGCCCAGGTAATACATAACCAGGATCCTAAATAAGAAAAGAAGTAATTTTTAAAAAGTCAAAACCTAAAGGTCACAAATCTGTGAAATTTTGGCCAAGACTCTCCTGAAAGTAAAAGACAAGTTTTGTTTTGCCTGAGAAGCTTTTCATTTTAAATTATCCTGGGACTCACACTGCAGTTCTTCAGTGCTACTTTCATGGAAACTCACAGGTGGAAACCCACTGAACTATAGCTGTTTCATACTTAATTCCCAGGGTATAAGGAAAAAGTAAATCCATTTTCCTCATGTCATTTTAAAAAAAAATGTCCATTACATAATCTGCCTTGAATTTATCTGTATTAAACTTGGCAAGATTCATCCTTTTGGAAGGATGTAGCCATGCTTGCAAAGGTTGTCTAATTCTTTCAAAGTAAAGCAACCTTTCAAAGCAACCCTTAAAAAAATAAATAAAAATAAAAAATTAAGAAGCCTAAATGTAGAAGTATGTACTTGTTTGATATTTGGCAGACTGCATCCACTTATGAAAGATAATTTGATGTGCACATTTTATCCAATTATATTCTGGGAAACTCAAATTAAAGCAATTTGTTTATTCCCACATGGAAGTAAATGAGACAATGTAACCTCGTATTTTCTGGAGAAAGGTTTAATTGCAAACTCAGACAAAGTATGCAAAGTGCAAACTCCCTACCCCTCTAGGGACTAGTCCACTTTGTAAAAAAATTCTAAAGTAAATCTAATATTTGAGGATACACCATCCACTCCAAAGAGAAATTGTCTGAAAATTAGCAATGTACAATAAAATTTGAATATACTATGCATACCAGTGGTGGGATTCAGCCAGTTCACACCTATTTGGGAGAACTGGTTGGTAACTTTCTAAACAGGTCGGAGAACCGGTTGTTGGAAGAAATCTCATTTTGTTTTTTCCCACTTTACAGGGCCAATCCTGTAAGGAAGGCAGGAGGGAAACATTCTGATGTTATTTCTAGCCTAATCCTTATTGCCCTACTTACAGAAACTGTCTCTCCAGTTAACCCTTATTACATTGTAACAGCTAAGGCGAAGCGCCCATCGACCTGAGTGACGTTGAGTTGGCCATGGTCACATGGTCACATGACACTGAGCCCTGCCTACCTAGCTGGTCATTAGGTCGGAGAACCAGTTGTTAAATTATTTGAATCCCACCACTGATGCATACATATATACTATACATGTTCCCCTCGCACATATCACTCTAGGGGGTGGTGCTTATCTCTGTTTCAAAACTGAAGAGCCGACACTATCTGAAGACATCTCTGTGGTCATGTGGGTGGTATGATTAAATGCCTACGGTGCACAGAACACCGTCACCTTCCCATCAAAGTGATCCATATTTTTCTAATTGCATTTTTAAATGCTTTCAAACTGCTCGGTTGACAGAAGCTGGGACAAGTAACGGGAGCTCACTCCATTAGGCAGTTCTAGGGATTTGAACCACTGAACTGCCGACCTTCTGATCGTCTTAGGCACTGAGCCAACGCATCCCTAGATACTGTACATAGAGGAGCATTTTATCAGCAATCAGAGTGATGCAATGGTTGAAGACCATGGTTCAAATGTTCTTTCAGCTGTAGAGGTTGCAAAATGATTTGGGGAAAAATCTTCTCCTTCAATCTCCTAAATTTGCTGTGTGAGTAAAATGAGAGATACCTAATATGCCTTAGAGAAAAGGTGGGATTAAGAAGTATGTCAATTATTTATAAATGTCTGTGCAATGTCTGGTGAAGCTCAGTTCTTTGCAGACAATATAATATGTTTACTGTTTTATTGCTTGATTCTGCCCTGGGTTTTTTTCCTTGCTGCTTTTCTTGATTTTATATCAGATTAACTAACATATTGAGAGACAATTTGGTGTATTGTAATGATTAAGGCACCAGGCTAGAAACTAGAACACTCTGAGTTCAATCTAGCCTTAGACACAAAACCAGTTGGGCAATGTAGAGCCAGTTGTTTTGGCTATAAATCACTTCTCAAATCTTATCAAGAAAATTGCAGGGTTTTGTCCAGGCAATTACCAGGAGTCAGTCCCCCCCCCCCACAAACACTAAATTTTATTAGATTATTATAATCCTTTCATGTATATTTATTAGTGTTCTTTAATGAATGCATGAAGTAGCAAACAAGACATTTAAAGTGAAACCATCTCCTATGGCAAGGTTGTCAAACTCCCAGCCACAAAACCGCGAAGCCCTTATACGCGCCGATATAATCGCGGAGGGCAAATCTGCGCCTTCCGAAGCACTCAGCACCCTAAACCTAACCCTAAACCTAACCCTAAACCTAACCCTAACCCTAACCCTAACCCTAAACCTAACCCTAAACCTAACCCTAAACCTAACCCTAACCCTAACCCTAACCCTAACCCTAACCCTAACCCTAACCCTAACCCTAACCCTAACCCTAAACCTAACCCTAACCCTAACCCTAACCCTAAACCTAAACCTAAACCTAAACCTAACCCTGAACCTAACCCTGAACCTAACCCTGAACCTAACCCTAAACCTAACCCTAAAGCAAACCCCTAAACCTAATCCTAACCCTTACCTTAATTTAAATCGACTTTCTGCCGCCGCACTGTTTTAAAGTGCCCTTCTGTTGCCGCGCTGTTGTCGTGGTGGTGATGATGCGCGGTGATGACATCGCGGCTTTAGCGACACAGTTTTATCACCACTATTTTGACGAGCGCGGTTTTGCCGTGCCACGGAGGCATCATGCGGTGACCGTGCTGATGCCTGGTTTAGTGGAGGGAGGAAAAGTCCTGATATATCATGTGACACCACCAAGATGACACAAGTTGGACACCCCTGTTTTACGGCTTCAGTCCTTTTACTGCATGATCAAAAAAGATGCATTTATTGTAAAGTTCATTGAAGTAACCATTCTTTCTTTGCTTCTTATATCTGTTGATCGAAGGATCAGTCTTTTCAGGCTCAATCTCCTCCATTTCAAAAGCTTTTTTTCTTTTCTTCCCTTAGCTCTCTGTTCCCTTACAATAGCACCCCACCACTGTGGAAGTAACAGAAGTAATATTATTGGTTTGGGAAATGTGTATGATTTTCTCCCTTTTCTGCTGAAGAAAGGCGATTCTGTAAACTCGATACATATAACCTTGCTTTTAACAATAGGGATGCCTTGTTATCTGTTTTTGGACACAATGAAAATTAACATCTCCCAATCTCTTTTTTCCTTTCTGCAAAAAATCAGAGCACTCTGAAGTCCAATTCTCAGATGATTGCTTTTGAAATTAATCTTAAGTCACCCATCTCTAATTCATTCCCCTTTTAGTGAAAGTATTAACCTGATTCTTCTCCTCAATTACCAATCAGAAAATAGCTGAATAACTATTTAAGGACTGCCTCTCCTGGGTCTATCAAAAAGTTCAAAGACTCTTTAATGGCATTTCTTCTTCAGCTCATGACTTATCAGGCACATTTATACTAGGTATGAAAGCTGCCACAACAATGCATCAAATACTTCTATCAGCTTAACCCATTCACTACAATTATTCTGGATTCTAAAGTGGGAGTAAAAATGACTACAGCCAGAAAAGACTTGCTCTGTTTATCCGACTTAATTCTGACTGTTTCCTTAGAAACGTAGGTGAGAAAATCCCCATCTTCCCTCTGCCTTTGATCTAAAGCTGCTGCAGTTTTATTTCATTTACATTTCAGACCCCTTGATTAAACACTCCCCCCCCCCAAAAAAAAATCCCATATCTTATGTTCTTCGGGTTCTGAGGTTTTGACAATACTAAAATATGCAAGTTTAAGTTCCCCATTCAATTGTTTTAGCATTCTTCATGTATTTATTTTAAATGATTATCTCATCTATTTGTTTAAGGTAATTTACAGGCAGGAAGATGAAACAATGTAACAATGAAATATTGCAAACCGAAGAGCCTGAAACAATACATTCTACAGAATGCAGTTGATTTACATAGCAAATACACTTTAATAAAATTATGTCTTCTTCCATTATTTAAAACTGAAACAATAGCAATCCACCCAAGATCATTCAGTTTCTCATCACACTCTAGGTAAGGCAGTATCTCTGCCCAATGGGACACAGGTTGTATAGTCAATTTTAATTGCCTCACTTCAGAAATATTGCATATATAACAAAATCCTAATAATGTTCTTTTCCATTCTATTGCTTGTCCTGTAGTAATTGTTGTAAGGCAGCTATTGAATTAAGGCCATACTTTTTCCCCTCACAATTATTTATTTCATTAAATTGACCCATTTTATTCTCTCTTTGTGTATGGATAATTTTTTTTTTACCAGAATTTTATCATTTCTCATAAAACACTATATAAATTGTATTCATAATAATCCACAGATTAAAAATCTATTTCAAACTTCAATGTCTATATTGAAGTTCTACATACATACATATACACATACATACATACATACATACATACATACATACAAATATATATTTGCATATTTGCATATTTGCATATTTGCATATATACATATATACACATATACACATATACACATATACACATATACACATATACACATATACATACACATACATACACATACATACACATACATACACATACATACACATACATACACATACATACACATACATACACATACATACACATACACACATACATACATACATATATATATATACACACACACACATACATACACACATTATATATATAGGGTTTCTGCCTGGATGGTCTCTTGTGACGAGCCGAAGGACAGACAATGGAAGTAGTGATCTTCCTCCCATATTTGGGCATATATAATGTTCTTGTTTTTTTTAAATTCTGATAGGTTAGCATGTTAAATATGGGCTGCATGAATGCTAGAGGAGGCCAAGACAACATTCTTCACTTAGAATAAAATGAAATCAAGCAAATAGTTGCCAAATACTGGGTGTTTGTTTGAACAAAAGTACTTGTGAATTTATGAAGTTATAAATGAGGAACTGGACTTGAGCCCATGTAACATCTTTGCAAAAAATTAATCATAATCTTACGATGGTTAAATAGAAATAGCATCTCCGAATCATGGGAAAAAATAACCCACTTTCATGAAATGTTGAAACAGATTTTACTTATGTACTTAGAAAATGTTGATGATTCATTAGCCAAGGGACTACAGTGTCAATAGAGAATAGTTGCTTGGCCATCCAGAAGTGCATCACAGGGGGCGAACAAGCTTCATACTTCAAATGCCTAACATTGTTCTGCATCATCATCCAGTGTTGGGGTCCCCCCCCATCTACTGATGTCATCTTGTGGTTGAGCATCACAGTCAGATCTGGGACCAATTGGGTTCATACTTCTGCATGAAGTATTTATTTATGTACTTCCCTGTAACATGATTTCTATCAAACGAGGTTGGCAGAAGCTGAGGCTAGTGGTGGGAGCTCACCCTGTCACGTGATGCTAGGACTCGAACTAGCCAAAACACAGACGTTCTCATGTGTCCTTAAGTCACTGTTCCTCTTGATTGGGACGGATAATTTGCTGACAGAAAAAAAGAGCAATGATATCTTCTCTGGAATGGATTTTAAAAAAAATCACAGCAACTATTTCCTGAAGTGTTTTCACTGTCCTATTCATTCATCTGTGATTACATTAAACATTTTCAAATATGTGCCATTAGTGACACAGGTGATTGCTGGTTTATTAATATATCAATTTCATGATTTTGTCTATATGATAACAACACAAAATATTGTATTACCTTTATGCTGGTTTATGACTCTAATAAAGCTGTGGTTTGATTTCCTTGTTTTATATTCAATTATATCTGTAAGACCCAACATGGCATTCTTAGAGGTTTTGTTGAACTTGGTGGCTTCTTATTTGCTGGAAAAGTTCTCACTGCAAATGGCCTTTTAATTACTACTATTATTTTATTTTCCAGTCAATAGACTTTCCCAAATTGTACATTTTTCTACCAAGGAAAAACGGAAGAGAATGAGTTTTAGCTCAATTGTTTAATGATCATTTAGCTATCATTTGTTTACATTTATTTAGCTTTTAAGTTAAAATTGAATCCTACTCTAATGCAGGGAGAATGTGTGAGCACAAATATAAGATATGTCAGATTAAACTAATTAAAGTTTTCAATTATTTTGCAGACTATGTCAGCCTGATCCAGTTGAGTAATGTTTTATGTAAAGTGACCTTTAAAGGTATATTGGAAGGGTCCAGGATGTGGCTAAGTCATTCATTTAATACTCAGTAGAGAAGAAAAAGTGTATGATAAAGGTCTTGTTAAATGTTCTAATGGAAGCAAACTGGGGAAAAAAACTTATATCTGCCCTTGAAAAAAGAAACTTCTTGAGGTTCGAGGTTCATTTTATTTATATGCTGCCCTATTCCCAGCGGGACTCAGGGCGGCGCACAAACCCAAAGGAGGGGAAGGGAAACACAAGAACTACAACAAAAAGTACAGGGAATTTAAAACAACCAACAGCCACACGATTCGAGAGGGGAAGGGAACTCATCGACCCCAGGCCTGCCGACACAGCCAGGTTTTAACAGCTTTTCGGAAGGCCTGGAGAGAGGTGAGAGTCCGAATCTCTGCGGGGAGCTCGTTCCAAAGGGCTGGAGCCACCACAGAGAAGGCCCTCCCCCGGGTAGTAGCCAGATGACATTGGCTACTAGACGGAACCCGGAGGAGGCCTAATCTGTGTGATCTAATGGGTCTTTGGGAGGTAATTGGCAGCAGGTGGTCTCTCAAGTACCCAGGTCCAATACCATGAAGGGCTTTATAAGTGATGACTAGCACCTTGAGGCGTATCCGGAGACCAATTGGTAACCAGTGCAGCTCGCGGAGGATAGGTGTAACGTGGGTGTACCGAGGTGCACCCACAATCGCTCGCACAGCTGCATTCTGGACGAGCTGGAGTCTCCGAATGCTCTTCAAGGGCTGCCCCTTCTCCTTTTCTTTCCATTTGATTTTCCTTTTCCTTCAGTCAATAAAAAACAAACAACTTACCTGGCTCACTTTATGACAAGGGTGTCAAACTCGCATTGTCAGATCATCATCACGTGACATATCACATTTCCACTCCTCGCTAAACCGGGGGTGGGGGTGGGAAGTGTGTGATGCATCTGGCCCGTGGGCCGTGAAGTTGGCATCCCTGCTTTATGACAAATCTTTTTTTCTTCCATTGGCAGAAAACAATTCTTGATTGGAGCTTTATAATAATAGTATTGTAACTCTGCGAGTTTTATTATTCTCTCCCAACCCAGTAAGCCTAATGTTTTGATATGCTGAAGCTAAAGGCATCTCCCATTCTTTTATCAATGCTGTCCACATGTGCCGAGGTTGTCAAGATTTGGGAAAGTTGATCAAATTTCATTTTGGTCCCATTGAAATCAGTGGAAAAACTCTTAATCATGTCTGAATGTATATTTATTCCTTGCTTTCAATAAGACCCAAATGGAGTTAGCAATGTGAAGCTACCATAATTTATTTTTATTTCTTGAACATCATCACTGTTCATTCCTATGTTGGTATGATAGCATATTACATTTTTAATTTGGATTAAATTCAATCTTAAACAGGCTGTGCTAGACAATAGAGCAGAAGATATCTGCAGCAACAGTAGTCATATGGTAACTGCTGGCTAATTATGGGAGCTTCAGTCCCAAAAGCACTAGGTTGGGAAAGATTGAACTAGCTGGTAGATATGCAAATTGCAAATGCCATGTTCATACAATCCCAGTTCTTTTCTTTTCATCAGTCCGAATATTGGCAGAACATGATTTTTGCTTAACTATTTCTGGCGCATGTGTCTGAGCACAACACACACATACAAACACGAACACAAATTCCCTGTTGTTGTCATTCAACAAGAACTGGCTCCTCAGCTCAACATGCTGTGGTTTGAACAAGAGATGTTTCTGAGTGTTAAATGGCAAGGTAGCAATAGCAGTTAGACTTATATACCGTTTCATATGGCTTTCAGCCCTCTCTAAGCGGTTTACAGAGTCAGCATATTGCCCCCAACAACAATCCGGGTCCTCATTTTACCCACTTCAGAAGGATGGAAGGCTGAGTCAACCCTGAGCCGGTGAGATTTGAACAGCCGAACTGCAGTCAGCTGAAGTAGCCTGCAGTGCTGCATTTAACCACTGCGCTACCTCGGCTCTTGATGGGATATAACTTAACTATGGTTATTCTTGCAGCCCTGGCAGATCAATTGTGGAAGCACATGTTTGAAAAGCATTTAATGGAGTTGCTTTTTTTAAAAAAAAAAACAGCATTTGCTTTCATTTCATACAGTACTATATAGCGCCACTTCGCTTTTGTTGTTTTGAAAGTTTCTAGTATATCTAGTCTTTCTGACACTAACTCACTTTGCAATATTTTACTTCCCCTCCCTTTCTATTAAAAATTCACTGATGAGGAAAATAAATAGTTAAATTTATACGAGTTAATATTATAACTCCCAAATTGCATTCCCACTGACAAAGTGATTGCAACCAACCTCATTTAAATGTCCAATGTGTCCAATAAACATTTCTTTAAAAAAGAACCTCATTTTAACATCATAGGAAATTAATATCTCATTAAGTAAAGTCACCTTCCACTGTTTTCCCAGGAAAAGATATCCAAACGCAGAGGCTGCATAAATAACCTAAATCAATTCTGTCAACTTCCTGTTTAAAAAAAGGAAGCTTTTTGCTTTTGGGGTCATAGTTATTTCCTATGTAACCTCCATTCAAAGTAGAACTTCAGAAACAACTACAGCAAAGAAAAGATGTTTGAGTTGCACTTGGCCTGGGATACAGTACATGTAGAAAATTTCTCTTTTAAATACTGGAAATCTTTCAAACATTAGTAGATGGTGGTGATTATGATGATGATGACGACAATGACTGGATTAAAGAAAATGCAGATTTTTCAAAGATTCATAAATATGTGAGGGGAGTTTATTTAGCTTGATATCCATCACTGAATGTTCCAGAAAATCTGTATTGTAGATGCTTTTCTCCTTCAGAAGGTTTAGAAAAATATAATATAATCAATGAAGCTTGACTTGGCACTTTCCAATAAGGAACTCTTGAGGAAGTCCCTTGTAATCCTGGAATCCTTGATTTTAAAAGAATTTAAAGCTGGATGTAGTTGAACTAAATTTCTAGGATTTCAGAAAAGAAGATTTCAGTGTATGTGGAACAATAATAAACTGGACTCCATGTATGGAGAAACTATTGGAAGAAGAAGCTCAACACGAGTTACAATACATAGAAAAAAAAGGACAACTGCACACAATTTCAATGAGGAAAAGAAATGCAAGATACTAGGAAATGCCAGTGTGACCACTCACGCTACAAAGAGGAACAGGCTAACTGGCAATAACACATTTAGACAAAAATAAAGTTGCCAAAGGATACAATAACAAAAAGGGGCTTCACATAGTATATATACATAATATATATAAATTTGTTTACCAACCATGTCACTTTTGTGTGACTCTGGATAGCTTCCAACATTAAAAGCTATAAAACCATAAAACATAAATATGCTTTTATTATACTTATGATAAAAGGGAGAGGAGAGAATTGATGTATCAGCTGCTTAGTGATATTAAAAATTCAAAGTATCTTTACATTCAGAGAAATCGGATAAGGCTCAGAAAATGGCAACAAAGATGAAAGAGAACCAGATTTCATGCTGACAATTGAAGGAAGTTGGAATTTTTTACCCTTGATAAGAAATCCAAATATAAGCTTCCAGGGTAGGTAGGTATGCTTGAAAATACCACCAAAAGGATTTTGTCTTCTCACAGGTTCTTGGTTTTGTGGTCTACCTATTTATTCTTGAGAATTTTTTTTTCTTAACATTAATTTGAAATGTCCACCTCTAACTTAAATCTACTGCCTGGTATCTTTAACTCTCAGAGATAACAGAGCATGTCTCAGCCTTTCTCTCTGAGGTATTCATTCAGACACTTGAAGAATGCATTGATTACTCAAATAGTAGCCAAATTAACTTCTTGTTAGATTGCATTTTTATTTGTTTTATCTGCATTGTTTTGTGCTTTTTACCCTAAACTATCAAGAGTCTTTAGATTCTGGTGGTACAGTATATAATAAATAGGAGAAATAAATATTATCTATTTAAATTATATTCATTTAAAATTTAAACAAATTTATCCTGATCCTACTCACTTCTTGATTGCCTTACTCCTACTATGCTGCTACAAAACATAGTGTAGTTTCCAGGGTTGATGTGTTGATTGACAATTGTTTACCTATTGTAAGAAGTGATATATTAAGAAGCAACTGAGTCAAGTATGATGGGGAAAATCAATCCTATGCCAGAATGTGATGGCTCTGAATACTGAAAGGAGCAAAGTAACAATATGAATTGAGAAATTTATGTCACACCAAAAGTTTTCCATCGATGTTTGCTTAGAAAGACAAAAGTCTTTGGACCAAGAAAGACCCATTTCCATAGGCATCTTTCCTATAGGTGATGGCCCTTCATTGTAGAAACTAATGTCTTAAAGTAAAATCCACTTGCATTTTTTTTTGTATGAGTTTTTATTCAATCTGATGAGTTTTTAAAAATTATCCTAGGATAAAGAGAATTTCAGCGAACTTTTTTTAATGGATGATGTTGAACTTGGATTTTTGCATTGAAGGAATATGTGTTGTTGGATTATTGCCATTTGACTGGTGTCCAAATTCTTTGGCTTGTCATACTTCAAATAAATTGTCAACATGTAGCATTCTTTAAAAAAAGAAAAAGAAAATATGGGCAGATATGGAGGCTTAATAATGATGGCAAGAGATACAGTAGCACCTCTTGTACTCTTGTAATCTACAATACTTTATCACCTCAGACTATAATGGAAGTTCAAGAAGTGTCAAGATAAAAGAAAGTCCAGCGAACAAATATATACCTCAATAATAAAATGCAAAACATGGAATTTAGGCAGTAAAGAAAAGAAATTAAAACAAAAAACCATTTCCATTATCATTATCATAAGAAAGATAAATATAAAGATATTTAATAGACTGGACAAGCATTTGTCGGAAATGGTATAGGGGATCCTGCAGGGGATTGGACTAGAAGACTTCCAAGGTCCCTTCCAACTCTAACATCTTCTAACAAAACCAAGCTCTAAAATATTAGTTTCCTAATATTTATACAATGGCAATTGCATAAAACATGACTAACATCTGAGAGATGTTGTGAATTGTGTTGGCCAATGGAAGGCAATGCATTCCCTCATTACTATAGACCAACCTTTTGATAATAAAGGGATTGTTAAATCTTCATGCCATGTTATGTAAGATAGGGCAAAGCAATAAAATATATTATTTTCCACTTGGAAGGACCTTACCAGAATAAATACTGAGATGATATTGTATCTATCCTCTATTAGCTAAGAAGACACAGCATTAAATTTTGTCAGGGTGAAAGTTCTTCAGTGAGATATGCTGAAGATATTGAGCTCTACATTAGTTTGCTCATGCCTTATAAAGATTAAATAGTGTCTGCGAGATCATGTTATCTGAGGTCTAGATCAATATGCCTTTTCCCAGGTTGAACAAAAATTATCTAAGAAGGTCACAGAAATCAAAGATCTTTCTGTGAAGATCAGTTTAGTCCAGAACCTGAACTGGCATAGCCTCATATGAGTTCTTTAGGAAGCAAGTCCTGATTCCAATCTTTAAAAAGAGCTAAAACATCCCAAGGTATTTGGAGACAAAATCTCTAAAAATTTCATCAGACTGCTTTGTTAGGTCTTATATTTTTATAAGAGCAAATCTGGGAGCCATGGAGTAGAAGGCTAATCATTTTGGTTTTAAGTATGGTAATGGCAGACGGTCTACAATTACAATGTCTGCTTCTCACAAAATGCAAAATTGACTCTGTAGTCTAATGATCCTGGTTGTTGGCCACTTTCAACTGTTTCTTCCAGACTACAGAGGATTGAAAGAGTTATGTTTTTCATAACTTAAACTCTGGAAGACGTTGAAACCTAACTACCAAAATTGGGCAATAATTTCACTTCAGTTCTTTAATATGCTGAAGGGCATTAAACAGCTAGGTATCTGCTTTCAATCTTGCAAACACTGTATCACAAAGTAGCACAAAATCAAATTAAAATATTATTTACCCAAGAGGTAAATTCATTCCTCCCTGAAATGTTCTCAAAATAGGTGTGATGGAATATGTACCTGCAGTAGAAAGGGAGAAGATTTTGCCAACTGCTTCCCAGAAAGAGACCCAGATTCAGATGTTGTGCAGTACTGAGAGATGATCGCGGCGGAAAGAGGTTCCAGATAATCACATTCTAGAACATGTCAGGATATATTTAATAGTTTAGAAGGTTTTAACTTATGCTTGTAAAATTTCTATCTATTAAAAAGGTGAAGGTTTCCCCACACATCTGTGCTATTTTTTTCTGATTCTAGAGCTCATCTCCATTTCTAAGCCGAAAAGCCAGCGCTGTCCGAAGCCAGCGCTCCATGGTCATGTGGAAAGCATGACTAAATGCCAAAGGAACATGGAACGCTGTTACCTTCCCACCAAAGTGGTCTCTATTTTTCTACTTGCATTTTTATGTGCTTTCAATTGCTAGGTTGGCAGTAGCTGGGACAAGTAATGGGAACTCACTCCATTAAAGGGTGCTAGGGATTTGAACTGCTGAACTGCCGATCGACAAGCTCAGCATCTTAGCCACTGAGCCCTTTTCTATCTATTAGGTGTAATCAAATAAAGATTGGACTTAACTGAATTTCAGTCTCATCTCTGTACTTGGACCCTGACAATAAGGTAGTTTTCACAGTAGCTCAGACTGATAAGAATAGGTGAAATTCCCAGAGTTCTCGGATATGGTTTTGCAACTGACACAAATCTACTCTATATGTTCAACTACAAATGTCCATGTGATGATGGAACTGATGATGAGACTAGAACCTCCCCTTAACATCTCTCTGGCCATCACAATCATTGGGACAGAATCATTCAGAGTCAAGGGACACACAAGTTTAATAAATTATTATTCATAAAATCAATATTGTTTTATTCCCTTTAACCATCTGCCATTTTATTAAGCAAATGCTTCTTTGTTACCTGCAATCTCCTTTTCCATGTCAGTAATAATTAAGATGCTGTTTAGTTTTGGCAATTGTCTTAATTGCTCAAAAGTTAACAGAGCAGAACAAGCCTGTTATCCAATAAGGAGAGAACTAATACCAGGGATTAGGAGATCATGAATCTGCTTGGTCTCCTTTGGAGATATTAGTATTTAGAGATAAAACTATGGTGCAGTTATCATTAAAAAGCAACAAATTGGAGTTAGGCTGATGTCATGAGTCTGAAAGGTGAAAAAGTAGGAGGAAATGGTTGAGAAAGAAATTTATCTTAACTGGGAACCAGTAACTTACAGCAACTATATAACAACCAAGTATTTTCCATTTTCCAAACAATTTCCATCATGAAACATTAATTCAGCTATTTACATGGAGTCAATGATGCATGCAAATTAGTAACATTAAATAACAAATATTCTTGCTCATTATAGATATGTAAAAAGAGAAATAGTTTGTTGCTTCTTTCCTTTCTTATTAATTGCCCTATTAGGAGTGCCAATCGAAGTCCATAATATAAAATTTAAAACATGGTGGATTAAAAAAAAATCAATTCATGTCATGTTGTGCATGGTTTAGTATCTACTTTTTATTTAATAGCGTCAAAATGTAGATAAACAACCTTGGATATTAATTGCACTTGTGTAAACTGATATTAACGTGTATGATTTTCATTCTCTTAACTTTGATCCCTCCTTTTAAAATAAAGAAATGGTCAGACAGGTTTTCATTGTTGCAAATGCAGTGCCAATTGAATTAAATTACACAAAGCCTCTTTTTCTTTTTTCTTTCCCTTTCCCTTCCTTTTTGGTGCAACTAAAGTCCATGGGTAGAAATCTTGTAGTCTGTTAGGTGTTGCTGAATTTCAATTCTTGTTAGTTTCATCTAGCATGAAATTGAAGTCCAGCAACATCAGGAAGGTCCTGATTTCCTCCTTTTGCAGTTGTCTGTTCAATCACTTCTTACTCCTGGAGAGGTGACATGTTGCAAATTATCCTCCCACTCATTGCACAAGATGCTATTATAGACCAAGGGAAAGAAATACCATTCTTACCTGGATGGCCTCTCTCTGATTCAGAACTATTGACACATTTGCTGGAAACCATGATAATCCTCTTCTTTTCCATATAAGAAATAAATTAATCGTTTTTGCCATCCCTAGGGATGTGGGCATTGTTGCAAAAACTATAAGGTAAGGTTTGCTGCCAATATTAGAGGGTCAGGGTTCAATTCTGTCATCTATCATCAATCCATCCAGGATTGTCTAAATATCCCCATTTACATTCATATCTCTAATAACAATAGATGCCTACTGCTAACATACATTACCCACACATCTTTTTTTCATATACAAATCACTCTCTTTTGCTTATTTTAAATACATGTGGGATTTTAAAACCCAATTTTTTTTGATGAAAGATCTCTTTTGAAGAAACCTGCTAAGGTCATAGAGGACTTCACCAGGGCATTCCCCTTAGACCAAGTTCTCACTGACCTGTTCTTTGAACTGCTCACTATTAACTATTAACTGATTAATTAATATCACATGATGAACAACAAAAGCAGCTTCTCGGCACACACGTTGTAGGTGTGGATGCCACTTTCCTTAACCTAGTGGTGTTAATTGAAGTGTTTATAGCAGAATGCACTTCCTTCATGGCATTAAGGAGACACTCTTCATGCATCCTTGCTTGCTACTTACTATCAGTGCTTACATTAAATTTTCAGTAGCCCTCCATCTCTCTCCCCCTCTCTGGATATGTGTCGAATTTTGATTGGTAAGAGTAAAAAAAAACCTGACAGAATTTGATGGCATAAGACTGCAACAAATAGAATGTTAGAAGATGGAATAATATGGAGAGACAGAGAAGTTGAGGTAAATTCACATACATAAGTAATATATATGCATACATACCCAGAAGTCTAGAATTGTCCACTTCTTATTTTAATGGAGCCAAAAGGTTGCGAATTGTGGGAAACAGTTTAACTTTTGACTTATAAAGCCCATTATATTTCTTATCTAAACATCCTCTTATTCATAAATCCTCACATTGAGTCAGCACCAAACAGTTCAATAATCATGTCAGCTCCAGTAAATAGACCAGATGAGGACTTCAACTCCACATGAAGGCTAAAACTATTTTCATTGACATTGGCTATTTGTAATAACAAATAGCAACCTTTGTGAACCTGTGCTACATCTCCTATCTCTTCTTATTTTTCAGAGAAATCAGGGAAGTGCCTGTATGAGCCTCTTCCAAATCTTATATGTCTTTTGTGGACTTAAAATATGTTTTATCTCTCATTTATGTCTCATGCCATTGGATGCCATGCTTGAGGGTCTCTTTAGCAGTGGTGGTGGGTTTTGGCAATGGCTATGCTGAATGGGATGTATTGTGATATTCATAACTGACTATATTATTATATTTATGTTGAATTAAGTTTCAGTAGTGGTTTTTTTAATGTTGTTGTATCTGTTTTTTATTCATATGTACTTTTATATTCTTCTTCTTGTTTTTAAGTATTGTGATATGTCACTCAGAGTCACATATCTGAAGTCAGCAGCTGCACAAATTGTGTAAATAGATATTTTTCTAAAAAAGCAAAATGTCTATGCTGCTTCACCTCACTTGGCTTGGAGTCCTGGCCATGTTTTTGTTATGGAATCCACAGCGTGGGAGGAAACTGATAGAAGTGAAGCCATCTTCGGTAGTGCTCGGTGAAGTACATCCAGGGTTAACCATCTACGCAGGACTGTGAGAGATAGCAATACTACACACCACTAAAGATGTGCTAAAGTTCTTCAGATTGACTGGTTAAGTCATGCATTGGAGATGGGTGGTCATCTGAATTTAATAAATAAATAAGTAACTACAGAGATTCCAAATTTTGCCAACCTAAAAATCTTTTACCCAGCACAGGAAAAGAAGACAAATTGGTGAGAAATGCCTCGTAGCAGCAACTTGGGGGGAGGGGAGACTATGGGACGTCGAGTGTTGTAACTGGGTTGGAGTATCACAACACAAGTCACACCCTTTTTCTATGTAGGTTGCAATGCTTCAAGCATGTCTAAGAGAAGTAGAACATCTGTGTTGTTTTCTTTAGGCACTTTGACAAAGCAAATCTCATCTGCATCCCTCTATAGGCCTAAAAGTTGAATTTCTATCTTCCCCTCCTTAGCTCTGTAAAGAAGACATCAAAGCTAAAATAATAATGGCAGAGACCAAAGTGGGGAAAAAAATACTGTCAGGCAAAGCAGATAATAACAAGACCTTACAATTGCTAAGAGCAGGAAAATTGAAGAAAGAAATGGTGGGGCTAATTCTGGCTGCACAAGACCATGCCTTAAGAATAAATGCATATTCAAAGCCAAAATTGAGGAGAAAAAGATAGCAAATACGATCTCTGTAAAGAAGCTGAGGAAACAGTAGACCACCTAATTTGCAGCTGTGAGAAAATCATACCAACTGACTACCCACAAAAGCACGACAAAATCACAGTAATGGTTCATTGGAAAATCTGCAAGCAATACAATTTGCCTACAAGCTAGATTTTCTGTGGGAAATGTTTTGGGAAAGCAGCATGCACCCATACATAGCATCAATTTATTCCAAGTGGGATATAATTTGAGTAGTTAACAAAGCTACATGAAACATGAAGAGCAGATATTTCTGCTGCACATCTTTTGAGCAGGATGATTTCCCCAGCTCTGACTACAGGAAGAGAGAGAGAGTAATAAAGAGAGAATAGCCAAATACAACTCATAGTAGCATCCACCCATTCTTAAGCTAGCAGAAAAGAATATGAATGTAACGTTCACTCTCCTTATTGCCAAGCTTTGTTCTTATCAGAAAAATGACATTGGTGACAAGTGGTGTCTTTATTGATTTAATGTGGGACGAGTCAAGGACATGATTGGTGGTACCTCAAGCTTCATTTTCCCTCCTATCAAGTGTCATCTACTGTCTGGAAAGCAACCACCAATCATTCTCCCTAACATGGGGTGGAATGGGGTTGTACAATGTAGTGGGTGATTGCAACAGTGTGTTTAATTCCTGTCAAATGTTCCATGTTTGCAGCTTGTCATGTTATTTCTGAACATGGCTCTAATGTTCCACTAAACTAGGCACCAAACTAGTGTCTGCAAAGACTATGATTGATAAGTCACAGCCATGAGGAATAGTATTGGATGAAAGATAGAGGAATGAATAAGAGTGAGAGGTACACCTTTGTCCAGTGCTGGCAGCAAGTCGAAGTCCCCTCTCATAACCAGAAGCATCTGGAACAGCGGTGGGTTCCTACCAGTTCGCACCAGTTCGGTAGAATTGGTTCGTCAAATCTACAGAACCGGTTAGAAGAGGTTCCACTAGTGGACCCGGAAAGCAGGCCATACCTACAGAAGAGGTTCCAAAAATTTTTGAAACCCACCACTGACACACACACAGACACACACAACACACAGACACACAGACTCACACAGAGAGAGAAAGAGAAAGAAAGGTTTAGTTTAGTTTTCCTTTATTTGTATGCCGCCCTTTTCCCTGGGGGGACTCAGGGCGGCTCACAATTCAGAAGGGGGGGGGGCAAGACAAACAGTATTCCAAACATGGAGACAATACAACATATTAAAAGAAGGCACAACAGTCACACAATTCGGGTGAGGTTAAAATCTTAACCCCAGGCCAGCCGGGACAGCCAGATTTTTAAAGCGGCGTGGAAGGATTGGAGGGTGGCGAGGGTCCGAATCTCCACGGGGAGTTCATTCCAGAGGGTCGGAGCAGCCACAGAGAAGGCCCTCCTCCGGGTAGTTGCCAGTCTGCACTGGCTGAAAGATGGAATTCGGAGGAGGCCTAATCGATGCGATCGGATCGGTCTAGTGGAGGTAATTGGCAGTAGGCGGTCTCTCAAGTACCCAGGCCCACTACCATGGAGAGATTTATAGGTGATAAGTAGCACCTTGAAGCGCACCTGGAGATCGACAGGCAGCCAGTGCAGCTCACGGAGGATAGGTGTTACGTGGGTGAAGCGAGGTGCACCCACAATCGCTCGCGCGGCCGCATTCTGGACTAGCTGAAGTCGCCGAATGCTCTTCAAGGGCAGCCCCATGTAGAGCACATTGCAGTATTCCAGCCTAGAGGTCACAAGGGCACGAGTGACTGTTGTGAGGGCCTCCCGGCTCAGGTAGGGGCGCAACTGGTGTACCAGGCGAACCTGGGCAAATGCTCCCCTGGTCACAGCCGACAAATGATGTTCGAAGGTCAGCTGTGGGTCCAGGAGGACTCCCAAGTTGCGAACCCTGTCTGAGGGGCATATAATTTGACCCCCCAGCCTGAGTGGAAGGGAGGAAGAAGTAAATAAAAAAAGAAAAAAGAAAGAAAAAGTAAGAGAGAGATGAGGACAGAGAGATGGGGAAAAAGGGACAGAGAGACAAAAGGATGGAAAGAGAGAGAGAGAGAGAAAGAGAGAGAGAGAGAGAGAGAGAAAGAGAGAGAGAGAGAGAGAGAAAGAAAGAAAGAAAGAAAGAAAGAAAGAAAGAAAGAAAGAAAGAAAGAAAGAAAGAAAGAAAGAAAACACATGGCCAGCAAGCCACTCCCATCAGGTCACATGGCCGGCAAGCCACTCCCACAAAGAAGGCCACACCCACAGTGTAGATTCAAAAAAATTTTTGAAACCACCATTGATCTGGAAGTACACGAACAGCCATAGAGTCAGAATGGGGTTGGTGAAATAGAACTGTATGCCCTGCCATTCTAAGTCAGATAAAAAAAATTGGTCACGTGAAGACTCTTATTGCCAGAAACAGCAGAAAACTGTAATGCTCCCCATGGTGGTAGAATGAACAACACACAGCTGGATGAACATGGCTCTCCTCACATTAAATCAACTTTCTGTGCAGCATTAAATCCATGTTTACAAGGAGCCCACAAAAGACCAGATAAACACTTTGGAAACATCCCTTTTGTAGGTGGAAGCTTCTGCAGAGGCCAGATGTTTGGTTTCTCCTGCATCATATGCCAAAGGATCCTGAAGGGCAGATCCGAACTAAAGTGGCAAATAGGAGCTGGGCTGTTCCAGCTATTGATTTAATCAGCAACCACACCATTGATGAAGCCAATCATGTCAATGAGTGTCAGAAAAAGCGGGAAAATACTACTGTATAAATTAAAGATGACTTCAGTGGACTAGGGATGATGGAAAGGCAACATCATAAGGACATATTTGTTCCACAATAGGAAGAGATAAGGATTAACTTATGTTTATAGCATGTTTATATAGCAGTGTTCTGACATTCACATTGAATATGATATATGCAGAGTTTTACTTAGATTCAGGTTTTAATTCAAAATTAGTATCTATTCATAATATTTCACCGCAGTCATGTGCAAGGTAACTCCAAATTCACAAATAAATCCCTTCAAAATGACAGTAATATTTCCTGGAAATAAACATAAGCGAACACTGGGCAGTTCGTTTTAAAGGATGCTTCTTATAGCAATAGCAGTTAGACTGATATACTGCTTCATAGGGCTTTCAGCCCTCTCTAAGCAGTTTACAGAGTCAGCATATTGCCCCCAACAACAATCCGAGTCCTCATTTTACCCACCTCAGAAGGATGGAAGGCTGAGTCAACCCTGAGCCAGTGAGATTTGAACAGCCGAACTGCAGAACTGCAGTCAGCTGAAGCAGCCTGCAGTGCTGCATTTAACCACTGTGCCACCTCTGCTCAGTTCCATCTCTAACCTCTTTGGATTGTGCTGATCAAGCTGCCAGTTTTCCTTTTTTCAATGGAAGTGCATAATCATAGGCAGAAATTATATACCATAAAATTGGAGAACAGTTTTATTAACATATGGGTTAATGAATAAAGATATTTCCTTATTGAATAAAAAATTGGGTTAATGTAAAAATCAGATTCTCAGTTTTATGATTCTCTTCATTAATATTGAATAAATCTACCTAAATCTACACAAAGGTGAGGGATACAATGTATACTCCAAAGCACCTAAGCGCAAGACAAGAAGTAACAGAGGAAAACTTATCAAAGAGAAATCCAACCTAGAACTAAGAAGAAATTTCCTGACAGTGAGAACAGTTAATCAGTGGGACAGCTTGCCTCCCAAAGTTGTGAGTGCTCCATCACTGGAGGTTTTAAATGGAGATTGGATAGCCATTTTTAGAGAGTGTTATAGGGTCTTCTGTTCGGCAGGGAATTGTATTAGAAGACCTCAGTGGTGGGTTTCAAAAATTGTTGGAACCTACTCTGTTGGTGTGGACTCCTTTGTGGGAGTGGCTTGCCGCCCATGTGACCGGATATGAAATTATGAATTAGTACTTAGGTCGGTCCAAGTAGCTATTCAGAAACTCTGGCATTGAAGCATGTAAGTCTTAAAACTGTCAAGTTACAAGATCCTTGCTAGTAGTGGGTTTCAAAAATTTTTGGAACCTCTTCTGTAGGTGTGGCCTGCTTTCCGGGTCCACTGGTGGAACCTCTTCTAACTGGTTCGGTAGATTTGACAAACCTGTTCTACCGAATAGGTGCGAACTGGTAGGAACCCACCTCTGGAAGACATCCAACATCCCTTATAACTCTCTATTCTCTATTCGGTAAAGCTAGCATCTCTTCTAGAAGGTATGTTCTTCTGAACTTTTGACTTCCAGTTAGGAATAAAATACGCCATTTTGTAGAAGTAAAACTCCTTTATCCTCCCAGTGAAGAATTTTCCACTCTGAAATGGAAGAAGCCGTTTGGGCTGTCAGACAGTCTTTCACATCCAGGGGCTATTTGGCCTGGAACCTGGGACTTCCTACATGAATAGAATAAACTTTACATCTTACTAGCCACACCATAAAATAGTCCTTCTCTTTTGGAAACAATTCATTAAGCACCAAGTAGTAACTGTGTGGACATTTAATTGTGAAGAAGTCAAAAGATAAGAGCAAGAGAACCAGAGCCAAATTCCATCAAAATGTTTATTTTGTATTACTTTTTAGCCATAGAGCACTAGTGGGTGTAGAGAAAAGATGCACACATGTGTAAGGCTAGTGCTACCCCAAGACATCTCCATGGTCATGTGGCTGGTATGACTAAATGCTGAAGGCACATGGAACACTGTTACCTTCTCACCAAAGGTGGTCCCTATTTTTCTACTTGCATTTTTACATGCTTTCAAACTGCTAAGTTGGAAGAAGCTGGGACAAGTAACAAGAGCTCATGCAGTTACATGGCGCTAGGGATTCGAACCGCTGAACTGCCGATCATTCTGATCGACAAGCTTGGTGTCTTAGCCACTGAGCCATCATGTCCCTGCACACATGTGTATAGTACCTATTTAGGAATATAATGATTTCTAGAACATGCCTGCTGTGTCCTTCTTTCAGGATATGAAGGATAGCATAGAACCATGAACAGAAGCCAGAGCTGGAGAGAAGAGCTTTCATAGCGAATGGCATTCGGCTCAGGCCAGCAGGATAGATATAAAGTGGAATGGCAGCAACATGCTGTTAATGACTTCATTATCTGTCATGAATAAGAAGGCCATTGATGAAGTGCCACATGTAGCGATATGCCATACTCACAGGGTGCTGAATCTCTTTTTTTATCATGGCAATAGGGAAGGGTCAGTAGGAAAATTGTAAAAGGATCTTGACGTTTGCATTATATGACTAAGGGCCAACACTGAAGATACATGACTGCATCTGTCCAGAATTAATATCTCTTCATAGGCAAGGTAATGAAAAACAAAAAGCAATCAGCTGGAAAACAGATCTTTAAAATCTATATAGAATTATGAAAGCAATTTTACTAGATGTAATACTTGGCCAACATTGTTTGGGTTCAAAAATTAAGCAAGGTTAGTCTACTGCAGGGATGTCAAACTGGTGCCTGCGGGCCAGATGCATCACATGCAGGCCACGCCTACCCCACCTCCCCAAAAGGGGAAAATGTCATGAAATCTCATGTGACAGCAGCAGGACACGGTGAGTTTGACACCTGTGGTTCTTGATACTCTGAGCTTGGTGAGCTTTTGGTTGGCCTGATGGTACCTGAGTGGGAGATTGGCCTGCTGGTACATAATTTCACCAGATGTCAACCTCAACGTGAAGGAGGTTATAACTCTACTATAAGATAGCAAGGAAACAGATCGGGAAGAACTATGATAACAAGCCTATGGACTTCTGAGATATAATTATAGCTTTCAAAGTGCAGAAGAGCTAAAGAACAATACTTGGATGTCTAAATATTACTAGATTGATTTGAGATTATCCTGAGGAGGAGTTGCAAATGCTACCCTTCCAATCATTTTTAAAAAAATGCTTTTCAATAATAGTTTCATTAAAAATATAATTTCAAAGATAAAAACAACTAAAAGAAAAAAAAGTGTAGGAAATAGAAATAATAGAAAAATAGAAAAGACATAATAGCAAATAAAAATAAAAATATATAAATAAATTGTTTCCCCTTTATTACAAGTACAATTTTAGTAACTTATCACCTTTTCTTAAAATATAATAAATGATCTCTACTTATATCCCATCTCGTATCTATAAACAAATCCTTAAATCCTTTTTGTTTCAATCCTGATCAGCAAATGTCCATTAAAAGTTTAATAACTCTTGATAATATGAACCAACTCGTATCTATAAACAAATCCTTAAATCCTTTTTGTTTCAATCCTGATCAGCAAATGTCCATTAAAAGTTTAATAACTCTTGGCTTCCTGGGAGGAGCTTGCTGGTGGTGGCAGCAAAAAATCAGCTGCCTCCGAATTCCTGGCTACGTACCTGTTTAGAGGATCTTCCATCTGACGTCTTATCAGGTTTTCTTATCCTTCAGGCAAGAAGGAAAGAAGAAACTGTTTTGCTGGCAAATGCTCTTCGATTTTTGCAGCTTTTGTGCTTGCAAGGAAAGGGGGGCTAGCCCAAGGCAGAACGGCTGTCCGTGCTGGGAACTTCAAACTGCCTTGTGCAGGACAAAGTAAGACTCCCCCACTCTGCTCAAAGTTTTGTTTGATTTAATCTTATCACGAGCTGAATCCATTTCCGTGCACAATAATTGTTTATCAACATTTTAGCTTCTTTTCTTTTTCTCCTCCGAAAAATTATTTACTTAGAGGCTTTTAAAATGGCGCCGAGCAGGCTGGTTTCTCCGGTAATAATGAACACTTTTTGTTAATCCTCACAAGAATTCACAAGAATCCAAAACAAAAGAGATTGCTTATCACATGTTTTGGTTTCACAATAGGCCAGCAGAAGCTTTTTAATTAGCTTTATTTCTACAAGAATGTTACTCCTTCATTAACTTTGCTTATCTGGAAGTTAAATGGTGATGAATCTGCTGAACGGTCTTGTTACAATGTTTACTCACTGAAAGTTTTGCCAAGCCTTAACTTCAAAATAAAAGGGGAATTCAGCCTCTCCACTTAAAGCTGCATATTCAGGCAATAGAGTTTTATTAACTGCAGGCAGATAAATTTTGAAATGGCTTCAAAACCAAATATTAACTTGAAGTTGTAAATTTTTTTTCTTATTACTATTCAAAATACCAGCTTCAATTTTGTAAAAGGCTTTCTTATCCAGCTGCGTTACAAGATGGCGATTTTATAGCTTCTGCGTTTGATATATGACACACTCAATCAGCTCTATTCTCCTGAAGACTTCTCCTTATTAACTGTTAAAAATCTATAAATAGTATCCCATTTAAAACCGAGGGGAGCAGAGACTTTGTTTGTTTGTGCGTTTTTTATAATGGCTCCCAAATCGAAGCAGTCTAAGCGTTTCCTTAATAATACATCTCAAGAAATTGTTACAAAATCGCTGCCCTTGCCTCCCACGCCCTCCACTGGAGATCTCTTAACGCAAGAATTTCTTTTTGAAACCCTTAAAGAGTTCAGACAGGAAATTAAACAACTTTTATCGGACTTATATGATAAACTGGACGCCAAGATTGCTCAAACAAGGGAAGATACGATCAGAGTTATGACTGTTATGACAGGCTATGTTTCTGAAATGGAGGACAAATTGGAACTTTTGGAAAAAAAATTACAATAAGACTGCGTTTGCAATAAGAGTCAGAGGATTGCGTGAGAAGGAACAGGAGAATTTGAAACAGACCTTTTTTGAAGCTTTCAGACGTTCGGTGGGAAGTCCGGGATTTAACTTTGATTGGCAGATTCAAAAAATTTATCGCCAGAACTCGTGTGTAGCAAAACAACGACAGCTTCCGAGGGATATAATTATATATTTCACCACAAGAGAATCCAGAAATGCGATAATACAGAAGTTTTACAATAACAGGCTGCGAATCGATGGACAGGACTTGATTGTTTTTAAAGAAATACCATCTCAAATATTAAGAGCAAGGAGAGACTACACTTTCTTAACTGAAAAACTCAGAGATTCCCAGATACAATATAAATGGGAAGTGCCATCTGGTATCACAGTCACATTTGAGAACCAAAAATATCGTCTCAATTCTGTTTGCGAAGCCCGAGATTTTTACTACAAAACCCTGAAGGCGGGACTTCCTGATTCATCCGGACTTGGAGAAAGACAAGGAGAAGGAGAAGATAAGCAGCGGGACACGTGGCTACAAGGCGGCGGGTGTTGCTTTCCCTTTCCGGAAGGGCAGAAGAGTAAAGAATAAAGATCCAGCTATGCCTTTAAAATACTTCTTAAATTTTTAATTTGAATAAAATTTCAGGACTCCTGTCTGGTATAAAATGACAAAGCTGTATACCGATGAAGAGATATTGAGACTGAAAGAAGCGGTGCTGAATTTGGACATATATTATATGGGACTTATAGAAGACTTGTTTGAATCTTAATTTAAACTGCGCATGATCTATTCTTTGGGGCGAGGAGAGCGGAGATCATCGTTTTCTTGGATTGTGGTTTGGGATGAATGGAGTCGGGTGCGTGGGGTAGATGGAAGGGTAGTGAAAGATCAATTAGATTATCTTGATCCAGAATGTAAGCTGATTTTTGTATAAATTGTTATTTGAACACAAGGTTAAGAAAGATTATCTGGAGAGTCTACACGAGGGTGGAGTAAATATGAGAGGAGCAATGGATGAGGATAAAATATATATGCGGACACGGGTAAAGGCAGGATGGGAGGTATAGAATTTATATGCGGAAGCAGGTAAAGACATTGTTTAAAATTTTAAAAATAATGAGAAGCTGAGTTTAATGTTAGAGAGTATATTGACTTCTCTTTCTTGAGGGGGGGGTTACCCCCCCTCCTTTTTTTTTCTTTTTATTATTCTTTTCTTTTTTGTTCTTTATTTTTTATTATTTTTTATTATTTTGTAACTTCTAATCTATTTGGTTTCAATATACTCCAGACTTTGCTTGATAAAGAACGATGCCGGGAATGGGACCTGGGAAGTCGGAAGGGGGTCAGGGAGGGGGGTTCAGGGGGTGGGTGGGGGGGAGGGTGGAAGTATAGACTCAATTTTCAGAACAATGAATGCACTTGGATACTGTTGCTTTTTTTTCTTTTTTTCTTTTCTTCTTTCTTTTCCTTTTATTTTTCTTTTGTTTTAGTACAAAACAAATAGACCAATGAATACTAGAAATACACCGAAGCGAGGTGTAGAGGGAAAGAAGAGGGGGGAATTAAGAGGGAGTGAGAAGGGAATGTAAGGAGGGTGAGATGGTGGGAAGGGGAGAAAGGAATGGCTGAGGGGGAGGGGAAGTAGAAGAGGGGATTGTTGGAAGGGAGAAATGAAAGTTGGAGGGATAGAAGGAAGGGTGTATGTAGGATAGAAGTGTTATGAGTTGTTTATTGCTTCTTTTTTTTTAACTGCACAGTATTTAAGTGATTGTATAAAGGAAAATGAAAATGTAATAAAAGAATCTTTGATAAAAAAAAAGTTTAATAACTCTTGATAATATGAACCAACTTTATATTCCTTCCCTTTACTTTTATCAATCTTGATCTTTCCCCCCTTCAAATAATGTCCTAGCACTTTAAATTCTATGAACTTTGTTGTATTTTTTTTTCTTTGTCTCTTTTCACAAAAAAATTATTCAAAGCTATAACAAGCCTCTTTTGGAAATCCAAAATAAGAAAATTATTCAGGTCAGTCTCTTGGTTTATTGTTTGTATATCCCTTTTAATTATTAAGACAGCAGCCAATTCATTTTATATGTTCAATGTAGCATCTCCTTTCATTTCATTCTTGTAGGCTGCCATTTATTTTATAAAACCACTTTCTGATCAGTCTCAATCTTGTCAAGTAAAACTTGTTCTCCTGTTTTTAAACCTAATCTATCTATAGAGGCAGACACTCTTAAATGTATCTGTTGGATCCATTGTTTAAAACATCCTTCAATGTGTCCAATGTTAAAATATTACTAATCCATTCTGTTTTAGTGGGTAAAATGTAAGTGTTCTATGTTAATTCTAATCTTTAACTCCATTTGATTTCCTCTAGTGTCCAACCTTTAAAGTCTCATCCTATAATTTGTTAAAAGAAAATTCAAAACAAAAGCATTTTCCCTTGGAAACCATGTAATTAACCCCAAAGTCTAATTTCTGGACCTTTAGTCCATATGTAGCTTTCCCCCAAAAAAGTTATAATTACCCTTTTGATATTTATTTTAAATTTAGTGCCATAAAATCTGTAGATTGAAAGGTCTATAATAGCTGAAAAGCAGTTACCAAGAAATTTCAAAAGTGATTAGAAAAGGTGGCATGCAAAGTGGTATGTTATGTGAAAGCATTGATCATTGTTTGTGTTAAATGGCTCTTCTGGAATTTCCCAGAGTAACCACCCTGGGAAAACATTGTCTTGTGGGAA
Organism: Thamnophis elegans; assembly: GCF_009769535.1. NCBI lineage: Eukaryota > Metazoa > Chordata > Lepidosauria > Squamata > Natricidae > Thamnophis > Thamnophis elegans. Next base: position 13,081,985 of record NC_045541.1, on the reverse strand, counting down.
GCAACTATAAGGAGCATTTGTGGGTGATCTCAAACCTTCTTCTTGTCTGGAAGTGAATTACAAAGCACTGTCTATTCACTGTCTTCAGTTTGCTATTTATTCCATCGAAGTTAGTACCTTTCCAATCCTGAAGGAATTGAAATTACTTTGTCAACTCAGAGAAAAAAATCCATCTCTGTTCATTTCTGATGATGATGTGTTTTTTTTATAATTTTTTTTTATTTTTGTTACATAGACAACATATACACACAACAATAGGGAAAAAAAGAAAAAAGAAAAGAAAAAAAACACACAAAAGAAAAAAAAGCCCATCATCACATATGTCGTTTGGTTACAGGTGTTTTAACATTTATCATTCTTATACATTTATTGTTTCATTTAATAGATTATAATTTAGTATCGTTTCTTATTCCCCTACCTGTAGCAATCCATCCCAACTACATTTCCCCCCCCCACACACACACCGTATCTCTCTGTTATATATTTAATAGACGCAACAATAAAATAGAAATAAAATAAATTTAAAAAAACCCATCATCACATACAGCATGTCGTTTGGTTACAAGTGTTTTAACATCCACATCCTCAAATAATATTTACCATCTCAAACTTTTCATCTAGTATAACTAAAAACCTCATTTTCATTCTACAATATATATTCAGTTACCATTAGTATTATTTTTCCCAGAAAATATACTTATGTTCATTATTATCCTTGTACTTCATACCCACAGACCCGTTAGATCGCACAGGGTCGGCCTCCTCCGGGTTCCGTCTACCAGCCAATGCCATCTGGCTACCAACCGGGGGAGGGCCTTCTCTGTTGCAGCTCTGGCCCTTTGGAATGAACTCCCTGCGGAGATTCGGACCCTCACCCCTTTCCAGGCCTTCCGGAAAGCCGTCAAAACCTGGCTGTGCCGGCAGGCCTGGGGTTGATGAGTTCCCCTCCCCTCTCGACTTGTATGGCTGTATGACTCTTGTGTATTTTAATTACGTGTATTGTGTTTGTATCCCCTTTCCCCTTATGAGTTGTTCACTGCCCTGAGTCCCTCCCGGAGAAGGGCAGCATACAAATAAATTAAATCTACAATCTACAATCCTTCAAACAGAGATCTTATTCCTTCATTTTTCAACAAAACGTCACTGCATATATATATACCAGTTTTCAATTATTCCCTAATTAAAATTGTTTATCAGAAGCAAAATATCATTATAATACGTTCTTAACATTATACATTATATTACCAGACCTCTATTAAATATGCATAAAATCATTATTATCCTTATCCTTTTTAAAGCAAAAAAATCTAATATATCATTTCTGATGATGATGTTGATGATATAAGTAGCATGCATGGTGGGATTCAATTTTTTTTTACTACTGGTTCAGTGGGCGTGGCTTGGTAGGTGTGGTTGGCTTGGTGGACATGGCTTGGTGGGCCTGACAGGAGAAGGATACTGTAAAATCCCCATTCCCTTCCCACTCCAGGAGAAGGATACTGAAAAATCACCCATTTCCTTCCCATCCCACTAACCAGCTTTCCAGCTCTGTTCTCCTGTGCAGGGCAACAAAAGAAGACCCAGCCGATCAACTGGGATTCAGGAGGCAGAGAATAGATGAGGGAAGATCCAGCCAGAGGTGGTATTTGCCGGTTCTCCGAACTACTCAAAATTTATGCCACTGGTTTGCTAGAAATGGTCAGAACTGGCTGAATACCACCTCTGAGTAGCATGCTTTTTATCCACAGAAACAGGTGTGTCACTTTGCCAAATGGTAGGATAGTCCAAAAGAGACAGCTTCATACACTGCCAATTACCTCCCACAGACCCATTAGATCTCACAGGGTTGGTCTCCTCCGGGTGCCATCTACCAGCCAATGCCACCTGGCTATTACCCGGGGGAGGGCCTTCTCTGTGGCAGCTCCGGCCCTCTGGAATGAACTCCCCGCAGGGATTCGGACCCTCACCTCCCTCCAGGCCTTCCGAAAAGCCATCAAAACCTGGCTTTGTCGGCAGGCCTGGGGGTGATGAGTTCCCTCCCCTCTCGACATGTATGGTTGTGCGACTGTTGCCTACTTTTATTATGTGTATTTTGTCTTTTATGTTCCCCCTTTTTTTCCCCTTTGAATTGTTCGCCGCCCTGAGTCCTCCCGGAGAAGGGCGGCATACAAATAATAAAATACCATACCATACCATACCATACCATACACGTTTTTGGGACAACTGGGAAAATAAAGCACAAAAGAGCAAAATATCTATGGTGGTTTTATTGAATGCTATGTTTTAAGGCACAGTTGGTAAAAGGGGCATTCTGTGGAAATTAACAGTTTTACTGATTTGCAGAATGGTCCCATTCATTCTCATTCTTGTTTCATTTTATAGCATGAAATCTAAATAGATTCACCTTTGTCTTATAATTCCATGTTGTTTTGAAAACTTAAAAGATACCTTAAATGTTATCAAATACACCAATGAACACAACATATAGACAGATTCTAAATGGGGCACAATGATTAAGTGGTTAAAGACAGTGAGCTTGTTCAAGACCCAACGGCCACACAACAGGGTGAGCTCCTGTTCTTGCCTCAGCTCCTGCCTTCTTAGCAGTTCAAAAACATGCAAAATGTGATGTAGATTAATAGGTACCACTTTGTTGGGAAGGTATTGTGGCCCAGCAGGAGCCGTTGGAGCTGCCACCAGACTCTGACAGCGAGGGGTCCTATGAGTCGGCCCTGGAGGATGTGGAGGATCCTGGACAGGGTTCCGACTCCAAGCAGGGCGCAGAGAGACTGGTTGGCCACTAGGTGGCACCTGAGCCTTGGATCAGTGGGGAGGAGACAAGGGATAGTGATCCAGAAACCAACAGTGAGTTGTTCCGGGATGCACGCCGTGGAAGAGCTACTCGGCGTAAAGAACAACTACATAATTACAGGAGGTAATTATGCTCAGCTGATGGTCATTAGGCTCCTCTCCAGACTATAAAAAAGACTGCTTGTACCACGCCCTTCTTGCAGAAGTCAACGCTTTGACTAAAGAGAAACTAACTTGGCAGGCTGGATTGCTGCCAAGGTTTGTTGGACTTGCTGCCAAGGTCCTTATCTGTTTGTTTACTTGGCTTTCAGCCACCGAGATTCTGGTCTTGTTATTAAAGGACATTCCATTTAAGCGTGTCTCAGCTTTTGTTACTGGACGGAGGAGGGGGTCAGAACAGGAAGGTAACAGTGTTAAATGTACCTTTGATGTATAGCCATGCTGGCCACATGACCATAGAAAATATCTTTGTAGAATGTTGGCTCCTTTGGTCAAGAAATGGAGATGAGCACCTGCCCCTAGAGTTGGACATGACTGCACAGATAATCCTTTACCTTTTATAGACAGATTCAATAATTAATGTATGAGTTTCAATTCACAAATGTTCGCAAAAACTGGATATTTAAGGTAGTAATAAGAAAAAATGTATAATTAATTTACAAAGAGGGGCATAACTCAAAGACATACAATCCACCACCATGGGCTAATGACAAGTGTAATCATTTGGATTTCAATAAAATATATTAATTATCTCTAATTAGTTCATTTATTCATTGCCAGATACATAAAAAGTTCCTTAATTTTAAAGTAAAATTGTGTTCATTGAAATTCAAAGGAAACTGAGCAGGAAACATTGTCTGACTTATTTGTCTCATAATTAACACACTTACTCATTGTGAAGCACAGTTACAGCTCCATTATTTTTTAAAAATAAAATGTAACACATTGACTTTTAATACATTAGCCTATTACAGGAAAAATACATATTTGCAGGTCTCAATGTATAAAAGATAGCTACATGTCTGCATTTTCTCCCATTTAAATGATTTTTGCTCAATCCATTCATGATTAGAAAATAGTAAGATTTCAGAACCCTCAACCTCAAAATCATTACAAAATCATTATTGCCTAAGGGCAAATCTTTGGTGTTAGGCTTCAGGATACAAAGCTAATATTTAACAGGGATAGCAGGTTTTTTTTTCCTACCTCTACTTTCAATGTTGCATTTGTGTTTGGATGTGTGTGTGTGTGTGTGTGTGTGTGTGTATGTATCTATACACACCAGAGGTGGGTTCCTACCAGTTCGCACCTATTCGGTAGAACCGGTTCGTCAAATCTACCGAACCGGTTAGAAGAGGTTCCACCAGTGGACCCAGAAAGAAGGCCACACCTACAGAAGAGGTTCCAAAATTTTTTGAAACCCACCACTGGTCCTTGGATATGATTATTCTACACTATCATGCTCATATTTATAAAACTCAGTGCCTCTGTGAAAGGTAAGGATGACTACTGCACAATCAGAACATTGTGTGTGTTGAAGTTGTTTTAACACAAACCAAAGATGCCTTTTAAAAAACAAGTTTACATCATATTCTTATGCATGCCAGTGCTGTGTGTGAGGTAATTTAAGGTGGTTCTGACAAGTGTTGTCAGCATCTTCATATCCAGTCACATGGGTGGCAAGCCACTCCCATCCATTCACATGGGTGGCAAAACACTCCCACAAAGGAGGCCACACCCACAGAGTAGGTTCAAACAATTTTTGAAACCCACCACTGATACACACACATGAAACGACCTTGCTTTTCCTTGCTCCATTTCTTTGACTTTTGTGCATTCATTAAAGTTCTAAAGAAACATAACCTATATCTTCACTGATTCTCCAAACAATTTTGGATTCTGTGCAATCTGCGTTCCCAGTTTTGGAAGGAATATCTGGAAAATATTGCCAGATCTCCTATTATTCCTTTCCAAGTAACATAGAAGTCAGAGAGGAATTTGTGAATATAGACAAGTGCTCCTGATACTGAACGTCTGTCAGAACATTGCCCTGCCAATGCATTTCCTATCTGTCAGATTCTCAAGTCATGTTAAAACACTTACATCAGCAGTACTGACATCTCTCAGATGGGTCTTTGCTGATCTCTTTTGCCAGAAACATTTGCCTAAAGAAACCTCTGTATGGAGAAGCGCCTTTCTCTGCTGAATGAGAACTTCCAAAACCTTTGAAGGGCTGTGGTCTCTCAAAACCGAGAGAATTTTGGGATGGATGAGCTATTGTTCTAATTAATTAAAAACCACGCCAATGGCTCCTCTCAAGTCAAAAATAGAAATTTCAATGTCTGTTTATTATTTTATGACTTAGAAAGAACCTCAAGAAAGAGGCTGGATCCAGTTCCTCATTTTCTGGGATATTTTGTATGTACAAACTTTCCACACTCAGACAGTAGAACAATTTTGGAATAAAAAGATGGATTTAAAGCAGAAAAGATATTTTATTATTGTCCCAATTTTGGGGTACAGAAATACGAGATAAAATTTTTATTTTCATTGTTGTAAAAATTATAAGGCTGCGACCAGGAATTATATGTATTTCTGTCTGTTTCATTTGCAAACACCATAAATAGCAGTTAGCAATAGCAGTTAGACTTATATACCGCTTCATAGGGCTATCAGCCCTCTCTAAGCAGTTTACAGAGTCAGCATATCGCCCCCACAGTCTGGGTCCTCATTCCACCCACCTCGGAAGGATGGAAGGCTGAGTCAACCTTGAGCCGGTGAGATTTGAACCGCTGAACTGCAGATAACAGTCAGATGAAGTGGCCTGCAGTACTGCACCCTAACCACTGCGCCACCTCGGCTCTTCAAGAAAAATAAAAGAAAAAAGAAAATAAAATAAAAATAAAACCAGCAAAAGAAAACTGACATACTGTAAATTTGCTTGTGTATCCTTATTACATATTCATATACATCCATAAGCATTTAACCCAAATGTAACCATTTTCAAAAGCCATTTCCCTAATGTGCGCACTTTTTATTTGAAATTTCTCCAATAGGTGGATTTTGTAAGTGTGTGTTTTAATCTGAGAATTGCATCAGAAAATTTAGGGAGGAGTAAAATAATAAATGTGATAGATATTGGGGTGTTGCTTCATTTATCTCTTTGAGAATTGCAAACTCACTTAGGTAATATTAAAGTATAATGCGGTTGAATTTATATCCTCTTCCTGATTATGACCCACTGTGTTTCTCTACAGCATTGCTATGGAACACCATGCTGCTGGGTTTCTGTATCCTCTATAGTTATCTGTTGTGGCCCAGCAGCAGCCGTTGGAGCTGCAAACAGACTCCGATAGCGGCGGGCCCTATGAGTCGGTTCTGGAAGATGTGGAGGACCCTGGACAGGGTTCCGATTCCGAGCAGGGACCAGAGAGGCTGGTTGGCCACCAGGAGGCGCCTGAGGCATGGAGAAGCAGTGAAAGCCAAAGAGAGTGTGCCCATGATGTCAGGCCTTGGAGCAGTGGGTAGGAGATAAAGGAGTTGGTCCCGGACGCTAGGCAAAGGCGGGCAGATAAACGCCGAGAGCAACTACGCAGATACAGAAGATAATTTGACCCAGGTGGTTGCAATTAGGCTCCTCCCAAGAGAGTATATAAGGAGAGACTTTGGGAGGAGGCTGTTTGCAGGATTCAACTTATATACCAATGCTGGAGAAGCTCTCGTGGGTATTTCTTATCTTGCAAGTCTGGATTGCTGCTAAAGTCTTGTCAGTGTGTTAATTTATTGTGAATAAATTGTCTAGCAGTAATCTTTGTGTAGGAGTGCCTCGGTGTACGGAGGGGTGGGGTGGGGGTCAGAACAGTTATCAATAAAATCAGACATACATACAGATAGCTCTCTAGAGTGTAACCATCTCATGTTGAATCAGATGATGGAAACATTCATTTTCCCCACCTCTCAGCCTATAGACTTCTTCAATGTGGGCCTGTACAGAGAATTCATTAGTTTATTAGTTCATTCAGTACTTTATGCTGTATAATATAGTTTCAACTATTAAGACTATTTCAGCATCTCCTACCTAGTATTTCTCCACAGTTTGGTAAGGCTGTTTTAATAATGTACTTTCCCCCTAGTACTTCAGACATATGTTGGCTATATAAGCTTCATTCCCTCCTGCCTGTCACCAGTATATTTTATTTAATGCAGTTGAGCTGAAAAAAATTAATATACCCCCTAATATAAAGCAGACTTTGCTAATCTTAAAAGACCACAAGGAGGAAGTTGTGCAAATTTATAAGCTACAGAAACAGTTTAATGGGAAACAGTTGAGCAATTTCCTGTACAATAGCACAATTTCCGTCACATGTGAACTTTTCTGAGCATACATTAGAGTGAATAGGAGCTGAGGAGAGCCAAATTCGGTCAGAATATTTTTTTTTCAAAAAATTCTAATTTTTTCTTACTTTCTGTCTTTTTATTTTGTTTGCTATATAGAATATATCAAAATATAGATATAAAATTTTCTTCTCACCCTTATGGGTGGTCTGTGTCTTCCTCCAACTTGGTCGTTACTTTTAAAGGCCTACATGGTATTGGACCTGGTTACCTGAGAGACCGCCTCCTGCCATTCACCTCCCAACGACCAATAAGATCGCACAGGTTGGGCCTCCTCCGGGTGCCATCGACCGGACAATGCCGGCTGGCGACCCCCTGGGGGAGGGCCTTCTCTGTAGCTGCACCAGCCCTGTGGAATGATCTACCCACAGAGATCCAGACCCTTACCACTCTCCTGGCCTTCCGTAAAGCGACCAAGACCTGGCTGTTCCAGCAGGCCTGGGGCTGTTGATTAATTTCCAGCCCCACTTGATTGAATGGATGGTGTTTTGGTTTTTAATATTGTATCTTTTCTTAATCTTTTAAATGCTTTTATTTTTTGCTGTGAGCCACCCAGAGTCCCTATGGGAGTGGGCAGCATACAAATTTTATTAAAGTTGAAAGTTCTGGGATCTGTTGGAGCCACTCTCTCAGCTTAGGAGTCAGAACCGTGAATATTCTTACCACCACTGGGTCCACTTTGGCCTTTACTTTCTACATCCTTTCCTGTTCCTCCTTCAGACCAGAGGTGGGTTCCTACTGGTTTGGCCAAGTATGGCAGCCTGGGTCCCTGGAACCGGCAGAGACCCAGACCTGCCATACCGCCAAACCAGTTTCCCTGTCTTATTTTTGAGTTTTGCGCATGTGCAGAACAATTTTAATTGAACTGTGCATGCGCGTGCAGTGCACATCAGCGTGTGCGCCTGAGCAAACTGGCAGTAAAGCAGGCCAGAACCCACCCCTGATTCAGACCCTGGTACTACTACAATAAATCTATTAACTGGAACTTCTCATATTCTTGAGTGTCTATTAACTGTTTCACTTAATTGGGAGAAGCTCCACAAAAGCAGATCAGACCCCTTCCTTGGGGGCCTGCTATTTCTCTCCCAAATCTATTCCAGAAAGTTGGGGATATTTTCATAGTGTGCTTGTGACACACCTATGGAGTGGAATTGTGGTGGGGAGGGAGGAAAATTATGATTGTAGATTTGCTTGCATAATACTGAGGTGTTGTGGCCCAGCAGGAGCCGTTGGAGCTGCCACCAGACTCCGATAGCGAGGGGCCCTATGAGTCAGCTCTGGAGGATGTGGAGGACCCTGGACAGGGTTCCGACTCTGAGCAGGGCGCAGAGTGGCTGGTTGGCCACCGGAAGGCACCTGAGCCTTGGACCAGTGGGGAGGAGACAAGGGAGAGTGAGCCAGATGTCAGCAGTGAGTTGTTCCTGGATGCACAGCACCGAAGAGCTAATAGGCGTCAGGAACAGTTGCGCAGTTACAGGAGGCAATTGCACTCAGCTGGTGGTCATTAGGCTCCTCTCCAGACTATAAAAAGACTGCTTGTGCACATGCCCCTCTTGCAGAAGTCAACACAGGAATTAATGTCGGAGAAGATTGTGATGAGCTTGTCAGGCAGGATTGCTGCCAAGCCTTATCTGTGTTGGATTGCTGCCCAAGCTTGTCTGTGCCAGTTTGCTGCCAAGGACCTGTCTTTCTGTTAATTAAATGCCGTAACTTATCTCTGGCTCGGAGTGTTCTTGGGTGTGGAACGAGGGGGGTCAGAACACTGAGGTAAAATTGCTTCAAGTCAAGCTTGATTCCTGCTGGATGTGTCTAAGTAGTTTTATGAAAGTCATTTGCCATTGCCCTTTTTCTGAGATGTTGTTTCAAGTTCCCAATCTAAAATCCAGTCCTGGACTTTCAAGGGGTCTCTCATCCAAGTTCTAATCAGAACTCATCTTGCTTAACTCTTAAGACCAGCCAAAGCCAACTAGGTGCTCCTACTTTTCCAAGGCACCTTTTTTGGGGATGGGGAGGGTGGGAGGAAAATCTACGCAGTCCTTCTGATTATGATTTTGAAAATCAGTGATGTCATTGCCAACACATGAAAAAATTGAAATTCAAATCCTAACATAGTATAATTTGAATTTTAAAAGAAGATTTCGTCCTCCTAAAAAAACCCAAAAAAACCTAGGAAATAAATAGTTTCAGGCATAATACAGTTCTTCTCTTTCTGCAATGGCCTTTTATCCCCTAATGATAAGTAGACCTTCTTATCATCACAATGCTTTCATTCTTCTGATAATTGGATGGGTAATACATACTATTACAAACTAAAATAAATGTTAAAAATTCATATCAATCAATCATAAAAATGAACTCACTCCCACTCTTCATGATCCCATGAAGAGACTATTTTTGAGGCAATTAATACACTATTCATTAATCTTCCAGCCTGCAAAATAATTTTTAAAATTCACAATGAGATATTTTAAAATTGATTGTTGCTAATCTGGATGCATTTTCAAGTATAGGAAGGGTGCATTTACTTGAAAAGGAGAGCCATAGCCATATACAAGAAATAATTTTCAAAATTCACAATGAGATATTTTAAAATTGATTGTTGCTAATCTGGATGCATTTTCAAGTATAGGAAGGGTGCATTTACTTGAAAAGGAGAGCCATAGCCATATACAAGAACATAAGATTCCTAGGTAATATATTACAATATGAGATGTCTGTATGAATTTTTTAATTATATTGTTACGGTCTGGAATTGGTATACAGATGTGAAAGGTAGAGTTTGATTATTATATTATGGCACATATTTGATCATTTTTCATCATAGTGATTAATAACAGTTTATTAATTACCTTTGATACTGATACTACTCTTGAAGTACTGGGTAAATCAGTTTCCCAAATCAGGACCATTTTATGTGTTGGCTCTCAGCATCCCTAAATCTGAGACAATCTTTGGAGACTGATAGCTCCGATCACACTTTAAGCCCAAAACCCAGCCTGAAGATGGCAATTTTCATGGGTGTAGGTATGCTGGTCTTGTTGTATTCGGGTCTTTTTCCATATAAGATTGAGATTGTCTTGGCAACTTTTCAGTGAGGTCTCACTCACCATCTTCAGGCTGGGTTTTGGGCTTAAAGCGTTATTGGAACTGCCGTCCCTCTACAAACCTTGGTGTGTGTGTGTGTGTGTGGAGTGCTGGTCCCATTTCAGCAGGTGGATTGATTGGATGTGTGGCTGTATCATGATTGGTATATTGGTGCTGATTGGTGCTGGCTGTGGATCCGTTGCTGTTTTGTGTTGTAACGGCCTGGGTGGGGGATGGGGCTCGTTTGTTTACCAGGGCTGGTTTCCAGATGTCTGGTAGGCAGGAGGTATCGTCATGTTTATTCATGTTGTAGGGTGTTTCTCTATTTCAATAGCTTCCATAATTATATAATATATATTATTATATATTATATATATGAGAGAGAGATATCTGGAGCTCAATGAATAAATCCAGATGAAGATAGATTTCTCTAATTGATCAGTATGGCTACTGTTCTGGTGCTGATATGCTATGGATTTATCTCATCTGATTAGTATATTTGGTGATAGTAAATTCCTTACATAATTTGGGACTAATATGTAACAGTTCTTTTTTTCTTATTGTCTTATTTTAATAGAAGTTATTTTAGTTATTTTACTTTAGAGGTTATTTGGTAGAAATTGTTTAGTTATTTTAGCTATTTTAAAAAAGAAATTATTCTATTCTATATATAAGTTATTTTATTTTAGCTATTTTAGATACTATTTCTTAAAACAGGCTCAATCCCTACATCTACAGCTATTTCAAGATCTTCTTGGCATATAATTTATTGTTTTATATTATGTACTTTTATCTGGAGAAATCAACAAGGATAACATGAAGACAGTGCAAAATAAGAGTTGACCTGAAGTTGACCCAAAACTTCTTTCAGAACTGTTTACCTCTTTTAAGGATATGAAAGAAATGGGCCTTATGTTAATGACCCTGAAAAATCAATGTAATGATAAGATCTTAATTTTAGGATTCTAAAGTAATTTGATTTAAAAATAATAATCATGATAACTGATAACTTCTTCAAACTTAAAAACATTATTCAACCTATAGATTTCTTGGGGGGATATTTTGCAGATTCAAAAATATACATATCAACCATGCTTCTGGATCCACTCCTTTACTATGGAACAGAGACCCAAAAATCTTTTCTGGACTTGAACGTTTCCTCATTGAGGAATCAACATAATAATTATATAATTAACATATGGGAGAAGTTTATATAATTCTTCTTTACCACACTGCATTTAAGACCAGAATTTTTTGAATAATAAACTCCATATTTTATAATTTTCAAATATAACTGTATAAAATGCAGAGGTGAAATTCAGCAGGTTGTGACACGTTCTGAAGAAGTGGTAGCAGAAATTTTGAGTTTGAATACCACCTCAGGCTGGCCCCAGAGTGGGGTGGGAATTGAGATTTTGCAGCATCCTTCCCCTGCCATGCCCACCAAGCCATGCCCACACACATGCACACAGAGATAAAGATATAGATAAAGATAAAGATGATAGATAAAGAGAAAGAAAGAGAGAGAGAGAGAATGAGAAAGAGTGATGGAAGCTTTAGATGGGTTAGGGTTTATTACATTTAGTCATTTTACGGTCATTTTTTTTTAAAAAAATAGCTTTTTATACATTGCCATTCTTTTTTCTCCAAAAGTTTATTTTATTTATAATTTTATTTTGGAGTTTTATATCCTGTTCTTCAGCTTTAGTTTATGAGATAGCTTAGATTTTGAGAGACTACAGTACAATGCAACCTCCTATAAAACAGATTAATGAACAGTTAATAAAAATACGATGTAACAAAAGTGCCATAAATTGTGAGCATAGCATTAACTAATTCTGAAATAGAACTGGCAGTTCCACATCCGGAAGAGCAAATTGCAAACAGCAGCTGCCAAAATAGCCAACACAGTTCTAGGCTGCATAAACAGAGGGATAGAATCAAGATCACGTGAAGTGTTAATACCACTTTATAATGCCTTGGTAAGGCCACACTTGGAATACTGCATTCAGTTTTGGTCAGCATGTTTTAGAAAAGATGTGGAGACTCTAGAAAGAGTGCAGAGAAGAGCAACAAAAATAATTAGGGGACTGGAGACTAAAACATGAGGAACGGTTGCAGTATGTCTAGTTTAATAGAAAGAAGGACTAGGGGAGACATGATAGCAGTGTTCCAATATCTAGGGGTTGCCAGAAAGAAGAGGGAGTCAAACTATTCTCCAAGGCACCTGAGGATAGAACAAGAAGCAATGGGTGGAAACTAATCAAGGAGAGAAGCAACTTAGAACTAAGGAGAAATTTCCTGACAGTTAGAACAATTAATCAGTGGAACAGCTTGCCTCCAGAAGTTGTGAATGCCCCAACACTGGAAGTCTTTAAGAAGATGTTGGATAGCCATTTGTCTGAAATGGTAGTTGGACTAGAAGACCTCCAAGGTCCCTTCCAACTCTGCTATTGTATTGTAAATTGAGAGCTGATAACAAATTGTGCTGCTTATCGGTTATCCACATAATAGTTTTCATTCAACAAGATGTGTTCAGAGCAGCTGAGACTGAATGTATGTAGACACAATTATGCTATTTTTTTTCAAATAAGAGGGAAGACCCATCAGATTAAATCCCAGGCACAATTTTCATTTTTGGATTGCTGATTGATGAGATATTCTTGTCTTTTTAATGCTTTTAGAGATCTGAAGATTTTGTATGAAGTATTCCAAATACACTAATCTGTTAACTCCGAAACATCTAATGAATGAATTGTGTATTGATGATCAATAAAAAGAAAAAAGAAAATGATGAAGAATTCCTCTGGAGTTGCTATGATGGCTAGGCAGGAGAAGTTGTCATGATTCCTGGACTTATAGCAGTCATTTAAACTGTTGGTTTGCTAGCTATGAGCAACATATTGAAACAGTCTCATTGCTGGTTGTCAATTTTGGATTAATTGCAGGAAGGAATTGAACTGAAAATACTCCTAGGATTGCAAATGATCTCTTGGGGACATTTTACTTTGATGGTGGTGTGGGGAAGCACTTTACGTATTCAAGAAGAAAACCTATCTAGTAACAAAGTCTTTATGTATAACTTTTGAATATAGGTAATTGCAAAATGGATCAGAATCATCATCAGCATTGGCAACACCTAATGAATGGATAGTTCTTAATAAATATTCAAGGTCTATGTTCATATGACTAATCATCCTTCTCTAACCTTCAGAGGTGCCCAGGCTACAGCGGTTTCCAAATCCAGTCTTTCTTATCTACCCTCTCCAGATGCTGCAAAAGTGTTTTTCCGGTGAGACTGGTCTATGAGGGCAATCTTGTCTACCCAAATATGCAATGGAGCATACTGCTTCCACTTTCGCCTTTCTCAGCCCCAATCCAGGAGCCTTCACAGGCAGTCACTTTCACAACAAACTATTCTTGTGTTGAATTTAAATTTACTGACAAAGATTGCTGAATTTCCTGGGATGCTGAGTTTCTGGGAACCGTAGTTCCACCTGGAACTCTGAAGAGGGCAAGATTGAGAAGGGTATCTACTCTGTCAATCTCAGGCAAAGCTATGATTCAGAATCTACAACATGATTTTTTTTTCTGATTGGAGATGCCATGGATTGTTTCTTAGAACCATATGCACATAAAGATATGATGATTTTCATCATTTTCAACTCTATTACTCATGTACTAATTAGACAAACTTGCTATATATGAATTTTATTTTTGACATGACCTGCTCATGGAGGAATAACACTGTCAGAAATAACTTTTTAAAAATATGAGTAATAGCATTTGAGTTATTTATTGTCATCTGATAAAAGTGACATGCAAACTAGTCCTATAAAAATTCTAAATTATGTTCAGATTAAAAACAAAAATTGAATTCTAAGTCATCTATGTTCTATCCACTGGTGGAATATTTAAATAGAGGCGTGTGAATTAGCCAAGATCCAGTGGAAATGTGATGTTGAATCCTGAAAGTACAAAGCAAATTGGATATTCAAAGGCAATATTCTGCTTGTGGTAATTTGAGATTTCATTTAATTGTAGGCGGAGTCATTGGCAAGGGGGTATGCGGTGGGAGGGCAAATCAGAACACATTTGTGATGTCACAAATGCTGTGACTTTTGTACCTTGTTGCGATACAGTGACAACCTAGTGGCATCTGTATGATGTAAATGTCATCTGCATGTTGACATTTTGACATTGTATTGTAAAAATATAGAGTGCAAGACAGAACAAGGTATAATTGGAAACAGAAAGAAAGTAGGGTTTTATTTAAGTGAAGATAATGACAGTGATATCAAAAGTAATAAATAGGGAGACTGAAAGAGCTAAGGAACTGAAGAAAGTTTATCTCAGGCCAGAGTCCTACAGAATTGGGGTAGACTGAAAAATAAACAATAACAAAGTCTATAATACAGAAACACATACTGAGTTGAGTTGAGTTGAGTTGAGTTTATTATATTTCTATGCCGCCCTATTCCCCAGAGGGGACTCAGGGCAGCTCACAACCAAGTCGGAGGGGGGTACAAATAAGAAAAAAGAACACAAACAAAACAATACCACAATTTAAAACACTCAACAACCATACCATTCGAGGGGGGACAAAAAACTCATTAGCCCCAGGCCTGTTGGAACAGCCAGGTTTTAAGGGCTTTGCGGAAGGCCTGGAGGGTGGTGAGGGTCCGAATCTCCACGGGGAGCTCATTCCAAAGGGCCGGAGCAGCCACAGAGAAGGCCCTCCTCCGGGTGGTCGCCAGTCGGCATTGGCCAGTAGATGGAATTCGGAGGAGGCCTAATCTGTGGGATCTAATCGGTCTATTGGAGGTAATTGGCAGTAGGCGGTCTCTCAAGTACCCAGGTCCAATACCATGAAGGGCTTTATAAGTGATGACTAGCGCCTTGAAGCGTATCCGAAGACCAATAGGCAGCCAGTGCAGCTCGCGGAGGATAGGTGTAACGTGGGTGTACCGAGGTACACCCACAATCGCTCGCGCGGCTGCATTCTGGACAAGCTGAAGTCTCCGAATGCTCTTCAAGGGCTGCCCTTGAAGGATGAATGTAGGTCTAGCACTTAGAGATATACAACACTTCACAGTACTTTACAGCCCTCTCTAAGTGGTTTGCAGAGTCAGCATATTGCCCTCAACAATTGGGTTGCCATTTTACTGACCTGGGAAGGATGGAAAGCTAAATCACCCCTGAACCAGTAAGAATTGAACTGCTGGAGGTCAGCAGAATTAGTCTGCCATTAGAATTCTACTAGTCTGAATACTGTATTTTAACCACTGCACGACCATGGCTCTTCAAAGAGAAGAGAATGTTAGGGAAAGCTAGAGGACCATATAATGAAATCATATGAAGAAGAAAAAACCAGCAGAATAAATCTGCTGTTTTCATTCTGCCTAAATACATTCTAGCATCTAGAGCAGTGATGGATTTTTGTCATTGTGTGCCGAAAGAGTGCATGCGTATGACAGCATGCGTGCACATGTGCCCATGTGCTTGCATCCATAATGCTATGCATGCATGACACCCCCTTCCTGCACATGTGCATGTGACCCCCCCACTCCCCCTGCCCCTCCCGTGTGCACGTGACCTCCTGTGCTCTCTCCACCCACCATGCATGCATGTGGGAACCCCCTCACCCCAGATTGGCCCTAGCAGGCCTCCCTGTAGCCTCATGGAACCAAAAACAGGCTGTGGGGGGGGAAGCACATTCACAATGGAGCTGAGCTGCGGTGACGTTGAGGTTCGCCATCACGAGGCGGAGGTGGAGGTTCGCCATCACCGATCTAGGGTTTCGATAGGCAGGTTCTGAAAGGCAAAGTATGTGAAGGGAGAAAAATTATTGGCTGACACGTCATTATCGTTTCACCCCTCCAGCTCTGTACTTATATGGAAGGGAAGTGATGACAATGCAAAGCAGAAAGTCATTGAATCTCCACATCACTTTTAAACTTTCTGGAGTGACTCAAAAGAACATAGCAATAGCAATAGCAGTTAGACTTATATACCGCTTCATAGGGCTTTCAGCCCTCTCTAAGTGGTTTACAGAGTCAGCATATTGCCCCCACCAACAATCCGGGTCCTCATTTTAGCCACCTCGGAAGGATGGAAGGAAGCCACCTCGGAAGGATGGAAGGCTGACATAATGATGACGAGGTTTGAAGATTGAATCAAAAGAGCAACTTGACTGAATCTATTTCAGAATCTTAATTCCTCTTTCAATTCCCCTTACCTATTAAAATATACCAATTTTGTTTTCTTTTTTAAGGTTTCACTTAAAAAAAGGATTGAGTATGTTTGAAACTACAGCTAATAAAACCATTTGCAAGGAGAACAAAAGCTGAAATAGAATGTGTTTTAAGGAATGGTCTGGTACTAAAGAGTATGCGTGAATTACACACTGACATATCTTTCGACCTTTCAGGGGCCTTATCATGTTCATGCTTTTTCATGCAGAGATGGTTAATGATGATTGCTTCTTCCTCTTCACCTTTCACTCTTCTCTTTTTTGGTTGACTTATTGTAGGAACAAGTACTCTCTAGCCCTCTGCTATGGTTTTATAGTAAGCTGTAGCTTTTGTTATGTCTCCTGAATCTGGATAAATTGCTGGCCTTTTTTTTTTTCCATTTCAAAAGTTTTATTTCTTTTAAGGCAAACATTTCATCATTCCTCAATCAGTAAGACATCGAAGTACAATTTCTTGTATATCAAAATAATTCTAGTTTACCACCAAATTCTTGTCTAGCCTAATATATACCCCTCCCTCCCACCCTCCACCCTCTCCCCCAACCCCCCTCCACCTTCCCCCCCCCCGACTTCCCAGAGCCCGTACACGGTATGGGTTTCTAACAAACACAGTCTAAAATCTATTGAGAAAAAAAAAATAAAAAAATTTAATAACATTCTACATTGACCTTAGCTTCTTCTTGCTGAACCAACTTTAAACAATTTAAATCATTTCTGATCTTAAGCACAGGCTAACTGGAATTTCTTGGTCCCATATTTATTTTGTATATAGTCAATCCATTTTTTCCAGTCTCGTTTATATCTCTCATTTGAGTGATCTTTAAGATATGCCGATATTTTAGCCATCTCGGCTAAGTTTGTAACTTTCAATGTCCATTCTTGAGTTGTAGGCAAGTCTTCCTTCTTCCAGTATTGCGCCACCAACAGTCTTGCTGCCGTTATTAGATGCAGAATCAAGTTAGTTTCTACCACTGTAAAGTCAGTACCTATACCTAGTAAGAATAGCTGAGGAGTAAACTTTATCCTTCTTTTAAAGATATTTTGCATAATCCACCATATTTTTATCCAAAATGTCTTAACCTTTTGGCAGGTCCACCATATATGAAAATATGTAGCATCGAGAGAGCCACATCTCCAACATTTAGGCTGTAAGTTCGGATACATAGAAGCCAGCTTTTTAGGATCTAAATGCCATCTATAGAACATCTTAAAAAAATTTCTCTCAGATTTTGAGCTTGTGTAAATTTCATATTTCTTACCCAGATTCTTTCCCATGTATCCAGCATTATTGGTTCTTCAATGTCTGGCCTTTTTTGACTGGACAAAGTTTTCATTCAAATCTTATGAGCAGGACACCATATATCTTGAAATAATGAAAAGAATATATGAAAAAACAGAATCCAAGTTGCAAAATTCTACTCCAAATTACTCATTTACCTAACTTAAAGAAAAAAGGCAAAGCTTTTTCCTATCTGGTCAGATCTGACTCTGGAGGGTGATACTCATCTTCGTTGCCTAGCAAGTGCTGGCCAAAAACATTTCCATGGTCATGTGGCCTGCATGACTATATGTGAAGGCACATGAAATGATGTTACCATTGAAGTGGTACCTATTTATTTACTCACATTTGCATGCTTTCACACTGCTAGGTGGGAAGGAGCTAGGGTAAGTAACAGGAACTCACCCCATCACAAAGTCTCAAACTGCCAATCTTCTGGTTGACAGCCCAGTGTCTTAACTGATTGTCTTGATTATGTATAATTCCCTTTGCAGAAAGAGGAGAGGAAGACAAATCTGAAATCATCCATAGTTTTCATTGTCTTCTTGACATTTTCTCATAAGAATGGCCTGTGTTTTATTTTTTGGAGGAACATCCTTTATTTGAAAGGCTGTTCAATCCAAATCTAGTTTTAAAATCAAGGCCCCTAGAAGATCAAGAGCTTTGAAAATATTCACAACGTCAAACATAAGCATCTGGATAGACATGCAGCTCACCTAGTACTTTCTTCTTCCGGTGGTGCAACATATTCATGTAAACTTCTGTTCCTAGTAGGGGAAAAATAATTCCTAGTCTCTTTTATATGATCCATACTTTCATATCAATCCTCCCAAACTAGGGAGATAGAGCTAAATTTTCTAAAGAAGTAATTTGCCTTTCAAATCCCATATAACAATATTTGAAATGTATCTGTCAAATGCAGGAAAATCATGAAGTTCAGGAAGTTCAAAAGAATACATATTTTTTTTGCAAGCATATGCTTTCTACAAGAATCTGAACTACTAATGGTCAAAGCAAATGGGAGGAGATAAGAGTCAATAAATTTCAAGGTGATCTGGACTAAGATCTGTATACTTGCTTCTCCATTTTATAGTTATAGTTCGGACATTTTTTTAAAACCAATTAACCAATTGTATTTAATAAATGCCTCCCTATACATGGTACTTGCGCTCTACATGGGGTAGCCCTTGAAGAGTATTCGGAGACTCCAACTCATCCAGAATCCAGCCGCGCAAGCGATTGTGGGTGCACCTCGGTACACCCACGTTACACCTATCCTCTGCGAGCTGCACTGGCTACCGATTGGTCTCTGGATACGCTTCAAAGTGCTAGTCGTAACTTATAAAGCCCTTCATGGTATTGGACCTGGGTACTTGAGAGACCGCCTGCTGCCAATTACCTCCCAAAGACCCGTTAAATCACACAAGGTCGGCCTCCTCTGGGTTCCGTCCACCAGCCAATGCCACCTGGCTACTACCCGGGGGAGGGCCTTCTCTGTGGCAGCTCCGGCCCTTTGGAATGAGCTCCCCGTGGAGATTCGGACCCTCACCTCTCTCCAGGCCTTCCGGAAAGCCGTCAAAACCTGGCTGTGCCGGCAGGCCTGGGGTTGATAAGTTCCCCTCCCCTCTCGACTTGTATGGTTGTATGATTCTTGTTTATTTCAATCACGTGTATTGTGTTTTATGTTCCCCTTTTCCCCCTTTGAGTTGTTCGTCGCCCTGAGTCCCTCCCGGAGAAGGGCGGCATACAAATAAACTAAATCTTAATCTTAATCTTACTTTTCAGCTATGTTGAATTACAATTCCTATTATCCTCAGCCAGTCTGAGTGGGCAATCAGGGTTGTGATCCTGCATATCTGGAAGGCATCAGATTGGGAAAGGTCACTTTATATGTGGCAATACATTATTTGAAGATGCAACATTTTAATGTTTTCTTTTTTATCTCCACCCCCTGGAGATTGCAAATTTCTTTGCGAGGAAAGAGATAAGAATGACAAGGAAGACCATTCTTCTACATTTTAATATCGTCATGTTCACAAATATGATTCACTGACAAGAGCTATATTTGGCTTCTCTGGAAGAACAAAGATATTTTGTTTTTCTGCCCACAAGGGAAAGTGCATAAGATTCTGATTCCACATCCTTTCCCCAATAATAATTATCCACTCGCAGGCTTCACATAAGCTTAGAAGTCTGATGAAAGGAATTGCTCATTTCCAAGTGGCTGATTCATCTGTCTCAGGAGGGAGCCCCACACAATGTGAGGCAGAGACAGATGCTTTTCCTTTCCCCCACATGCAAGTGGTTGGTTTACATGTACCCTGTGCACATGTTGTAAAATTACAAGCTGTCCTGAAAGTGATTCTGTGCAGAATTTTCCATAGCTTGATTATTCTATTTTCAAGGGTAAGAAAAGCCAGCCATTTCCTGCTCAGGTCTGCAAGTCTATTCTATCCCAACTCATATATATATCTCTCTCTCTCTCTTTCTTTCTTTCTTTCTTTCTTTCTTTCTTTCTTTCTTTCTTTCTTTCTTTCTTTCTTTCTTTCTTTCTTTCTTTCTTTCTTTCTTTCTTTTACCAGAAGTGCATATCTCACCTTAGCAGGGACATGCAAGTCAGGGGAGACAGGGGAGGCAGGGCCTCACCACTGTCATCATGAAAAGAAAAAAAAATGTAAAAGGAAAAGGGCTGAGCTAGTTGCTGCCAGAGTCGCAGTGGATGACTCTGCTTAGTGCTTAACTGTTTAAAAAAGCCTCTTTGAAAAGTGCCCTCTACAGGAGGAAGCGGGAGAACCACGTGCCTCATTTAGTCTATCTTTATGATCACTCGAGCAGAGTTAAGCAAGGGTTAAAAGCTGAAAAAAATCCTTATGTAGATGAGGCACATGGTTCTCTCGCCACCTCCTGTAGAGGGCACTTTTTTATATATATTTTTTTTATTTTGTTACATAGACAACATATACACACAACAATAGAAAAAGAAAAGCAAAAAACAAAACAAAAAAACAAAAAAAAAACAAAGCCCATCATCACATACAGTATGTCATTTGGTTACAGGTGTTTTAACATTTATCATTCTTATACATTCATTGTTTCATTTAATAGATTATAATTTAGTATCGTTTCTTATTTCCCTCCCTATGGCAATCCATCCCAACTACATTTCCCCCCACACACACACCCAGTATCTCTCTGTTATATATTTAATAGACACAACAATAAAATAATTTTTTTTTTTAAAAAAAAAACCATCATCACATGCAGCATGTTGTTTGGTTACAAGTGTTTTAACATCCACATCCTCGAATAATATTTACCATCTTAAACTTTCCATCTAGTATAACTAAAAACCTCATTTTCATTAGAGGGCACTTTTTTAAGAGGCTTTTTTAAACAGTTAAGCAGAATCATCCATTGGAGACTCTGGCAGCAGATAACCCAGCCTGACCTCAGCAGCTCTTGCCTTTTTCCTTTTACATTTTTACATTTTCATCATGGCAGACGAGAGCAGAGTTGAAATCCTCTGTGAAACAGCTGGAAAAGTTATGTGGGTCGGAAGAAGGGGGAGGAATTCAAAATTAATGTAATTTGTGAGTAATTGTATTATTGTAAGTAATTTGTGTGTGTGTTTGTGTGTGTATGTGTGTGTGTTTTACCCACCTCTGCTGGCACGTGGGCTGGCACTTTTTTTTTATGTTTTGGCAACCCAAAACTGTTAAAGTGAGGAGGCTGACCATTCAGCAGGCATGTTTATAATTAATGTCTTCATTAATATAATCTGCCCCTTTCTCCTTCTGATGCTGTTTTGTAGGAGAGGGGAAAAAGATGGGTTCTCCCTTGGTGTGGTAGAGCCCTTCCGAAAGCCATGGTGCTGTGTCCGCCATAGAGGCGTTCCCGCGGGCTTTGGCGGGGCTTTGGCTGGGCTTTGGCTGCTCTGGGGCTTTGGTGGGGCTTTCCGAAAGCTCCGCCAAAGCCCCGGCATTGTGTCTGCCATAGAGCATCCCACGTGACGCCTCTATGTCGGACACAGCGGCGGGGCTTCAGTGGGGCTTTCGGAAAGCCCCGCCAAAGCCCTGGCACTATGTCTGACATAGGGTGGCTTTTGCCTGCTTGCCTCACTAGCCATAAACCTCACCACACATCACTGCACCTTAGTGCTATTTTGGTTTCAGATCAACTGGCAAACATATGAATGTTTCTCATTCTATCAGGGAGATGGGAGTCACATACATTTTAATTAATTAATTTTGGGCATATAACTAGCTGGGTGACCTTGGACCAGTCATCCGCTCTTAGCCTTAGGAAGCAGGCAAGAGTAAATCACTTCTGGAAAAACCTTGCTAAGTAAACATCAGGGACTTGTCAGGTTATCTTTCAGAATTGAACATGTTTGAACTGGAGGAAAAAAGGGACATCCCTTTTTTTCCTAGGCATATAATTCTTTTTGTAAGTAATTGAACAAGTAACACAAAGAAACAAGGAAACAAGAAACTGCCCTCCTATTCTAATGACAGTGATATATCTGGTGATATTTTTTTTTATGAAAATAACTTGTTGACCCAACCAAACAACAATAATTTTTGACCAAGAGACCAAGTTTTCTTCATTAAATAGTTCTTTCCATGAATGGATGGAGAAGACAAAATGATGTGGGTACAGCAAGAAATTTAAAACATCAAAATCACTAATTTTAAGAAAACTGGAAGAAAGATGCAAAAATACATTATTTTTACTTTGTATAGTCTTCTGTTTGTTCCCAGAAAAACAATCCTTTCTACCACCATATATGACCTCTTTTCAATGAGTATGTGAAAATCTATACTTATTTTTCATATATTTTCCTTATTTATTTATACAATAACTGAGCAGTATAAATGGGAGTAATTTTGGTAATATATGCCCTTTGGTATGAATTTCCCCAAATGTATGCCTTTTCGCACATATTTTGTTTCTATGAGAACATGCATTGCATAATTTAAAATGTGTGAAACCTCAACGATAACTGCTTTCCATATTAGTTGATGAACTGCAAATTAAGTTGATTCCTGCTAAAATATGAACAAAATGCATTTCTCCCTGACCCTAGCTGAAAGTAATTTGAGAGGCATCACTTTTAGTGATGACATATTAGTTTCATTCCTTACTCGCCTGTGGCTGTCAAGATGTTTGAAACAATCCAAATTTCTTGCAGATCTGTTTGCCAGAAGTAGATATGGGTTTAATGGGCGCAGCCTAACAGCTCCATTTTCAAACTATCTTTAAATCTCTTTTTAAAACAAGTGCCCGGGGCACCAACAGATGTGCTCAAAGCACCCATTTATTTTTAATGAGCTGAGTATATGTAAACATATTAATAAAGGAGAATATTTGTAACTCAGGGTTGACAAAGAGGGATCCTTGGTGCTTTCGGAGCTTGTTGGTTTTCTTGCAGACATTGCATTACCCAAACTAGGTAACATCATCAGCACTGATGTTTGGGTAATGAAATGTTTGCAAGAAAACAAGCAAGCACCAAGGACCCCCCATGTAAAACATACATTTTGAGGAAACATCACTTTGTGTTGGTGACACTAAAGGACAGGCCAATGCTTTGGAAATCATGGGAGATACTAAGAAAAGTATGAAAGGAGGAAAAAAATATATGTCTCCCCGGGGGAGAGCCTTCTCTGTTGCAGCTCCGACCCTCTGGAACGAGCTCCCTGTTGAGATCCGGATCCTTACTACCCTCCTGGCCTTCCGCAAAGTCACCAAGTCCTGGCTGTTCCAGCAGGCTGGGGGGAGCTGAGAAGCATCTACCTCCATAGAAATTGTGAATGTTGGTTTTGTTTTTAATATGTTGTCTTTGTCTTGTTCCCCCCTTTCCCTTGTCTTTTGTAAGCCGCCCGGAGTCCTCCGGGAGTGGGCGGCATACAAGACAAATAAATAATAATAATAATAATAATAATAATAATAATAATAATAATAATGTCTTATACAGTGGTGGGATTCAGCCAGTTCACACCTATTCAGGAGAACCGGTTGGTAACTTTCTAAGCAGTTCGGAGAACCGGTTGTTGGAAGAAATCTCATTTTAGTTTTTCCCAGTTTACAGGGCTAATCCTGTAAGGAAGGCAGGAAGGAAACATTCTGGTGTTGTTTCTAGCCTAATCTTTATTGCCCTCTTTACAGAAACTGCCTCTCTGGTTAACCCTTATTACATTGTAACAGCTAAGGTGAAGCGCCCATCAACGTGAATGATGTTGAGTTGGCCATGCCCACCCAATAACATGACCACCAAGCCCCACCTACTCTGCTGGTCATTAGGACAGAGAACCGGTTGTTAAATTATTTGAATCCCAGCACTGGTCTTCTACTTTATAGTTATCAACTATTTCAATATTATATTCATACTATACCATGCTTGACATAACCATAATTCCTGATAAACATTCACATTCTAAAGCTTTGGTATGTAGTTGACCATTTTATTAACACCTTAACATTTAAGGAGTGTCACATAAATCTACCTATATACATTACTCTCTCCCCTAAAAATATACCAAATAATCATGTGACCATATCATAGGGGTCAGTTGAACCCACATATTTTTTACACCACTCCACAGCAAATCTGATATCCATCTTTTCAAATACATTCTTTTGTGAGTTCAACATATCCTAAACATATCCCAATTTGCTTGGGGTGAATCAACTTTAATCTCAGATTTATTTTAACATTTTTAAGGACACAAATCTATTGATTGGGTTTTTCCAGAGATTCCAGTTCTTTAGTCCATATTTGAAGTATCATGAAAATATCTACTTTAAAAATATTCTTGAAGTTTTGAAAGAGAAGGCATGAAGGAAGAAAATTTATGTTTTTAGATGAGTCTGTAAAGTTTTCCCTGGATGTTAGAGAAGTTCACATCCTTTCAAAGAGATGACTAACAAGACACTGGTTGATAAAAAGCACTTATCTTCAAATCAATTAAAGCAGTTACAGCTCTTTTTTCAGGCTTAGATAGTAGCTTTGCAAGCTGCATTGTCTGTGGCTTTGTTTATTTCACTTCAAATTTGTGAAAGGATTTCATGGCTTAAATGTTTATCAATCTATCGATTGAGCGATAAAAAAACAACAGCTCTTCCTCCGTAATTTTAATTCAGAGAAGGATATTTTGACAAATGAAACAGGAAAATAATCTTTGAAATGAACACTTTTCAATCAAGTCCCAGCAATTCTTTCTCTCACCCTTATTTATGTCAAACAAAGGTACTACTATACATTTTTTGGGGGGGTGGGAGTGAAATTTACTAAGTACCAAGTCTAGACTTTGTGGTGGATGATCAGTCTGGGAAATCCAACTTTGGAATTGCCTTTTCTGATGGCTTATGAGGTGTGAGGTCTAGCATTATCATACTGCAATGAAAGTTCCTTTTTCTGTTTCCAGATTCTGTTTAATTGTTCTTTCGAAGTTTTGGATGTTGCATGTAGCATTGTATGCTCATAGTCATGTCAGATTCAAAGAAATCAATTTGGATAACAAGATCTGCATTCTCCAAACCTGTGATTATAGGTTTTCCCTCAACAGTTTATTGGTTGATGCATTGATTGATTTGCAGATGAAACCTTGTAATGAGATTCTATGGACTTTTTTTCTAACTCATAATTATCACCTTATGTTTCATTGGTTGTTATGATACTATGAAGGAATTGCTCATCTTTTTTCTTACAGTGTAACAACAATTACTAGTAAATGTCAATGCTTGAAGTTTTTGTCTCTGCAGGGATCCCATCTTATACAAACTTTTTGATACCAAAGAGAATCGACATCTCAGATGATTCACATGTCCTCGTGAAATGCCAACTCTGACAATTTTCTTTGAGTGTTCCATCAATTGTCTTTAAACAGTTCATCAAACTTTCTCATGTAAAATTTGTTAGTTGAAGTCAGTTTGCCCAATTCATTCTTGGTCAGACAAATCAGTTCTTGTCTGTCTGTCTGTCTGTCTGTCTAGCTAGCTAGCTAGCTAGGTAGCTAGCTATGCAGTACTCACATTCACACATTGTTACCATAAACAACCTGCATTTGGTGAGGTAAATTTCAATTATTAGAATTTAGAGGGATATATTTGGCCATAAAAAATTCAATAGTGCATTCCTTAAAATGCACTAAGAACTATTCACTGCACAATTCCATTTCATGTAGATTAACAACACAGCCTTTTCTCACAGGAATTTTTGACAACTCAAGTGAAAGACCAGATACTAAAGAACATGTCAGAACTTCTAGTCCATCAGTTCTGCCACCTGTTATAAGCCGTTTAACACTGGAAATATTACTTTTCATTCAACCATCATAATATAATCATATATAATTTTTATTCAGAAATAAATCTCACACTATTCAATGAACTTTATTGCTTTACATATATATTTCAGATTCAAACTTAGTAAATTTTAACTATGCACCCTAAAGGGCAATACAATAAACTCCTTTTGAAATATGTATTTCAATAACACATTTTAATATTAATTGTTTAGCAACATGCAATGTTTCCCAGGTGCTGGATCATTACCCATGATCAAGTATTTTCCCAGGGCTCAGTTTGATTCACTGGCAAAATAAATACACAAATAATATTACTGTGATTTGTTCATTAAAAGAGAATATTGCAAAGAAGCTCCGGACAAACCTGAGCCTTTGATGTAAATGAGGAACATGATTTATTAAAACTCTGCTATTCTCTGGGATT
This sequence comes from Thamnophis elegans, assembly GCF_009769535.1. Taxonomy (NCBI): domain Eukaryota; kingdom Metazoa; phylum Chordata; class Lepidosauria; order Squamata; family Natricidae; genus Thamnophis; species Thamnophis elegans. The sequence goes on along the minus strand of NC_045541.1, from coordinate 13,055,430 downwards.
AAAAACCTATCTAATTGCCCATAATTTGTAACTGAGCACTGAATGAATTTGGTTTGAGGCATTACAAATGTTATCACTTAATTTAATAAATCTGATATTATAATGCATGGCTGCAATGTGGAGTCTAAGACAAATTACAATACTTCACAATGGCTTGCTGTGATATTTCTCACTCTTTCTGATTCCTCTTTCTGATTACATTGTTTTTAGCTTCTTTGATGGATTGAGAGACACCCAAAGCCATTTAGTGTCAGGTGCCACCAAATCGTATCCATGGATGAAGGAAGAAATAAACAAACAATCCGACTCTTTAACTAAGCCTCAGTTCTTAGGTACTTAGCATTACTTTATACAAATAATCTTTTAGATAATCCAGTTAGAATGGAAGGGGTTTTTTTGAGCCTCACTGATACCTTTAAGAGAGATTATTTCCTTTTTTTATTTTGTTTCTGAACTTCATGTTTTCTTCTCTTTTGAAGAATAACTGGCTAGACAAAAATAAGACCATGATGAACGAAATGCTTATTTTCATATAACTCAGTTGAGTCACTCTGCTGCTATTAATGGTGAAGCACAGAAGTGGGCATCACATAAGGTAACAACTGGTTCTCCCAGAACCAAAAATGTGAGCGTGCAGCAACAAAAACACATATAGGACGGGATAGCACCAGGGCGGTTGGGTGGGCCCAGCCGCTGCTCGGAACAACTGATTCGCCTGAACCAGTCTGAACTGGCAGCAGCCCATATCTGATGAAGCACCATCAGGAGCAGCAAGTAGGTGGCGAGGTGGCACAGTGGTTAAATGCAGCACTGCAGGCTACTTCAGCTGACTGCAGTTCTGCAGTTCAGCGGTTCAAATCTCACCGGCTCAAGGTTGACTCAGCCTTCCATCCTTCCGAGGTGGGTGAAATGAGGACCCAGATTGTTGGGGGTGATATGCTGACTCTGTAAATTGCTTAGAGAGGGCTGAAAGCCCTATGAAGCGGTATATAAGTCTAACTGCTAATTTCTGAGCCTTCTCCAACCTTTGATTTCTAGGGAATGTTGTTGAGAAGATTATCTGACTTCAACTTCAGAGGAGGACATGCATTATCTGGGTCCCTTCCAGGCAGGTTAGAGGCCTGGACACATTTATCTCTTGCAGGACAGAAATGAAGTGGTACATTCCATGTAGTGCTCTCTTATCACTTGGTGGCCTTTGATATCATTGTATACTTCTGGAGTCAGTTCTCTGGAAACTGTGGGAAAGACCAGGCTCAGAATCAACCATTACAAAGTCAAATAGTTTCACATTTTGGGGAAAAAAATTGGATCCTGAGATTTTCCATCCTTAATTCTGGATAGAGTTGCACTGTTATAGACAGACTCAATACTCAACATGAGGGTTCACAGCTATGCTTGAAAGAGGCAAGTGAAAGCCGTAGTGCTGAGAGTTTTTGAACAAATCCACCTTTTGCCAACTCATGTATTGGGATGCCTTACTTGGTCAACTCTCATCTATTTTACATGCACTTTACATGAGACTAGATTGGAATTCCCCTATACAATTGTAATTTTGTGAGCTGTACTGGTTGTTTGTGGACTGCTGTGTACAATAATCTTTGGTTATTACCACTAAAGCTGGGTTTTTCATGCTGGTTTTTTTTTTTTTTTTTTTGGAGCATCATCTGTCTCCAACTACCTTGGGGCTGACAAGGTTGGAATGCTGAAGGTCCTGTCACTTAAGCAGTGTCATCTAGTTGGACTCAGAAGACATGTGTTCTTTGTCACCATTTGTACTCAATGGAACAACATTCCCTGGTTCACCTACGAAAGGGCGAACGACAAAAGCGCGCCTGACTAAACCGCGGTGACAAAACCGCGAGTTCTAAAGCGCGCCAACGAATGAGCGCTGAAGCGCGCCGACAACAGCGCACCGACAGAAGTGTGCTGTAACCCTAACCCTAACCCTAAACCTAACCTTAAACCTAACCCTAACCCTAACCCTAACCCTAACCCTAACCCTAAACCTAAACCTAAACCTAAACCTAACCCTTACCTTAACTTAAATCGCGCTTCTGTCAGCGCGCTGTTGTCGGCGCGTTGATGACATCGCGGTTTTAGCGCCACGGTTTTGTCGGCGTGCTTTTGTCATGCGCGCATTTGTCGGGTCACGCATTCCCTTAGAGATACGGATGTCCAAAACTCAGCCTATCTTCTTAAAAGTTCTGAAAAATTACCATCCCTCTGAGGCCTTCTTGGTTAGTTCTGGCCCAATATGTTTTATTATATTTTATCCCTTTGCTGATCTTAATTTCATACCCTTCTCCGAGTCCCATGTTGAGTGGCCCACTATATAAATTGAAATAATAAATACATCATAAACATATTTTTTTCATTACACAGAACGAAAATTGGTATGAAAAATAAAACCAATATGAAGTTTGTTTGTTTCTGCCATTCATTGGTGAGATATACTAATGTGGGGAATTTAACATCTGAAAACAGGCACTAGGTAAGTGATCCACATGAAGAAGGAAAGAGAGCTTAATAAGAAATATAAATGAACATGTGTTAGGATATTCTCACACCTATATTTTCTTCCAGAGCAGGAAAACTCTAGTCACAGCAGAAGTGTGAACACCATTGTCCGAGGGTAATCTGGCACAGAATCTTTAACAATTTGCACTTCATTACTGAGGTGAGAATTTATTCTCCTTCCTTGCCTTTCTGAATCCCACAAAGACAAGAAGGTTGATATTGTATTTGTCAGTCATTGTGGGTTACAGAATACTCTCAGCTGTGGATACTCTTGCCATTAGTGTGGCAAGTCTAAAAAAGGTATATTGATTTATTTACTTAATGGATTTATAGTCTGCATTTCCAGGCCCAAAAAGAGTATTCTAGGAAGCTAAACAAAACAGAGCAAGACAGACTGACAGACAGACATGTCAAAAAGAACAAAAGCACAAAATTACAAACACAGCAATTTGCATAAATGGAAGTGTTCAAAAATTAATCCCAAGAGGTGCAACTCGATTTCCTTTATCATAACAGTGACTATGGGTGCTAATTTTCAGATGAGATGGGATGAGATGAAAGAGGAGGTTTCGTCCCACAAAGAGATCTTTGTAATCCAGGGCATCTTTAGAGAGATTTCTTCTGCAAAGCTTAAGCTCAAGATAGGCTCATTACAGTGAATCTTTCATTTTTTTTTCATTTTATTAAGATTTATAGGCCGCCCTTCTCCCTGAGGGGACTCAGGGCGGCTTACAATCATGAGGGAAGGGGATGCAATAATAAAAGACAAACAATAAGTGAACAAAATAAAATGATAAAACACAACATGCATTCAACAGTCAACACTCGGGCGGGTAGATTGGAAACCTATCCCCAGGCCTGCTGGGAGAGCCAGGTCTTGAGGGCTGTGCGGAAGGTCTGGATGGTGGTGAGGGTACGAATCTCAGTGGGGAGGTCATTCCACAGGGTCGGAGCTGCAACAGAAAAGGCTCTCCTCCGTGTAGTCACCAGTCGACATTGACTGGCAGATGGAATTCGGAGGAGGCCCAGCCTGTGCGATCTAATCGGTCGGAGGGAGGTAATCGGCAGAAGGCGGTCTCTCAAGTATCCAGATCCACTACCATGGAGTGCTTTAAAGGTGGTCATCAGTACCCTGAAGCGCACCCGGAGACCGACAGGTAGCCAGTGCAGCTCGCGGAGGATGGGTGTAATGTGGGCGAACCGCAGTGCGCCCACTATCACTCGCGCGGCTGCATTCTGGACTAACTGCAGTCGCCGGATGCTCTTCAAGGGCAACCCCATGTAGAGCCCATTGCAGTATTCCAGCCTAGAGATCACAAGGGCTCGAGTGACTGTTGCGAGAGCCTCCCGGTCCAGGTAGGGCCGTAACTGACGGACCAGGCGAACCTGGGCAAATGCCCCCCTGGTCACAGCCGAATCTTAATATTTCAGAGCAATTTTAAAAACAATTTATATCCCAAGGACCCTGATCCTTTATTTGTTTAAATGTGGAGAAGTAGCACTATCAATTTTCCCATCTTACTTTCCACGAGATCGTTTAATTACATTTTCTCCAAAGGAAATACCGGTATACATGGTACCAGATATGCACACTTTGCTCAGATGGACCTGGGGTGTTCTGAAAAAATCATCAGGAAGACTTATAACAAGGAACATTTTCACCAGATATTACTCAAATGACATTTTTGTCATTTAACTTTCAGCCCTATGGGAAGAGTGAAAAAAATCTCAATTTTAGCTGATGAAGGTCTTTGTGCTGGGTGAAGAACATCTTGTATACATTTGAACACGAACCTATACAGTGGTGGGATTCAAATAATTTACCAACCAGTTCTCTGCCCTAATGACCAGCTGGGTAGGCGGGGCTTGGTGGTCATGTGATCATGTGGGTGTGGCCAAGTCAATGGCACTCAGGTTGATGGGCACTTTGCCTTAGTTGTTACAATGATAATAAGGGTTAACTAGAGAGGCAGTTTCTGTAAGCAGGGCAATAAAGATTAGGCTAGAAACAACACCAGAATGTTTCCTTCCTGCCTTCCTTACAGGATTAGCCCTGTAAAGTGGGAAAAAAACAAAAGGAGATTTCTTCCCAAATCTGGTTCTCCGAACTGCTTAGAAAGTTACCAGCCGGTTCTCCCGAATAGGTGCGAACTGGCTGAATCCCACCACTGAACCTATACAAGTAAGTCAATTCACATGGGTAGCAACTAGCTTTATCTTCTTTTTTATACACTCATAAATCTTTTGCATTAGAATGGACAAAGGGCTTTTGCAGTTATTTACATAGGACAAAGCTTGTTGAGTGAGTAATGAGAAGAACAAACAAGGGAGTTTTACGCGAGGAATGGGTGAGGAACCTGAGGAGGGAGAGGGAGAAGAGATTGGAAAAAGGAGAATGTGGTAAAACCACATTGCTGGTTGATTGTTGCTGGCTGTTTTTGGATTGTTGCTGACTTTTTCCAGAGTGCTACTGATTGTTTATTCTGCTACTCATTGCCCATAAAAGGTGATAGGAACATTGCTTCTCCTGAGCATGTTGAGGTAGTTTCAGGGACACACGTGGAAGCCAGGGCTCTGGAAATCAAGTTGACTGATAAAGCAAACAAGGGATTGCGACCGAGGGAATATGCGTGAGACACTCCAAGCTACATGGACAGTAAAAGAAGCTTTGAGATGATCCCTTCTGTTGGAAGGCAAAATTAAAAGATTTGATGAGAGGGTTTCTAAAAGCAACACACCAGGGAAGTTGAAATGTTCCGGAATAAAAATTAGATTTAGGTTTAGGTTTCGGTTTCGTTTTATTTATATGCCGCCCTATTCCCAGCAGGACTCAGGGCGGCGCACAAACCCAAGGAGGGAAAGGGAAACACAAAAACTACAATACAAGCATTTAAAAATAACCAACAGCCACACAAATCAAGAGGGGAAGGGAACTCATCAACCCCAGGCCTGCCGACACAGCCAGGTTTTAATGGCTTTTCAGAAGGCCTGGAGAGAGGTGAGGGTCCGAATCTCTGCGGGGAGTTCGTTTCAAAGGGCCGGAGCTGCCACAGAGAAGGCCCTCCCCCGGGTAGTAGCCAGATGGCATTGGCTGGTAGACGGAACCCGGAGGAGGATAGCCCTGTGTGATCTAATGGGTCTTTGGGAGGTAATTGGCAGCAGGCGGTCTCTCAAGTACCCAGGTCCAATACCATGAAGGGCTTTATAAGTGACGACTAGCACCTTGAAGCGTATCCGGAGACCAATCGGTAACCAGTGCAGCTCGCGGAGGATAGGTGTAACGTGGGTGTACCGAGGTGCACCCACGATCGCTCGCGTGGCTGCATTCTGGATGAGCTGAAGTCTCCGAATGCTCTTCAAGGGCTGCCCCATGTAGAGCGCATTGATGAAATGATGAAATTCCTTGTAAGGGCAGAGAAAGGAATGCCTGAGAATATAAAAAGGAAGACAAGAGGGTTTAACTGAGGGAAGCAAAAGGATCAGGCATGAGATTTAGTGTATCTAGACCAAGTGGAAGGCAAGTTAGTTGAAAAGTAGTATTTTGTAGGAATATTAAGCCTTACAAAGCAATGCAATTTTTTATTCCTAGCTTAAAAAGTGAATCTACACAATACTGGCTTAGCAGAGAAGCTTATTTAAGTAACCATGGTTCTTTTAACATATTTCAGCTTCATTTATAACTTTGTCTATATTTTCTCAAAGGCAAATATCACGGGTTGGCTCCCACCTATACGGAAAATATTCACCTTTCTTTGGGATGCTGAAATTAGCTGATGAATATGATGTTATGTAGCTATTAATACAAAATCATTAAAACAAAAATGTATAAACACTCAGCTGATTTGTATCCAAAGCAGCTAGGAATCTTAAAGATCTAAGATATACAGGGCTTATCCCTTTATTCTGTTATATTCCATGCCTCTGGCACAATTACTGGGGGAAAGGGTTACACAATGGTGAAATTGAATCTTTGAATGCCCTCGCATTAGTCTGGTAGCAATTTCATGTCCAGATTAATGAATCCTGAAAGGAAATTGCTGTAAATTAAACTCAAAAAGCTGAGATCTCGCTGAATCAAAACTCCTGTCTCATGCAGCTTTCATAGTGATTGAATTATCCAGCAGGGGAATTTGGAAAGGGAAGAATCTATATGGCTATAGGAAATAGGATACATTTTACTCCTGCATTGCTCAGCCGTGCGCAGTTATTGCCAAATGTGTAGCTTCTTTGCTAAAGGAGACCTCCCTAAATTGAGCCAATTTAGAAACAAAGGAGAAAATTTCACGGGAAGCTTTTTGTATAATTGGAAACTCAATCACAGGCCCATCTCCTGCTCATTTACAAATTGGTCAGTCCATACTTATATCAAGCTAGCCCGCAGAAACACAGATATGAATCCAGTCAGTAATATTCTGAAAACGAGGGATGAACAACAAATTCATTTTGTGCTATTTATATATTTTCCTTTACATCTTTTGAAATCCAGCCTCCTAAACAAAGTAAAGTATACACGTTTTTTTTTTCAAACCAGACTTCTCTGAAATTTATAATGGTTTCTTTTTTAAAAAGTTCCAAAATGCATCTAAACAAAAGGTCCACACAAAAATGTGTGTATTAGAGCAACATAATTCCATAAATGCATTGGATTAGGAAATAATTTCTTTCAAGAACTGCTCTTCCTAGAACAAATGTTTGTACAGATTTGAATATTATAAGAAATGTGCAGGAAAATATGTGTATCCTATTGGGAAGGAGGCTTGTGGGACTTGTAAACTGATGCAGAGACAAAAGAATTGGCCTTGCGCGATGTGAAAAAGTGAACGTATGTGAATGCTTCAGATTTGACTATCCCTGGAGATCAAGGAAGGTTATTGTTTCATTATAGCTTCATCAGTGTCAGACATGTTTTAAAGGGCCCAATGATGAAAACCATAAAAGCCTTCAGGAAAAGGTTTCCCCAAAATATATTTCCCTGCTCCTTTCCTTAAACAACTGATAAAGTTTCAGTGCTTTTTATTTTCTATTAGACACTGGGGACCTGCACCAGGTTCACTCCAAGGCTGAATCCAAAGGCAAAGGGCAGTGTACCATGGAGATATTGTTCAAGGCCATGGAAATATAGTAGACTTCAATCTGTACCTGAATTATCACAAAATAATTGGATCCAGTCTGTAGAGATGAAGTTTTGAATCTACTATATCAACCCTCTTGGTAAATATGTTTCCTAGGATAACTAATAGAGGAAGAAGAAAAGAGGGAAGTTCTTGGCCATTCATCATTTTCTTGTAAGCATGGACACAGTGTCAGTATGTTGCTAAGAGCCGAAGTGGCGCAGTGGTTAAATGCAGCACTGCAGGCTACTTCAGCTGACTGCAGTTCTGCAGTTCGGCTGTTCAAATCTCACCGGCTCAGGGTTGACTCAGCCTTCCATCCTTCCGAGGTGGGTAAAATGAGGACCCGGATTGTTGTTGGGGGCAATATGCTGACTCTGTAAACTGCTTAGAGAGGGCTGAAAGCCCTATGAAGCGGTATATAAGTCTAACTGCTATTGCTATTGCTCAGAAGAGATTATGTTCCAAATGTCAGCAGAAGCAAGTATTGAAAACTATTCTAAGCATTGCGTATTGAATAGAGCATGAGTGGAATTTACAGAAACCTCCCTACATTTGAATGACTGCTGTATGTTTAAATGAGTGTGTCAATGCCAGTTATATGACAAGAGTGTTAACCCTTAACCACAGACATACTATTATCAGGGAAGTGCAGTTGGAGGAGGCAGGGGAGGCAGAGCCTCACCACTGTCATCATGAAAAAAAAATGTAAAAGGAAAAAGGCAAGAGCTGAGGTCAGGCTGAGCTAGTTGCTGCCAGAGTCACTGTGGATGACTCTTCTTAGTGCTTAACTTTTTTAAAAAGCCTCTAAAAAAGTGCCCTTTACAGGAGGTGGCAGGAGAATGATGTGCCTCAACTAGTCTGGCATTTTATGATCACTCAAGCAAAGTTAAGCAAAGGCGAAAAGCCAAAAAATTCCTGACGTAGGTGAGGCATGTCATTCTCCTGTCTCCTCCTGTAGAGGGTGCTTTTTTAGATGCTTTTTTAAACAGTTAAGCAGAGTCATCCACACAGTTACTCTAGCAGCAATTAGCCCAGCCTGACCTCAGCTCTTGCCTTTTTCCTTTTACATTTTTTTTCTTTTCATGATGTCAAGAGCAGAGTGAAATCCTCTCTGAAACAGCTAGAAAAGGTCGGAGGGAGGGGGAGGGATTCAAACTTCATCCTCTTGGTGCAACTTTGTATGTGTGTGTGTGAGAGAGAGGGGGGGGTCAGGGAGCATATTGAGACAGTTCTTTGGTTTATGCACTATGTAACACTCTAATACTATGCCTTTGAGTCTTCTGAAATTTTAATTATCCAATCATAAGCAAAAACAATGTTTTTAGTAGAATGAATTTCCATTTCTACTTACACCTGCCAGCCAAAATGCTGTTAGTGGTATTGCTAATATGAGCTGAGGAGGAAAACCTAAAATTTCTGAATCCTGATGCAACTGTGTGTGTGTGTGTGTGTGTTTGTGTGTGTGTGTGTTTGAGAGATGGGGGAGGGAGGGAGAGAGGGAGAAGGGGAAGGGAGAAGAAAAAGAAAAAGAAAGAAGGAAACTTATTTAGCAAAGGAGAAAAACAAATGCTGTCACTTTAAATTGAAACTGAGCATGCCTGGCTGTGGAATTCTGGGAGTTGAAGTCCACAAGTCTAAAAAAATTGCTGCCTCACCAGCCATAAACTTCACCGCATGTCACTGACTATTATGGCTACAATATTACAGGCATGAGGTCATAATGATCACTCTAGATGCTGGCCATAGTCCAGGTAATTGCACTACAATATTGTGACTAGTGGTTCTGGATCTATTGCTTACAAAAGGTGCAGAGGATCATTTGAATTTGTTCTTGCCATATAAATTATTGCAAGATGTAGATTGTACCTGGTCATCAATTTCATCAGGAGCTTCATCATCGCTGATGTCAGAATCGGTGGCGGCAGTGGGTTCCTCATTATCCATTACAAAATTTTCATTCCAATCCAATTCCACTTCACTCAGATCACTCTCTGCTTCTTCATACCATGTTAGAACAGTTTCTTTGAAATTTGGATCCCAAAATCACACTCTTTTTAGCAGAAAACATGGCCCCAACATTATAAAACTATATACGTTAACAAAGATCTATGGTCAAACTGACCACAACTCAAATTCAAATTCCACTACAGAAAACACAAAATAACTCTCGCAAGCGTGATGCTGCATATGCTCTTATTGGCGGGAAAATAAAAGCTATTCGCAACTGGAACAGTCCATTTCTAAAAATAGGAATGTTCCAAACACCTTGTACTGTTGCAGTCACTATGAGTACAGGTCTGTGGTTATGTGTTAATCTGGAAGCCAATAAACCCTTGACTCTCAAGAATTATCTGGTTCCATTTCATTATTTTTGTCACCATTGAATTACTTAAGACTCCATTGCCAGAATTTGACTGCAAAGTTTTTACCACATAATTTAGGGGGGGGGGAAAGGAAACTCCCCAATAGGTATATTAAATGTTAGGTTGGTGTAATAATATAAATAGTCTTCCAATTCTCTTTTCCCAAGCAACAAAATGGTCAGTCCTGTCCCTGTGAATGACATGTGTATGGTAGATAATCATCTGAAATTGAGTTACCTTTTCTCTTCAAAGATATCTTCTATTTAACATTGTTTTACTGGAAGAAAAGTTTGAGTTGCACATTCCTGGAAAAAAAAAGTTATTTTTGCCTTAAGTTTGGCTATTCAACTGGATGACCTACTGTCTAGTTATAAAGATGATTTTTAAAACATAAACCAACTCGGTTTTCTACATGATTTTTAAAAAATCTGATTGAGCCTGGAGAATTGACAGACACTGTAATAGATACATCTAAAAATCTTAAATATCGTGGGTTATTATGGTTATTATGATACAGTCAGCCAGATGTTTGGACTGAATTTGGCATTTTTACTCACCTATGAAGTCCTTCCCAAGGACTTCAGATCTGGGTTAGGCAGATGTCATCGTTTCATATGGTTTAAAACATCTGTACCTATTACTATTGGTGCAATCTTTTGCCACAAATATTCTACTTTTATTTGCAGGTCTTTGTATTTGTGATTTTCTCCAGTTCTTTTTTTTTTTCCTGTTATGCTCTCCCATATATTGCACTGTCTAACTATCCACAACTATTTTTGTCTTTCTTATCTGGAGTGTTGTGCTTGATCTATAAAGTGGTCCTCCAATTCTGGCTTGCAGGCCAATGGAATTTCTTGCAGATAATCCAATGATCTACTGTTGTTGATCTTGTGGGTTTTTTTGGTACTACTAGTAGTTCGGTGATGGGTTACCACCGGTATGCTCCGGTTCGGGTGTACCGGTGCCTGCCGGGAGCACCAGGTACTGTTCCCACCTGCCCGCCGCGCTCCTTACCGGTATTTGAGGTTTTCAGGGCTTACGCACATGGAGCATACGGCACTTGTGCGACACTCCGCCGGGCAGCTGGAGCATCATGGAGGCATCACGGAGGTGTCGCGGAGTGTCACGGAGGCGTTGTGGAGCATCACGGGCAGTAAGTATGCATGTGGTGGATGCCCGGCCCTATTGCACTGTACCTGTTGCAATGGGATCCAGAACTCACCACTGTAGTAGTTCCAGTAATAGCAGTAGATAGACTTGTATGTAACTGGCCCATTTCCTTCAAATGTAGTGGAATGAAGTGACATTCCTACTGAAAATCCAGTGACTAATCAAGAAAAAGGAATGTTATTTTTCGGCAGCTTGAGAGTTTAGAGAGCTCTGCAGTCTAAAAACTGAAGACCTAAATTCTTTCCCCCAAATAATTAAATTGTTTGCCTGCCTTTGTCTATAACGGAAAGAAGTAACCAGAATATTATTTATTTATTTATTTATTATTTATCTATCTATCTATCTATCTATCTATCTATCTATCTATCTATCTATCTATCTATTTATTTATTTGTCTTGTATGCTGCCCACTCCCGGAGGACTCCGGGTGGCTCACAAAAGACAAGGGAAAGGGGGAAACGAGACAAAGACAACATATTAAAAACAAAATCAACATTCACAATTTCTGTGGAGGTAGATGCTTCTCAGCCCCCCCAGCCTGCTGGAACAGCCAGGACTTGGTGGCTTTGTGGAAGGCCGGGAGGGTAGTAAGGGTCCGGATCTCAACAGGGAGCTCGTTCCAGAGGGCCGGAGCTGCAACAGAGAAGGCTCTCCCCCGGGGAGTCGCCAGCCGACATTGGCTGGCAGATGGAATCTGGGGGAGACCTAACCTGTGAGATCTAATTGGTCTGAGAGAGGTAATCGGCAGGAGGCGGTCTCTCAGGTACCCAGGTATTCATTACTAGCTAATCTGTGCAGAAGCCTGGTTGCCTTTTTTTGGCATTCTAGTTAATATAAACAATAAGCTAATCACATGCTCTTAGAAACCAGAATCATGCTGTCAATCTTTTCTTTTTTTTAATTGTTGTTCATGAAAAGCGATTCAAGTTATCAATTCGATAAAGGTTTGCCAGCTCTGTTTTCATAAGAGTTTGAAATAATTGTTGTTGCTTTTAAGAGAAACTCCCCAACTTGGGGTCTCCTATTTATATTTGGCTAGAGCTCATGCAATTTCCAACAGGGATGGCTATTGGCCATTAAGGCTCTAGAAAGGTAAAAGAAAACCATGGTGTATTTCTTTTCAGATAAAATGGTGTTATTTGGCAGAGCGGAATCCATTTAGGATGAACAGACACATAATTCATGTTTTCTGCTAATGTCTGTCTGGAAATATCTCTTACTTTGAAAACGGCATTAAAAGATACATTGGAGAAAATTGGACACCGACAAATGAATGCTTGGGTATTTACATACAAAACTGATATGTTAATGAGAACCATTTACCAAACATATTTTAGGGACAATAGATGTCACTCTTCTCCACCCTTTCTCCACCACCCTTCCTTCCCCCTAGTTTGGTAAAAAAAAAACCTACAGAAAATTGAATGGAGCAAAGTAATATCTGAATGCCTATGATAAAGGAAAGAACTAGGTTTAGACTGCCTGAGATGTTCTTGCTAGTTAGAAATTATGGGACGTTTGAGGTATATTTGTCCACAGAGCTAAGGATGCTAGCAGAGGAAATTGCCTTCGCATATATACTAATTATTAGCTTGTTTCCAGCAAAATGATTTGAAAAGTACTTGGCTGATACTACATCAGAGGTGGGTTGCTGCTGGTTCGGCCTGGATCGGGCAAACCAGTAATAGCGGTGCAGTGGTGGGTTTCAAAAATTGTTCGAACCTACTCTGTGGGCGTGGCCTCCTTTGTGGGAGTGGCTTGCCACCCATATGACAGGATGGGAGTGGCTTGCTGCCCATGTGACCGGATATGAAGATGCCGACGACACTTGTCAGAACCACCTTAAATTACCTCACACACAGCACTGGCATGCATAAGAATATGATATAAACTTGTTTTTAAAAAGGCATCTTTGGTTTGCGTTAAAACAACTTCAACACACACAATGATCTGATTGCACCACAAATGCAGTAGTCATCCTTACCTTTCACAGAGGCACTGAGTTTTATAAATATGAGCATGATAGTGTAGAATAATCATATCCAAGGACCTGTGGTGGGTTTAAAAAAATTTTGGAATCTATTCTGCAGGTGTGGCCTGCTTTCCAGGTCCACTGGTGGAACCTCTTCTAAGCGGTTCGGTAGATTTGACAAACCGGTTCTACTGAATAGGTGCGAACTGGTAGGAACCCACCTCTGTAGTGGTGGTGGTAGGCTCTGACTACCTGCCCAGACTCCCCAGACAGTTGTGCGTGGGGGAGAACACCCAAACCAATATTTAAAAAATTGGCAACCCACCACTTTCCTACAGCTTTCCAGAAATGACCAGGTGTATTCACAGTATCTATTAAATCAATGCAATTTTTGAATATATTACATGATATACATATACCTTATTGCATCTTGAGAACATCAGTGACTGTATGGATTGATTAAGGAAAGAGTTATCTACATATTAGAAAAAAAATAACAAAATTACACATTCTAACTTGCATAGAATAAGATAAGTATGCTTTGGATAAAACTGGGTTTTAGCTATCCTTATGGCATTTCGACTAACATGTACCAAACTGATGAGTAATATGTCTTATTATTAGCAGGAAATGCTTCATGTGGCAGGGGTATGACTAAGACTGATAATGATTTCAGCTTTATGAAAGCTTTGAGTGAAGTATTGATGAACAGCAGAGGTTCCAGGGCCCCATTTGGTGATTACTTCGATACATTGCAAGTTTGCTAAAAGAGAAGTAATGATAAATATTTTGAATTTTTTAAAAAAATGAAAATTCATTTATTAAAAGAGAAAAAGAAAATTAGATATATCAATGAAATTACAAGAAAGGAAAGGCATGCTAGATCTTAAAAGAGATGATTTGATCTTGTGGACTCGAACTGATGAAAACATTCAGGAAAGTGATAATGTAGGTTTAATTATAAATAAAGGACTAAAATTAGAGCTGGTATTCAGCAAGTTCTGACAGATTCTGGAGAACTGGTAGCAGAAATTTTGAGCAGTTTGGAGAACCGGCAAATAGGCTGGCCACGCCCCCACTACCTCCCAGCCGATCTTCTTTTGTTGCCCTGAACAGGAGAATGGAGTTGGAAAGGAGGTTAGTGGGATGGGGAGGGAATGGGGATTTTGCAGTAACCTTCCCCCAGGAGTGGGGAGGGATTGGGGATTTTGCAGTATCCTTCCTCTGCCATGCCCACAAAACAATACCCACAAAGCAACACCAAACCCACCAAGCTATGCCCACAGAACTTGTAATTTTTTTTGGGGAATCACACCACTGACTAAAATATATTTCAAATAGTGTGAATCAGTGTAATCTAAGTCGTGAGGGATGATATCAAAGTAGGGATCCATAGCTATGTGAGATTTGTGTGTTTTACTCCATTGGATTGTGATAATAGAAGAACCAGTTTTAGGGAGGGGGAAATTGTGCAACATTCTGAATGAATGCAACCTCAGGGAGGGGAGAAAGAATATTTGGTAACGTGAATGGATGGGAATGAGACTAAAGTGTACATACAGTAAAAATGATTGAACTATGCAAAAACCCAAAAATGAATGAGAAGGATGATTATTTGGAAAATACTTCCTTAGAAAAAGTTTTATTTCCTTCAAGCACATGTTTTATATATTTGTCATTAAATTTGTTAAGCATGTCAATCCTTTGCCACACAATAAATAAATATTAAATGCTTGATGTTATCCTTTATGCTGGAAGACTGAAAGAATGAATTTGGGATACAACAATAGTAGCAAATTCTAATTTTTTGGGTAGTGAAAAAAGTGGATTTGAGGGGGAAAGTGGACATGGAAGAAAAGGAAAGAATAAAAGAAACAAAATAAAAATAAAAAGGTTTGCAAGAAGGCATAAGTTTTGAAGTCAAATATTAGAAGATGTTTAGACACCATCAAGGTATATGGACAGAATGGCAGAAGGGTATCAACAAATTTGTGTGGGCAGGAAAGAAGCCGAGGGTAAAGATGAAAATAATGCAAGATGCACGTGAAAGAGGAGGATTGAAATTACCTAACTTAAAATTATACTATGACGCAGTGGCATTATCTGCAATTAGTGATTGGATTCATCTAACTAATGACAGAATTTTGAATATCGAGGGATATGATTTGTTATATGGTTGGCATGCTTACCTGTTATTTAACAAAAAAAGGGATAAGAAATTTAAAAATCACATCTTAAGAAATGCTTTATTGCGGGTTTGGAAAAAATATCAACATAAACTAAATGATAAAGTGCCCATGTGGGCAATTCCTAGACATGCAATTGAAAATATGAATGTAGAACAAAAACTCGATAGAACCACCTATAGACAACTTCTTATCTCAGAAAGAGGGGTGATGGAACTAAAATCTTTAGAGGTACTTAAAGAAGAGAAGGTAGTTCAAACGTGGTTTCAGTATGGTCAACTACAAGCTAGGTGGAAAACAGATCAAAAAATTGGCTTTGTAAAAGTAGAGGATAATTTGTTTAAACAAATAAGAGATCAAAGCTCAATGCATATAAAGAGGATATATAATGTATTAGTACAGATGGATTCTGAAACGGAACTGATTAAGGATTGTATGATAAAATGGGCTCAGAATGTCGAGGAACCAATAATGCTTGAAACATGGGAAAGAATCTGGGTAAGAAATGTGAAATTTACACAAGCACAAAACTTGAGAGAAAATTTTTATAAGATGTTTTATAGATGGCACCTAGATCCTAAAAAGCTTGCCTCTATGTATCCAAATGTTCAACCTAAATGTTGGAGATGTGGTTCTTGTGATGCTACATATTTTCATATATGGTGGACATGTCGTAATGTTAAGGCATTTTGGATAAAAATATGGTGGATCCTGCAAAACATCTTCAAAAGAAGGATAAAATTTACCCCCCAGTTGTTTTTACTGGGTATATGTATTGATTTTACAGTAGCAGAGACTAATTTGATCCTGTATTTAATAACGGCAGCAAGACTCTTGGTGGCGCAGTATTGGAAGAAGAAAGATTTACCTATAATTCAAGAATGGACTTTGAAAGTTATGAACTTAGCCGAAATGGCCAAAATCTCAGCATACCTCAAAGAACATTCAAACGAGAGATACAAAAGAGACTGGAAAAAGTGGATTGATTACATAAAAAGTAAATATGGGACTAAAAAACTCCAGATAGCTTATGCTTAGTATCAGTAATAATTTAAATTGTTTTAAATTTGGGTAACAGTAAGAAGCTGAGTTCAATGTAGAGATATTTCAGACTGTGATTGTTCAAAAATTATACCACGTATGGTCTTTGGGAAGTCGGGGGGAGGGAAGGGAGGTGGGGATTTAGGGGGAGGGGGAGGGGGGAAATACAATATGTGTTAAGAAAAATAAATAAATAAAAATTGTAAAAAAAAAAAAAAGGTATATGGACAGTGGACTTAAGAAAAAAAAAAGGATATCAAATCAATTTGAAACAGAATGAGAAGAATTATGTAACAAAGCCGTTCAAAAATGTGAAGAATTACATTAATACAAAATAGGAAAAAGGATTTTTGTGAATTGGTAGCCTGAAAGAGGGGGGAGAGATGAAATGCAGGTAAGGGAAGAGCTACCATACAATAATATATTCACTAAAAAGGATAATTGCAAAGAATGTAGTCGAAGAAAACAAGATTTATTAAGATTGCAAGTAGCAGCCAAAATATAGTGATTTTGATGGATTTTGTTTAAAAAAAGAAACAGTTTGAAGTGGAATGAAGATGGTTAAAGAGCTTCTAGCAGAATGAATGGAAGTGTGACTATAAATAATGAAAATATTTGAGAAAAAAATTGAAGTGAGGGAATAGTGGCAGGAGTATTTTAGAGGTTTATATGGTAATAATGATATATTACGGTAGCAAATTGCATAACTTAAGTCTCTAAGAAAAAAGGGGATTTAAAAGGAAGAAATAAATATCATGAGAACATTGAAATATAGTTATGATTGAAGGTATAGATGGTTATAAGAAAATTACTAAAATATGGATCTAGTATGTCTGTGAAGTATCATGCAACAAATTTAGCATATATATGAAGACGGCTATTATTCCTGATGAATGGAGGAGTGTAATTATTATTCCCTATACAAAAGCAAAACTGACAAAACTGAATGCAAAAATTACAAGGGAGTTGAATATG
Source organism: Thamnophis elegans (assembly GCF_009769535.1). NCBI lineage: Eukaryota > Metazoa > Chordata > Lepidosauria > Squamata > Natricidae > Thamnophis > Thamnophis elegans. The sequence continues at coordinate 13,038,089 of NC_045541.1, read as the reverse complement.
CTTAGGAATGTGTTTGGTGGAATCTGGAACCAATTTCTCAATATAAAAAATAACAATGAGAAAAATTCTGAAAGAGCCACGTTCTTCAGGGGTATAAAGATTAGATATTTGCTCTTCAGCAGCTCCTGAGAAAAGTAGGTGTGTAAGAAAGAAAGCTTATTATGTGTTTATTGATTTAAAGAAAGATTTAAAGAAAGTGAATGGGGTTGAATTATGGAATGATCTGTGAATGTGTAGGGTGGTTGCTGAATTAGAAAAGAGCAGTAAATGACAGAGATAGAACATTATTAAGAAAAAAATGGAGTGCTGAGCAACACTAAACAAGAAGCAAGTCAAGGATGTATGATGCCCCTTGGTTGTTTAATGTATTTTTAAATAAAAGTATAAGGAATCATTGAGGTGATTGATAGAGGTATATTGAGCAGAGATGTGAATTTGTGTATGTAGGTTGAAATGCAGGACACTTCTTAATTTATGGGATCTGCAATGCACCTATTTTGTTTGATCAGATCAGATAGGCAGAAATAGTTGTCCTTCCTTCCTTCCTTCCTTCCTTCCCTTTCCTCCTCCTCGTCCTCCTTGTCCTCCTCATCCTCGTCCTTGTCCTCCTCCTCCCCTCTCCTTCCTTCCTATCTTCCTACCTTCCCTTTCCTCCTCCTTCCCCTCCCCTTCCTTCCTTCCTTCCTTCCTTCCTTCCTTCCTTCCTTCCTTCCTTCCTTGCTTTTAGTCAATGTTGAATCTAGGCAACTGCCTAGTCAAGTCCCTGCAATTTTCTTAGCAAGATTTTGCAAGTGGCTTATCCTTGTCTTTTTCCTAGGGCTGAGAGAGAATGAATGGCCCATGTTCACCAGTTAGTTTAGTATCTAAGGCAGGAGTAGAATTCACGGTGTCCTGGTTTATAGCTTGATGTTTTAACTACTATACCAATATGGCTCTTTCAAAAAAGAACTCTCATACAACCAGGCCTATGCCACGAAAGACTTCATTGATGATAATCAGCATGTTATACATGAAATGGTGTAAAACTGGAAAGATAAGTTGAATTTAGTTATTTTAGTAGAATGTTTACAAAGGATGGGAAACAGATGGAGACATTTTAAGAGCAGTCATCAGTGGGTAGTAGTGGGTAAGATGAAGGAAGTCTTCCAAAGATTAAACAACTAAAAGCAATATCTCAAACATTCTTTGTTTCTCATGCTTTTAATTTCTTTGCCTTACAGTTTCTTAAATTCTTTCGACACTGCATAGTATTACTTACCCCAAAAGAGAAGCATGTGGAAAATATCCTTGAATATCTCTGTGTTTATAAACTATAACATCAGAGCTGAAATACAAATTCAGGCTGAAGTTCCTATTGGCGGGATAGATACAATGTCTTCAGAAGTTAATTAAACTATTTATTTTGTTATATTAAAATACAGTTGAGTCCCAGCTACAAGCAGCCATTTTATCAGCAACAATGCAGCAAGTGTTCTTTCTCCCAGGCTGCCTTAGGCAAGCAGATGGCCTTTCCTACAGATCTTACCTCTTCATTCATCACAGTTCTGCTGAATGCATTTAATACAGTGCCAAATGTATAAATATGCAGAAAAATAGTAATTGCAGAGGGAAGGAAAGAGAGGAAGCAATAACTAGAATTAAATAGGCCACAACTTGATTAAGTAGACCATATGGCATAATACATCGTTACAGTGCTCCTGATAATTCATATGTTTTATTCTCATCATTTCTTAGATTTTTTAGATTTAGATTTTTAGATTTTATTAATATTTGTAGGCCGCCCTTTTCCCTGAGGGGACTCAGGGCGGCTCACATAAAATCGGGGAGGGGGAATACAGACATTAAGATGAAACATATAATAAAATAGTAAACAACATACATTCATCATTCGGGAGGGGAACTATCCTTGTCCCCAGGCCTGACGGGCGAGCCAGTTCTTCAAGGCTGTGCGGAAGGCCTGGACGGTGGCGAGGGTGCGAATCTCTACGGGGAGCTCGTTCCAAAGGGTCGGGGCTACTACTGAGAAGGCCCTCCTCCTTGTAGTTGCCAGCCGACACTGGCTGGCCGATGGTATACGGAGGAGGCCTAATCTATGTGATCTTATTGGTCGCAGGGATGTAATTGGCAGAAGGCGGTCTCTCAAGTATCCAGATCCACTGCCATGTAGGGCTTTATGGGTGACTAATAGCACCTTGAAGCGCATCCGGAGATCGACAGGTAGCCAGCGCAGCTCGCGGAGGATAGGTGTTATGCGGGTGAACCAAGGTGCACCCACAATCACTCGCGCGGCCGCATTCTGTACTAGCTGAAGTCGCCGGATGCTCTTCAAGGGCAGCCCCATGTAGAGCACGTTGCAGTATTCCAGCCTAGAGGTCACAAGGGCCCGGGTGACTGTTGTGAGAGCCTCCCGATTCAGGTAGGGTCGCAACTGGCGCACCAGGCGAACCTGGGCGAATGCCCCCCTGGTCACAGCCATTAAATGGTGGTCAAACGATAGCTGTGAGTCCAGGAGGACTCCCAAGTTGCGAACCCTCTCTGAGGGGTATAGAATTTGACCCCCCAGCCTGAGTGATGGAATATTGGTCGAATCTCTGGGAGGGAAACACAACAGCCACTCGGTCTTTTCTGGGTTGAGCACAAGCTTGTTAATCCTCATCCAGTCCATAACAGCTTCGAGGCCACGGTTCATCACGTCTGCCGCTTCATTGAGTTGGCACGGGGCGGACAGATACAGTTGAGTATCGTCCGCATATTGATGGTATCTAATCCCGTGCCTGCGAATGATCTCACCCAGCGGTTTCATGTAGATGTTGAATAGTAGGGGGGATAAGACCGAGCCCTGAGGCACCCCATAAGTTAGGGGCCTAGGGGACGATCTCTGCTCCCCCACTAACACCGACTGCGACCTGTCCGAGAGGTAGGAGGAGAACCACCGCAACACGGCGCCTCCCACTCCCACCTCCCGCAGTCGTCGCAGAAGGATACCATGGTCGATGGTATCGAAAGCCGCTGAGAGGTCGAGGAGAACCAGGATGGAGGAATGTCCTCCATCTCTGGCCCTCCAGAGATCATCGGTCAATGCGACCAAAGCGGTTTCTGTGCTGTAACCGGGTCTGAAGCCTGACTGGAAGGGGTCTAGATAGCTTGCTTCCTCCAAGGACCGCTGGAGCTGGAAGGCCACCACCTTCTCAACAACCTTCCCCAAAAAGGGGAGGTTGGAAACTGGACGATAATTATTAAGGATAGCTGGATCCAAGGATGGCTTCCTCAGGAGGGGTCTCACCACCGCCGCTTTCAATGCGGCGGGGAAGTTCCCCTCCCGAAGTGAGGCGGTCACAACCGCCTGGATCCAGCCTCGTGTCACCTCACTGCAGTTAGCAACTAACCATGAGGGACACGGATCCAGTACACAGGTGGAGGTACTTACAGCCCTCATGGCCTTGTCCACATCCCCGGGGGTAACGTCCTGAAACTCAACCCAGAGTTGTTCAAATTGATCCTCCTGTGCCTCGGCTGGAGCTGCAGGGGTGGAGTCCAAGTCCGACCGAAACCGAGCAATTTTGTCCGCTAAGAATTGGGCATATTCTTCGGCTCTGCCCTGCAAGGGTTCCCCCGCTTCCCTTTTGTTCAGTAGGGAGCGGGTTATCCTAAACAGGGCGGCCGGGCGGGACTCAGCGGACGCAACCAAGGAGGCTATATGGGATCTTTTTGCAGCCCTAAGTGCCCTGGTGTATTCCTTGGTGCAGGTGGTTACCATTGCTCGGTTCGCTTCGGACTTATCGGACCTCCAACGGTGCTCTAGGCATCTCCTCCGGCGCTTCATCTCCCGGAGTTCCTCGGTGAACCAAGGAGGTCTCCGGGATCCGCCGCCTCGGAGGGGCCGCAGTGGCGCAATCCGGTCGAGGGTCTCCGATGCTGCCGAGTGCCACGCAGCAACCAGAGTCTCCACCGGACTGTGGGCGAAAGTGTCAGGAATAACCCCAAGCTCTGTCTGGAACCTTGACGGTTCCATAAGACGCCTGGGGCGGAACCACCTGGTCGGTTCCTCCTCCCTACAGTGGGGGTTTGGTCTCCGAAAGTCGAGCCTCAGTAGGCAGTGGTCTGACCACGACAGGGGTATGATGTCGTTCCCCCTCAGACCAAGATCACAAATCCACTGCTCCGAGAGAAATACAAGGTCAAGCATGTGTCCCGCCGAATGGGTTTTGCAATCATATCTTCAGTTCATCTTAATTCCTCTGCCATTATGTAATTTCCATGACTTTTAAACAGAATGTGCGCTAAAATGTGCGTATATTTTTATTGTCTTGGTGACATGGGTGGCATAGAAGGTTAATAAACAAATAAATAAGTGTAGACATCTCCAAATATCTGTTTTTGCAAAAAAAAAAATGAGCCTGTTAGACAAAATAAGCAACATTTTCTCATTTAATGCTTTATAGTACATTATCTCCATGAATATATGCATTGTTGTGCAAATTTGTCCCAAACATAAACTATTGTTGGTAGGCAGACTGCAATGAAAATTCAGAGAAGTTCAAATGCTGAAGATAGCTCTGTTTTGGCACATGGATTAAGTTGGCAATGTGAAATTAAATAAATTTACATTCCACTTGTTTTGATTCAGATTTGAACTGAATAAATGTCTCTTCCATCCCTATTCTTCACTACTACAGGAAGTCAGTGTGTTGTGAATGCAACTTAGTTAAAATTGCCTCCTGGGCACATTCATATAGTCCACATTCAGAGAGCAGATGTTTTGTGTAATCTAAATCTAAATCCTTCTGAGACCTTGGATATTGTGTTGCTGCCCATTTTCCACATGAGAAGCTGAACACCTACAGTTTTTATTGTTACTAATCTCAAAAAATAGGACCAATTGGAATATTTGGTTATGTTAATACATAGCAGTTCAATAAGGTTCTGTAGAATCAACATTTTTCTACCACAAGTACCTTTCTCTTCCTATGCAAGTTTAGGAAGAAGAGATGTGTGCTATTGCATTGGAAGAAGGCATATTATATTCTACAAATGAATAATATCATAATGATTCAGACTTTAAAACCTCTAGAAAAGACTTTCTGTATATACTATATTCTTAGAGTGTTTATGAACATTCCACTTGTTTAGAAATTTCACAAACCTTTTACCCACAACCCAAAATAGGTTGGTAAAGAAGTCCTAACAACAGATGTGATGTATGCACTCATACTTTTGAAAGAGAATACATTCTTGAAGAGTAGGCCAAGTGTATGTGTATATATGCATTTGTGTGAGTTTTTGTTTCTATTATCTATCTATCTATCTATCTATCTATCTATCTATCTATCTATCTATCTATCATCCATCCATCCATCCACCCACCCACCCGGCCACCCGGCCACCCGGCCACCCACCCACCCACCCACCCATCTATCATCTATCTATCTATCTATCTATCTATCTATCTATCTATCTATCTATCTATCTATCTATCTATCATCCATCCATCCACCCACCCACCCACCCACCCACCCACCCACCCACCCACCCACCCACCTATCTATCTATCTATCTATCTATCTATCTATCTATCTATCTGTCTGTCTATCTATCTGTCTATCTATCTATCATCTATATCCTCATCATTAAAATTCTTGTTGTGCCCTTTACCTGGGCAAAATGGTGCACCTTAGGGCAAGAAATTTAGGACCCATATCTCCTGAGAGAATAAAATTTGGGGAAGTAATGGTTGATGCAGGGCTACTGGCTGTGCCTGTGCTGCTTGGCTGCTAGCATGTCATTTTCATGTTTAATGTTTCATGACATTTTCCCAGCCATTCTAGCAATCCTTGCTTCCGCCACAATCCAGGAGCAAGGAATTGACTCATCACATGGCTCTTGAAGAAACAACAACTTTAAGGTGCATGAAATAAGGTCTGGATATTTTTATTGCTTATGTGCTCCTTTCCTGCATCGATATCCCATCTTTGTTCAGGAACTCCTCCTATATTTCTTTGCAACAAATGTGTGAGGTATATTGGGCTGAAGTCACCAAGTTTCTACTCAGATGAAATAGAAACAGGATCTATCTGGTGTCATTGAAATACATTAGCCAATATACCTTAGCCCTTACCCATCTTGCTTCATTTTTCATTGGCTTCTTACTCTGAAACTGGTGTAGACTGACCCCTCCTTCCAAATGGTATCCTTTGATGCCAAAGAAGCCTTTCCAACAAGGAATAATACTGCTGTGATTATTCCACAGCAAATCCATCATTAAATCATACATTTAATGCCAGACACTAACCATCATTATTCAAATATTCAAATCAGTGCAGAACAGAACAGAGAATGGGTACGTACTACAATGATGGAATTCAATGTGAGTTTGTTGAATTATTAGAGAAATGACTATGACAATGAAACCTGTATATTGCATTTCTTTTGACTAGCAAAAGAACAAATTTGAGGTATACCTGAATCTTCCATTGTCATTGATCCTGGCTAAGACCAGAATTTGAACACAAGAGAAGATTTCATATTGAACATTATTTCAAGATTTCCAGTAAGACATCAAGAAAGAAGAAAGGGAAAGGAAAGAAGGAAGGAAGGAAGGAAGGAAGGAAGGAAGGAAGGAAGGAAAGGTGGGTGAGTGGGTAAGGGAGTGAGGATAGTCTTCCCTTCATATTCAAAGAGACAGAACTGTTGAGTTTTCCTTCCAACTATTTGGATGGCTCTATTGGAACCAGAAGGTAAAATTCTAAGGATTTACTCTTGTGGAAGCATGTATGGCTCTGCATTGTAAACTGTTGAACTATACAAACTTGTCATACAGCCAGCTTTTAACTTGTTCCTGTTCTTTATTAATGGCAAACTCACAATGAATAAGCAACTAGGCCCAAGTGACTTCATACCTTCAGAAGACAGAAACCATCTAGAATGTCACCCCATCCATCTGATTGAGTCAATTCTGTGAGATTTACTAACATTCAATTTAGGAAGAGTACCATTGGAAGTAGAGCAATTTCAGTGAACAGTGATTTATGTCTAGAAGTGAAAGAGACCTCTTCTCTGTGCTAGACTATCAACTTCAGGTGCTTGAAAATCGTATTTGTACCTATAATGTAATAAGGATGATTTTTTCTTTTTAATTGTCCAAGGCTTACAATTTTGAACCATGCATATTACATCTGCAGCTGCCTCTTCCATTTTAAATCCAAAATTAGTAGTAGATATTCTATCTTTTGAAACAAAATCAATGTCACTATAGTGAGTTTTTATAACATTGGTGCAACCTACTGCATTTTGAAGTGTCATTCTAAAGAGAACATATGTGTTGGATTTTTAAAATGCCAAAGAAATAATTCCTATGTAATGTTGAATCATTGCAGACCTTCCATGGGTTCAGAAAAGATGAATTTGGGTTGATATACACTGTATAGCATCTCTTCTGAATCAGTTTTGTAGCAGACTCCTTCTAAAGGAAGTTTTGTGAGTTGTTCAAAAGGTTTTAAGGTCTTCATGCAGATTCAGATATAGATAAGCCTTCTTATAAGTCTCTTATCCATGGTTTCTCATATCTCAGATGTTTAAACATAAACAAAACATTGTTTATGTTTATACATTTTACACAACTTGGTTATCAGTAGCTTGGAATATATGATTCCCATCTGTCTGGCATATTGTGCATGCATAAAAAAGTGCGAGTGCTTTCATTTTCCTTGGTCATCTTTTTCCTCACAATACTTTCTCCCCAATGGACAGGACACAAAAGAAAGATATGCTGAAGGATATAACTTGTGTACGAAAGGTGAAGCTGTCTGAGATCCAGGATCCCAGCTAAGGAGAATCTTGGGAGATAAGTGCATGAACCTGATTCCCCCATGGGCATGAAGGCATCAATCAGATAAAAAAATCAACTTTGCAATGGAGCTTTGCAATCCTAGAAGGACCAACCTGGAAAGCATGACCAGGTAAGCACCATCACCTGCTCCTTTGTAACAACAAATCAAGAGAATCAATCAATCTTATGGTGTAAATTACTCATTCTCTTTGATTCATTCTTTGTGGTTCATTCTCTGTAGTTACATGATGGAATGTTATCCATACTATTAACAAGGTCCAATTGTAATACAATCAATAGAATGCTCAAACTATGCCATTTATTCATATGTATGCAGCATATATTGTTCGACTTCTTTGGGACATCACCATAAAAGTAAGAGCTTTCTTTCAGTTTTATTTTTATTGAACATTCCAACAGTTAAAAAAATAATCCATAGCAAGCTTCGAGAAATCCTGTCAATAAAGAAAATGCCACATCTTCAGAAGGTGTGACTCATTAGACCAGAACATTTAATTTTCTTTCTACCATATGTTACACATTTTTTGTGTTGCTCAAAAATCCTTCATCTTTGGCATCAGTCCTTGTCAGCTACAAAACCATGACTCAACTAGATTAATTTTGCACAGAAATACATGTTGATTCAGGGTTGAATGTTGTAGGTATCCCATTAGAACTCCCCACTAAGAATGGCCAGAACTAACTTGATAGAATCACAATGAAAGAAAACAGTGATAAAAGAGTGACTGTATCAACCCTGGAATTATGCTGCTGTCATCTTGAAATGATTATTACTAATCTTATTATTTGAATAATCCAACTAAGAACATTTTCTCATAGCATGCTTCTTTTGATAAACTAAGCCTCTAATAAGGTCTTCCTCTTTATATAAATCAAGTTTATTTAGACTAACAAGATTTGTATCTGATCTTCCATAGTATCCCAGAGACAATTCAAATTCACCTGTAATCTATTTGTTCTCTAGCAGGACAAATGAATCCTAGCTGACTGATGAATTGGTTGTAGTATAGTTCAGTGGTGGGATTCAAATAATTTAACAACAGGTTCTCTGCTCTAATGACCACCTGGGTAGGTGGGGCTTGGTGGTCATGTGACTGGGTGGGTGTGGCCAACTCAAAGTCACTCATGTCAATGGGTGCTTTGTGTTAGCTTTTACAATGTAATGAGGGTTAACCGGAGAGACAGTTTCTTTAAGCAGGGCACTAAAGATTAGGCTAGAAACAACACCAGAATGTTTCCTTCCTGCCTTCCTTACAGAATTAGCCCTGTAAAGTGGAAGAAAACAAAAGGAGATTTCTCCCAACCACCGGTTCTCTAAACTGCTTATAAAATTAACAATGGGTTCTCCCGAATAGGTGCAAACTGACTAAATCTCACCACTGGTATAGTTACTCCACACTATAGAGCTTTGAATTGGGAGTTCCAGGTATGAATTTTGCAACTGCCATGAGTTTAAATATCTATGGAGAGTCTCAGTCATCCAGGTCAAGATTATCCCAAATGTGCTTTTTTTTTCCCAAGAGGCAATTGGAATTTCAGGTGTTTCTTTGAAGACATTTTGCTTCTTATGCAAGAAGCTTCTTCAGCTCTTACTGCATGGTCCCCACCAGTCAGAGCTGAAGAAGCTTCTTAGATGAGAAGCCAAACACTACTTTGACGTGTCTGTCTGTCTGTGTGTGTGTGTGTGTGTGTGTGTGTATGAGAGAGAGAGAGAGAGAGAGAGAGAAGAGAGAGAGAGAGAGAGAGAGAGAGAGAGAGATTTATCATGCCATCAACTACCACACTATCTTCACATCTGTCACCTCTTTAGGCTGTATTTGAATATGGGTTTAGCATTTTTATGGAAGAGTGATAAAAGTAATCTTCAAGAGCAGCCTGAAAAATATCCTATAGGTATGCGGGTGCTATAAAATGGTCAAGAGACTTTCTCTATTACCTGCAGAGCCAGCTATTTGGATCAGTCCTAGTTTCCAGTCACGAATCAGATTTAGGACCAATTAGATTCAAGGAGAGAATCTGATTTGAAGGGGAAAAAAATGAATTTCCCCTATTGAAACCAGTATGAAATTCAATGCTTATAGCCTAGAGTAGGTGGGAGGGTGCCCAAACCAGTGAAAAGTGGTTAATGTATCCTGATTTCATTCTCTAAGTATGAGTAACTTAGTAGATGTGAAATGTATTAGACTGTACCGGTGGTAAAACTACCATGATTTTTGCAAGCAGAAGAGAGGCAAGCAGTACTTTAATACTAGAACAGGTAAGGATGTTTTTTAGTTGCCGCAGGCATGGTTTGAGGATGAGATGAGGGCAATCTCATGGGACAGCGCAGAAAAAAAAGGTCATGGAAGAAACTTACTAGTTTCATTATTACAATTTCCTGGGTGTGAAGCAAGTTGCTTGGCTTTTTTTTTTAAGCTTTGATGTTCTCATACTTTAGAGTTTAGACTGTTAGACATATCCTCTGAAGTGTAACATTTTGGTGATGGAATCTCATCCATCTAGCAACCTTCTTATGACATACCTTATGATTTATATCCAAGTGACTGTCCTTCAAAAAAGAATGAATCTAATCATGGCCCATTTGAAACACAGCTGAATTATCTGTTTGTTGTCCAGTCCTAAGGACAAATTAGGGTTCAAAAATGTTATTTTAGTGGTGTACAGACTCAAATCTTTTGTAGAAGATTTTGATTAATGGCTGCAGTCAAAAGTGATATATGTACAAGATCTGAACAAAGGGGCACAATACAACCAAATTTAAGTTATCATAATTTCAGAGGAACACTAAGCAAATGCTTAAATCATTTATACTGAAATCAGAATTCATATTTGCACAGATTTCCCCACAAACTTGTGAGCAGCTCTCTATTTAGTGATTCTGAAGATAGGCTACTTTTTAGAATTTTGCAAAAACTGTGCTTTTAAATATTATACAATGGGAAATCAATCTGCTAATTTATTTAAATTAGGAAGGAATCCCTTTTAGATAAAGCTCGTTTAAATATTCAATAGGCCAATGCTACCAGGGTTGAATAATTTTACAATTCCAACAATTTGACAGGAAGAATTCAAACATACTTACTTGGGCCTTTGAAAGAAGTGGGATTTATATTTTTCCATTTGAACTCTCACGAGAAGGAAAGAAAAATGTTTCTCAAATGCCTTTTTAAATGTATGGTATCCTTCCCTTGAGGTATTCTGACAGAGAATTAAAAATTGCAATTTAGAAAGGGGTAATTCTAAATCCAGCTGAAGAAAAGGTATATGTGGTAAGTCAGCTACTCTGCACTTGATCTCCGTGAAAGTGGAGGGCAAATTTTCCTCAAGGTAAATATGCAGTAAATATCTCATTCATGCCCATTTTCTCTGTATATCAGTTTGATCTTAGCTCAATGTATACTGTATCTATATCCATGCCCATACATTCCCATGGCCAAGCCATCTTTATCTCACTTGTGTTAGATATCATGGATAACTATACATTAGTCTTATTACATATCATTCATGTAAGTAACAATGATAATAATCAAATTATAGCCACTGGAAAAGCCTCTTCATGTGGCTACCTAGCTAACCCTAGTCAGTTGCTAATTAATTAGAAGCAGGCAAGATCCCACAAGACTTACCTCAGGATTAAATCATAACATTTCTTCAAGCCTTTTTGGAACCCCTGTGATGACATCACAGCCCCCCAGGAACTGTCTGTCTGCTGTCATATACCAACAACACATCCTAAAAAAAAATCTATTCAATTGTACGACAATGGAAATATTATATCTTCTAACCACATTCTTTCTCACTGATCCATTTGAATATTATAACCCAAATTCTTGGGCCATTTTACCTTTTATTTTTAACATTCTCTTCCTCCAATTCAAATTTCAACAAAAGTTTGTGCAATCACAAGTCTGATCTTTGTACTTTTTAATCTTTTAAATCCTTTTCTTAATTGTGCTTATGAGAACTACTGAAAACTGAATCCCTCTGAAGTCTATTGTCCTCTTGAGTTCAGCTTAAGCTCCCAGTTTTCCTGTGCTAGCAAGTCTTTATATGTCAACCATTTGTCTCTACCTGCTGTTTCATTTCTGTAAAACACTTTATAAACTGAGACCACCAAAGCTATTTTTGGGCAGAACCTGGGTTTGTATCTATTTCCATATATGTAGCAGAGGTGGGTTCCTATCAGTTCGCACCTATTCGGTAGAACCATTCGTCAAATCTACCGAACCGGTTAGAAGAGGTCCCACCAGTGGACCCAGAAAGCAGGCTACACCTACAGAAGAGGTTCCAAAATTTTTTGAAACCCACCACTGGTCCTTGGATATGATTATTCTACACTATCATGCTCATATTTATAAAACTCAGTGCCTCTGTGAAAGGTAAGGATGACTACTGCGTTTGTGGTGCAATCAGAACATTGCGTGTGTTGACGTTGTTTTAACGCAAACCAAAGATGCCTTTTAAAAAACAGGTTTACATTGTATTTTTATGCATGCCAGTGCTGTGTGAGGTAATTTAAGGTGGTTCTGACAAGTGTCGTCGGCATCTTTATATCTGGTCACATGGGCAGCAAGCCACTCCCAGAGGTCACATGGGTGGCAAGCCACTCCGACAAAGGAGGCCACACCTCCTGGGTTCGAACAATTTTTGAAACCCACCACTGATATGTAGTATAATATTGCCCAAATCTTTTAAAACAATTGCTTACAATTAATGATTTTCTACATAATTTAGTTTTTATTAGAAATTTTGATGGACATTGTTCTATAGGAAAATTGTAAAACAACCACAACATTTGAAACCACATATATAACAATGCTTATAGAACTGTGATAAAGTTTGAATTGATCATAAATTTGCTAAGTACTTTTCAAAAGAGTCATTACATCTACTACTAATAAAATGTTTTCACTAGGTTCATAGTTGATTGACTCTTGCCCTAAAAACCTGAACATATCTACAACCATTGCAGAGTTCTCGCCTATAAATTTATTAATGTCCTGTTATAAGAACCACAAGGAATAAAAATTAATGTATATTCACAAAACTAAAGCTAACACATCTTTTAGATTGAGCTTGGCATCTTCTTGGCTTTATGGTTATTCCATATTATTTTGGGAAATGTAAGAGATTTTCACCCACCTTTTTTCTGTGATTTTTTTTCAATTTTCCACTCTACTTAACAGCCCTAGAATTTCCTAATGTTTTCCATCAAAATGTTACCCCCAGTTTTGAGATTGGCCAATGTTGGGTGGGTGGAGAAAAGAAGGGAGAGAAGGTGGGTTTTTTTAACCTTTAATCATAAAATGTAAATAAAGCAGAAGAAGGACTGACATATCAGGACCTTGGAGAGTTCATTTTAAGCTCTAAACAAGAATGGCACTTTCCATCACCAATCTAAGATGAACCAAAGGCTTCAGAAATCTCAAAAGGTCTCTGATTCTGACATGGAAAGGAAATTTCAGAGGCTACAGAAGAGTATTCTTTATGTCAAACCCTTAGTTATTAGGAGAACTGCATTATTCATTGTGAAAACAGAAAAGAAATTGTGTAGTTTTGTCTTGGCTCACGTGATATAATGGTCATTAGGATTTAAACTACCTTCTGGATCAGTTGAGTTTTCATCCCTAGGAATCTGACAGTTAGCAAAACTGTGGCCTATGATTTGCCAATTTCCACTTAAGTGCAATTTTCATTTCATTTTTATAGCATTTAGATAGGGAGAAAACTGTCATGGGATAAACAGGAGACATAGAAAGCAAAAACAGATAAACAAACCTTACTTAATTAGCTAACATCGTGGCTCATACTTCTACCTTCAGAGAGTGGATAGGAATACTGAAGAAAACTAACTTCTTCAGGACTAGCTGGAGTTAATTTTTGAGACTCATCCCTTTCCACCAACATTGCACATAGCATGTGTATAACACTCTTGCCTTTTTACAATCATCTTATTCTTTGTTAAGGTGACTATCAAATAATGGTTTTGTTTTAATAAGAATACAAAACACACTATCAAAATTTAAAAAAGAGAAAAGCAGTTATTATTACTTACATGGCTTTTGTTGAATTTACCAGACTTCCCTCTCTCCCAATAAATTATTGAAGAATGCAGCTGAAAGCAAATGCACCTCTCCACCCCCCCCCACCCCAATATTTCAAAAGGAATGAGAAAATGCACAGTACAGTTTGTGAGTAATTTAAATATTAGGGCCCCTGAGTAAAATCTTTCAGAATGTGCAGAAATTATAGCCACATGTTGGTATCCGGCTTCATTCTATGTTTGCCTTGTTTTGTGATCATGAACTTTATGTTAAATAAAATAATCACAACTAGGAAGAGTAGAGCACATAGCCTCTGTTTCAAGTTCAAGTGTTCTCACAATAAACCATTTTTTTGTGAGTTGACCTTTAGGTAATTGGCAACCGATGCGAAATGTACCACAAAATCACACTCTTCCTTAAAACCAGGGTGATAAGTAAATCAGTGATAATTAGCACTTTTATTATGCATTCCACTGTCCAACACTTGATGAAAATCAAGGGTCTGATTGTACTTAATCACACCTCTAATGTCTCAGCATATCTGAAACAGGCTTGGCTTCATTGGAGCAATCTCTGCTCTGTGGTGTCTTGCCAAGAGATAAGAACTTGCCTCACAATGCAAGCCAGCAAAGTCTCATTCCCCTGCCTTAGAGCTGGAAAGAGGTAATGGAGTGCTGGAGCCAGCATGATGCTAATTAAGTCTATCTAAGACATTTTCTGCCTGTTTGAACCCACCTGCCACAATCATTTCTACGCCCGTATCTCATGACCCAGGCAGATTGATCCCGAGATTAGGACAGCACAAGGCCCTGGTGTGTTCACTTCAGAGTTTTCATCATTTTGTTCAACTCTTTCTTGGTATTAACAATTAGATGCAACAATGACATTTTTAGAAAGCACAGGAATGTGTGATCAAAAGGAATCCCAAAGAGGTTGTTTAATAATGCCTTGCCTTAAAGATTCAGCAGAAGAAGAAATGATTATGTGTAAGTAAGCAGACAGCAAGGTGGAACATATTGGAGAAATGATGGAAGGCGTTGCTGTCTGTATATAATTAGTATTTTCTTTATCACTTTGCTGTCATTTAGCAGTTGCCTGGCCCAGATACAGTAAACCTAAAGAAGTGTTACAATGTACCCACTTTTGAATTTGGGAACAATTGAGGCAAGAGATAACAATGAGTTCTGCACACTTCCATTTGGGAAGAATTTCCTTTGTCCTTTCACTCTTCCCTTCTCAAATTGTTTTTCTCATACACAAGTCTTTGCTAAGGAAATGCCTGGAATGTAGGAATAACAAAGTGCTTAGATATCCATCCATAGCACAAGATAATTCATGAAAATTGGCCTTAAAATTACCTGTTGAATTTTAGCCCATCAGAATGCTCTAATTCTCCAGGAAGAGGAACACTTTGTTCAGGACTTTTAATTTAGTTATTGAAACAAAATGGCCTACTTTATTTAGAATCATCAAAGTGAACACAATATAACCTCCCTGTCCATTTCTTTAAGTAAAGTAGATCCAGAATGGAATGGAATGGTAGACTCAGTTGCCACTTTGAAATCTAAACTCTATAGTAAATTTCCAGATGAGAAATATCCTCATTTTCATCAAGTTCTACCTTTCTACTCTCAGCATGGATAAAGAACTCCACATTTTGGAAACCAAATCTGAGATAAAAGATTTATTTTCAAATTAGCAGTCAAAATCTAAAGTATTCATTATATTCCTGAACTAAGAAATCCATTGCTCTGAGATGAATAATATTTGCAATGATTGCAAAATATTGAAGCTATTGTGTGTTTCATGAATATATAAACTAGTGTAATATAATATGATTTCTTCTTTAACACCACTTTGTTTATAGTTGTTTCTGGTAATACTAGAAATTTGATGGGATTGGCTGACATTGCATCAACTATTCAAGCCAAAACTGCTCTTTTCCAGAACAGATAATACTCTCTTATGGCTCCTATTTTTTGTCCAAGTTCATGCATGGAGAACTGTTCTGACCCCCTCCTCCATCCAGTAACGAAAGCCAAGATAAGCGTAAAATGGAACGTCTTTAATAACAAGACCAGACTCTCGGTGGCTGAAAGCCAAATAAACAAACAGATACGGACTTTGGCAGCAAGTCCGACAAATCTTGGCAGCAATGCAAACAAACTCTGGCAGCAATCCAGCCTGCCAAGTTTGTTTCTCTTTAGTCAAACGTTGACTTCTGCAAGAGGGCGTGGCACAAGCAGTCTCTTTTATTGTCTGGGAGAGGAGCTTAATGACCATCAGCTGAGCGTAATTACTTCCTGTAATTACATAGTTGTTCTTGATGCCGAGTAGTCCTTTGACGGCGTGCATCCGAGAACAACTCACAGGTGGTTTCTGGATCACTCTCTCTTGTCTCCTCCCCACTGATCCAAGGCTCAGGGGCCACCTGGTGGCCAACCAGTCTCTCTGCACCCTGCTCTGAGTTGGAACCCTGTCCAGGGTCCTCTACATCCTCCAGGGCCAACTCATAGGGCCCCTCGCTGTCGAAGTCTGGTGGCAGCTCCAATGGCTCCTGCCGGGCCACAACAGAGAACAGCATTATTCTGCTACCAGAATAATGAGCTTTGCTTTTCCTATTTGACAACTTGAGTTGAAAACTTCTCTGTGGAGTTGCTAGGAAAACAGAGGTAAGGTAGACACTTTTCCAGAAACTGGGTAAAGATAACCAACAATCCATTAGCAGACCCATTGCTTTTGACCGTGAGGCAAAGAGAATGTGAAAAAAAAACCCCTCTCAATTCTCTGACGGGGCTGTATGACACTCTGAAACAGATGGCCATAAACAAGTTCCTGTGAGATTTCTGCGGGAGCATCTAATTTTATTAGAGATATTTTGCAGCATGTAGTAAACCTTTATATTGAAACATGATCATAGAAAGAGACTCTGACACATTGTGAGATATTGGCTGATAGTCAGACTGAACTGCTCATACTTTAGGCCTATCCACTGTCTTATTTATCTTAAAGGATGGATGGATGGATGGGTGGGTGGGTGGGTGGGTGGGTGGAAGGAAAGAAGGAAGGAAAGAAAGAAAGAAGGAAGGAAGGGCAATATGCATTGCTATTGCTTGTAGTATTGCTCTTATATTAAAGATTCCCCATACATGTAGGCCTGTCTACTGATTAGCTCTCATAGTGGCAAAGTTTATCAGAAAATACTTATAGACATGCTATGAAGTTTATTTGATCTTCAGATACAACATTGTATAAAGCAAACATCTCTTATAAGCACATTTTTTTGTGACCCATCAAAAGCGCGTTCCACAAAAGCGCGGTCGACGAAATCGCGTATGTGACGTCATCACAACGCGACGAAAAAGATTGAAAAATTGAAATAAAAATTAAATTACAGCAAGCCGATTCACATAAAGGTAAGGGTTAGGTTAAGGGTTAGGGTTAGGGTTAGGTTAAGGGTTAGGGTTAGGGTTAGAGCGTTAGCGTTACGTTTAGCATTAGGTTAAGGGTTAGCGTTAGGTTTTTCGTTACGTTAAGGGTTAGGTTTAGGGTTAGGTTAAGGGTTAGGTTTAGGGTTAGGTTTAGGGTTAGGTTTGGGGGGGTTAAGGGAAGGTTTTAGCTTTATTTTTACATTTTTCGATCTTTTTCGATCTTTTTCGTCGCGCTGTGATGACGTCACATACGCGCTTTCGTCGACCGCGATTTTGTCGTCCGCGGTTTTGTGGTAGAACCCATTTTTTAATCAAGGAAGGCAATAATTACTTTTGTAGATGACCCATTTAAAGGGACCTTTAAAGCAACAATGAATACAAAAAAAAATTACAAACACTATAAAATAATTATAAAAAATAATAAGCTAATGCTCATCATAATAATCAAAGTCCATAATAAGCTGTCAAATGTTTGTCATTTTCACAGGATTCTATCATTCTGCCATAACATCTTTTTGAAGGCACTGCAAAAATTATGAAGGACCAGGCAGGCAATCGATTGAAAAATGTGTGGCCTTTTGCCTAGAACAGAACTCCTTACATCCTTGTGGTGATCAATCAACATACGGGCTCATTTACTTTGCAGTGCTAGGAAGTTAAACTTAATTGTATTCATGTGGTGTGGAGGTTAAGGTGTTGGACTAGAAGCAGAGCGACACTGGTTCTAGTCCACCTTCAGCTATGGAAGCTCACTTTAGATGACTCTTTCTTTTCTCCCTCAACCAAATCTACCTCAGAGGAATACTGGGAAAAATAAGGGGAGGAAGCATATTATATACTGCCGTGAGCTCCTGTATAAAAAGCAGCCTGATGGCTGTGATGCTGTTCTAGTCCTTTTTCTTCATCTCACCATTTTCATAGTTTGTAGTCCATGTACATAAATAAGAATGGAAAACTTCAAGCAATTATTGCAGAAATGGTGCTGAAATAATAATGCTGGAAAAGGTCTAATCTTTTACTTTTTACCTTTTTGAAACTATGATTTCTATCAAAGTTATCTCACTTCCCCTATTTCCCTGTATGAAATCTATTAGTGGCTTCAGTATCTAATTATCTGTATGACTGCTCTAAAGAAACCCTGGGTGAATTGGTTTCAATGCTCCTAAAAGTACAAAAATAACCATTAACAAATCTCCAAGAAGTATTTTCATTTTGCCATTTGTGGAAGCAGAAGTGTTTAATTAAGCTCATTCAGTTGGCATGTTCATTTAACACTTTTATCACTTTATTAGCTGATTACTTTTTTTTCTGATTGCCAGAGCTGCACAATATACATGACTAATGCTTGCATGATCTGTTGTGGGAATCAACTAAAAATTCTCGATTCCAAAATGATACAGCCTAGGTTTTCATTTTAGATTCATGCTGCAACTTTGTAATGAGCTTGACATTTCAAAATATGGATTTAAGCTTATGATGACCAGTTTAAATCATCTACATGTCCATGGTGAAACCTGAATTGAAGAGCACCTGCCTTTATGCAATGCTTGTTCAATTGATCCTCAGGACTAAAAGAGAATTGTGTCATTAAATGAACAAATGAATGCATCTTATGCGTTAGAGCCGAGGTGGCGCAGTGGTTAGGGTGCAGTACTGCAGGCCACTTCAGCTGACTGTTATCTGCAGTTCAGCGGTTCAAATCTCACCGGCTCAAGGTTGACTCAGCCTTCCATCCTTCCGAGGTGGGTGAAATGAAGACCCAGACTGTGGGGGTGATATGCTGACTCTGTAAACCGCTTAGAGAGGGCTGAAAGCCCTATGAAGCGGTATATAAGTCTAACTGATATTGATATATTGCTATTGCTATTCTCTTATTCTTCTTTAGAAAAACGAATAGAATTTACTCTATGCTGTGAGTCCCAGTATAGTTCCAGGGAGTTAATTCCACTTCTGTTTTCCACAGACAAAATTACTTCTATTAGCAGAAATGAGAAAAGTCCATTCTCCTACCTTTTCTCACATTCATCTTTCCCCTTTCCCAGGAAAACTATTCTTGAAGGTTGCGGAACATTTTGGAAAACTTTTGGAAGGGCAGAAAAGTAGAAGAACTTTTGGATTGTCCTGAAAAAGCTCTCCTTATCAGGTGGTTTCTTTCCCAGGGCTATACATAGTACAGGTTTTTAATAACATCTAGAGATTTTTGGTCTAGCGGTTAAGGCACCTGGCTATAAACCAGGAGACTTTGATTTTAGTTCCACCTTAGTCATGAAAAACCAGCTGGTTTATTTTCAGCCAGTGACACTCTCTCAGCCCCGTGACCCAACAAATGCGTGCCCAACAGCAGCATGCCGACAAAACCCCGGCTATAAAATCGCGACGTCGACAGCGCGCCCACAAAGGCGCACCGACAAAAGAGCACTGACAGAAGATCAATTAGGGTTAATGTAAGGGTTAGGGTTAGGGTTAGGGTTAGGGTTAGGGTTAGGGTTAGGGTTAGGTTAAGGTTTAGGTTTAGGTTTAGGGTTAGGGTTAGGGTTAGGGTTAGGGTTAGGGTTAGGGTTAGGGTTAGGGTTAGGGTTAGGGTTAGGGTTAGGGTTAGGGTTAGGGTTAGGGTTAGGGTTAGGGTTAGGGTTAGGGTTAGGGTTAGGGTTAGGGTGCGCTTTTGTTGGCGCACTGTTGTCGGCGTGCTTCTGCGCTCATTCGTCGTCGAGATTTCTCACCGCGATTTCGTCAGCACACTTTTGTCGAGTGCACATTTGTCGGTGAACCTCTCAGCCCAACTCACTTCACAGGGTTGTTGTTATAAGGGAAAAACAGAAGGAAGTACTATTAGGTTGTCTGCCACCTTGGAAATATTTATAAAAATATAATAAAAATGAAATATAAATTAAATACATAAAAATAGAGCCCCTTCTTGAGGGAGATGGGCAGTCTAGAAACTTGAAATATAAATAAATAAATCTCACCCTCCTCCAGTCCTTGCAAGGATATTGTCTGAAGGCCAAAAGGGGGAGTGCATATTTGTCTCTTCAAAAGCTTTGATCAGCCATTCTTCTGCTCAGAAGCTGGCCATTAGCAATCCCTTCCTGTATGTTCATAAATTCCTCTCAGCAACTCTCCTAATAGTTCCTCCTTAGGATGCCTCTGTAGCGATCAAACAGTCCAAAATTAACACTACAGGAAATACATGGCTTAACTTTCCTTGCTTGTAACTTTCAAAGCTTTCCAGAACTGGTTCAGAATTTTGATTTAGGGATGAAATAAACCAGAAAAGCTATTTAAAACTCAAGGTAGAATTCTGCTTTTGCTTCTAAAATAGATTTGGGTAAATTGCTGTTCCATTTTAACACCTAACACATGTTTGTATCTGGGCAGATATGTAACCATCCCATATGAAATTCTTTTTTTTTCCCTTCCAGAATTCATTATAACTAAAGAAAACTGAACACAAACCACGATAATTTCAAACTATTACAACTCTGCCATGTGTTTCAACTGGACATCGAATGCACCCAGTGGGTCATAGTGGGAACTGGAATTTCAGTTCAGATGTCAGATCTCTAGGAAGATTTTCCAAGCTAGGAATAATAGAAAACTCAGTACAGACCAGATGGTGACTAGCCACCATCTGGAATCCAGATGCCACTGGAGAAAATGCTTTAAATACAGTCAAATGTTACCATCTGTCTTTGCCATAGGTTGATTTAGGTGAATAGATAAAACTTCACTGACGGGCAGAAGACTCCTGTGATTTTTTTCAGTTAATTTAAATGGTTGTTTATACATAAATTGTTTACAAATAAACACTCGTCCTCTTCAACATTTATTAAAAAATACTCAGCTTCCCCTGTTAGAAGTCTGGTGCATATGGAACCCCCCTACATCTACAGCTGTATCCACAACAACCTTTGTGGTTCTATATGGGGAGATCTATTTGATACACATGGTGTTAGGGCAGTGCTGCTAGGCATATTTCCTGCTGAAGGAAATGTGTCTACATGCTCAAATCCTGGAATGCAACAGTTGGAAAAGACTTTGAAAACATTTAGCTGACTACCTGACTAGCGCAGAAATCGATTATTTCAGTATTCCTGACATATGTCCATCTTCCTCACTGAAACATCTACAGCACAAAGGGTGTTCTGGTCCAGGGTTGAACAGCTTTTACCATTAGGATATTTTTTTCTTGATGGCCAGTCAAGTTCTACTTCACTGTAATTTAATGCATTATTTCTGCCTCACAGAACAATTCTGTTCTATCCTTCTATAAGCGTGGCACGACATAACCGCGGTAGACTAAAGCGTGCCGACAACACAGCGGCACTAAAACCGCGATGTCAAAAGCGCGCCGACAACAGCGCGCCGACAACAGCGCGCCCACAGAAGCGCGATTTAACTTAAGGTGAGGTTTAGGGTTAGGTTTAGGGTTAGGTTTAGGGTTAGGTTTAGGGTTAGGTTTAGGGTAGGTTTAGGGTAGGTTTAGGGTTAGGTTTAGGGTTAGGTTTAGGGTTATTTTTAGGGTTATGTTACAGCGCGCTTCTGTTGGCGCGCTGTTGTCGGCATCCTGTTGTCGCACGGTTTTGACGGTGCGGTTTTGTCACCACGCTTTAGTCACACACGCTTTAGTCTACCGCGGTTTTGTGGTGGAACCTCTATAAGAAGGAAAATGAAAGCAACATCTACCAAGGAAAGAACCACAACCTCCTCAACAATGGTAGGGCAAGTTACTGGATATAAATAAAGCACTATTTACCTTCATTCATGCCAATGTTACCCAATTGGGTAATGAAATATCTGCAAGCCAACAGCCAAGATTAGAAAGCACTAAGATCTCCACATTGGTCCCTGTTGAAATTCATCTTGCTGGATTTTGTTGAATGCTCCAGCTTGTTCAAGATCCTTTTGAATATTTATACCATCTTCTAGGTGTTTGCTATATCCCATCTTGGCAGTATATGTGTCATCCACAAATCTGATTGAACGCTCATCCAAGTTATGTATAAGTATGTCGAACATGGATAGGGTGCAGTGGTACAACAGTTCTATTCTTTCCAGCTTGGCATAGATGTCATTGATGTACATTTGATAGTGGTATAGTCCACCCCACATTGCACTCTTGTGCTTACTGGAATTTCATGACAAGTTTTGTTAAATGACTTGCTAAAACCAAGTATGGTACTTGAGAGACCGCCTGCTGCCAATTACCTCCCAAAGACCCATTAGATCACACAGATTAGGCCTCCTCAGGGTTCCGTCTACTAGCCAATGTCATCTGGCTACTACCTGGGGGAGGGCCTTCTCTGTGGCAGCTCCGGCCCTTTGGAACGAACTCCCCGCAGAGATTCGGACTCTCACCTCTCTCCAGGCCTTCCAAAAAGCTGTTAAAACCTGGCTGTGTCGGCAGGCCTGGGGTCGATGAGTTCCCTTCCCCTCTAGAATCGTGTGGCTGTTGGTTGTTTTAAATTCCCTGTACTTTTTGTTGTAGTTCTTGTGTTTCCCTTCCCCTCCTTTGGGTTTGTGTGCCGCCCTGAGTCCCGCCGGGAATAGGGTGGCATATAAATAAAATGAACCTTGAACCTTATAATGACCACATTTCTGGGTTCAACCAAAATGAGTAATCTTCCAACGTAAGTCAGGTTGGTGGACTTTAATTTTTCTTGATAAACCTATGCTGGTTCAATATCATTGTCACTGTCACATTACACTACACAATACCCTCCAGAAAATTTTGATGAAAGTGATCATTTTTGGGATCAAATTTTGATGAAAGTGTTGTTCTGTTGAAAGGTCACCACCCTAGTTATCTTGGAAAATGATCTTCATAATCGGTAGCACAGTGGTTAGAGTGCGGTACTGCAGGCTACTTCTGCTGCCTGCCAGCTACCTGCAATTTGTTTGTTCAAATCTCACCAGGCTCAGGGTTGGCTCAGCATTCCATCCTTCCGAGATGGGTAAAGTGAGGACCCAGATTGTTGGGGGCAATAGGCTGACTCTGTAAACCGCTTAGAGAGGGCTGTAATGCACTATGAAGTCTAAGTGCTATTGCTCTAATAGTATTATCTTCTTAAACATTACTTTTATTTCTATTTAGGTTGGAATCCTTAAAGATAGAGTCTCAGGTTGGTATAATTCTAATTAGACTAATTAAATTAATTTAAATCTAATTTAAAAATTAAACTAAAATAGGAGAGTAATTTTTTTCTGTATCTATATCTTGCATGCTTTTTTTAAAAACTCGCAAAGTAAAAAAAATATAAGCTCATGTGCTCTTTTACTTATATTATAATTCAATGGAGGAAGGGTAGTCTGGGGGGGCAGGATGACTGACCTTGTGTGATTTAGAAAAGCTTCATGACAGAGAGGGACTCACACTGGGTGTAACAATTCAAGAGGGAAGTGTAAGCTTGTAATGAAAAGAGCGACACACTGTGAATGCGGCAGGAGTCTTGGCCTCAGTTATTCCAGCCCATCCGTTTGTCACATTTGCTCTCCCTTACAATTGTTCTATAAGCAAATCCCGAGCCTCTTCCAAGAACAGAGCCGAGGTGGCGCAGTGGTTAAATGCAGCACTGCAGGCTACTTCAGCTGACTGCAGTTCGGCAGTTCGGCTGTTCAAATCTCACCGGCTCAGGGTTGACTCAGCCTTCCATCCTTCCCAGGTGGGTAAAATGAGGACCCGGATTGTTGTTGGGGGCAATATGCTGACTCTGTAAACCTCTTAGAGAGGGCTGAAAGCCCTATGAAGCGGTATATAAGTCTAACTGCTATTGCTAACTGCTAACTGGTTCAAATTGCATCCTGCTTTTAGATTAGCAAGAAATGCAACATGTTTTGTCCTTTTATTCAAAAATTATTTTCAAATCTCTCTCTCTCTCTCTCTCTCTCTTTCTCAGACACACACACATGCACACATACACCTACCCACATGCATTTATTTCCTTTTTTTAATGAAACTCTCTAAGCATATAAATCCTAGTTTATAAAACCACTTCCTGCCAATAGAATGTTTAGTTTCTATTATGCTAAAAATATATGGGTGGAAGACATATAAATGACCCCACAAAAAAGGCATGCACGTGTATAGTTGAGTTGGACAATAGCCTGTGTGCCACCCAGAGAGGGCTACATATGCCACCTGGGGCATGCATGCCATAGGTTTGCCATCATGGGCCTAGACATTGGTATTTGAACATACGTAGATCTTTTTAACATTGATATTTTATTGTCTTTTACTAATCTAGGTGAAATGTCAACATATATTGCTATCTATGTATGATATGCCAAATAAATAAATGGCTGGAAGATTTTCATGCCTTCCTCTCTATCAAAGCAATCAAACAAACAACAAACTCAGCAACCATTTGCCATGACCGCAAAGAGAGAAAATTGTTTTAACATGCCAATTTATAAAGACAAATAAGGACAGCTCACAACCAGTGGAGAATAAAATGTGCTTGCTAAAAGAAAGAAGAATTCAATAGTTGACGTACACCCTTCTCCTCCAAACTGGCTATTTAATGCCCTTCACTAGCCCACACATTTCAACATTTTTTAATATGGCAAAACCCCTCAGGTGTTTTATGGAATGCCAAGGTGTTTAAGAATAGCCTTTATCGTTTTGAGGTGTTCCTTCACAGAATGTGATCCCATCTCTGATGGCATGTCTCCCTGAGGGGTTGCTTCTGACACTATGAACCTGTTCAGTCATTTGAAGCAAAAGAGACACCTTGGAAGGTGTCCCACTGTTTGAGAATCTACATGTAGGAGAGAGCTTTCTCCTCATAGCTCCCAGGCCTCAGTCTTCCCTTTATTTAGAAAAATGTATTTTTCTGAATAGCATTCTCCACCATTTTTCACTGAAAATTGTATTGTAACTTTATTGATTTAAATGTTATTTTTCAAATCTTGAAAGTGGCCTTGGGTCCTTATAGAAGTCATAAAATGGGATATCAATCTGTTGTGGCTCAGCAAGAGCCATTGGAGCTGCCGATGGACTCCGATAGCGAGGACCCCTATGAGTCTGCTATGGAAGATGTGGAGGATCCTGGGCAGGGTTCAGACTCAGAGAAGGAATCAGAGAGTCTGGTTGGCCACCTGGAGGTGTCTGAGGCATGGAGCAGTGGGGAAGATCAAAGGGAGTTTGTCCCTGACACCAGGCAATGAAGGGCGGAGAAACGAAGGCAGCAGTTACAGAGACAGACTCATGAGAGATAATCAAGCCCAGGTGGTTGTGGCTTGGCTCCTCCCAAGAGAGTATAAAAGAAGAGACTTTGGGAGGAGTCCTTTTGCAGGACACAACTGTTTGTAGTAATCTGGAGAACTCCTTGTCTGGTCTGCCTTGTGTTCCCGTGTCTGTTGGGGTCTGGGTTGCTTCCAATATCTTCCCAGTGAGTCGTGTTTGGGCTTTCAGCCAATAAGATTATAATTGCTGTGAATAAAGAGTGGCAAACAGCTAAGCCAGTGTCTGTGTTCATTACCGGAGAGAGGGGGGAGGCAGAACGTCAATCTAATGAATAAAACTACATAAATAATCTGCACAAAAAGTCATAAAAATACATAAATGATAAATATGTAATTCAAACACATGAATTATATAATACAGAGAGTCCACAACTTAAAACTGCAGTGGACCCTGCCTGGTTTAAAGCCATTTTGGTCTAGTAGTGGTTAAGGCACCAGGCTAGAAAGTGGGAGATTGTGAGTTCAAGTCTCGCCTTTGTCATGAATGCCAGTTGCATCACCTTGGACCAGTCATTCTTGCTCAGCCCATCCTACTTCATAGGGTTATTTGTGTGGAAAAAATGAAGGAGGAAAATGTGTTGGATATGTTTGGTGCCTTGAGTTACTTCTAGAAATAATAAAGATGGAATATAAACAAATTAAAAAAAAATGAAGTAAGTCCCGATGGGGGTTAAATGGATCATCACATAACCAACCTAATTTTACAGTGTGTGTGTGTGTGTGTGTGTGTGTGTGTGTTGGTTTTTAAGCAAGTGCAGCAGTTGTTAAGCAAACCCCTCATTTCCCATGGGATATTTTTGCCAAAAATGGAAGTACTATTTTTTGGGCAAAAATGTCATAAACTGCAGTCATATCACCATTTATAGGAAGCTATAAAAAGGTGTAATGTGGGCTAGTTGTCAAGTGCCTGAAATGCAGTCACGTGACTGTGAGCGGATCAGAACCTTAGAACTGGATTGTAAGTCCCTTCTAGGGGCATGTATTATATATTTTATTCATAAATAAAAATACATAAATAATATAATAATACCTACACCTTGACTGGACACAGTAAGTCACACATTAAAAGGAAAACAGCTTTGTAAAAGACTGGGAATTAGACTCTGTATGTGTGTGTGTGTATGTTTGTGTCTGTGTGTGAATGTATGTATTCATGTATGTATGTGTGTGTGTGTGTGTGTGTGTGTGTGTGTGTATGTATGTATGTATGTATGTATGTATGTATGTATGTATGTATGTGTTGTGGCCCAGCAGGACCTGTTGAAGCTGCCACCAGACTCCGACAGCGAGGGGCCCTATGAGTCAGCTCTGGAGGATGTGGAGGACCCTGGACAGAGTTCCAACTCCGAGCAGGGTACAGAGAGACTGGTTGGCCACCAGGTGGCGCCTGAGCCTTGGACCAGTGGGGAGGAAACAAGGGAGAGTGATCCAGAAGCCAGCAGTGAGTTGTTCCTGGATGCATGCCATCGAAGAGCTACTAGGCATCAGGAACAATTACGCAATTACAGGAGGTGATTGTACTCAGCTGGTGGTCATTAGCTCCTCTCCAGACTATGTGCACACGGCCCTCTTTGTAGAAGTCAACACAGGAGTGAATGTCGGAGGACATTACTGTGAGCTTAGCAGGCTGGATTGCTGCCAAGCCTTATCTGTATTTATTGCTGCCTGAGTTTGTCTGATTGCTGCCAAGGTCCTTATTTGTTTGTTATGCTTGGCTTTCAGCCATCAAGGTTATGGTGTTTTGCTAATTAAAGTACATTCCAGTTAAGCTTGTCTCAGCATTCGTTACTGGATGGAGGAGGGGG
Source organism: Thamnophis elegans (assembly GCF_009769535.1). Classification (NCBI taxonomy): domain Eukaryota; kingdom Metazoa; phylum Chordata; class Lepidosauria; order Squamata; family Natricidae; genus Thamnophis; species Thamnophis elegans. The sequence goes on along the minus strand of NC_045541.1, from coordinate 13,010,722 downwards.
TCAGAACATGTATGTATGTATGTATAAAGAAACAATCATTAAAATGGTTGAGCTTGAGCACTGACAAAAGGAATTACACTTAAGATGGAAGAAAAATTAGGCTGCAAAGATAAGAGGCGAATTATTTTGTTGAAAAATGAAATAAGTCCACCTAACACACATACACACTTCAACAATTACCCTTAGCCATTCTATAACCCAGCAACAATAATAATTCACACTTAACCATATGAAATCTGGTTAGATTAAATATTTTTTTCAGTGTAAAGTTCATTAGTTTTAGCTTTCTTTCAAGTTAGTGTGCCAGCTATTCTGTTTTTAAAGCATATTCTTTATCATCTTCCTTGTAAGTGTACAAAAGAATATTAATATCATTCAATGAATTCAAAAGCCCATTCCTTATACCCAGGAAGAATGTTAAGAAAGACAAAGGTGGATTCAAGGTATATCAGATTTTATCAATTTTGGTGCCTAATTGCCTCGTGCGATTTTATGAAATGAACCAGGATTTTTTGAAATATTTCATCCCCAGAAGCTAAAAGTTATACTGCAGAAATATTTATCTACATATAAAGTCCCCCCTCCTTTTAAAAAAAATACTTGCATGATTATATCCTCACAATTTATTTTCCCAGCAGATGTTGCTACCATCATAAGAAACAATCATGATTGAAAATATAAAAATGGGGTGGACAGCTGGAGAATATTATTGGCATTTCTTTTTCTTTTTTAAAGCACTGTCATAAAGGTTAGCTATATAAGCTCTTGTAGCATTTTGAGGGGGGAAATAGTAAGCTCCTTCCACAGGCTTCTAAGCCTGAACATTTCATTTAATTTCATACATTATTTTTTGTTATTTGATAAACAATCTGTGTTTCTGTGCTTTTTGGTCCTTTTTTATTATGTTACTTGAAGAGAAAATTTACATTTCATTATTTCTGTTTATTGTGAATTAACTAAGGAATTAAATGGATTGTGACATTTAAGTAGCTTGCAGATAATGACAATCTTAATACAGTAAATTGTGTTTGTAAGATATAGATGTAGACATAGGAATACATCATAGAGATGCCAGCTGATATACATAGATAAGGTTTCTTATTCAGTTTGAGGTAAGGTTATCTTTAAAGTGAAATGAATAGGATGTCCCTTCTCTAAAGCAGTGAGATACTGTACTGTTCTGACCCCCTCCTCCATCCAGTAACGAATGCCGAGACAAGCTTAACTGGAATGTACTTTAATAGCAAGACACTAAGACCTCGGTGGCTGAAAGCAAAGCAAAACAAACAGTTAAGGACCTTGGCAGCAGCTCAGACAAACTCAGGCAGCAATAAACACAGATAAGACTTGGCAGCAATCCAGCCTGCCAAGCTCACAGTACTGTCCTCCGACATTCAATCGTGTGTTGACTTCTGCAAAGAGGGCCGTGTGCACAAGTAGCTTTTTATAGTCTGGAGAGGAGCCTAATGACCACCAGCTGAGTACAATCACCTCCTGTAATTGCATAATTGTTCCTGACGCCTAGTAGCTCTTCGATGGCGTGCATCCAGGAACAACTCACTACTGGCCTCCGGCTCCCTCTCCCTTGTCTCCTTCCCACTGGTCCAAGGCTCAGATACCTCCTGGTGGCCAACCAGCCTCTCTGCGCCCTGCTCGGAGTGGGAACCCTGTCCAAGGTCCTCCACCTCCTCCAGATCCGACTCAGAAGGCCCCTTGCTATTGGAGTCTTGTGGCAGCTCCAACGGCACCTGCTGGGCCACAACACTGTACTATGCGAATATAATTTATCTTCTTGTCTTGCCTTGTATTAGATTGATGTATTGTATTACAGGTAGGCCTCGACTAATGAGCACAATTGAGCTCAACATTTCTGTTGCTAAGTGAGACATTTGTTAGGCAAATTTTGCTCCATTTTATGACTTTTCTTGACACAGTTATTAAGTGAATCATTGCAGTTGTTAAGTTAGTGACGTGGATGTTAAGTGAATTTGACTTCTCCATTGACTTTGCTTGTCAGAAGGTCACAAGATATGATCACACGACCCTGAGATACTGTGATTGTCATAAATATGAGTCAATTGCCAAGAATCTGAAATTTGATCATGTGACCATGGGGATCAGTGGTGGATTTCAAATTTTTTTGGAACCTCTTCTGTAGGTGTGGCTTGCTTTCCAGGTCCACTGGTGGAATCTCTTCTAACCAGTTCGGTAGATTTGATGAACCGGTTCTACCAAATAGGTGCGAACTGGTAGGAACCCACATCTGATGGGGATGCTGCAATGGTTATGAAAAATGGTCATAAGTCACTTTTTTCAGTGCCAGTATGACTTGAATGGTCATTAAATGAACTGTTGTAAGTCAAAAACTACCCGTAGTATATTATAATGTCATTCTCTTCATTACTAGCAAATTACATTTTGATCAACTGCTAAAAGGTGTGTTATAAAGAGCTTTATAAATAGGTTTCTCAAATAAAGCTTGATATGTCAGCATGAAAAATAACCTGAAGAAAGGGATGTACTGGGTGAATGAAAATCTTACCACTTCTTTGCAAAATTCAGGACTGCATAGAAACACAACTTCTGTGTAGGTGATGAAACCATGTTTTAAATGTTAAAATATCCCCTGTGTGTGAAACAAACTTTTGAGAGCAAAATATTGGGCAAAGTGAATTCAAACAAAAGTGGTTAAAAAAAAATTGCTTGCTATGGAAGGCTGAGCATTCAGGGTTCCTTTATTCATTGTTGGAATTGGTTTCATACCTCAATGAGTTTTTCTCTGTGTTTTAGTTACATCTGAATACTACCTCTGAGACTGTATCGGTATCTTTGAAAATGGAATGACACCCAAGGGGGTATTTGTGACTTCCAAATAGGAGCCATAATTGCAGTAGCATGTTTTCTGTGTGATCAAACCTGGGGCAAAACACAACTACAACATCCTCCTTATAGAATGAAAGAGTCTTACTTGAGATTGGAAAATAATCAGCATGGGCTCTTCTCAACTATGCTTATAATATTAAAATTGACTAGATGTCAGGCTATGTTTAGAACTTTGCACCATCCTTGGTGCTTGAGAAGGAAATTGGTAGCATTCTGGACATCCCAGGCAACTGTTTCCCGATGTAAGAGAATTTGAATCAGATTTCTTTTGGCAAATTGATGAGCAGTAAAAGGTATAGAATCTTGACAAAAGTTCCCAAGCCCATAACTTCAAAAGCATCATGCAATTAGTCTCATCAGCTCAACACACTGAGTATTAATTTACATCTTCATATCCATCACCCGCCAACAATAACCTCAAGGAATCATTTATTTGCTTCAAAGCATCACTGCAGATCAACAATGCTCTTCTATCAATTGACACAGCACCTTCAATCTAATACTTTTAACTGAAGACATTTATTTATAATGGCATCTCGTCTAAGATGAGTGACAGAGTGATGGGATCACAAGTAGCCTATGTGAATCAGCCTTAGAACAAAGGGCTTGCCACTCAAAATTAGGCTGCCTAGATTTCAGAAAAAAAAAAGGACAGAAAGTAAGAGCTTCCAGAAGCTTCAGCATTTCTACGGGTGGAATTTCTCCTACGAAACAGTTTGAATAAGAAAAAATATTATTTTGGTACATTTAAAACTTAAATGGATTTTTTTTAGAGCAACAGATAGATTTACATTTCTGAATATGACCTCTGCTTCCAGAATGCATAATTTGGACAGAAATGGAATGACACTGTGATTCCCACAATGGAGGAATGACTGCAAAAGTCTGATGGAATCATCGGATATGGTTAAATTGACTGCTTTGATCAGGGGTATCAAACTCAGGGCCTGTGGGCCAGATATGTCATGTGCTCCCCCCTCCCGTTTAGTGAAGGGGAAAAAGTTGTGATGTGTCATGTGACAACAAGGTGTCGTTGCGAGTTTGAGACCCCTGGCTTTGATTAAAGAAAAGAACATAATTAATTGTGTTTTCACTTGGAAACACTTTTGGACTTTGTGGTTGAGGTGGAAAAAAAATTATGGTTTTGCTGATTAGATATAGAGCCGAGGTGGCGCAGTGGTTAAATGCAGCACTGCAGGCTACTTCAGCTGACTGCAGTTCTGCAGTTCGGCTGTTCAAATCTCACCGGCTCAGGGTTGACTCAGCCTTCCATCCTTCCGAGGTGGGTAAAATGAGGACCCGGATTGTTGTTGGGGGCGATATGCTGACTCAGTAAACCGCTTAGAGAGGGCTGAAAGCCCTATGAAGTGGTATGTAAGTCTAACTGCTATTGCTATTGCTAGACAGGTTTGGTATTATAGAAATGGCTAGTATATATTATTGCATAAAAGTAAAAAGTTGAAGTTTCATGTTATTGCCTTATTCTACTGCACCAAAAGAAATCAGAAGACAATGTTTTTTTTTATGTTTTTCCAACCCCTCTCCCCTCCACTTTTTCTCTTTCCCCTTTTTTCTCCTGTTTTACCTTTATTATATTTTTCTTTCTTTCTTTTGTATTTCTCTATTGCAAAGAATGAGAATGAAGAAGTGTTTTTTTCTCAGGGCAACCTGGTCTACCCAATTACAGGATGGAATATACTGCTTCTATTTTTCTTTCAGCCCCAATCCAGGCAGTCACTTTAGCAACAAACCATTTTTTTGTGTTACATTTATGTTTTATAACAAAGAAATAAAGGGATGAATGAGGATGAAGATATTGCTACTCTATTTTGTAAAGGACTTTGAGAGCCATTGGAAGAGCTGATATATTTTATCTACGTGACTCAGGGACAAAACAAAATATCAAATTATTGATGGGTTTTTCAAGTGATCCCATAACAACTCTATAGTCTCAAATTATCTTGAAATAATTTAAATTTCAAAAGAAACATTAACTATCCCTCTTTTTCGGCAATTGTGTAAGAAAAAAATATGCCAATTAGTGCATTGAAATTACAATGTAGTTGCTGAATTAGATTAAAACTAGACTGATTAGCATCACAAGGATTAAAACCACTGTTGATAGGCTGATTAGCTTCAGTTCAAATAATGATTTTTGTTTCGCTTTATTTTGCTATTCCAATCACTCTCATCTCACCCCCCTAGGCTTGCTCTTTGGGATATGCAAATCCCAAAAGCAAGCTGGCAATGGAAAAAAAAATCCATCAGAATGGATTTTTTACAAATTAGACAAAGTATTATAAATCTAAAGCAGAAGAATGATAATCTTTATCTAGCATTCTGTCATATTTCAAATACAGTTTTCATTCACACTAGGTACACTTTATTTGCTGTTTTTCATATTCCAATAGCTTCGATAAATGCTATATTTCAAATTATTTTGATTGCAAAACTAGAGTTACCAAGAACCTTCACATTCAGTTTTTAAAATAAAAATAGAAAAATAGAAATATTTAGTTAATAAAATAGAAAAATAGAAAATAGATGAAAGCCTAAGGAATAAAAATGGTTACAACTAAAGGATTGCATTAAACAACCTTTAAAGACAATAAAAGCAACTTCCCAATTTAACTATCTAGTACTGAATTTGTAATGGTCATTCCTACGTCCTAATGAATAAGAGAAATAAAAGTCAGTGCTTCAGGAATTCAGTAAGGAGACAGTACTCTTGGTGGAAATCTAATACAACCTACTTATTCTCTTTTTCCTTTTTTAGATGACCCCAAATGTAACTAATATCTGAAATGAAAGTGAAAATCCATTGTTTAAATTTGGAGCCTTGTTCAGAAAGAGATGAATGACATTGCTAAGATTTTTTAAAATATTTTGAATAAAGAAATCTACATGTTTAGTTCTCACTTAACAACTGAAAAAAGGCTGAAAAACCACTGGTTAAATATGAGATGTACTGGTATTCTGTGGTCACAAAACATTCACTCAGTTGTGACTTAGGTTATATTTTATGCTTCCCATATTATATGAAATCCTGTCTCAAATCTATCTCATAAAAAGATCTTTCTACGTAAATATTTCTCTATGAGACAGTTGATGTCAGAAGGAGTATTTTATTTATGTTTTTGCTCAGCTTTCAAGGTTCTTGCTCAAAATGATGGGCAATAGATATTTCATCATTTTTTGTAGCACTGAATATTGGGATATTGGGAATCTGCGAGGAACATGTATCTTATCGCAGTGGTGGGTTGCAGGAGGTACGCCCTGATATGGGTGTATCGGAGCCTGCCCGGAGCACCAGGTACTGTTCCGATACGTTGCTCTGGGCAGCCCACCAGTTCTCCCAGGCTCCTTACCGTGTTTTAAAGCTTTTGGCACTTCTGCTCATGCACATGGCACGTACAGCGCCCGCGCGACACTCCGCTGAGCAGCTGGAACGTCGCGGAGGCTTGCGGAAGTGTCATTTGCAGCTACCATGTGGGTGACGCTGGGGCCGTTCCAACCATACTGGTTGGAACAGAATCCGTAACCCACCACTGTTGTGAAGCCAAGGTGGCGCAGTGGTTAAATGCAGCACTGCAGGCTACTGCTAGATCAGCAGTTCAGCGGTTCAAATCTCACCGGCTCAGGGTTGACTCAGCCTTCCATCCTTCCGAGGTGGGTAAAATGAGGACCCAGATTGTTGGGGGCAATATGCTGACTCTCTGTAAACCGCTTAGAGAGGCCTGAAAGGCCTATGAAGCGGTATATAAGTCTACTGCTATTGCTATTGCTATTGCTATTGTATCTGTACAGTGTATATATACTGTATGTATAGTATATGTATATGTGTATCAGGGGTGGGTTTCTCGCCCCGTTCCAACTGGTTCGGTTGGAACGGGGCCAGCGGCATCCTTGTGCACGCACGCAGTGCACGCATGCGTACTAGCGTCTATGCGATGCTCCAGCTGCTCCTGGAGGATCGTGCAGGCGCTGTATGCGTCCTGCGCATGCGTGGAAGCGCAGAACTTGTCAAAACCGGGTAAGGAGCGCAGGCGGGCGGGTGGGCCCTTCGCCGTTCCCGGAAGTTACTTACTTCCGGGTTCGCTGACCAACCGGTTCGCAGGGACCGCCGTGAACTGGTTGAAACCCACCCCTGATGTGTATGTGTATGCGTATGCGTATGCGTATGCGTATATGTATATGTATATGTATATGTATATGTCAGGGATGGGTTCCAGCTGCTGTTACTGCTGGTTCACTCAGGGATGCACCACACACATGCACAGTACTAAAAAAAATGCTTCTGCGCATGTGCAGAAGCCCAAAACAAGACGAAAGAACCAATTCAGGGGCGTAGTAGGTGTGGGTTGCTGCCAGTTCCAGTGACTCAGGCTGCCAAGTTGCTACTAGTTTGGCCGAACCGGTTCAAATTGGTAGAATCCCACCTCTGGTATAGGTATAGGTATGTGAATGGATAGCTTCTTATGATGAATTATTTCCAGAAATAGTATCTTTGGCTTTTTTTAAAAAAATAAAACAAAACCAATTATTTCCTTTCTATGGTAATTTATCAATTATTATTACACATTTTCTTGATCCAATTACCATTGAAATCTAGCCTATTGATAGAAATGAATGAAACCCTTAAGTCATGATAACATCACAACCCAGGTGTTGTCATTTGCTCCTTATGCCCCAATCTATAATAAACTAGAGCCCCTTTGTGATTAAGGTAACATACAAGTTGATAAATAAAATACAGTCTGAATAAAAATTTATATACTGATGTATGGATTGAATAATAAGTCTCTATTTAACAGCTCGATCATACTTTCCCCAAGGTCAGTCCTTTTTTTTTATTTTTGCTTTATCAAACATCTAGCTTCCCAAAGAAGCAACAGGTCAAATAGGTTTGCATAGAGCCATGTTTCACTGCACTGCCAATGATGATATCACACTGTGGTTACTAATTAATGGAACAAAAACCACTGTACAAATTGGGTAATCTCAAATTTTATCTAAATTAGCAATAGCAATAGCAATAGCAGTTAGACTTATATACTGCTTCATAGGGCTTTCAGCCCTCTCTAAACGGTTTACAGAGTCAGCATATCGCCCCCACAGTCTGGGTCCTCATTTTACCCACCTCGGAAGGATGGAAGGCTGAGTCAACCTTGAGCCGGTGAGATTTGAACCGCCAAACTGCAGATAACAGTCAGCTGTAGTGGCTGCAGTACAGCACTCTAACCACTGTGCCACCTCGGCTCTTATGATATATAATGATATAGATGCACAGTGGATATTCAGGGAATTGTGTATATTTGTATTTTCCAGAACCATTGTCAAGATCTTTGTTCCTCCTGTATAACTCCATGAACAGATAAATACTGTAACAATTTGGGAGATAAGTGTTATAAGGAACAATAGCTTTTTTTTTTTTTTACTAACAGTAGCTCCAGTAACATTGGCGCTTTACTTATTATATTAAATCATAAAGTTGCTCAAAATTGAAGTGCTTCGGCTTCATAACCTGTCAGCTGCGTAAAAGAACTTGAACATATTTCCTTTTAAAAAACATTATAGGGAATCACATTTTGCACTTTACAATTATATCTGTGTTAAAATGATTTACCACTGGGTGCATAGGGGGTGGGGGGAAGTGATTAATAACAACAGTAGTAAAACCATGCAGAGTTTAGGGCATCAGGAAGGAAATGAAGCAGAGAGGCAAGAAAAGCAGTGAATGATGAAGATAATAAAAGTTGTGTGTGTGTTTATGTGTCTCTTCTTGAAATCCTTAGCTCCCAAAATACAGAAACATGCATACTACAAAAAGATGTGTCCTTACCATTATTTTAAGAAGCAAGATTTAAACAGCAGAACCTTTTTTTTTTAAATATATTTTATTCAATTTTCACATTCCATTTGCAATCATTTATATACAGGGTATTTAAGAAAAGAAAAAAAAGAAAAAGGGAATAAAACGAACAAGTAAAAAGGAAACACAACTCATCATTCACAACCCCACCTAACCCTTCCATCCTCCATACACCCCATCTACCCCCTCCAACTTTCCTTTCTCCCTCTAACACTCCCCTCCTACTTCCCTTTCCCCACAAACCTTCCTTCTCCCCTTACTCCCCGGACACCCTCCTTACATTCCCCTTACTCCTTCCTTACTCCTCCCTCTTCTTTCCCTCTACCTCCCTCCTTGGTGTATTCCTTTATTCAAGTGTTGTTTGATCTGATAAAAGTAAAATGAACCAAGGGAAAAAAAATAAAAGAAAAAAAAGAACCACCGTATATAAATACATTCTTGTTCTTATTAAGACTATGTTAACACCCCCCCACCCCACCCCCCACAATCCCCATCCCTAATCCTCCCGACTTCCCAGGGCCCACACCTGGCATTACCTTCTGTCTAAAATATCTTGTATACATATGGATTAAAAAATAAAAGTAATATATCAAAAGAAAAAAAAAAGCAGAGAAAAAAAAAAGGAGAAAATAAAAGAGAAAAGAGAAAAAAGAAAAAAAAGAAAAAAAAGAAACCACTCTTTGCGTTGATCTCAGCCCCCCATCTTTATCTATGCTTAAATAGTATAAATCATTCTATCTATATTTTATTCTCGTCTCTTACTTCTTTGCTATTTACCCCAACCTTCTGTAGATTCTCCCGTTCCTCTTCCTAAACCTCATGATCCCTTCCAATAAAATTTAAGCAACGTGGTTCATGCCATATATTCAAATATAACTTTACAGACAAGTAATCAAACTTTCCCTTCTAGTAAAATTTAAACAGCGTAAATGATCTTTCTTTACCCCCTTTTCAAACAGTAATTCAAAATAATCTAACCAAACTTCCCCTTCTTAGTAAAGTTAAGCAGCGTAGATCAGATATTACTTTACACAGGAATCAATTTCTATCTTAAGATAATTCCAACCGACTTCCTCTTCTAATAGGATTTAAATAACTTATTTCATTCCACATGCATTTCACCCTCATCCCTCACTTGTCTGATATTTACCACTATCAAATTTATACTAGCATTTGTTTAAAATATAACTCAGAGCGATTTAAATAGCATGGATCATTCCACATATTCAAATAATACTTTCAGCAAGAGTCAGTTAACCTTCTATTTTAAGGTAGTCCCTTCTAACAAAGTTTAAACAACATAAATCATTCCGCATTCTTTTTACACTTATCTTAAGATAATCCCAAGCGGCTTTCTGTTCTAATAAGCTTTAAACAACGTAAATTTTACCCTCATCCCTTGCTTGTCTGATGTTTACCACAAATAACGTAGTTCATTCCACATGCATTTTACCCTCATCCCTTACTTGTCTGATATTTACCACTATCAAATTTATACTAGCATTTGTTTAAAATGTAACTCAGAGCGATTTCAACCAACTTTCCCTTCAAATAAAAGTTAAATAGCATGGATCATATTCAAATAATACTTTCAGCAAGAGTCAGTTAACCTTCTATTTTAAAATAGTCCCATCTAACAAAGTTTAAACAACATAAATCATTCCGCATTCTTTTTACATTTATCTTAAGATAATCCCAATCGGCTTTCTGTTCTAATAAGCTTTAAACAACGTAAATTTTACCCTCATCCCTTGCTTGCCTGATGTTTACCACTATCAAATTTATGCTAACGTTAATTTAGAATCTAGCTCAAAGTAGTTTCACCCAGCTTTCCCTTCTGATAAAAATTAGTCCGCTTTTTCTACCGGAGAGAGGTCTCAAACCCCCATTCAGTCCTCAACTTTAGCAAGCATTTTGAAGTGTCTAAATTCTCGATCTCCGTTTTTCTGCTTCTCCGAGGGAGGAGGTGCTACCCCCTCCATCTTGCAGCCACATGGCCAGCCGCTTGCCTTCTCCTTCCGCTTGTCTCTCCTCTCTTCCAAGCGCGTCAGGAAGTCCCGCCTTCAGAATCCTACAATAGAAATCTTGAGCCTCCGAAACAGAGTTAAGACGAAATCTTTGATTCTCAAATGTAACCGTGATACCGGCAGGGGCCTCCCATCTGTATCGAATCTGTTGACTCCTAAGCTCCTTAGTTATAAAGGTGTAGTCCCTTCTTGCCTTCAGCATCTGAAAAGGAATATCTTTGAAAACAATCAGGTCCTGGCCGTCAACTCGGAAACTGTTATTATGAAACTTTTGCACAATCGCATTTCTAGATTCTTTTGTAGAGAAATGTATAATTATGTCCCTCGGGAGCTGTCGCTGTTCCGCTATCAATGAGTTCTGGCGATAGATTTTCCGAATCTGCCAATCAAAGTTAAGTCCCGGGCTTCCCAGCGCATGGCTGAAGGCTTCAGCAAAGGTCTCTTTCAAATTCTCTTGCTCCTTTTCACGGAATCCTCTGACTCTTATTGCAAATGCCTTCCTATTAAAATTTATCATCATAAGCTGTTCTTCGTTATCTCTAATTTTTTGTTGTAAAATTTGAATATTGGTAGTCAAATTAAAATTAGCCTTCTCCAGACTTTCCAATTTGTTCTCTATTTCAGCAGAGTAATCTGACAGGGCAGACACGGCTGCAAACGTATTCGCCTTCATTTGATTAACTTTAGATTTTAGATCATCATAAAGTTCCAATACAAATTCCTTAATTTCTTGCTTAAAGGCATTAAACATTTTAAAGAGATATTCCTGTGTTAAAAATTCTCCAGTAGAGGGCGTAGGAGACAAAGGCTGTGTTTCCAGAAAAAATTCTTTAAATTCTTTAGACACATTTGTAGCAAGACGCTTCTTTGATCTGGGTGCCATAATAAATGAACAAGTAAGCAGCGCTTCGCTCCCCTCTATTTCCAGAGAAGAAGAGTTTATTTTGTTAAAGAGCGGTCTGCAGGAAGATAAACCCGGCTAAGTACATCCAGTAATCATCCACGGAGAGAAATCGCCATTTTGAGGTCTATTTAGACAAAGAAGTCTCTAAGACGAATGGTGCTGGTATTTAAGATAGTAATAAAAGCATAAATCTCACAGGGGTGGTACCCTCCCGTATCAATTCTAGCTTGAAAAAACTTTGTTTTGTCCTGGGGGGGGCTAGCCTGTCTGGGGCTGCCAAAAAAAAAAGGCAGCTGAGAAGAAATGGCTGGAGATAAAAGCTCCGCTTCGGCTGGATCTAATCTCTTTCCACAGCCAAAAAAAGAAAAAGGCTGTGGCTTACGAATAGACCCTAGCCTACGGAGCTATCCTCCCTGCCCCTTTCTTAGCCAAAAAGGGGTGCTATCTATGATCTTATTTAGATATACAAACCAGATCTCTGAGGAGCTCGGTGGAGCCCTCCTCGGCAACAGGCCACGCCCCCAGGAAGTCAACAGCAGAACCTTTTGAGAACCCTGTCTATTTATGCTATTAAAAAAAATAAATCTAGAATTGGGCTACTCCTTTATTTCACGTTATGCACAATAACCATTTAAGCTGATAGTTTCTCCCAGCTGTTTAATGGCATCATATTTTTCCCATGTTCAGTCCCACTGCTCAGATTCTTTCCCCTACAACTCTGTCCATTTATTCCAGTGAAACAATAGCTTAAGAGAGACAAGGAGGTGAAGAAAAGAAATACTCTTATTTTTTTTTAAAAAAAAATTTTTTACAAACCATACAGGTTTCAAATGGTAATTTGAATTCAATCTGGATGAAAGGTAAGGAAAAGCTTCAGTGTTTATAATAGTGGTGGGACTAAAATATTATTTGTTCTGTGGTTTTTAACTGCTATTTCACTTGGAAGGCAAATTCCCACTTGTGCTAGTTGTCCACTGGCTCCAATATGCCCCTCAAAAGCTGCCAGATTCCATGCCCCATAAGATTTTTTAAAAAATATTATTTTTTTGGATGGTCTCCTGGGGTGAGCCGATAGACAGAGAAAGGAAGCAGTATGCTTCCTCCCATATTTGGGCATACCAGGGGTTGTGACACAATACATACCTATTTCCCTGGCCTAGCTGATAAAGGAGGAGAGCCTGTGGCTTAGTGGCTAACACAACTGCCTAATATTTAATACAGCACAGGTTCAAATCCCGGTAAGGGTATGGCTAGCTGATGAAAGCTAAATAGCTTGAAATAGATCTATACTAGTCTCCCTTTATTTATTGATCAGCACAAATGCAATATATACATATACATATACATATACATATACATATACATATACATATACATATACATATACATATACATATACATATACATATACATATACATATACATATACATATACATATACATATACATATACATATACATATACATATACATATACATATACATATACATATACATACATACATACATACATACACACATTATCCAAGAAAACCTCTAGCTACTCCATATGCTGTACCCTTTGAGACAGTCTTAGAAATTAAAAAAAAAAGGAAAAGCTACATTGGAAGCAGTTCTGCTGGTTTGTCTTCAAGTGGATAGATGATTTGTGATTGGTGGGGTGCAACAAGGTATCCCTATTGTGGAAATCCAAATGTGATAACCAAATCAGAAAGAGAAGCGACCTCTGCTCTGATAGTTCCTGTGGCACATTTTCAGTTTCCCATTCCCTAAAAGTGACACAATTTGTCAATCCTTCAAGGTAGGCCAGGTCAAGAAACCAGCACCAAAGAAAGATTAGAATTCTATCTTATTGCTATAGGCTATAATTGTCAGCCTCTGTTTTGCTCCTTGCTTTCGGCTGCCATTGAAACGGGGAGCGGGGCATGGTATTTGGGTGGGGAAGTATTCAGTGCAGGAGTGACTGTAAAAAGGGAGCTGTTCTCACCATCTACTACACATGTTGCAGATAGAGGATTTGCCGCCAAGGCCAACTGTCCGGCATACCAGCCTGATGATGCTTTTTGAAGATGTCTCCCATATGACACCTGTGGGGTGTGCGGATTGGACTATGGGATGGGGTTACCAAGGGGGGGGGAGAGATTGGGTCACATATTGATATCTATGATTACGCACGCTTTTGCCTCAGATCTTGCTTTGCCTAGCTGTTATTTACTCATGACCAGTAAAAGTACTCTTAATTCTGCAAAATGGAGTTGAGTAGTTTCTTTCTTGGTTACTGAGGGAGGCCGCCGTGACAATAATAGCAGAATCTTGAAAACCAAATGATGTTTCTCCTTCCTTCCCCCTTATATCCATGACAGTCTAGGGAGAACAATTTCTGAACTTTTTTGTCATGCTTTCCTGTTTTCCCAAGATAACCCAATGTTCTCCTAACATTTGCTGCATATTTTCTTCAAGGTCGTTTCTATATTCCGCTAAACTATCACAATTTTTTTTTTACCTAAAGGGAATAAAATGGGCTGCTTTGGACTAAGTCGTATTGTTTCTGGCTCAATTTTCATCTTGTTCTTGAGGGTCCTCACAAATTTCCTTTTTCTCCAGTCAAGTGCTACTACTACCACAAGTACGCCTTTGCGAAGCCTCAGTTTCTTTCTTATTTGACATGTTGCTTCCATCTTTTTTTATTCAGGAATTGTATTTCTTTTTGTTCTCCAATTTGGGCCAAACTTCCTTTCTGCCTTGAAGTTGTACTGTAGGTACAGTAAGTCACTGTTGAGGTCCAGCCCCGATTAGAATGAATGTATGAGGTGTTGTTGTTTTTCAACTGTTTCTTTTGTTAAGTGTTTCGTTATGTGTTTTTTCCCTTTATTTTTGTAAGCCGCCTGGAGTCCTTTGGGATTGGGCGGCATATAAATGTGTCTAATAAATAAATAAATTTTAAAAAATCCATATGATGGTGTCAAAAAAAGACTAGCCCTCAATAAGTAAGTGTATGTACAAGTTATTTGAATCTAAACATCTAAAGGGTGACCCTACAAATAATCTTTAAGAAAAATATTGCAGTAAAAGTTTTTATAAGCAAGTAGTTTATTCTGGAAAGCTTTCCCCCCACTATCTAGAAACAATTGATTTTCCCTTAATGCTTCCATAGTCAGACTTTCTTCTAAATATTTAAAAATCATTCAATGCACAGTTTATCTTGTTTTCTCTTATTCCAGCCAGTTTTACCTTTCTTGAATTTCTCTCAAATGTCTAAGTACAAACACTCATAGAGTATACATCAAATGTCTTGAAAATGTGAATATATTGTTTATAACCTGAAAAGAATTGCAGTAGGGCTTGCCTGAAAGCTACCCGGGATCCAAAATTATAAAACAAAAAATAAACACACTTGAGATTCATGAAATATAGGGGTTCGTTCTTAAATGTTCATTTTTGTTCTCAGGTTTCTAAATTTATCAATATTATATCTGGCTGCTGGAAAGTTCTCACTTGGCTGTTTTCTAAGGATCTGTGAAATTGTTCCATTTGTTCAGAGGTTTTTTTTTTCCCCCTTTCAGGATTTGTTCAAGCACATACACAATGTTCCTAATAGTTATTAGATTTTTTGTGCAATTGCCAAATATTTGAAATCTGTTCCTAAATAGTTCACAAAACATGATTTGGCCAGAGAATATATGATGATTCTGTGACACCCACACCTCTCAGAGATCCAAATGACTTCCAAACTTTGACAGTCCAAAACTCTGGGGAAGAATGGGCATTGAATCTTTATCAGGTTTTTTATATTGTTGTTAACGTGATTTTTTCAAAAGTGCATGCTTCTTTCCCCTTTTTTTACACACACACACACACACACACACACACACACACACACACATATAGTAAGCTATCTAGAGTCATTTGGTCAGATTTGGGTGACTTCTAAAACTTTTTTGACATACATTATTGTTTTATTCAAACCTAGAATTAGAATACAAACTTCAAAAAAATTACAAAGAAAAAATAAACTTAGACAAACATTTAAAACCCATGCATTAAAAAAACAAGAATATATACATATGTTTGTATGTTGTTGTTGTTTTTTTGTGTGTATATATATATACATCAGTGGTGGGTTGCGGATGGTACACCCTGGTACGGGTGTAACAGTGCCTGTTCCGGTATGGTGCTTCGGAGGGCCCCCTGCCCGCCTGCATTCCTGAGCTGTATTTGACCCAACCAAGCCATTTGTGCATGCACATTCAGCATACGGCACCTGCGTAGTGCTTCACCGAGCAGCTGGAGCATCGCGGGCAGTGGGTGTGCACGTGTGCGCAGTGCACATGCATGTGGTGGACGTCCTGCCACTGCATACCGGTTGCGATGGGATCCGGAACCTACCACTGATATACATATATACATACATTTACACACACACACACACACGCACGCACGCACGCACGCACGCACACACGCACACACAGTATTATCCTCCCTAGTTGAATATTGATAGATGTATATAAAGGAATAATAGTTCCCTCCCTTACAAAATAGGCCCACAATTTATAAATTTCTACAAATCTATTTGCTACCAATTCACCTGTTATCATCTATCTATTCTATATAAAAAAGGTAGTTAACAGATAAATCAACAGTGAAGTTGAACTTCACAACCCTTTTTTAGCAATCTGTTATTTTATTTAACTTGCAGAAAATCTGCAACAGCTTCGTATCTATCACAGAGCACCACAATCATTATTTCTGACCCATCCAGAAGGAAATCTTCATTTGATTCTTAATAACAATACATTTCCTTTAAAAATTAATTAGGATCTTTACCAACAATAGCTTCTCATTTTTCAAAGTCATAAGACCTCCTTTTTCCAGAGGGACTGTCCCCGCTAGTGTTGACTGACAACTTCCCCTCCCCCTGGAAACAGGCGATAGATCACAAGCTGGGCTCTTATAGGCTCTCACCGGTATTCTTAATGTCCCTAGGCTTTGACAAAGCAAAGCAAGTAGTAACCAATAAGTTGAAGGACATGGAGTTCCAAGAAGAACTAAATAGGTTGCCTCTCCACAATAGGGATTGAATCAAACAGAGTGTATGGGAATCAGCAAGATATCTAAATGATCTGATCTACCCAAAATCAAGAATAGCTTTCTTCAGAGCCAGATTTAACATTCTTCCTTCAGCACTCCTCCAAGGCGTGTATAAGAGAACACCAATAGCAGAACAGGTATGTATATGTGGTAAAGGAGAAGTTGAAGATATCTCACATGTTTTATTGTACTGTGAGTTATACAGAGTTTATAGGTCACCATATATTCTCCACTTATTAGAGAGATTGCCAGGAAGGGCAGACAATTTCTATGTAGGCTTTCTCCTCCAGGACTCAAAGCCACCCACCACGCAGTGGCAAAATTCTGTGTTGCTACAATGTCCACAAGAAAAAAAAAACAGAATTATAGCTGTCAACTTGTACCGATTTTTTGGAGATCTCCCTAACAATTTTTGGAACATTATATTTACTCATATACGTACTTACGGGCTTTTCACCCACAGAAACTAGGGAGTGATCCTAACTGTTTGAGAACATGTATTTTCTAAACAGGGATATTATTATCCACTATTAATGTCAGCACTATTTTTTTAATACATTGTAAAAGGCAATGTCTATTGCTGGTCTATGACCATAATAAAGTTATATTCTGTTCTTGTTTGTTGTTCAATGTTTATTACACTTGTATGCCACCCTATTCCCAAGGGACTCAGGGCGGCTAACAAACAAAGTGGGGAGGGGGGGAATACAAAAAACAAACAAAGGCAAAAACAAATACAAAAAACAGCTTAAAAACAACGCAACAGTTGCAACAATTCAAGTGGGGCTGGGAACTCATCAGCCCCAGGCCTGCCGGAACAGCCAGGTCTTGATAGCTTTGCGGAAAGCCTGAAGGGTGGTGAGGGGCCGAATCTCCACGGGGAGATCGTTCCAGAGGGCCGGAGCAGCCACAGAGAAGGCCCTCCCCTGAGGGGTCGACAGTCGTTCTTCTTCTATTCATAAGACCTCCTATAGGTTGAAACACAACATCTCTTATAACTTAATAAAATAAAATAAATGTAAAAAAATGACATTAATGTTCCTGAGTCTTATTCAATGTAAGTTTATGCTGAAGTAGGCGCTTCACATTCATAATGCTTACGCTCTACTTCTTGATAAACAGATTTTCAGTTTTTTTATTGCAGTCAGAAAAAAGAAACCCATTAGGCTGAATGAAAGTTGCTTTGTTTATTTATGTGTCTGCTGGATACATAACAGATTTATGATAAAGAATTTCCACCTTCCTTTCTCTGTTTTTTATGATCCATTGGGATCCCCATATCAAAATAACTTACCTCATGTGAAAGTAACATTTAACACAGCACAATACTTAAGCAAAATGGTTCAGCTGAGATCTGCATATGTGGGACTGATTGTGGTAGATTGTAGGGGTGACACCGAAATATAATTTTATCATATTTTATTAAAATCTTACCCTATTTTACCCAATTCCATTTTAAATTGCTTTTATCAAATTTTAGTAATAATGTTCTTCTGGAACTCTGCACTTTGATATGGTCCAAGGGCTGATCAATAAAAATTAATAACACCTTAGTTTTCCACTGAGGAGATTGGCTATCCAAATCTTGGAGGAGTTTGACTTGAAAATGATTTGAAGAAATATGTTGAACTTTATGCAAGGCCAGGGTCTTTATTAAAATCCGTCCTCAACCTCTTAACAACTACTAAAAAACATGTTGTTACCTTAAGGCTGTATTTTTCTTATTAAAGTAGTAGCATTTTGTCTGTCCTGGTAATGTTTTTTACATTTTTGAACCACCCATCTTCCTCAGAAAGAAAGTGACCTCTTCTATGTGGGGTATTCTTTTTTAAATGTATATGCAGTAATTTGATATAATGATTAAGGTAACAGGCTACACATCATCAAGACTGTGAGTTCCGTGGCACGACAAAACCGCGCTGGTCAAAATCGCAGCGATAAAATCGCGGTGCTAAAGCCGCGACATCATCACTGCGCGTCATCACCGCTGCGACAACAGCGCGGCAACATAAGGGCGCTTTAAAACGGCGCCGCGGCAGAAAGCCGACTTCATTTAAGGTAAGCGTTAGGATTAGGTTTAGGGGTTTGTTTTAGGGTTTGTTTTAGGGTTAGGTTTAGGGTTAGGTTTAGGGTTAGGTTTAGGGTTAGGTTTAGGGTTAGGGTTAGGTTTAGGGTTAGGTTTAGGGTTAGGCTTGGCGTTAGGTTTAGCGTTAGGGTTAGGTTTAGGGTTAGGTTTAGGTTTAGGGTTAGGTTTAGGGTTAGGTTTAGGGTTAGGTTTAGGGTTAGGTTTAGGGTTAGGTTTAGGGTTAGGTTTAGGGTTAGGGTTAGGTTTAGGGTTAGGTTTAGGGTAGTGAGTGCTTGGGAATGCGCGATTTTGCCCTCCGCGATTATGTCATCGCGGTAGGGTCGCGTTTTTCCTTAGCGCTTAGAACAGCGCAAATTAGTCTTTATGCTTATGTCTCCGCGCAGAAGGGCTTCGCGGATTTGTGGTGGAACCATGAGTTCAAGTCCTGCCTTAGGCATGAAAGCCAGCTGAGGGAGTTTGGGCTACTCATTCTCTCAGCCCAACTAGTCTCACAGGGTTGTTTTTAAAGGGAAAATAGGAAGAGGAAGGTGTGTTGAATAGGATGGCAACTTGAGTTCTTGGATAAAAAAATGATGGGATATGAATGAATGAATGAATGAATGAATATACTCATATGTAAGCCCATCCGTGAGTAACCGGTTTCTAAGATTTTTAACCAAAATACTATGAAAAATGACATTCGGCTAGTCTTCAAGTGGTGCATATTTCATGGTATTTTGATTCAAAAGTGCAAGGGTTGTGTTATCTGTGATGGTGGGTGATAATTGAGTTTGAGTCAAGGAATGGGTGGGGGGCTACATCAGAGGTGGTATTCAGCAGGTTCTGACCAGTTCTGGAGAACCAGTAGCGGAGATTTTGAGTAGTTTGGAGAACTGGTGATACCACCTCTGACTGGCTCCGCCTCCATTTATTCTCTGACTCCAAAGTCCCAGCTGATCGGGAGGAAATGTGGATTTTAAATTTAAATTTAATAGAATTTGTATGCCGCCCAATCCCATGGGACTCTGGGCGGCTTACAGAGGAAGATAAAAAAACTGTTTAAAATTTAAATAAAAATACAGTTGTTAAAATTATACACCATCCATTCTATCTAAGTGGGGCTGGACATAGATCAACAGCCCCAGGCCTGCCGGAACAGCCAGGTTTTGGTGGCTTTGCGGAAGGCCGGGAGAGTGGGAAGGGTCCGGATCTCTATGGGTAGATCGTTCCACAGGGCCAGCACAGCTACAGAGAAGGCCCTCCCTCGAGGGGCCGCCAGCCAGCATTGTCCAGCCGACGGCACCCAGAGGAGGCCCAACCTGTGAGATCTTATTGGTCATTGGGAGGTATGTGGCAGGAGGCGATCTCTCAGGTAGCCAGTAATTTTGCAGTAATCTTCCCCTGCCATGCCCACCAAGCCATGCCCACCAAGCCATGCTCACTAAGCCATGCCCACAGAACTGGTAGTAAAATAATTTGAATCCCACCACTGGGCTTCATCAATTATTTCTGCTTTTAGAAAAGAGTAAATTTCTACTGATGAATCATTTTGCTATTGTCTGGTGTACTTTCTGTTTCTGATTGCAAACTTTCTTAAGACTTCCTGATTGACTTCCTAAAAGCTACATGAGGAAATTAGATGCCAAAACTGATAAAAGCTAATGCATCTTAAATCCATTTATTCATCTGTACTTTGTATTTTTCTTTCTCACTTATTCTCATGGATTTTACAGTGATGGCTTTTTTAATTCATGTCCCCATATTCATATTTCTTTGATGCCTTGCAAGAAAAAAAAACCAAACTGAGTATCTATGTATCTATATATGTGAAGGAAATTAATTCAATAGCTTGGAAACCTGAAGCTGGTGTGTAAGAATAATGGCACAAATTTGCAATTTGGAAAAAGGAAAAAGCATTTGAACAATCATATTTTGTGCTGATAAGTGCTGTACAAAATGTTTAAGTGCATTGGTAATTATTAGTGTGCTCTGCGTACATAGTTTCCAATTATTCTATAAATCAAAGCAGATGGAGAAAGAATTTATTTTGAAGATGCAGCTTTTCAAATCAGATTTCTTTTCAGTGTTGTGCAGTGGAACATATTGGTATATACAGTGTCTCTCTGTGTGTGCATGTAATATATTCAGAAGGAAAAATAAAACATTAATTCAGACCCTCATTCCATATTGTATAGCAGGGATAGTGTTTTTCAACTCATAATTCCAACTAAAGGCCCATGGTGACTGGAAAAAGTTCTGGTTACATCCAAAGAACAGGCAATAATATTTTATAAAACCATGAGTCAGGTGTGCAGATTTCATTTAGTAGGAAAGAACCTCTCCAAAATGGAAGAATTTTCTTACAGGAAATAACCCAAAGGTTCCTTTTCAAGAGGCAACTAGACTTTCTGGTTTTTCTTTGAAGATGTTTTGCTTCTTACCCAAGAAGCAAAACATCTTCGAAGAAAAAGCAAGAAGTCCAGTTGCCTCTTGAAAAAGTACCTTTGGGCCAACCATTCTCTGGATGACTGAGAATCTCCATAGACATTTACAGGAAAGAAGTAAATTGCAATTTTCTCCATATCATCTCTTTTAGCTCAGGCATCTTCTTCTTCAGGAAAAAAAATAGAATTTACTTCTGGTAATCAGCAGTAGACACAGATTAATATTAGTGATGCTGTTTGTGTAGGAGTAAGAGACCAAGACTGTTTATGCACTGGAGTAAGTATGGTGCTATTGGCTTAATCATGATGTATAGAATAAACCCCAGTGGCTGGCTTTGTTCAGAATCAAAAAGAACACATTACAATCATCATGAAGGCTTGGAGACTGAAGCTTAGTTCAAGTATCTTGTGCAGAAGGAATGTGGTTTGTTTGCTTTTTTAACATATTATAGAAACTCATTCAGTTTGATACCTGAATCATGGTTTAGAGTTTAATATTTGTGAATCCAGCCAGTTCTAATTTATCCATTTAAGCATGATTAGAACAATCTTTGAATTCCAGGCAATTCTACTGTGTGTAGAGCCTCTTCATACAGAAGTGTTGCCAGAGTAAAATTACAAATGTGGGGGTAACAGTATAATTGAAACACATAGCAAGTCTGCTAATTAATGTCTCTACGATGTCTTTCTCAGTTTAATCTCATGGAAGATCTAGTGAGGCCTTCTGGAATATGTCTTGTTGACAGAGATTCAAGTTTCTAGTATACAGGAGAGTGCGTACTAAATAATTCTATAGCTACAGAATGCAATCTTTTGGAGTTGTGAACAATCACTTTGCATGTTCAGGAATTATCTTTAGGCTTTGAATTTTGGATTGGGGCTAGCAGATCTGGTTTGGCAAAATCAGGTTGATCATTTATAAAGCAGAAAACAATTACCCCCCCCCCAATCTAGTGATCATTTGGAGTTTAGTAGCTGAGGTCTGGCAGCTGTCTTTAGATGATTTTAGTATTTTAATCTGTATGGTTAACTTTTAATGTCCCATTTCTTGTCTAAATACTGTGTAATCCACATAACTGTATACCAGGAAGTAAATTAAATAATAAACCAACCAACCTGTATTTTACAGTGCTTTACAGCTCTCTCTAAGTGGTTTACATAGTCAGCATATCCCCCCCCCTCAACAATTTGGGCCCTCATTTTACCCACCTCAGAAGGATTTAAGGCTGAGTCAACCTTGAACCTGGTGAGATTTGAACTGTCAAATTGTAGGCAGTCAGCAGAAGTGGCCTGCAGTGCTGCATTCTAACCTCTGTGCCGTTTTTGATAAGCAACATATCATGGAAATTATTTGAATCAACTTCCCAGGCAGACATTCTATAATCATTTCAAAAAGTTATAAATTCTACAGAATTGCACATCACTACTTTCTCAGAGTTCAGAATCTTACTTTTCCAAAACTTTGCTAGCCATCCTGATGAGATCTTTCTGAAGCACAACTCACCTCTAAAGTGGATTTGAGAGCCGAGGTGGCGCAGTGGTTAAATGCAGCACTGCAGGCTACTTCAGCTGACTGCAGTTCTGCAGTTCGGCTGTTCAAATCTCACCGGCTCAAGGTTGACTCAGCCTTCCATCCTTCCGAGGTGGGTAAAATGAGGACCCGGATTGTTGTTGGGGGCAATATGCTGACTCTGTAAACCGCTTAGAGAGGGCTGAAAGCCCTATGAAGCGGTATATAAGTCTAACTGCTATTGCTATTGTGCAGAAATAAATCTTCCTGGAGTCTATTAGAATAAACCCTATTAGGCTAAGGCATTGCAACCCTAATTTAATTCATGCCATCAGGAAAATGTTTTGTTTTTCGTTTTAATTCGGAGATAACTTGGATAAACTGACATATACAGTATATCCCTAGTGATCCTGACTGTTAATTTTCATTTGTAGGTAACAAAGCTTATTTCCCCCCATTCCTTTGCTTCTTTCCCTCCCTCTGGTCTAATGTTTCCCTTCTGATGACTACAATATGTGCACATAATTCCTTCATTATTTTACAGTGATACTCAATAACTATTTACCAAATCTTCCATCATGTTATTCAGTTATAATGGTCTGATAATATTTCCTGATGAAGTGCCATTCTTCAGCACAAATTTTCAACGAACCCTTCCCTTCTCACCTTACAGCAAAGATGTCAAGCTATCTGACAATTTGGTGCCATTTAAGAGAACCAAGTAAGCATCAAGTGTCAGCAGACAGGATTTAGAGATGGAGGATGAAAGTATTTGCATTGGCAAACTATGGTGGTGGTAGTAGCTTTTTATTGATTAATGAATAGGCCATACCAATTCAAAACAACAAAAGAGTAAAATAGAATAAGTAATATTATTTCACTACATTGTAGTGAATCGATCCTAAAAACAAGATTTCATTTAGGCAGCTTCAGGTATGAACTTGCTAGTGCTTCTAACTACATTTACTCCAAAATGAAATAGAATAGTTTAACATTTGGTTCCTAGTAATCTAGTCAAGCATGTAGTGGCTTAAATACCAAGTCCTTAGTTGGACATACAGCGGCAATTAAATAACATATACAATGTCTTCTGTTGAGATGGAAGGAGGGAGGGAGAGAGGGAGGGAGGGAGGGAGAGAGAGGAGGGGAGGCTTTCATGGCTGTTTTTTAGCCTGGTAATTTAACCACTAGACCGAACTGGCTTTGATATATACTGCAGTCACCTATATTTTACCATAGAGTTTAGCAATGTGGTTCTTGCTATTGTAAAGATTGTTCTTTGATTCTGTGTCAGGCCCACAACATAGGAAGATAAATTAAGAATGACAGTAATTTCTTGATTATTTTTTTTATCTATTTCTACAGAGACAGATGATCTTCTGCTTCTGTGTCTCTGCATTCTCCCAGGCTTTCAGGAGTTCCAAACTGCAATCTTCTTGATGACCAGTGGTAAACCCAACACTGATCCAGCCTCTGTCTACAGATGTCTCTCCAAGATGTACGCTAGTTTTATAATTGATGAAAGAAATGTCCTTCTGGGTTCAGCTTCAAGCGGGGAAGAAGACACTGGAGACATGGAAGTTGCTTGGAAAGATGGTTTATTGTTGTACAGGGCCACATGGCTTGAGCCCTGAACAGAAAAGGTGATCACATGATTCAATGTTGATGGAGAAGAAGAGAAGGGCTGAGGAAGGGACTTGCTAGGCTTTTTATAACCTGTTCAGTCCCACCTCTCTGTTTCCTGTTCCTGTATAAGAAATGCATTCTGATTGGTTGTCAGACTCCCATAGGGCCATGCAGGGGCAACTCTCTGGGCTGTGTTTTGAATCCAGGTTTAATTGAGTTCTCAGATGCCATGTGGTCAGTTGAGTAAAGGGCCAATATTATCATGCCTTTACTCCCATCCCCCCAGGGGCTGCAGTGGAGAAGTCTTTATTATGTAAAAGGGACTAGCCTGGCCTTCTCAATGGCCAATTAACAGTGGGGATGGGAAGGAAGCTACAGGCAACTATTCTGTCTTTTAAAACATGTTTCTTTCTTTTCTTATCCAGAGAAATATTCTGCCTTTTCAATATTTCCTAGGATACTTCATTTTTCTGGGAGAGGGCTGGATGATAACTTCCCACATAATAAGCAAAGTTTTTTCTGCAATTTCAGAAGAGGGACAACCTGGGATAATTTGATTCTGTACATATCTGAGAGCCAAGTTCATTTGGACTGGAAATTTGGACTAAAAATTTCAGTCTGCACAAGGGGCTGTATATTTTATCTGAGTTGGCTAGCAGGAAAATTATAACCACCCAATAAACATTTGTGAAATGACTTGATAAAAGAGAATCTGCACCTAGCTTTGTGGTTCTAATGTTTGCCTTAGATTTGGCCTGATCAGAGTCAGATGATCTTCACATCTGTCTTAAGCAAAGTGAATATTTTCTCAGTGTTTGAAGCCGGTTCCCAGTAAATAGCAGGGATACATCTCTAGTTTCTAGCCTATCTCTCCACTGTTTGATTTCTAGTTGTCTAAGAACTGGGAAGGTTCTTTCAGATGCCCCTATTCAACTTGCTTGAACTTGCATTTAAAAATCTACTTAAAACCCCAGCAACATTCTTAAGGACACATCACGTCATTGAAAAGGACAGTAGCACAGCTGAATGCACTGCTTCATGTAAGACTGCAGATAAAGATTTAACAATGCTTGCTTCCTTCTTTTGCTTAATTAAAAAGGACTTAGTGCTTCACCTATTTTAACTATAAACCTATAAAATACAAGGAAAAGGGCCAATTTTTTTCCCCAGTGCTAAATTGAAAGTATTTTGGCTCTCTGAATTTTCTCTCTCTTGCTGATAAATTATAATTAGATTACCTCTGAGACAGAGGTAACCATGTAACAAATGCCCAGATCATTGTTGAAGTCAGCTTTATGATTCCCTTGGAGAAATATTGAAGCCATTAAAACTACCAACAGGAAGCTCATCTTTGGCTGAGACAGCTTATGCTTTCTTTTTTTCCACCAAGCTGCATTTGTGACATTTAAATCACCAAACAGTGTTTACTGCTGAAAGGGAAACAAGCAGGAAGAAAGTCTGTTCCCTTCATAAAACCATTACATTGCCAATTTGCTGATTACTATTTTTTTTTTTTTTTTTTTTGCTCTGGTTAGGTACCTAGCTTAGAGTGATAGAACAACTACTTGCCAGTGAAAGGAAGTCAGCTTTTTATTAAAGCACAGTTAAGTATTAACAAATTGTTTATTTTTTGCAAGCCATGCTGCTTGAGATCATATTTAACGTAGCGTCGTTCCCACTGTTATCATTCGCAAGAAAGAAATGATTATTTATGCAACTAAGGAAGCAGTTTTGGGAAGTAATCACACCCCAGAGACATTGCTAGGCGCAAGGTTCATTACCGTTGAGAGAGGAAGTATATTTTGTTCTGAAAAGCATGAAGTTGAAGTTTAAAATACTGAACTGCAGTTTCAGCTAAGCTGCTTGGTTCATGTAGATTAATCTGTCCCTTTAGATTGCCTACTTCATCAGCCCACTGGAATGTGCTTCCAGCTCAAGGCATATTTTTTAACCCTTTGATCTATCTCTAGGAGTTAGCACAGTCTGCATTGTGAGAAGATAGAGACGTACTTAGATTACTCTTTCGAAATCCTTCCCTTTTCTAGTTTGAGGTCTGTTGCATCCTAACTTTGATATAGCTTGGCATATCCTCTGTGGGAATCTGAGCTTCTGCTTTAATATCAAAAGCTTACTAATACTGGGCATGGTTCTTCTGCATTTTTCCTTGAAAATTTTTCCCTCAGTTTAAGTGAATGACATTAGTGAAAGAAAATTGGCTTTTGAAATTGATCTCAAAGCAGCAGAGAGTTGTTTAAAATTCTTGTGCATGGAGGATGACAGTTATTTTGTTATGAGATGAGTAAAAGCAGGTGTGAATGTCATATCTTTTATGTACAATCATCATTCTAAAAATCTTCAGATTTGTTTCAGTTAATCAAAAGGACCCCCCCCCCCCCCTTGTGAATGAAGTTTCTTCAGTCATGATTGCACTGAAGCCACTAGGGGAGAATCCTGACATTAAGAAACTCCTCAAGAACCTCTCCTTCTTTGGAGAAATTCCAAAATTTCCCGCAACCCTTACAGAGAATTTCAAAAGGCTGTTAATGCCTAGCTCTTTTCCCTGGATGTCAAATATGAAAAATATTTTTTCCATATTTTCTTTTCAGCAATTAGCATATTTTGAGATGTAATCCATTGTACAATCTTTCCTGACAGTAAACACTATTTTTATAAAGTGTGAATATGACTGGGATTGCTTTTCTAACCACAGGTCAAATTTCAAAACACTAACAGCCTACCCAATTGAGTGTTTCCTTCCATTTGATTAACCAGAAGGCTACACAAAGTCCTTATACAAGAAAAGAGTAGTCACTTGTTCTCAACAACTTGTATTCAAAAATGGTTTGTCTCATTCAAGCTGAAAATAATACACAGCCAATTTGACTAGTAGCCATTGATAGTGCCATGTTTTCGGAAAGCATAAAATCCTCTATAAACTGTCCAAGTTCATGAGTATAATCAGAGTCACAATTGTGAGATGCTCAGGCACATAAAGCAACTTAAAAATAAATAAAATTCAGTGGTAACAATCCTATTATGGTTTCAAATACTGCACAATCAGGATTTGAACTCCCATGTACATCTACTGCCTGTGTGAAGCTCCCCACTGGGCAGATTTGGGAGGAACAAGTAATTTAGATCCAAGGATCAGACATTAAATACATTTGTAGGTTCTACAATATAGAATATTATCACCCAAAAATCTTGTTCAGTTCATTTTCATCAGAATCAGTAATTGCACAGAATTTCCCTTTACTTTTGAGAGTAGTATCCTATGAGCATTTCCTCAGAGATAAGGGCCAGTTATATTCACTGAAGAAAAAGCTAATGTTAGGTATGTCAGCACACAGTGCTGTCTTTAATGCAAAAATAGAAATCTGATTTGATTGATTGATTGATTGATTGATTGATTTAATAAATTTATAGGCCGCCCAATCCCGAAGGACTGGGCGGCTTACAGAAATAATTTTTAAAAGTGAAAAATTAAAAACAAACAGAGAAAAAACAGATTAAAAGAAAACACATCATGCACCCAGTCTAATTGGGGCTGGACCTCGGTCAAGGGTCAACAGCCCCAGGCCTGCCGGAATAGCCAGGTTTTAATAGCCTTTCAGAAGGCCATGAGAGTGGGTAGGGTCCGGATCTCTGGGGGTAGTTCATTCCATAGGGTCGGAGCAGCTACAGAGAAGCGCCCCCCCCCGGGAGCTGCCAGCCGGCATTGTCTGGCCGACGGGACCTGGAGAAGGCCCACCCTGTGTGATCTTATCAGCCGTTGGGAGGTGTGCGGCAGATTTCCTGCTGAGTTAGTGAGGAATAATTTGTCCAAATAAGGGCAAGGAGTATTGCGTAACAGCTATTGGCTTGTAGAGAAAGATGTATTCAATTTACATTGAAAAGATGTATCTAGTAAGTGTAACAAGTGTCAAACTAACAGAACAAAAGATAGATGTGCATTTCAGATTAAATCCGCTGGGCGTTTGTTTTAAAGATAATGTTTTTTTTTTTTAAAAAAACATCTGTTTGTGTTGATTGATAGCAAGTTCAATGTAGCTACTGTAGTTAGAAAGAGACCCATTTCTTGTGATAAAGTCTTGGCAGTGGGCTTTCTTAATAGGTAACCCTACTCTCTACAACCCTCTTCCCTGAATTTTAGGAAAGCTGTTAAGTCCCATTTATTTCCTCTAGCATGAAAGAAGGGGATGGTTCGATTGGCAATGAGACTGTGAGCACACGGTGGTTACACTGCTATTATTATTGTTAATGTTGTTATCCTGATTTGGTTTTATACATCTGGTTTTCTTCTCTTTTACTGATGTATTATTTTTATGAAATCAGTAGCCAGCTAACGCCTTTTGGGATTAGGCAGACAAAGTAAGGGAAACAAATGCAAATATTTTGAATAGTGACTTTAAAGTTGTTGATACCACTAACATACATTACATCTAAGCATTCCACAGTCTGGAGGGATAGCTTTTGAGGAGATGGGGGATGACCTGCATAGGAATGGATTGGCCAAAAATAGATACCTGCATTATTCTATAACTCAAAGTCATGAATTCAATACAATACCACTTAGGCTTATATACTGATTTGTAGTGCTTTACAGCCCTCTCTAAGAAATTTACAGAGTCAGCATATTGCCCCCAATAATCTAGGTCCTCCTTTTACCAACCTCGGATGGAAGGCTGAGTCAAACTTGAGCTGATCAGGATCAAACTGCTGGCAGTCAGCAAAGTTAGACTGCAATACTGCATTCTAATCACTTTGCCACAAATAGCAATAGCAATAGCAGTTAGACTTATATACCGCTTCATAGGGCTTTCAGCCCCCTCTAAGCGGTTTACAGAGTCAACATATTGCCCCCAACAACAATCCGGGTCCTCATTTTACCCACCTCGGAAGGATGGAAGGCTGAGTCAACCTTGAGCCGGTGAGATTTGAACCGCTGAACTGCAGATAACAGTCAGCTGAAGTGGCTGCAGTACTGCACTCTAACCACTGCGCCACCTCGGCTCTCAAATCCCATACAGCAGTTCTGTTGCCTAATATAGCATATTAGAAATAAAGCATTTAACCCATCCTTCTATTGCATCACTGTAATCCATGGCAACTTTGAATTTATACTGGTAAATGGTGTATTTTGTTCTAAATTAAACTTTTCATGTTCTTTTACTTCCCTAACATTGGTTTGACTAGAAGGCTCCAGAGCAGTTAGAAATAAATGAGAAATACTCCCACCTACATTGGATTGCCATGGCATTAAAGCAAAACAGATCTTTTATTTATTAAACCTTGCTAGTAGAAGGAATAGAACACACTGTTAACAGCTTAAACTTATATACAAGACTATTTTTAAAGAGAGTGACATCTCTGCAAATGAGTGTCTCTCAGGGGAAAAGGGGGAATAGTTATTAATGATAGAATCCTTTGCAAATACTTGAGAATATTTATGTTATTAAAGATGTTAATACTTGATGTTTCCCAAATGGAAAGGTAAACCAGAATGCAACAATAGTTTTTATTAGTTTTGCATTTGCTACAAATTTTTTTTAAAAAAACAAAGATATTAATAATGTACATTTGAAGGAAATTGCACACATATAATGAAAGTACCAATAGTAACAAAAAGCATACACTCCCTGTTAGGGAAAAAGCTTACCCCCAAAAAATATGCATTTATGTATGTATGTATGTATGTATGTATGTATGTATGTATGTATGTATGTATGTATGTATATATCAGCTCAGCTGATAAAGGAGGAGAAACTTGTGGCTTAGTGGTTAACACAACTGCTCAATATGTAATACAGCACAGGTTCAAATCCCAGTAAGGATATGGCTAGCTGATGAGAGCTAAATAACTTGAAATAGATCTATACTAGTCTCCCTTTATTTATTTATTTATCAGCACAAATGCAACACACACACACACACGCACATACGTTTGTGTGTGTGTGTGTGTGTGTATGTATATGTGTATGTATGTATGTGTATACACACACACACACACACACACACACACACATATATATATATATATATATATATATATATATATATATACACACACACACACACACACACACACATAAACACATATACACACATATACACAGATAGAGTAGGGTTTATATCAATTTTTAAAATATATACATAGATAAAATAATTTGGAGGTAGCACAAAATGGATCTAAACTTGAAAAAGTTCAGAGGTGCTGAAATGAAACTTCTTTCTTTTATTTGGCAAAATATTCACTCAAAAGAATAACAAATTTTACCAAATTAGGCTAGAGTAGCCTTATGTAGTTGTTATCTTTTTGGGGCAGTGAAACAAAGGACGTATATAAAGATCAAGAGTACGATAGCCAGTTTGATGTAGTGTTTAAGATGCTGGACTAGAAACTAGGAGATCATGACTTCAAGCACAGAAGCCTATTGGGTAACTTTGGGATAGTCCTCTGTCAGGACCACCTTACAAAGCTATTATTGTGGAGAAAATAGAAAAAGGTACACCACTTTGAATTAGACAAAACAAAAATGGGATAGAAATCTAAATATTAATAATATAAAAGTTTTAGCTACAAGATGTGAAGAATAAGTTCTTGAAAGGGAAATTATATCACCTATAAATAGATAATGAAGCCTGCAACATATGTTCTAGAAATGTGACTAACATCTGATGTAACTTTTTCATTTAATGGCACAGAATTTTCAAATAATCCAGCCTTACATATAGTAAATTACTAAGACCCTATAGGTGAGCCGTGTGACATTAATAATAGCACTTCTATTTAAAAAAAAAAAGACAAAGTGAAATATATTAGCCTATGTAGGACAAATAATGAGATACACCAGCGTAATATGTGAAATTCTTAACATAACTTCTCACTTCTCTGCAATGTAGCTGTTACTTCATAAATCCACTGAAAAAGAAAATGAACATTAAGGAACATTATTAATTCCTTAAATGGAAATGGTTTGCAAGTTTTAGTACCTTTAAATACTGTTTGTTCTCAAGATTATTTCAGAAGAGTAACTTTAATCAGGTGCCACATTTCTAAAGAGATGAATGTCCAGAAATGTTGTCTTTCAAATTGCTAAGACTTCTCATAAAATGAGACTTTTCCATGACCATCAACAACATCATTTAGTGCTGGATTTCAGAGCTACTGGTAATTTATCTGTGCTGCTAACACTACCTCACAAGGGTAGGTATGACGTATTATTGCCAATGACAGAAGACTGGCACAAGTAAATGTAACCCAGCATTAATTAATTGTTCAAAAACTATCCCTAAATAGGACAAAATAGAGCCAGGGTGGGTAGGCAGGCTCACCTGCGATTTCTGCTTCCGGTTTAGGCGAACTGGTTCAAACCGGCAGAATGGCACCTCTAGGCCTTCTGACAAGCAAACTCAATGTGGAAACATGATTCACTTTACAATGATATTATTAATGTAACAGCAGAAGTGATTCACTTAACTATGGTGGCAAGAAAAAAATGGGACAAAACTGACTTAACAAATGTCTTGCTTAGCAACATAATTTTGGGATTAAGTTGTGGTTGTAAGTCAAAGACTACCTGTACTCCTTAATATTTCAGTTTTCCAAGATTGACTGTTTCAGTCCAGAGATGGAAATGATGTCTTGAAATCATCTGTGGTCCATCTTGATCTGGCACTGAAAATGTTTTTTTTTTCTCAATGCTAGTCAACTAAGATCTGCAGGTAACTTCCAGTTTAAACTGGCCATTCATAATTACTTTGCTTTGCACAAATCTCCCCAAAGAATTCAAGGTGAATACAATTGAAAGCCTTTCGTCTGGCGCTATCCAGAACATACTTTCCATGGAAGTAGAACAAATAAGATTTTTTCCCCAATGTTTTGAGGGTCTGACCACATTTTTCAAAATGCTGCATTTGAGGTTTGCTGTGTGACGCATTCTGCTGCATTTGTTTTAGCTGCTCTAAAATGTTCCCTTTCCAAGGTTTTATGTGAGTATTTCTGCTGCATAATTTGGTTTAATCATGCCAATTGTGTACTGCTCTGTTATCTATGAAAATAGTGAGCAAAAAGATTGTATATAAATGATGTTAAATGAATTCTTTTATCTCCTGAGAATAAATTTAGTCTAGGCATACAGTACATTGAGAGGTAATGCAAACTATGTTTCTCATCTTTTCCCCTTACAATGCTCTAGGATACGAAAATGATGAAAATTGCTTCCGAGCCCAAATGCAAGAGTTGTCTTTTTTTTTTTTTTGTACAGAAATAAATGGTGGAGGTAGAAAGAATACATTTTAATCTCGTGGAACTATACTTTGGAATACAAGTCAACTATGTTCAGGGAAGCACTCCAAAAATTTTTGTCTCTAGGGTAGCTTCCAACCTCAATTAAATAATCTTGATATCCTATACCACCCAATGAAAAAAATACTAAAATTAACAGATTGCTTGTTGCAGTTATTCTTTCAAACTGTTTCTTTGTTTATCTATTTATTTACTGGTAGTAGGTAAAGAGTTGGCAAGGGCTTTTGGGGGAGGTAAATTAGAGAGCTGGATGGAGAATCCACTTCTTTTAGAGAAGTGCAATTCTTATTAAGAAACTGGGAGGCAGATCTGCCTTCTCTGTGTAAATAGTATGGATGGAAGTTTTAAAAAATCTCTAAGAAGGCTCTGTTGAGATACAGTTTAATTATTTTAACTTAATTCACTTTCATATTTTTATTCAAATGGAATAAAAAGCAAAGTATCTTTGAAGACCAGTCCAACTTCTAGTAGCTTTCTGGACAAAGCTCTCTTTTTTAAGTAAAAGTATAGAAGACTGGCCAAAGTTGGCTTAAAAATAAATAAACAGTAGCTATGAAACTGATATCCAACCCACCAGAGATAGTTTACAGAATAGCCTTCACCAATCTAACTTCTTCTACTTTTGGAGAGATCATAGCAATAGCAATAGCACGTAGACTTATATACCGCTTCACAGTGCTTTGCATCCCACTCTAAGCAGCTTACAGAGTTAGCATATTACCCCCAACAATCTGGGACCTCATTTTACTGAGCTGGGAAGAATGGAAGGCTGATTCAATTTTGAGCCAATGAGATTCGACCTGCCAAACTGCTGGCACCCGGTGATCTGCAGAAGTAGCCTGCAGTACTGCACTCTAACCACTGCGCCATTGCGGCTCTTGGAAATGGCCTTGGAAAAAAAGATGGGGAGTTATTCTGGGATTTGGAAATGAAGTGACAGTGCTTCAAACAGCCCATCCTCTATGTTTCATCTGTGACCATATGTTTTAATAAACAAAACTTTATGTCCTTTGATGGATGTGGCATTTTGGATTTGGTGCAGCGGCCTAGCAGGCTGCAGTAATCTAGGTAAAATATCATTAAAGTAAGGACCAGCTTTTCCAGTAAAAGGCTGATAGTAGATATTGGACACAAGAAGCCTTCATAAGTAACATTAACACCAGAAACACCTCAACAATGACGAACAGATGTTTTCAAGGAAATACTGTATCCCTTTCTGGGTTTTCCTAGTATGTAACAGAATCTGTATCGAGTCTGGATTAATGCTCATGAAAGCAACTGTGAGGTTCTGTGGATAAGATTCATTGGAGGTAAAACAAAGAGATACTGCCTAGGGAACAGTCACATAAGAGACAGCATGGGCTGCAATAGGATAGTCGGTGGGGCAAGAGGCTCAAAAGGGACCTTCTTTAATTTCTTGGGCTATAAAGGTAACAGAGGGAGAGATATAATTTCAGGCTTCAAAGATTCTGTCATAATAGCTTTGCAAAACAATAGAATTAGCTTCCTGCCAACCTAGGAGTTCATAGGCATGCAAATGCAAGTATATAAATAGGTACCATTTGGTGGGAAGGTAACAGTGTTCCATATTCAACACATGCCCATGGAATTGACTTTGGACAACACTGGGTCCAATTGAGCACTGCCCTCTAGAGTCAGATACAACTGCACAGGGGAAACTTTATTCTTTTATTTTTAGAATTAGCTTATCTGGTCATGTTTTCCTGTCTGGTCTACTTGGTAAGATTGATAGCAACATATACATACCTAAAAGATATGAAAACTCCATTAGAATAAAAACCAACTTTCCATTTGATCCTTTTGTTTCTGGTATCACCTAAATGAAAACCCCTGAAAATATTAAGAAGAAGCATACATGAAGTTATATTTCATTAAGTATATAAATTCAGAACAGTGCAGTGAGAGCCAGGGGTGGGTTTCGACCGGTTCGCACCGGTCCCTGCCATCCGGTTGGTCACCGAACCCGGAAGTAAGTAACTTCCGGGAATGGCGAAGCCCCCCCCCCGCACCCGCGTGCGCCTGCGCGCGCCCGCACACCAGCGCCCGCTCCTTACCCGGTTTTTACGAATTCTGCGCTTTCCACGCATGCGCAGAACGCATACAGCGCCTGCGCGATCCTCTAGGAGCAGTTGGAGCATCGCGCAGACGCTAGTACGCATGCGTGCACCGCGTGCGTGCACGCACGTGCCGAGTGCGTGCCGCGTGCGTGCGCGAGGATGCCGCCGGCCTCGTTCCAACCGAACCGGTTGGAACGGGGCGAGAAACCCACCCCTGGTGAGAGCCCAACATACTTGTTCTCTCCTTCTCTCAAACCAGTTGTAATTTGGTCATTTCCCCTCTTTCTCTCCAGTCTCAGAATAAAAATGGCTGCAATCATTTAGTTAGATGGGTGCCTGTGTGTTAGGTGTGACTCCTGGTGAATGCACAAGCAAATGCAACAATCTATTTAAACTATCTTCAGTAATAACCTTTACCTTTTCAAAAAGCATTCTTGTAATCTGTCTGATCCCATCCATCTACCTTATCTGTTGTTTTTCCCCTTCTTCTGCTTCTTCCACCTTGCCAAGCAGTTAGATGTTGCTAAAGTAAGATACTCTGCCGAGAAGAATTGCTCTTGACACTCCAAGAATGACTGTGCTGTCGGATGCTCTGGTGCAGGTCAATTTTTCAGCTTCTTGAAAAGAAACGGTGCATATAAAGCAGCATTTCTACAGGCATACCACAACGGGAGACAGCTGTGAAGTAATTTTGGGCAAGGAAAGAGGAAGCAGAAACAGAGGGGTGAAGACTTAAGTCCTGGCACTTATATAAATGGCCTTTGGGGAAAAGAGACAGGTGGATATCTTTCCAAATAAGCACTTAGCTTCAGAAAATTCATATTTAAATTTTATAAAGCCAACTATATGTATGCTTGTTGCAAAGAAATCGTGTATGTTTGACATATTGTTTCCTAGGATCCCTCCTCTCTTCGCTGAATTTCACAGTTTTCTCTCTAGGGGAAAAAGGGTTTTTTTTTTCCCTCTCTTTTTTTTCTTTTGCAAAAATGGGGCATTGATGGCAGGAAAATTAATAATTTCAGGATAGTTGAAGAAGGAGTTGAGTACAATTATATTTTCATTGGTCCATAGCAAACAATCAGTTTTGTAGCTGATGGTTCTCTAAATAGGTAGCTGGTAACTAGTAAGGACAGATTTTTAACGAAGTACCAGAAAAATTATTTGAACTCAAGATAGATTCTAGCTAATGGTCTACCTCTTGAAGCTAGTGATGTTGTTCTGTTGCAGATCCTTTGATGAGCCTTGAAGACCCTGGGCCTGGTTTCACCAGATCCTGGTTTCTTGTTTTCCCATCAAGGGTTCTGGTAATACTGCCATTCTTAGAGATAACATTTTACAGCAAGGCAAGGGGAACTTTGGCGAGAAAAAGTTCCCTCTTCTCAAAGTATTACCTTGTTGCATGTAGTTTCTTATTAACATTGTTTAAGTATTTGGAAATCGAAATACTATGCTGATTTTTAGAATTCCACCATTGTATTCCGTGAGGAGGCTGGCTGCTGCTATTATTATTGTTAATGTTATTAGAGATTCATTAGAGACCTCATAATATGAGGTCTGATGAAATTGTTTTTAAAAAATTAAGTTGTTAATACAGGTAAACCAAAGCTTGGATAAATCCTTCTTACAATTAGATTAAGAAACATGGCAGCAGAGGAATCTGGGAAAGAGAGCATGGTTGTGTCTTCTTATGCACAGGAAATTAGAACTCCTTTTTAGCAACTAAGGCTTTGCCTGTAGAAAGTCTTAGGTGCTGCTGCTATGTTAACCATTGATGGACAGCAGAAAGTGTTATCCAAATGGGAGCAATGAAATCTTTGCCCTTCTTTGCTGTTTGCTTTTCTCGTTCACCCTGGAGAGTGCTGCAGGGCTATATTTCTGCTCCAATTATTTAGGGTGAATTATGCTGAAGAAGAGCCTGCCAACTGGGCCTGAAAATGGGAATGGTGTTGTTATTGCTAGGAAAGGACATCCTGAACTGTATTTGCTAATGGAATCAGCAGGCCTTTCAGTATACAGTACAGGGGTGAGTTTCAAAATTTTTTGGAACCTCTTCTGTAGGTATGACCTGCTTTCCGGGTCCACTGGTGGAACCTCTTCTAACCTGTTCGGTAGATTTGACGAACCGGTTCCATCGAACCGGGGTGAACGGTAGGAATCCACCTCTGATACAGTAGGTCCCATTGTGGAACTTATGCGGCAAAAGGCCTATGACATGATCAGGCCTTCCTGCCAAGGAAAACTGGTCATTCCCTACTTAGGTTGCACTGTAGTTTCAAAAATAAGATACCTGTATGATTGGTTGACATCATATTTCTGGGCAGTAAAAAATACACTCTTCACCAACAAGGAAATTATTTTTGAATTCCTTTGTTGGTGAAAAGTGCAAATTTAGCCTGCCTTATACTTTGTATGAATAGATAATAAGAATTAATACCAATTAATGTCTATGCATATTTCATAATGTACTGCATTTACTTTGAACACATTGCAAATAAAGTTAAAAATGCTAAGTTTTTATTTAAGCATTTGGCTTACACTTTTCCCTTATTTTCTCTTATAACTATACCTCTAAAGTGTCCATCCAATGCAAGTGCTAATGATGCATCAAAGAAAATGAAAACAATGAGAATTGGAATTAAAGTGGAACTAAAAAAGCAATCAAAAGAGGTAAAACACCATCTTTTATAGCAAAAGTGTGTGGCTACAGTCAGCAACTATTGGAACAATTTTAAAGGATAAAGTGAGAATAATGGAGCATGTGAAAGGCCCTGCCCTGGTTAAAGCTACAATTCTTACTAAGCAACAAAGTGATTTAATCATTGAAATCGAAAGACTATTGATAATTTGGTTAGGTGATCAAAATCAGTATAATATGCCTGTTAGCCTTACTTAATTGCAAGGAAAGGCTCAAAGACTTTCAAGGATTTAAAAACTGCATGTGCGGCCAGTGAAGGTGATTGTGCTGAAGAATTTGTTGTGAGTAAGGATTGGTTCAATCCTTTCAAAGGGAGAGGAAATTTACATAGGGTAAATTTACATAAGATTAAAGTAGAAGCTGAAGCAGCAGTGGCAATTTCATTGTTAAAACAAATATTGAGGAGGTTATTTGCCAGACCAATATTTATACATACATACATACATACACACACACACACACACACACACACACTCCTCAATATTTGTTTCAAAATGAAAATGGCACTTGTATACATACTTTTAACTTTAATAAGTGTGTGTGTGTGTTTGTGTGTGTGTGTGTGTCTGTGTGTGTACTGGTCTTGTTGTATTCGGGTCTTTTCCCATGTAAGATTGAGATTATCTTGGCAACGTTTCGGTGAGGTCTCACACCAGCCAGAGGATGGTGAGTGAGACCTTGCCGAAATGTTGCCAAGACATACATACATACATACATACATACATACATACATACATACATACATACGTGCATGTGTGTGTGTGTGTGTGTGTATGTATGTATGTATGTATGTATGTATGTATTGTGTCACAACCCCTGGTATGCCCAAATATGGGAGGGAGCATGCTGCTTCCATTTCTGTCTATCGACTCACCCTAGGAGCCATCCAGGCAGAAAGCCATTTTTTATGTTGCCTTGTTTCATTTGTGTTGCATTTGTGCTGATAAATAATTTATTTATTTATCAGCACAAATGCAACATATGTGTGTGTGTGTGTGTGTGCATGTATATACATATACATAAACATACAGATACAGATGCAGATGCAGATACACATACATCAGTGGTGGGATTTACTTACCTTCCCTACTGGTTGGCGGAGCCTCCTGCAGTTGCCACTATCGGTTTGTCCAAATTGCAGAGGACCAGTGAATACCACCTCTGATATACATATACATATACCAGTGGTAAGTTTCAACCAATTCGGACCAGTTCGGCTGAACCAATTGTGGTTTCTCTGGGTGGAGCCTATGGCACCGCCATCTTGTTTTTTGTTTCTGTGCATACACAGAACAATTTTTATTGTACTGCACATGTGTGTGTGGCACACCCACGAGCGAACTGGTAGTAGTGACTGCCAGAACTCACCCCTGACATACACATACACACACACAGACAGACACATGTGATTCAGCTGGTTTGGGCTGGTTTGGGCAAACTGGTTGTTAAGATTTTGCACAGTTCAGAGAACTGGCTAATCGCACCGTTGGCTTGCCCCTTCCCTCCCACTCAATCTTTATCTCACCTTGTCCACCTTGGCCAAATCCTAGATTCACGCCCGTGGCATAGCTGCTGCTGCTCTCGGGTTCTCTCCCTTACCTTGACCATGCAGCCCAGCCGATCTCCACTCCTATGGGGCCACTCTTTACCTGGCCTGAGAAAGTAAGACCAACAGCTGGGAGGGGCCTTTTGGCTGGCAGGATCCAGGAGAAGAACCATCGAATGGCAGAACTGAAAAGTTTTGGGGTGAAAGAGTTAGTTGAAACCTTACTGGAAGAGTGGTGTCAAACCTAAAGACTAGTATTCATTAAATTCTTAGACTTAAGGACTCTATCTTTTTTTCTGAATAAAAATCAAAGGCATTTACCAATAATTATTGTCCAAGGGCTTCAAAAGCCTTGTTACAGGAGAGTGATGACTTTGTGTCAGAAGCATCTGTTGCTTCAGATGTTTTTTGGTCAAAATGATGAAAGCAGAATTGCATGATTGCAATGCAAGCCCTTCTCATTTTATATCTATGTACAACATCACAATTCATGCTTAAAATGGGTTGAGTTTACATCCTACCAATACCGCTTTCACCATTTCACCTCTCTTGAAACCCTTCCCTGATTTATAACAATGTTCTTAACTAGTGTGGGACTCTATTTCCATATTTAAAATTAAGCTTGCTTATCTCACAGGAGCCAACGGGAAACATACGAGTAAGGGAAGAAAAGGGTTAAATACACTTCCCTCCTGATTCCTTGCAGCAGTAATGAAAGCAAATGCTTCTTTGAACCTGAATCTGTTTCTTGGTCAGCAAGACCGCAGTGATAAATATAATACTGGCATAAGGTTTAATAAAGAAACAATGTGAACTTCAAGTGTGTAATAAGATTTCAGCATTGCTGGGAAAGCACCTAACACTTGTAAAACAAAGAACTGTATTCTGTTTTCCTGTTTTTCTCCACCACATATGGTTGATTACTGTGCCATTGAGGACTATTAGAAAACTTACTTCACAACGAAAGAAACAGCTGCCCCCTCCAGATTTTCTGGAGTTCTTCCCTTTGAGCTTCGTGTGTTGTTCTTTGAACATAGATTCAAGGATAATTGATGGCCAGGAAGCTAAGCTACCCTCCAAAGGTAGCAGTGTAACAGTGCCTGGCAAGAGGCTGTGTATTGGAGGAGAAATTTTGGTTCTGA
This sequence comes from Thamnophis elegans, assembly GCF_009769535.1. NCBI lineage: Eukaryota > Metazoa > Chordata > Lepidosauria > Squamata > Natricidae > Thamnophis > Thamnophis elegans. The sequence goes on along the minus strand of NC_045541.1, from coordinate 12,970,534 downwards.
CTTGCGCTCTGCATAATAGATCTTCCGTTTCATTTTGAAAACAGAATTTTTAAAAAGAAGCCCCCCTCCCAAAGGAAAGGAGAAACAAATAAAAAGGGCTAATGAATTTGTGATTCCCCAATGTATTTTCATGCAACCCTTTCTTCCTCTGTTTGCTTCCCTCATTCTTTAGCTCCTACAGATGGTATAATATACAATGGTTCTACAGAGAGATGCTAGTGAAACATTCTGAAGGGAGGAAAGCCCTTTACAGGAAGACAATTTTTCTCTGCAATATCCTGGGGTAAGATAGTACAAAAATAAAAAAAAAAGAGGAGGAGATTATCCCAGCACTGGAAAAGCAAAATAGTGTCAGTCCTAGGAAGAAAACCAGAAAGAATTAGGTAAAGATTCCCCTCGTACATTTGTGCTAGGAAGAAAGCTAGAAAGAATTAGATAAAGGTTCCCCTCATACATATGTGCTAGTCGTTCCCGACGCTAGGGGGTGGTGCTCATCTCCGTTTCAAAGCCGAAGAGCCAGCGCTATCCAAAGATGTCTCCAAGGTCATGTGGCTGCATGACTAAATGCTGAAGGCACATGGAACATTGTTATCTTCCCACCAAGCTGGTCCCTATTTTTCTACTTGCATTTTTACATGTTTTCAAACTGCTATGTTAGCAGAAGCTGGGACAAGTAACGGGAGCTTTAATGGTTGAAGGTTGCACTTGTTAGGGGAGTGAGTAGAACTAGGATTTTAGGGTTTCACCACAAATCCGCGAAGCCCTTCTGCGCGGAGACATAAGCGTGAAGACTAATTCGCGCCGTTCTAAGCGCTAGGGAAAAACGCAACCCTACCGCAATGACATAATCGTGGAGGGCAAAATTGCGCATTCCCAAGCACTCAGTACCCTAAACCTAACCCTAAACCTAACCCTAAACCTAACCCTAACCCTAAACCTAACCCTAATGCTAAACCTAATGCTAAACCTAACACTAAACCTAACGCTAAACCTAAACCTAACCCTAAACCTAACCCTAAACCTAAACCTAACCCTAAACCTAACCCTAAACCTAACCCTAAAACAAACCCTAAAACAAACCCCTAAACCTAATCCTAACGCTTACCTTAATTGAAGTTGGCTTTCTGCCGCGGTGCCGTTTTAAAGCGCCCTTCTGTTGCCGCGCTGTTGTCGCGGCGGTGATGACGCGCGGTAATGATGACGCGTACTTGTCGGCGCTCTTTTGCCTAGCGCGGTTTTGTCGTGCCACGGGATTTTAGAATATATGTTTTACAAAATGAGCATTTGTAACTTCTTCCACAATTGATGCTTACTTTAGAGCTTATACCACGGTTTCCATATATTTCTTAATCAAAATAGTAGAAAGTATATTATCATATTTTAGAGCTATAGGTTCATGCACATGTGCTTTTGAGGACTTCATGCAGTTCCAGGACCACCTCTGAAGGACAGGATGAATGGAAAAATAGAGCAAGGAACATTTCAGAGAGCAGAAAAGGAACAAAAAGCTAGTGACCAGATATAGCAATGGTTAAAAGAAGAGAAATTAATCTAACGCTACCCATAGAAGCATTACCTCCCACACTGTGAAATTAATTTCTGCAATTAGATCCATAGACTAATTTATCTCATATGCTCTTCTTAATAAGCATGGAGGAAAATGACCTTCTTAAAAATAAATCTGAAAAAGGTGAAAAAAGCTTAATCAAACCTAAGAGAGAAATGAATATGGTCAATGTGAAAAGGTGTGAAATAAATTGCTAAGGAGGCTAAAAAGTCTATTCAGTGGAAAAATGTGATAAAAATCTAGTGTGTGTGTGTTGGGGTGTGTGTGGTGTATGTGTGTGTGTACATACACACAAGTCATTTAAGGTAATGTGACAATGATTAATATGAAGAAGATAGTAAAAGACATGTGCCTGCTGGTATGATAAAAATAAACCTCTCAGAAATAAACCTCTCATTAATGTCCAAGCTTGACCCTTCTATTAGGGGGAGAATTAAGCAATTGCTTAAGCAGAAATCAAGGTTGGGTTGTCAATTGAGGCCAAGCCCTCACTCAGTGCCTTCTCAAACTACCAGCCAGAGCAACCGCTTCATTATACCTGTTATACAGCTATTTAGGGTGTTTGGCTGCTGAGGTGAGCCATATCATATTTGTCTTGCTGAGAAGGTCCTTCAAATTACACATGCTGATCTGGTTGTATCTGCTTCCTACGTAGACAACTTTTTCAAAGACTACTTAGATAGAATTCTAAATGTAGTCAGACGGTTGGGCAGAAAGTGAGTAATAAGGCTACCACTAATGGAGAATAAATGGCGGGTGGAAGCCAAGGTGGATCAGCAGATCCTTAGGACAAGACTCAACTGTCCATCTGCATTTAAAAGACAAAAGGTGCTCTTTTCAAGACAGCAAAGTCCACATTTTGGATAGAGAGGACCGCTGGTCTGAAAGAGGGATCAAAGAGGCCATCTATGTCAAAATTGAATATCTCTCTCTCTCAACAGAGGGGAAGGGATTTGACCTCATTTATCTCCAGTTTACAACACAGTCCTTTCAGCCATTCCAAGAAGGCTCCACACGCATTTCCACTACTTAGGTGACCCTGAAGACACAGATAAACCTCCAAGTAGACGCAACGAGTCTCTGAAAGAATGGAAATGACCAGCTGTCTGCAAGGAATATAAATGCTTCCAAATGTTTTACAGATGGCACCTGGCACCAACAAGGTTAGCCAAAATCTTAATACCTCCCCAAAATTTTGGAAATGCAAATCAATACACGGAACATATTCCCATTTATGGTGGACCTGTGAGGAGGATAAATGTTTTTGGAAAAAGGATCAAAAATTGGCTGGAGGCAATAACAGGAGTTAAAATAAAATGGAAACCTGAAGTTTTTTTTTATTAGGAATTATGTCTGCGAAATACAAAAAAGAAATCCAGTATTTAGAGCTGAGGTGGCGCAGTGGTTAGGGTGCAGTACTGCAGGCCACTTCAGCTGACTGTTATCTGCAGTTCAGCGGTTCTAATCTCACCAGCTCAAGGTTGACTCATCCTTCCATCCTTCCGAGGTGGGTGAAATGAGGACCCAGACTGTGGGGGCGATATGCTGACTCTGTAAACCGCTTAGAGAAGGCTGAAAGCCCTATGAAGCAGTATATAAGTCTCACTGCTAAGTCTCACTGCTATTTAATACTACATATAATTACGGCGGCAAGGATTGCCTTTGCCCAGAAATGGAAAAAAAATTAATTCCAAGCAAAGATGAAATAATAAGAAAGGTTATGGACTGTGCCGAAATGGACAAACTAACTAAAGAAATCCAGGGAAAAGAAGAATCAGAATTCTACCAGATATGGGATAAATGGTACAGGTGGATGGAGGAAAGAAACAAAAATCAACGAAGGAATATAACAATACTCAAAAAATAATAGTTATGAGTAAAATAAGAGGGTTAAGAATGGTGAAATCCAAAAGAAATAGAATATAAGGGGAAATAATATAAGGTGAGCGGTGTCGATTGACGATTGCTATTATAAAGAACAGGAAGCTTTTGTTCGTATTGTATTGTATAAATGTGGTGTATGTCTAATTTGTGTGTGTGTGTGTATTTTACATGTTGGTTAATAAAAAAAATCTTTCAAAAAAAATAAATGCTTCCATTTCCCACCATTCAGTAAGAGCTGAAGAAGCTTCTTGGATGAGAAGTGAAACATCTTCAAAGAACACAAAAAAACCCCAGTTGCCTCTTGGAAATGCACCTTTGGGACAGCTTTGGCAATGGGTTCAAGTTAGCATTTGATTGTAATCATGCTAAATAGTTGAGACAAGAGGAGCAACAGCAGCAAGAAGAAAGGAATCTCTGGAGAGCTACTGTTCTATCGGTGGTACATATTGGCCTATTCAAGTCTAATTAGAAACAAATCCCACTGCCACCAGTGCTATCATCCTCTTATTATAATTACTAACATCTCAAATTTCAGGAGAAAATCATTCCCACATGATTACAAGCAATATAAAGAAGAGAAAAGGAACTCAAATTTCTAGGATCCTTTCCACAAGGCAGCTGTGACATGAGTGTAAAGGAAAGAGGAAAGAAACCAGCTGAGCAGATGTCAGAGACAATGTTTCTCTCTCTCTCTCTCCTTCTTTCCTTCTTTCTTTCTTTCCTTCTTTCTTTCTTTCCTTCCTTCTTTCTTTCCTTCCTTCTTTCTTTCCTTCTTTCCTTTCCTTCTTTCCTTCTTTCCTTCTTTCCTTCTTTCCTGCTTTCCTTCCTTCTTTCTTTCCTTCCTTCTTTCCTTCTTTCCTTCTTTCCTTCTTTCTTTCTTTCTTTCTTTCTTTCTTTCCTTCTTTCTTTCTTTCTTTCTTTCTTTCTTTCCTTCTTTCTTTCCTTCCTTCTTTCTTTCCTTCCTTCTTTCCTCCTTCTTTCTTTCTTTCTTTCTTTCCTTCTTTCTTTCTTTCCTTCTTTCTTTCCTTCTTTCTTTCCTCCCTTCCTTCCTTTCTTTCCTTCTTTCCTTCCTTCCTTCCTTCCTTCTTTCCTTCCTCCTTTTTTCTTTCTTTCCTTCTTTCCTTCCTTCTTTTTTCCTCCTTTCCTGCCTTCTTTCCTTCCTTTCTTCTTTCTTTCTTTCTTTCTTTCTTTCTTTTAGGGATCCTTAAACATACATAGGATTTCATCCAGTGGTGGGATTCAAAATCTTTTACAACTGGTTTTGTGAGTGTAGCTTGGTGGGCGTGGTGTGGTGGGCGTGGCAGTGGAAGGATACTGCAAAATCCCCATTCCCTCCCCACCCACTAACCTGCTTTCCAGCTCCGTTCTCCTGTTCAGAGCAACAGAAGAAGACCCAGCCGATCAGTTTGGACTCGTATCAGCTGGGACTCGGGAGGCAGAGAATAGATGGGGGCAGGGCCAGTCAGAGGTGGTATTTGGCAGTTCTCAGAACTACTCAAAATTTCTGCTAGTGGTTTCCCAGGACCGGTCAGAACTGGTTGAATGCCACCTCTTGATTTCATCCCATATTGGTCAACATCTTAAGCAGCAGTTTTATTGGCAGCCTATACTTGATGCTAGTGTTGTATTTTGGTATAATTAAACTCTGACAAACACATTGATGAGTATTATTTCTCAGGGGATCAGATTTAAGACAGATACCATGTCACTCCAATAAGTAGAGCTAGGCATGCAACTCTAGTAAACTCATACATAAATAAGCATTCATGGCCACATGCTTTTCAAAGGTAACAAAATATCTGGCATAAGGACCATCATGACTTGACTATCCTTCAGTCTTTCCTCTTTTTCTCGAATGTTCTTTTAATTACAACAATAAAAGTAGTAATAGTAGAAGCTATGACAGCAAAAGTATCAACAGCGTTGATGGTTCTGCTGAACGAGGCAGTAGCAAAATAGTAGACTTTCTAGCAACAGGTTAGTAGTAGGTACAATGGCAGCAGTAGCAGTAGATTGCATATCGTATTAATTATGCATCAATGTTGATAGTAGATCACAGGGGGGGGAACAGATCTGTCCAGAGTAGCTTACAATCAAATGTCCAACAGTGGAAGAAATTACAAAAGGAATGTAAGAAGCATGGAAAGTAACACAGAGGGTGAGAAGATATTGTTCAGCTGAAATAATCCTGTATGGCCATTGGTTTGTGTTTCATTATCAGTGTTTTCTGTAACCCTTGAATTGCTTTTCTGCTTTTCTAGTCTCTCTAAAGGACAAGCCTTTCAAAGAACCGCCATTTTTTTTTGTAGGACAGGTGACCTTTTTGTAAGGTTGAGTGGCTTTTGATAGTAAACCTGTTTTATCAGTCTAGTTTCTCTCAATACATGCTGAAGGGTTGAAACCTATTTGTCCTCCTGTCCCTTCGAAGTCACTCATTCAGCTTTCTTAAGCATAGACCTCATTTATTTTCTTGATCCCATTCAGATGTGTGTGTGTGTGTGTGTGAGAGAGAGAGAGAGAGAGAGAGAGAGAGAGAGAGGAGGGGGGGAGGGAGGGAGGGAGGGAGGGAGGGAGGGAGGGAGGGAGGGAGGGAGAGAGAGGGGGGGATAGCCACGTTTATTTAGTTATTCCCAGAACCATTTGCTCTCTATCCCTATTCTCCTATTAATATTTATCCAGGTCCATACGCTCAAATTTTGGCTTTATAGCCTAAGCTTGAGATAATGCTTTTTTTCCGTGCTGAATGTTCCTTTTTCTAACTGATGGTGTGAATCACCATTTTAAAGCACAGTTCTGAAAGCCCATTTTGAAGCATCTTGGTTCATTTTTAAATGTACCTACTACAAAGACACCTGTTCCCTCCTTTCTCTTCCCCCATCATGATTGATGCACCTGTCTTTCCACCCCTCCTCTATTCCCCTCAACTGTTCTGATTTAAACAAATCTCTCTCTACCTCTTCACTCTAAAGCGGACAAGAATGATAGAACAGCACTGCCTACAATCATATTTTGCTATTTTGCTGTTTCACTGTCTGCAGGAAGGCCGGGGTGTATGTGTGTTATACCTCTTTGGAAAATAATAAGATGGAAAGCAGAGTTCCACTATAAGATAAACTCAGGGAGTCAAATAGACAACCAGTGTCAACAAAGCCTCATTTGTAATGTGTATGAGCTTGAGATTTATCCAGTGTTACGTTTTTCCCTCCCCTTAACTTCACTGTTGGATAGGAATAGCTTTCTACAGCAGGAAGAATGCAGGGAGAGAGAGAATTACTAAAGTCAGAAGCCCGATTTCTCTATGTAAAAGTTCCTGAGGCTGCTGTTTGTATCAAAAGAAATCTGTTTGAGAAATAACTTAGAGATTAAAAAAAAACTAGGTTACTTACCTATACAAGTAGTCCTCATCAGGGGTGGGTTCCTGCCAGTTATGGTTATGGTTATGGTTTATTAAACTTGTATGCCGCCCTATTAGTTCTAACCTCTTCCATAGAAGAGGTTCCACAAATCTACAGTGCCGTTTAGAACCGGTTCCAGGTCCCTCCCCCTGCCCGTCTGCACATCATCAAGATGAAGAGGGAGAGGAGGAATTCTGGGAGTTGAAGTCCACAAGTCTTAAAGCTGTCAAGTTTAAACATCCCTGGGGTTTTTATTCTAAAGGGATAGGGGTGCAAGGGTCTTGTAACTTGACAGCTTTAAGACTTGCACACTTCAATGCCAGAGTTCCTGAGCCAACATGACTGGAGGAAGAATTCTGGGAGTTGAAGTCCACAAGTCTTAAAGCTCTCAAGTTTGAACACTCTTGGGTTTATTTTTTCTAAAGGGTTAGGGGTGGAAGGGTCTTGTAACTCAACAGCTTTAAGATTTGCACACTTCAATGCCAGAGTTCCTGAGCCAACATGATTGGAGGAGGAATTCTGGGAGTTGAAGTCCACAAGTCTTAAAGCTGTCAAGTTTGAACACCCCTGGGTTTTTTTTCCTAAAGGGATAGGGGTGCAAGGGTCTTGTAACTTGACAGCTTTAAGACTTGTGTGCTTCAAATGCCAGAGTTTCTGAGCCAACATTTTGGTTGCTAAGTAAGAGCGTTGTTAAGTGAGTTTCACCACATTTTACAGAAGAGGAAGAAAATATTTCATTATCTCAAACAGTTTAAGAACGATGTAATTTGTTTGCAAGAAACTCATATCAAGTCAACTGATCAAAAATATTTGATCAACTCAAAACTTGGTCAACATTTTGCAGCTTCTGCTATGGAAAAGAAGAATGGTATAGTTGTATACTTAAGAAAAGATATGAAAGCTGAATTAATAGAAGCAGATCCCTTCGGAAGATATATTGCTTTAGACTTAATCTTAGAAGGGAAAAAGACATTACTTTTGGGAATTTATGCTCCCAATCAACAGCAAGATAGATTCTATAGAAATCTTCATGCTAAATTAGTACAGTGGGACTATAGTTCCTGTATACTATTGGGTGACTGGAATGGAGTGATAGACACTAAGAGAGATAAGAAGATTTCCCGCCTAAATACCAAGATGCGAGCAAAGTTACCCAAATCTTTCTTTGACATTATGGATGATTTTGAATTGAGAGATATTTGGCGAGAAAGAAATGCAGAGGAATGTGACTTCACTTTCTTCTCGGACAGGCATCAATCCCTCTCAAGGATTGATTTTATTCTAACCACTAATGATTTGCTTTCTAGGGTCAAGAAAACAAAGATTGCAGCTAGGATCCTTTCGGACCATAACCCAGTTTGGATGGAGTTGGGAAGGGTAGTGCAGGCAAGAAGGTCTTGGAGATTGAACGAAAACTTATTTAGATATGAAAAGTATATTAATGATTGTAAAAAATTACTATCTGAATATTTTGTTTTGAATATGAATAAGGGTACATCTATGGAATTTGTATGGGACGCAAGCAAAGCGTATATGAGAGGAGTTTTGATGAATATAAATAAAACACATAGAAATAAGCAAGGGTTAAAACGAACAGAACTGGAAGAGGAAATTAAGAGAAAAGAGCTGGAGTTAACAATGAACCCAGACGATACAAAGGTTAAGGAAGCTATTAACATATTAAAATCTCAATTTGACATGTTGATCTCTGACCAGGTGGCTACTAATCTATTATATGCAAAACACAATACTTTTTGTAATGCAAACAAACCTGGCAGATGGTTAGCTTATCAGATTAGGAAAAAAAGGAAAACTCGAAATATATCTAAATTGATTTACAGAGGGAAGGAGGTATTTCAACAGGAAGAGATTCAAAAGGCTTTCTGGGAATTTTTTACAGAACTGTATAAAGGGGATAAAATTAATGGTTTAGACATAGACAAATATTTAGACAAAGAGAAAATACCTTCAGTTAGAGAAGAACACAGGCAAAAATTGAATCAACCAATAACCTCGGGGGAAATCCTGCAGGTAATTAAGCAATTAAAGTCAGGGAAAGCACCAGGTACAGATGGCTTGACAGCGGTTTACTATAAAAACTTACAGTTAGAAATGGTAGAACCTCTTAGAGAATTATTTAATATGATTCAAACGGAAGGTAAAGTCCCTCCATCTTGGAAGACAGCGTTTATATCTTTGATACCCAAAGAAGATCAAGATACTACTCAACCCAAGAATTATAGACCTATTTCATTACTGAATGTAGATTATAAAATTTTTACTAAAATATTAGCAAATAGGTTAATGTTGGTCACTCAACAATTGATACATACGGACCAAACAGGTTTTATACAAGGGAGGCAGATGAAAAGTAATGTTAGATTAATTATTAATGCATTAGAATATTTGGGAAAGAACAACCAGATCCCTGCTGCGTTTATATTTTTGGATGCTGAGAAGGCCTTTGATCGAGTTAACTGGCAATTTCTGTTGAAGATACTGCAAAAAATGCAGATAGGAGATAATTTTTTACAGTCAATTAAAGCAATATACCAACAGCAAACAGCACAAATCATAGTCAATGGAAGTCTAACAGACTCTTTTCAAATTGGAAAAGGTACAAGACAGGGCTGTCCTTTGTCCCCATTATTGTTTATTATAACTTTGGAAGTATTGTTGAATAAAATACGGGGCTTGGATGGTTTAAAAGGGATCAAGATTAGGCAGCAAGAATATAGAGTCCGCGCTTTTGCGGATGATTTGGTCATAATATTGGAACAACCGCAGGAATCTAGTATGGTTTTAATGAATATGATTAATCAATATGGTCAAGTGTCGGGCTTTAAAATAAACTTAGGAAAAACCAAAATATTAGCTATAAATATGAATATTAAACAAAAGGAAGAATTAGGAGTGATGCTAGGATGTGAGGTAGTTAAAAAAGTCAAATATCTTGGAGTTAACATTTTAACTTCAAATGGGAAATTATATAAGCATAATTATGAATCACTTTGGCATAGCATACAGACAGAGATGAAAAAATGGGAGAAATTGCACTTATCTTTGCTGGGTAGGATAGCGGCAGTGAAAATGAACATTTTACCAAAATTTTTATTTCTCTTCCAAATGTTACCTATACTTAAAAAAGATGCGAACCTTTTAGAATGGCAGAAGGGTATCAACAAATTTGTGTGGGCAGGAAAGAAGCCGAGGGTAAAGATGAAAATAATGCAAGATGTACGTGAGAGAGGAGGATTGAAACTACCTAATTTAAAACTATATTATGATGCAGTGGTATTATCTGTAATTAGTGATTGGATTCACTTAACCAATGATAGAATATTGAACATTGAGGGACATGATCTGGTATTTGGTTGGCATGCTTACCTGTTATTCAACAAAAAATTGGATAAGAACTTTAAAAGTCATATTTTAAGAAATGCTTTATTGCGGGTCTGGAAGAAATACCAATATAAATTAAATGACAAGATACCCATGTGGGCAATTCCTAGACACGCAATTGAAAATATGAATACAGCACAAAAACAGGACAGAATTACCTACAGACAGCTTCTTACCTCGGAAAGGGGGGTATTACAATTAAAATCTTTAGAGGTATTAAAAGAGGAGAAGGTAGTTCAAACATGGTTCCAGTATGGGCAATTACAGGCTAGGTGGAAAATAGATCAAAAATTGGTTTTATTCAAGTTGAGGATAATCTGCTTAAACAAATAAGAGATCAAAGCTTAATGCATATAAAGAGGATATATAATGTATTAATACAGATGGATTCGGAAACAGAATTAGTTAAAGATTGTATGATAAAATGGGCTCAAAATATTGAGGAACCAATAATGTTGGATACATGGGAAAGAATCTGGGTAAGAAATGTGAAATTTACACAAGCTCAAAATCTGAGAGAAAATTTTTACAAGATGTTCTATAGATGGCATTTAGATCCTAAAAAGTTGGCTTCTATGTATCCGAATGTACAGCCTAAATGTTGGAGGTGTGGTTCTCTCGATGCTACATATTATCATATATGGTGGACCTGCCAAAAGGTTAAGGCATTTTGGATAAAAATATGGTGGGTCATGCAAAATGTTTTTAAAAGAAGGATAAAGTTTAGTCCTCAGTTATTTTTACTAGGTATATGTACTGACTTTACAGTGGTAGAGACCAATTTGATTCTGCACCTGATAACTGCAGCAAGACTGTTGGTGGCGCAATATTGGAAGAAGGAAGACTTGCCTACAATTCAAGAATGGACATTGAAAGTAACAAACTTAGCTGAAATGGCTAAAATATCGGCATATCTCAAAGATCATTCAAATGAGAGATATAAACGAGACTGGAAAAAATGGATTGACTATATACAAAATAAATACGGGACTAAGAAATTCCAGTTAGCCTATGCTTAAGATCAGAAATGATTTAAACTGTTAAAAGTCAGTTCAGTAAGAAGAAGCTAAGGTCAATCTAGAATGTCATTAATTTCTTTATTTCTTTTTTCTCAATAGATTTTAGACTGTGTTAGTTAAAAATCCATACCGTGTACGGGTTCTGGGAAGTCGGGGGGGGGAAGGAGGAGGGGGTGGGGGGTGGAGGGAGGGAGGGGTACACACATCAAAAAAAAATTGTACTTCAATGTCTTAATGATTGACAAATGATGACATATTTGTGTTTTTTTTAAAGAAAAATAAAAAAGTTCTGTTAAAAAAAAAAAAAAAAGATTTGCACACTTCAATGCCAGAGTTCCTGAGCCAACATGATTGGAGGAGGAATTCTGGGAGTTGAAGTCCACAAGTCTTAAAGCTGTCAAGTTTGAACACCCCTGGGTTTTTTTTTCTAAAGGGATAGGGGTGCAAGGGTCTTGTAACTTGACAGCTTTAAGACTTGTGTGCTTCAAATGCCAGAGTTTCTGAGCCAACATTTTGGTTGCCAAGTAAGAGCATTGTTAAGTGAGTTTCACCACATTTTACAAGTTGGCCACACCCACCCAGTCACATGACTGGCACGCCACTCCCACAAAGCAGGCCACACCTACAGAAGAGGTTCTAAAAAAATTTGAAACCCACCACTGGCCCTCGTGTTACAACAGTTTGCTTAGTGACCATTCAAAGTTACACAACACTGAAAAAAGTGACTTATAACCATTTTCCACACTTATGACCATCGCAGCATCCCATGGTTATGCAACTTACATTCAAATGCTTGACGAATCGACTCACATTTATGATAGTTGCCGTGTGCCAGGGTCATGTGATCCCCTTTTGCAACCTTTTGACAAGCAAAGTTAATGGGGGAAACTAAATTCACTTAACAACCACAGTGATTCCCTTAACAAATGTGGCAAGAAAAGTCATAAAATGGGGGGAACACTCACTTAATAAATTCCTCACTTAGCAACATAAATTTTGGGCTCAAAGGATTGAGGATACCTGTATTTATACCCAAGAGTGTAGAGAAGAATAGAGAGAAAAGTGTTTTCACTTTTGCACTAGTTTGCAAAGAGAAAGGTAAGTCAACAAGGGTTTGGCCAGAAGCCTATGATTATGACACCCATTTAACACCCAAGATGAAATGTTCTTTTTAAGGTGATGGGATGGCATCTTAAGACAATGTGCATTAGCAGAAAGGCAGGAAAGAAATCCAAAATTAAAACAATAAGGCAACCAGGAAATGTTTTCTTTAAAAAAATAAAAAATGTTGAAAGAGAACACTATTAATAAATATTACTTAAACATAGAAGAGCTGACAGCCTTTGGTTGAAGGCTGGCTTTCTTCATTCCGAAGCCTGCTCCACTGCCCTCTTTCTTCATTCGTGTTTGGTTTAGTTCGTGTCTCCATAACTCTCATATGCAGCCACTGTTTGCTGTTTCCTACATTCTCCTACTCATTTATTTAATATTCAGGTTTCTCCAGCGGTATTCCAGCATTTGAAGGAGCTGCCCCAACGAAGAAGGGGGGCAAGCTATTTTACAAAGCACCAGAAGGCAAGAAAGAAGGTAACCTTGATTAGTTTTCACCAATGGATGGAAACTAATCAAGGAGAGAAGCAACCTAGAATCAAGGAGAAATTTCCTGATAATGGCCAGTGGAATGGCTTGCCTTAAGAAGTTGCAGGTGCTTCATCACTGAATGTTTTTAAGAAGAGACTGGGCAGTCACTTGTCTGAAATAATGTTGGATCTCCTACTTCAGAAGGGGCTGGACTAGAAGACCTCCAAGGTTCTATTCTATTCTATTCTATTCTATTCTATTCTATTCTATTCTATTCTATTCTATTCTATTCTATTCTATTCTATTCTATTCTATTCTATTCCATTCCATTCCATTCCATTCCATTCCATTCCATAACATTCTTTTCAACTATTTTTGTTCCTCCCCCACCCAGCCCAGCACTTTAGTCCTCTTTCTTCCATTTCCAACCAGAGGTGGGTTCCTACCAGTTCGCACCTATTCGGTAGAACCGGTTCGTCAAATCTACCGAACCAGTTAGAAGAGGTTCCACCAGTGGACCCGGAAAGCAGGCCACACCTACAGAAGAGGTTCCAAACTTTTTTGAAACCCACCACTGGTCCTTGGATATGATTATTCTACACTATCATGCTCATATTTATAAAACTCAGTGCCTCTGTGAAAGGTAAGGATGACTACTGCGTTTGTGGTGCAATCAGAACATTGCGTGTGTTGAAGTTGTTTTAACGCAAACCAAAGATGCCTTTTAAAAAACAAGTTTACATCATATTCTTATGCATGCCAGTGCTGTGTGTGGGGTAATTTAAGATGGTTCTGACAAGTGTCGTCGGCATCTTCATATCCAGTCACATGGGCGGCAAGCCACTCCCATCCGGTCACATGGGCGGCAAGCCACTCCCACAAAGGAGGCCACACCCACAGAGTAGGTTCGAACAATTTTTGAAACCCACCACTGTTTCCAACCATGATGATGTAAATAGATGGTACCATTTACTGCTCATTACGTTAACATAAAGGATAAAGAAAATCCAGGAGCTTTGATTTCCATCTAATGCATATCCATCACATTCATCTGCAAATAAGCCAACTGTCCTGTGAGCTGTACGGCATACAGATCAGTGCCCCTGTCCGTATCCATGTAGCTATTTATATCCAAAACAGAGGTGTATTATTAATTATGGATTTGCTGGGAAACATCCAGCAGTGCACATTTCAGAGAAGCACTCATCTGAATGTAGCTCCCATATAGAACGCCACTATTATTTTCTGTTCTTCTGTATTCACTTTAATCCTCTAAGGTACAAGATAGAATAATTGAAAATCTGGAAAAGCTCCCAGAGTGAGACTAAAGAAAATCAAGTATTCTGCACTGGGTTCATTGAAAAGCATATTTCATCCTGTCACAAGAATATTGTTCATAGCAGAGAAGAAAGAACAGAAGGCAGCATACTGAAAGCATGTTGCCTCTCAAGGCACTTTCGGGCCCTACCTAGGCAACAGTCTGATGAATCCTTATAGTAAAGATGCATTTCTATAGATTGACTACAAAGGTTAACTGTGCTGCACTGAATATAACATATAGTTTTGCTCATGCAGGTATAATGTTTGTCAGGTACTGCACTGCCTTCAAGGTTACAGGTGGATTTCATATACTACTGAGAGTCAGTTGTAGAGAGCAACACTGTATAAAGAGGTAACAATAGCAAACAATGTTATTCAATGATATATTATCTAAAGAGAAGCCACAAGGTAGTGGGCTTCTTTCTATCTATTAGTAGATGGGAAATGATGAAGTCGTTATGTTTTATGTTGAGTTGGGTCAGGACCAGCTCCCAATGTCAACCAGTGTCAACAAAGTGTCTTCCTGTTGCACTGATTATGATGGACCAGCATAGCAATGATTGCAAGCTTTTGGATGTAAAGGTTTGACACATAGTACTCTGAAAACAGCAACAACAACAACAACAACAACAACAACAACAACAATTGCAATACCAGGTGATAGCAGGGTCGATGAGAAGGAATATGAAATCGCGAAATACCAGGACTTGAAAATTATGGCACAAACCAGCAGTGGTAATTCCAGTGGTAATTGGCATACTGGGTGCTATTCCAAAAGCACTGGAATTACATTTAAAACAGTTAAAATTGACAAAATCACCATCAGTCAAATGCAAAAAGCCGCACTGCTTGGATCTGCACACATATTCCGAAAATACGTTACGACGTCCTAGGCCCCTGGGTGGGGCCCGACTAGTACCAATGCTGAATCCGGCGAAACAAGTCCTGGTATTTTGCGATTTTTTCATGTTCCTTTTCAGTGACCCTGCTATCACCTGGTATTGCGATGTCTATGATTGTGACCTTATTTTTCTCAACTAGTTTGATGTCTGGTGTGTTATGCACCAGTATTTTATCTGTTTGTATGCGAAAATCCCACAAGATTATTGTTATTGTTGTTGTTATTATTGTTATTGTTTTTGTTATTGTTATTGTTATTAACATGCTCTGATGCTAAGGAGTTATACTTTCCCTCCCAACCTGAAAATAACTCTGTTCCAACTGCCACTTGAATGTGGGCATGACCAGTGTGTGACTCATCCAGCCTGCGGGCTGGGAGTTTGGAGATGAGCCTGAGGGAGAGAAGGGGATAGGATATGGGAGGTTTCTGTGGGGCAAGCCTGGGGAGAGAAGGGGAGAGAAGAGGTAGTTTGGAGAGGAGCTTGAGGGAGAGAAGGGGGTAGGATAGGGGAAGCTTCTGTGGGGCAAGAGAAGGGGAGAGAAGAGGCAGATTGTAACTACTCATTAATTTTCAAGCTGTAAGTGTTGATTTATCAAGCTCAATCATATAGTTTCTTAGTGAAGCACGGGTATTCAGCTAGTTTTGAATAAAGGCAGAAATCATTATAATCTTTATTTCCAAACTGAGATGGAAAGGGGTAAAACAGAGAGAAAAAAATTGTCTGGAATTTTATTTTCAGTTAATGCTGAGGATATAACTGTTGTATAAAGTATCCTTGACATACATTTGCTGACGATCACCCTTGTTTGCTAGTTTTACAAAAAGGCAGTATACTATGACTCATTTTTAAAATGGTTCTTCACCTTATGGTTTCCATAAAAGCAAGCTCTCCATTGAAACTCTATTAAGCCATCATAATATTCTTCTCAAGGAAATGAGTTAGCAAGCAATTACTTGGAGCTGTTTTCCACTTAGGGATTCTGTTTTGTAAAGCTGAATGTTAACATTTGAATGGAATAATTACACCCTGGCTTGTAAAATGCCTCCCGAGAAACACTTTTTTAAAGAGTAAATAAACTCCCTTCCCCCTCCAAGACTAATAATCACAATAAGAAGGTTTTTTTTTTTAAAAAAAGTTCCTTGATTTGTATTACAAATAAAAATGGAAAAAACACCAATAGACTCTTCCGGAAAGAATACAATGGCATATGGAACTAGTTGCTAAAATAATTTCTACATGGTTTAGTGAAGTTTTGTTTAGCTATTTGTAATAATGAATCTCAAATTTTCACTATTAAAAAATAAAAATAATACCATGCCAAATTCTGACCACTGACTTTCAAATCATTGCCTTTCCTTAAGGAAACAAAAATTATGTCTTTCCTACCTCTTTTTCAGAATTTCCGTTGAAGTGTTTTGAGTCTCTAAATTATTTATTTATTCATTACAATATTTGTATCCTGATCTACCCACATGTCTCTATGTTGTTCACAAAACAATCCATAAAACATACTCTATAGAAGAAGTTTTCAAGCTTGGCAACTTTAAGACTTGTGGATTTCAACTCCCAGAATTCTGGGAGTCGGAGTCCAGAAGTCTTAAAGTTGCCAAGTTTGAAAACCTCTGCTCTATAGCATCTGTCCAAAACCCACAATCAGCCTCATCCAAACATTACAGCAACAACAGAAAGCAGCACAGCAGAGACCCCTTGACTTCACCACTGGTCAAGGAGGAGCTTTAAATCCAGGAGTTCCCCCCCCCCCCCCAGGTTGTGGTCCTGCCCTTTCCAGACAAATGCAACCTCATCTAAAGCCAATCAAGTGTGATGACTCCCCTGGATGCTTCCCCAGATACCTTTCCCAATGTCAACTTGGAGATGGATAAACCGGTTTTGGGCAGGTATGGAGGGGAATTGGTCAGTGGCTCCAAGCAGCCATCTGATAGGGATTTGGCTGAAGCACAGCTACAGCAGAACAGCCCTGACGCTTCAGGTGGGAAAAGTATACAGCTGCAGCCAGTCAGTGATGAGGAAGAGGAACTGCCTTCTGTACATGATCCAAGAACACATAGGGCAGAGAAAAGATAGAAGGTCATCCCAATTACATGTAAGGAGGCAGCTTTGCCCTTTTTGATGGGCTGCACCAGAAGCTGGCTATTTAGCACCAGAGACAGATAGAGGTGATGCTGGGAACAATGTGTTCATTTCCCATGTTTCTTGGTTGTTGGGATTCCTGCCTTGTTTTGGGTTGGCATTGTGCCTTGACTTGGATCATTCCTTGTGAACTCTGGGATTTTCTTGATTTGTGAACCCTCTTATATTGTGGATTTAATTTTGCTTGATAGGTTTATCTTGCTGGGAAACTTTCAAGAGCCTTGTGGATTCATCGGCCATTACTCTGTGAACCAGCTTTTGGCTCGATTTAATTGGGACAATTATGGGGTTTGGGTGAAGGGAATTGCTAGGGAATATTAATAAACTCACTAAACCTCTGTTATGTATGCATGTGAGTAAGCAGGATAGCACGCCAATAAGGATGAGCTCTACTAGAAATCTCTATAAAATATCTATCAAACAGGTTAAAAACAGTTTGAAGGAAGATCTTCCCTTCCATTACTCCCTAACAGTGAATGCACTTTAAATAAAGATTCTAGGTCAGTGGTGTAAACTCACATCATCACAGTGACAGAGCCGAGGTGGCACAGTGGTTAAATGCAGCACTGCAGGCTACTTCAGCTGACTGCAGTTCTGCAGTTCGGCTGTTCAAATCTCCCCTTCCGAGGTGGGTAAAATGAGGACCCAGATTGTTGGGGGCAATATGCTGACTCTGTAAACTGCTTAGAGAGGGCTGAAAGCCCTATGAAGCATTATATAAGTCTAACTGCTATTGTTATGTGATGTATTGGGACTCCCCCCCCCCTTGCTAACTTGGGCATGGGCATGGGTATGGCCAGCACGTGATGTATTTGACCCATGGGCCAGGAGTTTGACAAACCTGTTCTAGGTAGCATTCTGTAACTGTAGTAAATGTGTGAAATGCAATCAAATATGTCACTCTTATCACCACAATTCAAGCTTCAATTTGGATTCATATTTCTTATCTTATGCCACTGGTGCTCCAGGTATCACTTCTCCTGCCTTTTCTTTATGAGCTCTTTGGAAATCATAGAGGTCCAGAGACATATGGAGAAACTGCTTGGGTACAGTTTTGTACAGCATCTTTGCATTCTACAATTTTTAGGGCTTAACAAGATCCATGAAGAAATGACCTGAGTTTTGAGTTTGAGTTTCATTTTATTTATATGCCACCCTATTCCCGGCGGGACTCAGGGCGGCACACAAACCCAAGGAGGGGAAGGGAAACACAAAAACTACAAAAGTACAGGGCATTTAAAAACAACCAACAGCCACATGATTCGAGAGGGGAAGGGAACTCATCGACCCCAGGCCTGCCAACACAGCCAGGTTTTAACGGCTTTTCGGAAGGCCTGGAGAGAGGTGAGGGTCCGAATCTCTGCGGGGAGTTCATTCCACAGAGCCGGAGCCACCACAGAGAAGGCCCTTCCCCGGGTAGTGGCCAGATGACATTGGCTGGTAGACGGAACCCGGAGGAGGCTTACCCTGTGTGATCTAATGGGTCTTTGGGGGGTAATTGGCAGCAGGCGGTCTCTCAAGTACCCAGGTCCAATACCATGAAGGGCTTTATAAGTGACGACTAGCACCTTGAAGCGTATCCAGAGACCAATCGGTAACCAGTGCAGCTCGCGGAGGATAGGTGTAACGTGGGTGTACCGAGGTGCACCCACAATCGCTCACGCGGCTGCATTCTGGATGAGCTGAAGTCTCCGAATGGTCTTCAAGGGCTGCCCCATGTAGAGCGCATTGCAGTAGTCCAGTCTTGAGGTCAGTCTTGATCTGCCAGATCACTAGGAAACTCCTTGTACATCAGTTGAAAATCAACTGAATCTACTAGATTTCTGGGTAGAATATATTTATTAATCTTTCACTTTTGCAGATGTACTAACATCTGATTAAGTATTTGTTTATCAGCAAGTGATCTGATCATGACAAGGGGATGATGATGATGATGATGATGATGATGATGATGATGATGATGAAGCCCTCAACTTTCAGATCACACATCACACATGTGAATGAAGACTAATATTGACATTTGACCATCTGTATGAAAATGACCCAATATTACTTGAGACACATCCATATTTGCCACATAAACCTCAAAACCCTCCCAGGATTCTTTTCTTCAGCAGCTGAAGAGCATCTTCCTGTTTCCTAAACTAAAGAAGGAGGGAATTCCCTATTTTTTTCCTAATATTTTAATTGAAGGCTGGAAAACCATCATGTAAATGTTGGCTCAGGGTATTTTTATACATCTTTTAGCCACCTCATATCTAAGATATACATAGAAAGCCTGCATCTCCCATATGGGAATTTTACTTCTATTTTCTTTCTTCTCTTTTGGGGGTAAATAAAATGGAAAACAATTCTTTTCCATCAAATTGATGGAGAATGGCTAACAGAAAGGGACCAGACAGCTGTAAAGCTCACCGCAAGTAAAACAGAACAGCTGCTAGTTATTTCCAAATTGGAGGTTTTATTCCCAGTGTATTTCAGATTGTAATCCTTTATCAAGAAACACTCTTAAAATATGGTAGACTGAATGGTTCTTGGTTGGTAACATAAAATAATTCGTGTTCTGTAAAAAAAAATGCATTGGGACTAAAAATGCTCTCAGTCTGCCAGCCATATGTTAGAATGTTCTTTGATAAAAGATTACAGTCCAAAACACATTAGGAATACAACTTACTATTTGGAAATAATTAGCAGCTGCCTTGTTTTCCTGGCTTTAAGAAAAAAAATGCAGAAGACATTTCTAGCCGAGTAGCAATATTTAAGCATAACTTGTCTCAGGGCAGTCATTAAATGTGTGCGCATGAAGATATATATGCATACAGAGACCTCTAGTACCCATGGATTTCATTTACTGGTCATGACCCATTTAAAAATCTCCAGATGCTAAAATCATAATGACCAAAGAATAAAGAAGGCTTGAATAGCATTCCTATATAATGTTATTTGATTAACTGATTACTTTTGATAAAGCTGTTTAAGATAAAATCAACCAATATATTGCCATGGTCTACTGCAGTGGTGGGTGTGGCCTCCTTTGTGGAAGTGGCTTGCTGCCCATGTGACTGGATGGGAGTGGCTTGCCACCCATGTGACTGGATGGGAGTGGCTTGCCACCCATGTGACCGGATGGGAGTGGCTTGCCGCCCATGTGACCGTATATGAAGATGCCGACGACACTTGTCAGAACCATGTTAAATTACCTCACACACAGCACTGGCATGCATAAGAATGTGATGTAAACTTGTTTTTTAAAAGGCATCTTTGGTTTGCGTTAAAACAACTTCAACACACGCAATGTTCTGATTGCACCACAAACACAGTAGTCATCCTTACCTTTCACAGAGGTACTGAGTTTTATAAATATGAGTATGATAGTGTAGAATAATCATATCCAAGGACCAGTGGTGGGTTTCAAAAAAGTTTGGAACCTCTTCTGTAGGTGTGGCCTGCTTTCCGGGTCCACTGGTGGAACCTCTTCTAACCGGTTCGGTAGATTTGACGAACCGGTTCTACCGAATAGGTGCGAACTGGTAGGAACCCACCTCTGGTCTACTGAAAAGATGTTTTCATGAAATTGTGCAGTAAAGCAAACAATTGTCTCCCTCATTGTTATCTGCCCTACTGTATTGCTATGTGTTGAGGTTATTGACTGTGTATATTATTAATACATATTTATCTTAACAAAAAGGGTTCCCAAAATGCAGGTGGCAGCCTGCTAGGAAGGACACAAATGTAGGAGGTCTTGTGCATGAAAAGAAACAGAGTTGTATCTAAGGTTAGTCTTGACTTTCTGTTGGCAGGCTGGCTTGCTCATGGAAAAAAAAGGAACCAAGCTTTTGGTGAGTTCTGCCAGAGTCACTTCCTTTGCAACAGGAAAACTCAAAGAAAAGATAAAACCACTGATCCTTGCAAACAAGTATTTGGCCAGGGCAAGCCACTACAGCAACTTGGAGTGGGAGAAAAAAGTCACATATTGTAGCCTGTAACCTCTCACTTGTGGAGATGCTTCTAGTGTTGAAAGAAAAAGGGATCCGGGACAAACAGCTATTGGGGCAAGATATCTCCCCCCCTCCCATGAACTTGATCATTATCACTAGTCCTATTAAAGATTATTCTGTTGGATTCTAATTTTGGAAAGAATCATACTGGCAGCTACAGAGAAACGACTCACAGACTATCCATAACTTAAAAAACACCAGATTTGTTGTCTGGCCAAAAACATCAGATGCCAAAATGTTTTTTTTTTTTTTTTAATTGAAAATTTTTAGAAAAAACAGACTTTTACAAATGTTTACCTCCCCCCCTCCAACCTCCCCCCTACTTCCCAGAACAAATACAGAATATAAATCTTTAACAAAGATGTTCTAAAATAAACTTAAAGAAAGTTAGTATCATCTTTCATTTGAGCTTTAACTCCTCTTTGCTAGGCTAGCTCTAAACAGATTATGTCATTTCTTGTTTCTTCAGTCATAAACTATCTGGAATTTCTTAGTCCCATATTTATTTTGAATATAGTCAATCCATCTTCTCCACTCCAGTTTATATCTCTCATTTGAGTGATCCTTGAGATATGCTGATATTTTAGCCATCTCTGCTAAGTTTGTTACTTTTAATGTCCATTCTTGAATAGTAGGCAAATCTTCCTTCTTCCAGTATTGCGCCACCAACAATCTTGCTGCCATTATTAAATACAAAATCAAATTAGTCTCTATAACAGTACAATCAGTAGTTATACCTAACAAGAATATCTGAGGGATAAACCTTATCCTTTTTTAAAGAACATTTTGCATAATCCACCATATTTTTATCCAAAATGCTTTTATTGACATGTATTAATAGCAGACACAATGTGGTTCCTCCAGGGCCACAAGGTCTTTGTTACAGCTACCAGAGGTTCCTATAGTGGCAAATGGTTGCAAATAGTTAGGAAAAAGAAGTTGGTATTACCTGGTCATTCACATCAATGATTCAAAGAAACTTAAACAGGGCTATGCATGCAAAACTGAAGTGCTCCCATCCTATCCTGCTCCCATCCTATCTATTCTCAATCATCCAAGTCATGGTTGTCCCAAAGGTGCTTTTTCCAAAAGGTAACTGGACTTTTTTTTCTTCTTTTCTTTGAAAATGTTTTGCTTTTCAACCAAGAAGCTTCTTCAGTTCTGTTCAGTTCAGTTTTTCTTCAGTTGCTCCCATCTTCAATTCCCCAGTTGCTCAATTTATGAATTGAGATGACAAAGTAGGGAACAATGAATTGAGACACAATAAAATAGGGAACATAAGATCAAATAGAGTTTTCATAACAGGAAGTGGGGAGCAAAGCCTCTTTTAATGAGATACATATTTGAATAATTTCATCAAATATTCAAAATGACGTGTGTTTCAAAATTTGCTTCAGCTCTATTACAGCAAATCATATTGGACTTATCCATATGAAACAGGAAGAAAAGCCTTGATGAGTTTTGATCAATGACAAAAACTATTTGCCAAATTATCCAAATCCAGTACTTATATTTTTAGTTTTTTATAGGAAGGGTCCCAAAAACCTAGTTATCATTTTAAGAAGTCACAGTAACAGAAAGATTGATAAGGCCTACCTTAAACACAACTATTAGTTCCCCCCTCTTTCTCTCTTTCTCTTTCTCTTTCTCTTTCTCTTTCTCTTTCTCTTTCTCTTTCTCTTTCTTTCTCTCTCTCTCTCTCTCTTTCTCTCTGTGTGTATAAAGAGACAGAGAAAGGGAGACCCATAAAGAGAGAAAATACATAAATTTCTGCCACTGTAACTATTGTAGCTGCTTGGTTTCACGTACAACTTATGTCATGTGTTTATGTGAAGCAATGAATGGGCATGCATTAAAATTTGAGTACCTGAAACTTCCTCACAATAAGCCATAAAGCCAGAAGGATTTGTCCTGGTAGATTTCATCTTATACAGCACATGGAAAGTACTACAATAAAACTTCTAAGAAGATACATCAAAAGATGGATCTTAAAACAAATGATGGTTCCCATGAGAACTGGATCAACAGCTAGCTTTCAAATGGAAAAGTACTGGGAGGCATGAGATGAATATCAAGTTGGAATTGACCAAGTCTCGTTGGAAGTTATTGTTCTGATTTCAGAATATGTGCTGCCAAGATTATAAAAATCATGGGAACTTTAGTACATCAGAGTCATCATTTAGACTTATTTCTCTGCCTCAGTTCTTCCAAAACTAAAGCTTATTGGGGCTAGTTATGTATTTAGAAAGATAGTGGGATGCTGAGTGAAGTCCATAATTCATCAAATGAACAATTACAGTTATAAACCTACATTATTTTATGTATTACATATCACTAACTAAGAATCCCGTCATACTTAGATCTATCCATTGCAAGGGGGGGGGATGGGAGATGCGCCAAAAGAAAAACAGAATGTTCCAAAACTAGTTGACTTCCTCATGCAAAATTTTGCACACCACCAATTTTGAGATGCGCCCCCCCACAAAAAAGAAATGTTGACAATTCATGCTCAAATTAGATTTTTTTTCTTCTCTTTTCCTACCTTATTTTTTTTTTTTTGAAAGGAGAAGAAGTGGAAAAAATGGCCATAGAAAAGTGTCAGTTCCTTCCCATGGGCTTTTAAAAATCAGACAGATACTGAATTGCTTTTTTCCTTTATTTTTCATTTCATTTAGGCAGCCTGCACATGCATGGACACACACAGGCACACATCCTCCATGTGTCTCCGGGGGACTGGCCTTAATTGGATCTAGTGAACAAGCTGAAAAAAGAGGCCTGATTTAAATATTTATAAGAAATACATAACTTCCAACTGCAGATTCAGTGCTCACAAGATACTGTCTCTCCCGAGTTTGCAAACAACAGACAGACATATAAAACTGACCCAGTCTTAGTAGCTGTATATATACAGATTAGGAACTCCCAAACAAGTTACAAATACACAATGACAATGTAATTTGATGGGGAAAAAATAATGCTATTGATTTGAACTTCTGATAGAATAGAATAGAATAGAATTTTATTATTTGTATGCCGCCCTTCTCCGGGAGGACTCAGGGCGGCGAACAATTCAAGGGGGAAAAAGGGGAACATAAAAAACGAAATACAAATAATAAAAGTAGACAACAGTCGCACAACCATACATGTTGAGAGGGGAGGGAACTCATCACCCCCAGGCCTGCCGGCAAAGCCAGGTTTTGATGGCTTTTCGGAAGGCCTGGAGAGAGGTGAGGGTCCGAATCCCTGCGGGGAGTTCATTCCAGAGGGCCGGAGCTGCCACAGAGAAGGCCCTCCCCCGGGTAGTAGCCAGGTGGCATTGGCTGGTAGATGGCACCCGGAGGAGGCCAACCCTGTGAGATCTAATGGGTCTATGGGAGGTAATTGGCAGCAGGTGGTCTCTCAAGTACCCAGATCCAATACCAGACTGATCAAGACCAGACTGAATGAATGAAAATAAAAGAAAAACTTCCTGCAGTTAAATGTTGTATGGAAGAAGATTTAAAGTTAAACATCAGGGCAATCTTCATGCACTGTACAAAGATTCAACAAATATAAACATTGCACCATGCTTGTCATTCCTCCCTTCTGAACATTGCTGGTAAACTTTTCACAGATGGAAATATTAAAATCCTATATTGCTCTCTAAATTATCAGTATTTTATGAATCACTAAGATAAAATGCCAAAAGGACACATCCAGATATATTTACCTAAAAGTAATTAAATGCCATTTAGATCAATGTGACATGTTTGTGAGTAAGCGTGGTATAAAATCAAGCCATAAACATATTTTTATACAGCTACTTTTTTGTTGCAGGGAATTCTGAGTCATTTCTCATTTCCTAAACAGCATTTTCTTAGAGTAGGCAAGATGCATGTTTTCCGAACTCCAAATATAATAATAGTATGAAAGTCAGGATTTTAAGTGTTCCAATTACATTACTTTGAAAATGGGGGGGATTGTCCATATCAGTGATGGCAAATGTTTTCTGCTCGGATGCCAAAAGGGTGCATGCACAATAGCGCGTGCATGTGTGCCCACACCCATAATGCAATGCTCTCCCCTGACATATGCACGCATAGCACCCCACACTCCCCCGCGCACTGGCCAGCTGATTTTTGGCCTTCTGGAAGGTAGGGGGAGGGCGTTTTCACCCTCCCCAGGCTTCAGGAAAGCCTCTGGAGCCTGGGGAGGGCAAAAATTTGGATTTGGATTTAGATTTATTACATTTATATGCCGCCCTTTTCCCCGAAGGGGACTCAGGGTGGCTCACAATTCAATCAGGGAATGGGGGTACAGACAGGGGAATAAAAAGACGAGACATAGTAATACAAAATTTAAAAACACACAACAACCATACCATTCGAGAAGGGGGGCAAAAACTCTTTAGCCCCAGGCCTGTCGGAACAGCCAGGTTTTAAGGGCTTTGCGGAAGGCCTGGAGGGTGGTGAGGGTTCGAATCCCCACAGGGAGCTTCTTCTAGAGGGTCGGAGCAGCCACAGAGAAGGCTCTCCTCCGGGTAGTCTCCAGTCGGCATTGGCCGGCGGATGGAATTCGGAGGAGGCCTAATCTGTTGGAAGTTCGGAAGTGAACTTCTGGTAAACCCGTTGGGCCCATTTCTGACATCCACGGGCTCTGGAGGCTTTTCTGAAGCCTGAGGAGGGTGAAAACAGCCTCCCTTGCTCTCTGGAAGGCATACAATCAGCTGTCCAGTGCATGCATGCATACTGGAGCTGACATAGGGCAATGTGCCCTCATGTGCCCTCAGATATGGTCCCATGTGCAATCTTTAGCATGCATGCCATAGGTTCGCCATCACAGTGCTAGGTTGAAATCAGGGACTCTGCCTCTGTTGTTGAGAAAGTGGTGTGGAACCCATCCTGACTCCTTCTGTGGATTTTGTTTTTAAAATTAATGCTTCCTTTCAAAAAAACCCTTCCTAAAAAAACGAACAACATTCTAAAAAAAAATTAAAAAGTTGGTGTGGTGACTCAGTGGTTAAAAATACTAAATTTGTTAGGTGGAAAGGTGACAGCCCAGTGCTTCACAACAGGGTGAGCTAAACATTACCAACAGGCTGAAAGTATGCAAATGAGAGTAGATAAACAGGTACCACTTCAGTGGGAAGGTAACAATGTTCCATGTCCCTCAGGATATAGTCCTGCTGGCCACATGCCATGGAAGCATCTTTGGACAATGCTGACTTCCTGGCTAAGAAACAGAGATGAACCCCCACCCCTAGAGTCATAGATGCCTGGAAAGGGGAAACCTTTATTTTTACCTTTAAAAAGCAAGAAAAAAAACTATAAACAAAAACAAGTTGAGGGGTGGGATCAGGGAGAGACTGATTTCTTATTTTCAAATACTGCAAAGTTACGTGTCCAGCTAGCACTAATGTCAAGTCCTCAGAATACAACTGATTCTGGAATCCTGTGCACAAAAATTAATAGCTATCATTTAAAATGTTTATGCACTGCACGGATATGCCACAGCTGTCATTAATAACCAGATTCAATCACCACAATAAATTCTAGAATAAAGTTGGAAGCTACTTGTGTTGGGTTGTAAGGGGCAAAAAGAGATAATTTTAATAATAAAATGTAAGGATGGTTGGATCATTCATGAGCAGGGGATCCGCTAATTGTAATTTCCTATCCTCAAGCACAGAACTGAATAACTGAATAATAGTTATAATAATAATTGTTTGAACTATCAGGAAATCTCTCTTTTTTGTTCTAGGTTGGTTCTCTCCTTAATTAGTTCCCATCTATTGCTTCTTTCTCTGCCTTCAGGAGCTTGGAAAAATAAATTGACACACTCTCCCTTGTGGCAGCCCTTCAAACATTGGAACACTGCTGTTATGTCACTCCGATCCCTTTTTTTTCATTAGATGTATCCATTTCCTGCAACCATTTTTCATGCGTTTTAGCCTGATTTCCCATTGTCAGTGTTATTTTAGTTGGTAGAAGGAATTGTGAAGTCAACGATCCACAAACAGCTGTTGTAAACAGAAAAGGCTGAGTTTTGTAGGTCTCACCTAAAACAAAATAACCCAACAGATACTTTAGTTTTATATAAAAAAAGGCAAACAGACATATCAGCAAAAGAGCAGAACCTACTAGGAGAAATTTCTAGATTAAATAAGTAGTAGTCATTCTCATATATGTCTCGCCACTCTTGTTCCTAGGAAACGCTTTATACTTGACAGTGCAACCATTAAGTCTTCATTACTATAGGATGTAGAAGATGAAGTGAACCTTAAGATGACCCTTTTTAAACAGATTATGAGCTACTTCTATTGATGTGTTAGAGCTCTGTTCTTCCTTAGGCTTGCACAGATGGCTATTTTTTCCTTGAAAAAGAAATAAATGGAAGTATTAGAACAAGGCATTTTCTTTCTCTCTTTCCTACTGTGTAACTAATGTACCCTTTTGATTTCCAATGTATGAAAGTCCTTTGGGAAGTTTAAAACAGAGCTTTTGTTGCACAGAACTATCAGACCATATTGGCCTTCAAGGTTAGTGAGAAATTGTTTCCCCACAGCATTTCTGTTGTATCCTTCTGCTGCTCCTTATGACCTGGGTTACTAAATTTTACTTTAGGGGACTCTGTGCAGGATAATTTGTGTCTCATGGTTTCCAATCCGATGCTGAATATAAATGATAAGGATATATTGTTAAAAAGTTATAAAAGGTGGTTGGGGGAAGCATGGTTTAAAGGTAAAGGTTCCCCTTGCACATATGTGCTAGTCATTCCCAACTCTAGGGGGACCGCCTTCTGCCGATTACCTCCCACAGACCCATTCGATCCCACAGATTAGGCCTCCTCTGTATTCCATCTGCCAGCCAATGTCGGCTGGCGACTACTCGGAGGAGGGCCTTCTCTGTGGCTGCTCCGGCCCTTTGGAATGAGCTCCCCATGGAGATTCGGACCCTCTCCACCCTTCAGGCCTTCCGGGCGGCCGTGAAGACCTGGCTGTCCCAACAAGCCTGGGGTTGATTTCCTCCCCCACTCGAATTTGCTGTGTCTGTTGTGCTTTTAAGTTGTTCGTATTGCCTGATTGTTTCTGTCTTACTTTTTGTAATTTCCCCTCCCTTGGCTTTTGTTCAGCCACCCTGAGTCCCTTCGGGGAATAGGGCAGCCTACAAATTGAATAAACTCCAACTCCAAGTACTCATCTCCGTTTTGAAGCGCTGTCTGAAGATGTCTCTGTGGTCATGTGGCCAGCATGACTAAATGCCGAAGGCGCATGGAACATTGTTACCTTCCCACCAAGGTGGTCCCTATTTTCTACTTGCATTTTTACATGCTTTAGAACTGCTAGGTTGGCAGAAGCTGGGACAAGTAACGGGAGTTCACTCCATTATGTGGCACTAGGGATTTGAACTGCCGAACTGCTGACCTTTCTGATCGACAAGCTAAGTGTCTTAGCCACTGAACCACCGCATCCCAAGCTTGGTTTAAATATGGCTTATTGATTATCAAAAGAATACGTACCTTTCAATTAAAAGGAAAAGAAAAGCAAATCAATCATTACCTGTTTTTTAGGAATAGAGAGCAGGGACATAAGAATTTCTTTTTATCACAGATGTCAATATCTGGTTCATCTTCAGATTGTGGGGTAGGAACTCAGTTTCACTAGAATAGAAATTAGTTCAAGTGGAAACTCACTAATTTTTTTAATGAAGAGTAAATCTTAACTTTGTATTCTTCAGGTGATGGTCTTACTTGCAAATAGTAGGACTTCTTTTCACCCCTCCTTTCATCCAAAGTCAAATGTGATTTGAATATAAATATTATTTACATTAAATGTCCATATAATTCAGGAATAAGTCCATTAAATGCAGTGGGCTTTTATTAACAGAAGTGTTTATATAGGATTGCAGTGCCTTGGTGCCTCTTGGTGAATGCTTGTGCTAGAGAAGCAAAACAATTTCAAACAATTTCAAGCAATTATGCAGTAGTTCTGCTTTGTTGGCTTCCTTGTCTTAAGCTGTTTTCTTGGGAATTTAGTGAGCTTCTGTCTGGAACTACTGGAATGTTGATCCTGGCTTCATTCAGATGACTTTATTTCAATGATTAATGGAAGGAAGAATGGGTTCGGGATAATGTATGTTCAACAACCAATGACATATCACCTCTATTCATGTTATTGCCTCATAGATCTTTAGAGAAAAAGTATTCTTCACCTAAACTATTGAGCACATCCTAACTTTTTTAGATGGGCTTGTTACTCTGTTGGGAAAACTGAAACGACCAAAGGAAATTGAGATTCTGGAATCATTTTATGGTGATTTGTAGTTTACAGTTCCTGAATCTCTGTAAGAGGGTTCAGACTAAAGCATTCATAAAAGGTTTGAAGCACTCTAATAATTTCAAATCGCTTTGCACAGTGGAGAGCCATTTAAAACTGTTTGAAGTACTTTAATATTTTTGTCATAAGTGCATCAGTTTGGAAAGAAGTCAAGCTGCATACTCTTTGAATCATTCAAGAAATCCTGAATGTAAAAACTGGGAGATAAAATGAAAAAAAAATAGCATAAATGTGTGTGTGAGTGTATGTAGATATGGATGAAAAGATAATACCACCATGCAAAAAAACTTTAAAGCTACTGGCAGAGAAGAGATAGGAGAAGTAAAACCTAGAGTAGTTTAGATGATAAAATAAGATTGCTTAGCAATAGCAATAGTGCTTAGACTTAAATACTGCTTCACAGTGCTTTTACAGCCTTCTCTAAGCAATTTACAGAGTCAGCCTATTGCCCCCAACAATCTGGGTCCTCATTTCACCCACCTCGGAAGGATGGAAGGCTGAGTCAACCTTGAGCCGGTGAGATTAGAACCGCTGAACTGCAGATAACAGTCAGCTGAAGTGGCCTGCAGTACTGCACCCTAACCACTGTTTCACCATTGGTTTATAGCCAACAATATCTTTACGATGTAATGAAGGACATTGAATAGAAATACTGTATTTATTGCTTACTGACAATGGTGAGCAAAGAGATGAAATGGGGCTTATTTGGAAAACTTCTTCAAAGTGCTAGTAATTTCTAGCTTGGTATTGAAACCCTTCCCCCTGTTTTTTTTTTAAAGGCAATGAGTGAAAATAGTAATAATTGTGACATTGTTTTCATATTAGGAGGGAAATCCTATGGAATTTCGACAAATTAAGATGAGATGGGATCTCCGTTAATGTTGCTATTTCCTGGTAAACCAGACAGGAAACATAACTAAATTAACTAAATCTACCTTACTGTAAAGCTACATTAACAGAATATTGCAAGTCAGAAGTTAACACTTCCACTCACCACTTTTAACTGCTAGACCCATTAGGGCAGGTCATTTCTAAGTTTCTTTCTTTCATTATAACCAGTGGAGGGCTCCTGCCTTTCTTCTCAGATGTTACATCTTTTCTCGTTTCCACCACAAATCCGCAAAGCCCTTCTGCGCGGAGACATAAGCGTGAAGACTAAATCGCGCCGTTCTAAGCGCTAAGGAAAAACGCGACCCTACCGCGATGACATAATCGCGGAGGGCAAAATCGCGCATTCCCAAGCACTCACTACCCTAAACCTAACCCTAAACCTAACCCTAACCTTAAACCTAACCCTAACCCTAACCCTAACCCTAACCCTAACCCTAAACCTAAACCTAAACCTAACTCTAAACCTAACCCTAAACCTAACCCTAAACCTAACCCTAACCCTAACCCTAACCCTAACCCTAACCCTAACCCTAACCCTAACCCTAAACCTAACCCTAAACCTAACCCTAAACCTAACCCTAAACCTAACCCTAAAACAAACCCTAAAACAAACCCTAAAACAAACCCCTAAACCTAATCCTAACGCTTACCTTAAATGAAGTTGGCTTTCTGCCGCAGCGCCATTTTAAAGCGCCCTTATGTTGCCGCGCTGTTGTCGTGGCGGTGATGACGCGCAGTGATGACATCGCAGCTTTAGCGCCACGATTTTATCGCCGCGATTTTGACCAGCGCGGTTTTGTCGTGCCACGCTTTTCTCTGCTCTATGGAATAGAGTAGAAAGTTGGTCTCTGATAGAAAGTCACTTGAAGATACTAGAAGCATTTGAAATGTGGATTTACAGGCAGCTGTTACGTATAAGTTGGGTTGACAAAATCAGAAATGAGGACATGATAAGCAGCATGGGAAAGCCCAAGGAAATCATCAAAACCATACAAAAACGAAAGTTAGAATATTTTGGACATGTGATGAAAAATACAGCATCCTTCACTTAATCCTCCAGGGAAAGAATGAAGGCAAACGAGGTCCAAGCAGAAGAAGAACATTATGGCTTCACACTCTAAGGGACTGGTTTGGACAGAACTCAGTAGCACTTTTTTTGTGTGGGATTGTCAACATGATTGCCAACGCCCAATGATTGATACGGCACAAGAAGAAGAAACCTTTCTTATCTGATGGTTTCCTAAGCAGCATCCCTTCTCCCATTTCCTTGAGGTTATTCATACATTCCATTACACTTATTTTAGTTCTGAGGTGGCCAATGTCCTCTTTTTATTACACAGCCTTACTGCCTTCTCTTGTTTCCATTAAATCAATGGCACTATCATAACAGAAAGGTTTTTTTCCCCCTCACATAGCAGAGAGTAAGGAACTGTACGTGGATGATTTGATACATAACAGAGGATTAAAAAAAAAATTCTGGAAACTGGAAGATATTTATTGGTTAAATTTTATATCTTCTGCTTCCTATAGGTGTGTGAATACTTCCCACAGAGTGAGAAGACATAGCTCTTCCTACTTTTCTGACAGCAGTAGCCTTTTGGACAAGGGTTGAGCTGAGAAAGTAATCAATTCAAATGCAATCACAGCCAGAAGGAAGAAGCAAATTGTTAAAGATCAGGCTCACACGAACCTCTTCAGCTAATAGGCTAATGGCATAACTTACGTTATCACTGTTAAACTGGGCAGTGGAGCTCACCTGGGTGATGGTTTGTATGCCCGCAGAGATGGCTCCATGTATTGTAGAAAAGACGGGACACAAAAGCCAGCTCTTCAGAGAAGGAAATGTTTATTGCGCAGGTTCAGAAAGAATGGCCTGAACAATGAGTGAAAGTCAGGAAATTCCTTATATAGTTTATCGCTTTCAGTTAAAGCCATCTGTTAGTTTTGGAAACACCCCTCAAATTTGCCCTTGAGTTACAGCAATATTATGTTTACAGGATGTCATAATACATAAGTCAGCCAACAGACAGACATAGCATGTATTTTGAGTAACTAATAACATGTGTCTACCAAACAGATTTACAGCCAAGCCAGCAAATGGGCTGAAATAGATGCTTCGCTTCAGCATATTTCATGTGCAGACTTCCTTCTAACCCGTGTCTAACCACACTATGTCCTAAAAACAAACCTTGCAATTTATATATGAACAGTTAGAGCTTAATATCATGAAACCTTAGTTTGGTTCAGGCTTGAGGCCTACCTTGGTTCAACCTACCACCTTACATGTGCCACCAATGGCACATGTGCTATAGGTTCACTATCAAGGGCTTGTAGCATAGGAAGCATCAAAAACCATTGGTCCATTTAGCTCAGAACTGTACAGAAGAGGTTGTCAACTTGTGGCTTTCCAGTTTGGCTGCAACTCCCATCATTAGTGGTCACATATGGCCACTTGGAATTCAGCATCATATCTGGAGGGCTCTATGTTGCCCTTTCACAAATTGGCCAGATTCTTCTTAAGCAACCAAAAACTAAATCTGGGACCCACCTTTATAAGAACTATCTCTAATAGCTTATCACTACTAGCAGAACAAAAGGCGACTGCTCAGGTAATGGCTATGAGGGAGTATGCCCATCAGGAACCTGAATATACCACCCTTCAGCCTGAACCAAATTATGTGACTCTTCTTGCAGGTGAAGATGAGTCACAAAGGGGGGACTAAGGTGGCAGGCTGAACCGAAGTCGGCCCCAAGCCTGAACCAAACTAGGGTTTCACGATATTAAGCTTAAACTGTTCATATAAAAATTGCAAAGCTTGCTTTTAGGATATAGTGTGGTTAAGACATGAGTTATCAAATCAGCAGAGAGGAAG
The DNA here is from genome assembly GCF_009769535.1 of Thamnophis elegans. Lineage (NCBI taxonomy): Eukaryota > Metazoa > Chordata > Lepidosauria > Squamata > Natricidae > Thamnophis > Thamnophis elegans. The sequence goes on along the minus strand of NC_045541.1, from coordinate 12,937,237 downwards.
TCTGCACACAAAATACGCTGAAGTAGGGAATCTATTTTAGCCCATCTGCCTGCTTGGCCGTTAACTTGTTTATTAGACATATATTGTTAGTTCCTCAAAATACTAGATGTGCATGTCCGTTGGCTGACCCATGTATTATGACATCCTGTAGACATAATATTTCTGTAACTCAAGGGCAAATCCTGAGAGGTGTTTCCAAAACTAACAGATGGCTTATGGATGGATGTGGTGATCGCGTCATCACCACTATATTAGGAAGTTCCTGAATCCCACTCCGGGTTCAGGCCATTTACTCTTTGCTTTGAACCTGCGCAAATAAACTTTTCCTTCTCTAAAGAGCTGGCTTGTGTCTCGTCATTTCCTACAACATCTACATCCCAAACCAATGCTTTTTAAAATATGATCTGCACACAGCTTGTTGAATTTCTTTTAAAGATATTTTCTTTGAAGACCACATCTCTCTACTTTGCAAATTAAGTAGAGCTTTGCATTATGGGAGGCAGATGCTGCTGTTGAGTAAACAGCAGCCCACCTTTTCAATCTTCATCCCCTTCCGAGATTCTGAAAAATAAAACAATAGCACCATGTCCAATGCTTCGTCATTCCCCCTTCACCTCATTGGATTCCATTTATGATTAGGATTAAGATAGACCCACAATTTGTCTGCTATTGAGCTTTAGTAGGGGTTAAGAAGGAAGGACGTTCAGACTGGCTGCTGTTTTGGTAGCAACCATGGATTGTCTATGTGCCAATATTAAGTTCTGCCCCTGGAGAGTAAGGGAAATCAAATGCAGCTGCATGAAACAGCTTCCTGACATTCCTGTTCTCTCATATTGCACTCAAAATCTGCCATCTTAATCAACTAAAAGCAACACAACCAGATCATTTAATTAAATCATTTAATACAATTAATTGCAATGAACTCTTGTTCATTAGCAGTGAAGTGGAATGATTAAAAACAGAAAATTTTGCTGATGTGGGGGTTATCATCCAATATCCAGACTTCACATGTATATAACAAACAGTGTTATACAAAGACTGCTTGTCTCCTTGTGGGGCCTGATCCAGCTCTTGTTTAGGTAGCAAGGGCTAAGGGGTGGTACACTCTGCAACTTGCTCTCAGCTCTGATACTGGAAGAAATGATTTCCTCCTTATTTGGCACGGAAGTTGCTCTGCCTTGTCAATTGACCTTTTGCTGCTGCCTATCAGAAGGGAGATATTTTTTTCAGGAATGTTAGGTGATTATCGCAAAAAGAAGCACATCAAATTGCACAGAAGTTGATCTTGATCTTCTAGAGGTTTTCCAGTTCAACTGTCTCAAAGTTTGGTTTACTAAATCACCCATGTCTTTCTTGATTTTTACCAGATAAAATTTATAGGAAACCACTAGACCATTGTGAGGGAATAAAATATTCCTGATTTCATAGAAATCAGTGCAGAGTTCTTAAACTATAGCAATCACCTTCATATACTCCTTCTGTTAATCCTTTTTTAGAGTGGGGGAAGTATTTGATTAAATCACTTTATACATGTATTAGTACATCCCTCTGTTTATGTTGATACTGTAGTTAGGGGCTATTATTGGATAGATAGAAGATAGTTGTAGCTCAGGGAGGAAACTGAGACAGTCTAATTCTCTCCCTCTCCCTCTCCCTCTCCCTCTCCCCCCCCCCTCTCTCTCTCCACACACACACAAAACATACACACACAAACATTCTCCAGCAAAGGAGCTAGGACTTGAGAAGATTAGGCTTACAAACTCAAAAGACAAGTCTCACCAAATTATTTATAAATTAACATAGAAAGAATTGAAGCTAATTAATGAAACATTTGGGATAAACAAGAAAGGAAAACAGGAAAAAGAGATAACTTAGAAATATTGTGGCTTTTAAACAAAATAAAAGATTCAGAAATAACAGTATTGTGAAGAAAAAACGCTATAAGGGAAGAGAAGAATGAAAAATCAGAGGACACATTTGTTTATTTATGAAATAAACTTTTGACTAACTACTTACAATTCAAACTGCATCTTGAAGTAATTTACAAGAAATTTGTTTTTAAATGAAGAGGATCAAAAATGGACTGCCTAAAGAACAACGTGGTGCAAGATGATTTTTCTATTTTTCTTTCTATTTTCCTTAGAAGGTGCAAATGGTTGCAAAGGTCCATTTATTTTTGGGACCAATTATCAATCTCCTGTTTTCCCCTCCCCTCCATAACACCACAGAACTGAGCACTTCATTGTGCTTGTTAAATATCCCTTTGGCCTCCCAAACCAACAGTGGAGATGGACCTTTAACATGGATTTTGAGTGAGTGAGATCAGTGAGTTGAAGAGTATCCTGAATTGTTCCATTCTGTTCTATAGACTTCTTGCCAAGTGAGTTAAAACCTGGCCCTAAGCAGCAAAGCTGGTGAACAGACCTGAGATGAAAGGACCAATTTTTAATAAATTGTTTGCACGGGCATCATTTCCGCTGAGATTTGGACATCAAAGGTTACTTTGTGCATAGTGAGAGTTATCATAACTTTACAGTACAGCATGATCAGAGTGAGACTAAGGCCGAATAGGCTCTGGATTAGGGTGCCAATCAGCAGTGGGTTTCAATTTTGTTACCACTGGTTTGTCGCACTTCCATGCATGCACTTTGCTCATGCGTGCACCTTCCGCGCATGAGCCCAGCCTAAAAGATGTGTCTAAATAGGACAGCATAGAGCTGGGGTGGGTAAGGGGGCCTGTCTGTGATGTCTGCTACCGGTTGAATACCACCTCTAGATAGTTTCATTGGGGAGCAGGTGGTGCCATCATATGAAGCCTATGGTGGCGCATTCTATGCTCTTGAGCTGGCCCTGAAGTCCCGCTACCATATATGAATTCTTGGTCATTAGCAGTGAAGTGGAATGATTAAAAACTGAAATTTCTACTGATGTGGGGGGTTATAATGCAGTAATATAGCACCATCTTTTCTCTTGCCTTCTGACTTACCAATAAAATTGTGAAATTTCAGCATAATGCAAGTACATCCAGTGTAATCTTAACTAAATAAATGCCCGAGAATTGAAGAGGGTCATGATGAAAGAAATGTCCTTCTGGGTTCGGCTCCAAGTGGGGAAAAAGACATTGGAGACATGGAGGCTCATGGAAAGATGGTTTATTGCTGGAACAGGATCACATGGCTTGAGCCCTGAACAGAAAAGGTGATCACATGCTTCAATGTTGGTGGAGAAGAAGAGAAGGGCCGAGGGAGGGGCTTGCTAGGCTTTTTATAACCTGTTCAGTCCCACCTCTCTGTTTCCTGTTCCTGTGTAAGAAATGTATTCTGATTGGTTGTCAGACTCCCATGGGCCCATGCAGGGGCAACTCTCTAGGCTGTGTTTTGAATCCAGGTTTGGTTGAGTTCTCACATGCCGTGTGGTCAATTGGGGCCAATATTATCATGCTTTAATCCCATCCCCCTGCAGCTGAAGTGGAGAAGCCTTTATTATGTAAAGTGGACTAGCTTGGCCTTCTTAATGGCCCTTTGACAAAGTGGGGATGGGCAGGAAGCTACAGGCAGCTATTCTGTCTCTTAAAACATGTTTCTTTCTTTTCACATCCAGAGAAATATTCTGCCTTTTCAATATGTCCTATTTTTCTGGGAGAGGGCTGGGTGGTAACTTCCTACAGTCATTTTATTTAGTAGCCATGATTTCTTACACCTGGGGGAGCCCAAAGCAAGCATCTCAGGAATAAGCAAAATTTATAAGGGATATGATCAAAGAAAAACAGAGTATGTACACAATATAATGAAACAAAAAAAAATTATAACACAGGAATGGGAGATAAGATCAGGAATGTTCTCAGGTTACAAGAGGAAACAAAAGACTTGCATCCTTGATTATAGGCACTGTAAGTGCTCTATTGTTAGGCTATCAAGTTTGTAAATGGCCTCCTTCACTACAATTGCAGAAGAAAGGAGAAGAGGCTAACATTCCAATTTCTCAGCAATTCCCAAGGACACCAAAGTAGGTCATAAATTCTAAAGTTATGTAGGTTCCATTGACAAGAACCTATTGATCTTTAATTACATAGAGGCCTGCAATTATATTTAGCTGGGGGTTTCTACAAGATATAAACATCGATTAAATTGTAGGGAGAGAGCATAAAGTATACGTAAATATGCAATCAAAGGGATACAGAGTTCTATATGGGCTATATATCAAAAAGACATGCAAAGCTTTTATTGCATGTTCTGTGAATTATCATTGTTATAAACAGCTCTATAAAATCCTACTCCAGGAGTATACAGTGATACACAATAGGAGCAGTCAGGGCTTCAAAATTAATTTCTACTACTTTCCTATTTTCATCACAAAATGCTAAACAAATACATAATCCTTTGCCACTAAAGGCTGTGAAATAGATATGAGCATAAGCAGAGGAACAAGTCTTAGGCCTGAGTTCTTTTAATACCATTTGAATAATTTCGTGGTTAGTAGCTTTAACAACTGTAGAGTATTAGAGGCTATCGGCACTGGTTCCTCTCTGCCTGTACATTATGAGGACGATCTATTCAGGTTTTAGAAATTGAATGCGGACCTTAGCAAATGATACAAGTGCATCCATACTTTTTCTTTAATCACAACTTTATTATTGCTGGAAAATCAATCCAGCTGTCAATATTAAAGACAACCCCAATCTAAACAGAGTTAAATGTCATGGCCCAGCAGGAGCCGTTGGAGCTGCCACCAGACTCCAACAGCGAGGGGCCCTATGAGTCGGCTCTGGAGGATGTGGAGGACCCTGGACAGGGCACAGAGAGTCTGGTTGGCCACCAGGAGGCACCTGAGGCTTGGACCAATGGGGAGGAGACAAGGGAGAGTGAGCCGGATGCCAGTAGTGAGTTGTTCCTGGATGCATGGCATCGAAGAGCTAATAGGCGTCAGGAACAGTTGCGCAGTTACATGAGGTGATTGCACTCAGCTGGTGGTCATTAGGCTCCTCTCCAGACTATAAAAAGACTCCTTGTGCACACGCCCCTCTTTGCAGAAGTCAATGCAGGATTGAATGTCGGAGGACATTACTGTGAGTTTGGCAGGCTGGATTGCTGCCAAGCCTTATCTGTGTTTATTGCTGCCCAAGCTTGTCTGTGCCAGTTTGTTGCCAAGGACCTGTATGTCTGTTAATTAAATGCCATAACTCATCTTTGGCTTAGAGTGTACTTTGGTGTCTAACGAGGGGGGTCAGAACAGTTAAATATGTATATCAAGGCATTTAAACCAAAGGCAAGGGAAAGTATTGTTTTAGTTTTGAATCACAGACATTGTGTGCATTCAGGCCTCTGTCCTAATTTCCTTTGAGAGCTAGAACCACTACAAGGGAATAACTTGCAAAAAAATACATTTTAGACTTGATTCTTAATGTCTTGGCCATCCACATATCTGCATATTTACAGAACAAATTAGTTAGAATACAAATTGCTACTGCACACGACTCAGATCGAATTTCATACAGTGCTGTTTAATTTGCATGCTGTAAAACAATTTCTGCAATAATAATGTAAGGAAAGGAGGAAAGATTTCTGTTTTGCAATTCACTTTGAGGTCTGGATTTCTTTTCTTCCCTTCAGAAACAGTTCTCTTTTACTGACTGTGTTGTCAGCTTGATTGGCAAAATTGTGGGTAGACTTTCATGCAGCAGATGTGTGGGGGAATGTACTGTACATGGTTTGGATAAATACCTGGCAGTATAATATCATTTCACCATTTTGCAAGGATGAAAGATACTAGAAATAATTAGAGATTATTTTTTGTTCCAAAAACAGATTGGTTGTCCCCAAATCAAAAAAGGGAAAAAAGCTTTATCCTGGGTAAGAAAACTATTTTACATCCTGGTTTAATAGGAAAGAATGGCTGTGATTTACAGCTTACTTATTCTATGCTTATGAATTTTTAACAAAGTAGTGAGATTATTCTTAAGCATCTAATATGAACATATCTTCCATGGCACGTATAATATACCTAAGAGTAAAGGGAAAGATCCCAGTTTAAAAGGTATTTCAGTCATGAGCTCCCTAGATGTTGTGGAGTACTCTTTGATGGAAGGAAAATGTTCTGAGAAAAGGTATATTCTTTAATGTCCCAAATTCCCAGCATACTTTGAAAGCATTCCTCTTTGTCAGAAGCGTATTTACCAGGTGGCACATAATAGATCCTTCTCTATGCAGAAATCAGACCGATATTGACTACAATATTTCTCTCCCAAAATAATTGCAAGGATAGTTATACTCCAGAATGAAACTGAAATTCCATTTCAGAGCATTCTATTCAACACATGATCCTGACCCCTGTCTGGTGGGCAGGACTGCATGGGCACATACATGAATGAAGGAGAGGGTCATGGATATCATGCAGTACCATGATTTTCAAAACAGTTGATGCTTTTGCCATTCTTCATTTCGCATGAAGGGATTCAGGTTACGGGGTTTCCTAATGAATACAAAGAAACTTCTCACAATGAAGAGATTAAAGACCCCCTGCCCCACAAATACACACAACATTGTGGCCCTTCAGATTTTAAAAAGCAGTTGGGTATTCTGGAAATAATATCCCAGTGTTACAATCGTGACATATGGCCTTAGAAAAGACATGTTATTTACTAAAAATTCTAGAAAGCAATTTAAAAAAAAACTTCATAAAATGGTAAGCATTTACATTAATAGATTCCCTAATATAGAAAAGCTTTGAACTAAGACACTAAGACACCGTAGGCTTCTTCTAACTTATATAGCTATTCACAAAAATTGTCAAAGTTCTCTTTTTGTAATGCAAATTATTTTGCTTTTATTCTTTAACATTTATATTTTCCTTGTGCAGGTTTTAAAATGCAGACTTCTGCAGTGTAAGCGTTTAAGCAATTTATGTTTGCGTACAAGTCTCAGGAGTGGTCTCTCTCTCTCTCTCTCCCTCCCTCCCTCTCTCTCTCTCTCTCCCCTCTTCCTTCTTTTTTTTTTAACCCGTTTGTATGGTGATCACAGTGGGGTATTTTGATCCTGGACAGATATATGCTACTAGGTTTTGTCTGATTCCAATATTTATTCTACTGAGAAGCCCGGCAGAAGCAGAATGCTCAAATGTATCTCCCAAATAATGGCACCATTTTTTTCCACATAACTAACGGTTAAATATGTGAAGCAGTACTTTTCTTCTGAAGTATCAATTAATCTGCAAATCACAAGAAGAAATTCAAGTAGTACACTTTTAAAGCTTTTTGTTTGCAGAGCATCATAGACAATTTTCCAGAGTATTTAGCCTACATTTCTCAAGAAATGATGATTTGAGCCAAAAGTAAAAATATTAAGTTTTTATATAATTAACTTTGTGGAGGGAATGAGTTTTCACTGATGATTACATAGTCATGGTTGGAAATGAATACATGTGGTCTCCTGCCTGGGTGGACACTATAGTGGTAGACAAGGCCAGCTACTCCTTTTTCCATTAAGGAAAAACAATGGTGGTTGCCCTTCAGTGGTGGGTTTCAAAAAAATTTCGAACCTACTCTGTGGGTGTGGCCTCCTTTGTGGGAGTGGCTTGCCAGCCATGTGACCTGCTGGGAGTGGCTTGCTGGCCATATGTTCTCTCTCTCTCTCTCTCTCTCTCTCTCTCCTTTTGTCTCTCTGTCCCTTTTTCCTTTTTTTCTTTCATCTCACTTTTTCTTTCTTTTTTTCTTTCTTTCTTTCTTTCTTTCTTTCTTCCTTTCTCTTTCTCTTTCTCTTTCTCTCTCTCTCTCTCTCTCTGTGTGTGTGTGTGTGTGTGTGTGAGGGGTGGGTTTTAAAATTTTTTGGAACATCTTCTGTAGGTGTGGCCTGCTTTCTGGTGGAACCTCTTCTAACCAGTTCAGTAGATTTGACGAACCGGTTTTGCTGAACTGGTGCGAACTGGTAGGAACCCACCTCTGTTGCCCTTGTATGAAAAGTTAACAATCGAATGGTACTTAGTTGAATGTATTGGCCTCTTCCTCTGTTCTCCCATATTATCAAGGGATGCTAAAAGCTATAGCAAAATGCCAGTGGATTTTACAAGGGAATATAATGGGTTTTTTTTAATGTTAAAAAGCAATTCACATTAAGAGATATAAAGAGAGCATCTGCTCCAGGATTTGAAAAAAAAAAAGTGCATTGGTTTTTTGCTGATTGTGAAAAACTTTTATGAGGGAAAATAATCTTAGGACCACAAGTTAATGTTCTGTGGTACATTTTGTAATATTTGGACACAAATTTAAATGTCAGCACAATTTCTGCAGCAGCAGACTCTTTCCTTCCTTCCTTCCTTCCTTCCTTCCTTCCTTCCTTCCTTCCTTCCTTCCTTCCTTCTCAGAAAGGAGAACAGCAAATTATCTTTTCCTTACAAAATGATTTGGTTAATTAGTCATGTGGCTTGGACAAAAAATGTTGAGTGCCTTTTTCAAACAAATATCAGAATATCTGATATATCAGAACATATAAGAATTAATTAAAATTCCGGGTTAGGTTGATAAGTGAAAAATTAGGGGCAGGCCAGAAAAAATAACTGCACAATTCCAACAAGATAATTGAAAAAATATTTTTATTTGCTTTCAGCTTCAAAGTCTCCAAAGGAGTGTCTAACTTAGAGTCGAGGTGGCACAGTGGTTAGAGTGCAGCACTGCAGGCTATTTCAGCTGACTGCAGTTCTGCAGTTCGGCTGTTCAAATCTCACCGGCTCAAGGTTGACTCAGCCTTCCATCCTTCCGAGGTGGCTAAAATGAGGACCCAGATTGTTGGGGGCAATATGCTGACTCTGTAAACCGCTTAGAGAGGGCTGAAAGCCCTATGAAGCGGTATATAAGTCTAACTGCTATTGCTATTGCTATTCCTTTTCTGTATAGTTACGTATCCTCAGCTATTATGGAATCGTAGATGCATGTGGATTACAAATGGACAACCTACCCCATCTCTTGTCTTAATTGATTTAGGGTACTAACTTGTTTGGTAACTACTTACTTATTCCTTCAGCTTAGCTTGAAAGTTATTGAGGAAAATGCCTCTATCACATTTGCAAAGAACAGCTGGGAGATGCTGTTCAAAGGAGAGAATTCAAGTACAAATACGAGCTTCCAGGATACAAACTGACATGTTTTAAACAGTAGTTTAGAAATCAGAGCACTTTATGCCACAACTGTCTTGTTAAATCAGTCAAGCAAAGATATTAATCAAGTATGTGCTTAGTGGTCAAGATATTTGGAAGGGGGGAAAATGCTGTAGTAGGACAAAACTTATTTTTAGACTCTTGTATAATAAATGATAATAGCAAGATGGGGAATAAAGCTGCATTCTTACTTAGGAGTTATTCCTTTAAATCCAGTGAGACTGAATTCCAAGTAATCATGCATGGGGATATTCTGCACTTTATGCCTCTATATTCATCCATCTATGGCCTCTTTCTTCAAATTATTTATTACTCTAGCCCTGATCTTTGTTCAATGTGTGTTCAGAAACACACAATCATATTCTTACTGAGATCCTTGCACTAGTCTTGTAAATAAACATGACTCCTAATGTTAAAAATAGTATTGAAAGTGGTGTCAAGTTGTGATAATACTTGATTTACAATCCAACAGTCATTGACTGTTTCAGAACACACACACACACACACAAACATACACCACACAAAGTGAGAACATTTAGAAACTAATCGACATTCATTATTTATAAAATTAGTATGTAAAAGTATGCTGTATTTTATAAATTTAGCCCTGTTGATAAAATCACATTGATCGGATAATAACAAATATACCCTAAATAAAAGGTTTCATGTGAAATCTGACTGGATGGGAGTTGATCACATCAATTTTATAATATATTGGGTTTTACTGAGGTTTTGACTTGCTGTCTCACCATTTATTTTATTTTTCTGCTTTGAGGTGTAAATGACTGTAATGAAATGCTATGGTTTTATATTCTTGGCTCTGAATTAATTGAAAAGAAGGCCAAATGGCTAGTGAAAAGCTCATCTTCCTTCTCCCAGAAAGAATATCTTGGCAGTGGGGGAACAATATGACTCCATGTCTATGAAGATTCTCAGTCATCCAGGTCGTGGTTGTCTCAAAGGTGCTATTTCAAGAGGCAACTGGACTTTTTGGTTTGAAAGAGGGGTCAAAGGGATCAAAGAGGCCATCTATGTCAAAATTGAATAGATCTCTCTCAACAGAGAGTGACATCATTATCTATCTCCTGTCTACAACATGGTCCTTTCAACAGTTCCAAGAAGGCTCCAGACCCATTTGCATCACTAAGGGGACCCTGAGGATACAGATAAACCTCCAGGTGGCCTCAATGACTGGCTAAAAGGAGGCAAATGGTCAGCTCTCTGCAAGGAATATAAATCCTTCCATTCCCCACCATCCAGTCAGAGCTGAAGAAGCTTCTTGGATGAGAAGCAAAATGTCTTCAAAGAAAAACCAGAAAGTCCAGTTGCCTCTTGAAAAAGCATCTTTGGGACAATATGACTCCATCTATTAATAAGAGGCGACGCTGCTATTTAAGTGCTTAGTTTCCTCCTACCTCCCAGTTATCTCTTCTATCACTCCTTTAAGATCGTGGTAGCTCGTGAACCTGAAAAAAGGAGGCTATTTCTATTATGCTTTATAAGCTTTATTATATACAAGTGCCTAATAGATCTATTATCTAGATGAGAAAAAAATATAATAGAAGCTATTCTGTAGTGAGAGATTTGAGAAATGATTGAGGGATGTTTCTTCTCTTCTTTGTATTTCTGGGTGCCTATTTATTATAAATGCCAATCTTCTGAACAGCCTCCCAATAGAGATCCGACTATGCTAATGCTATTGGGGGCAGAGGAAGTGTGGTCTTTAATTCTTGCACACAGTAAGCAGTACAGTGTTACTATTTCATTGGCAAATTCCGGTCTCTACAAATCAGCCCAATCTGCAATCAACATCGTTCTGCAAAACTCAACGTCAACAGACCCAAGAGTTAACATTTAACCAATAATGCATTTCACATAGAAATATTTGAAAAGGCCTGAATGTGTTTCTTGACCTTTGTGGTTTGCACACCATACATGCTTTCGTGTTTGTCGATGCCCCAGCATTCTGTGTCACCCATATCACCCTGTCCAAGTTAAGATATCAGCATCAGGGATAAGACCATCACGTTAGCGATAGCAATAGCAGTTAGACTTATATACCGCTTCATAGGGCTTTCAGCCCTCTCTAAGCGGTTTACAGAGTCAGCATATTGCCCCCAACAACAATCCGGGTCCTCATTTTACCCACCTCGGGAGGATGGAAGGATGAGTCAACCCTGAGCCGGTGAGATTTGAACAGCTGAACTGCAGAACTGCAGTCAGCTGAAGTAGCCTGCAGTGCTGCATTTAACCACTGCGCCACCTCGCCACCAATTATCCCAGTTGTAACAACCTAAAATAAATCTTTTTATTGATTTAAGATCAAGTGCTTTGATTCAAACTTAAATTACCGAAAACAGTTGCTGCAAGCTTAGAATGTAAGCTCTTGAGGGCTATCATCAAGCATGAAGGTCATAGCATATAGCATCAAGCATATCATCAAGCATGAAAGGTCAGAGTGTATGGTTTATAATGTTTATTTCTATTTTATTCCAGATGCTGAGTATGTATTTGTTTTGTGCTGCATTGGTTGTTTAGATTGTATTTAAAGTACAGTAATGAGTTGGGTGGCTACATAAATTGAAATAAATTAAAATAAATCTTTTGCACAGGCCTATTAGATGCTGCTTTTATGACATGTTGATCCCAATCCTTAACATGGAGGGGGGACTACTTCTCCTTCTGTTAGAGGTTAAATAGATTAAAATAACTAAAAGAAAAAATAATTCCTCTCTCTAGACTGAAGGTTAGAACATACACATAAAGTATTAACATACTGTTGAGTGGTTCTTAGCATTCACAAAGGCATATTGCTGAAAGTACTTCACTATGAATGGCTAACGATTTAGCTAGAAAGGAATATAAATTCATTAAAATAAGAATCAAACCTTTGTTGCCTGTATATTCTGTTATATTATTTATTTTAAATTAAATTCCCTTATGCTTGTTTTTAAACATGTATTGTTTTCATTTAATTCTCCACCCAGAGTGCACTTTTTATGAAATGCACAACTATATCAATTTGATAAATAAGCAAATGAACAATACAACTCATAAACAGGAATAACAAGATGTAAATTGCAGACCAACAATTACACAACTAAATATCTTCCTTCCTTTTATCTAACAACCAATAACCATTTGGACTCATTTGACAACTAGGAAAAGATAGATATAACCCATCTGTTCTCCCCAATGTATTTACTTACATTGAACTAAAATTTTCTTATAGCTATCTCACCTGATAAATTGAGAAAAGGGACTATTTTCTTTTTTTTCTGACTTCCAGTTTTCTGTACTGTACCAGTCACAAATTCTCACAATACAAATACTATAAAGATAAGAAAAAGCTTTGTTTTATCCTTTACTGGATTAGGAGTGGACACACTTGGAATTTTTTCTTTTCTTTTTTTTTTTGAATATTTTTTATTTTAATTGAACAAAAACACAAAAGAAGAATCATCCTTCATTACATCTTGTAGAAAGCGCATCGATTGGTTACAGATAACTTTCATGCATTTCTTCCACAGTCATTACTTATAGTTCATATTAGATTATACACTTTAAGTCAAAAATCTTTGTATAACTTACTATCAATGTATCACAATTCTCATTTGACTACAATTATTTGAATATGCTTTTACCTCAAATCATTCATACTTAAAAATACAACCACATAATGGCATTCATTAGCTATTTCAAAAAATCCTCCAATAACATTACACCTTTATAGCATCTTTTAAGTAAAGTCAATTAATAAAGTTTCAAAGCTTTCCCCTCCTTTTTTTCCAACTCACTGATTAAAATGTATATCCAAGTTACTTTTGCTGATACCATACCATGTATATATTGTTAAACAATGACCATTAACATTTCCTTATTATAATAATTAGCTAAAAATTGTTTACTATTTATATCCCATCTCCTCTTGTCAGACCCCCCCCCCAAAAAAAGAAAAACCTTATGCCTTTATAACAATATCTCAGTAAAAATTTGTTAATAAAATTTTATAGGTCTTTTTCCCAAGTCACAATTTGCAATTTATATCCAAATTTCTTTTGCTAGATTGCCACACATGTATATATCATTATGCTATATCCATTATCATTTCCTTATTGTTATTATAGTTAATTAATTGTTAGTGAATAAACATTTGATAACACTATAAAACAATCCAAGAGTTACAGAATTCCTATTTATTAATCACCAAAATCAACTGATTTTTTATTATCAACTTTCATTATCAACCTATATCTTTCTAGTAACAAAAAGTCTTATCTCTCTTGCCAATTGTGGTGTAAGTCTTCTTTTTATCTCCTTTATAAGGTTTTTATAGACTTCTCTCCGCACTTTGTTGCTTGAAAGGTCTCTCAGATAATCTTTTTGCCCACCAGTTGCTACTAAAATTAGCTTGTCTTTGGTTGTCAATCTTGCTTCTGAAAAAATTTCTCTTCTTATGTCTATCATCATTAGTATTTTTTTTCCTTCTGTGTCCTGGAATCTGGGGTAGAGCTCCAATTCATCGAATTCCCTTTTCCATATTCCCTTCTTTCCACTTTCACCCACATTTGCTCCATTAATACATTCATCTATTGTCTTATCTTTATCTTCTATATCTTCATTCTCCCCTTTAATTTTTGGGGCTCCAACCTTATAATCTTTTGCTGTGAGGAAGACTAGTCTTTCCAACTTCTCAATTCTCCCATATCCTTCCAATAGATTTTGAATTCCAGCCAAGATATTTTGGAATTTTAAGGTTTCCTCATCTAAGTATTGATCCATGTTTCCAAAACAGAAGAAAGAAAGAAAAAAGAAGGAAAAAAACTAATAGTGACTGCCACTCTAGCCTCCTCTTTTAGTTTTTTATTTTAGATTGACTTAAACACAAGTTCTTTTGTGCTCTTCAAAGAAGAAGGGTTCTGCTTCCCCCCCTTTCTTTCTTTCCCTTGCCAAAATAATTCTCAGAGGCACCTGTGAAAACAATTTGTGCCCTTGGTTCTTTATCAGTTTCTGTAAACAAGTTGCAAACCCTTCAGCTACAAAGTTAGTGAAGTCAAATAAGGAAAGAAAAGAGATACATTGTTTCAAAAACACCAGCCTCTGACCTTCGAGTGGCAATTTTCACCTTCTAATATTTATCTCTGGCTTATAGGGAACAAAATTATTTAGATTTCTTTTAGTGTGATTTAATAACAAGTAGTAGGAAGAATTGTTAAAATAAGAAGGAAGGTTTTAATCCAGAAATCAAAAAATGAAGCAACAAGAAGCAGAAGAAAAAAAATCAACCCATTCACTTTAAGAGGAGAGATGAAAAATGTTACGAGCACTTCAATCCACAAAAAATAGTTACAAAGAAAAAAAAAACTTTCCACAACGATCCAATTAGGATTATTTTCACCGCTCAGTTCTTTTGTTTAAGGATCTAATTTGGTTTTAAAGAAACATTTCTTTGGGCAGTCTTTAGCAAAATAGAAAAAATACCTCACCAGATGGACTCACTTTCTCTTTTCACTTCCTTCCTTCCGGAGCATCCCGATTTCATCAGCCTGGGGGCTGCCTGTTTACTGCCAGCTTGAAGCACTTCCCTTCCCTGGGTCTATCAGGGATTTTGCGATATCCCTGAAACCAGTAAGGCTTTGTCTTCCTGATCACCGTCTCTACGGGATGGTTTAGGTCTTGATGGACCATCCAGTGGCAAAAGTGTCAATGGCAGTCTCAGACTATCGAGGCCGCACGTTATGATATCGTGACGTGGGTCCTCCTTCTCCCGGGTTTTTTTCTTTCCTTGATTGTCAGTGTTTTGCATATATTCATTCTGACTTATTTCTGCATCCGTTTGTGATGCTGAGGGGCAAACAAATTATATGATAATCTACAAATTCCATGAAGCAGTGATACTTAGAAATAATGGATCATCATTTACCAGACCTCAGATACAATGGACAAAATTGACCTTAAGATATTCCCCAGAAATAGATAACAAAATCAGCTGCATCTGAAATAATCTGAACAAATCACTGAAATCAATATTTTATTTTTACCCATTTCTGTTCTTTGTGTGAGAACATAATTATGCAAACAATGTAAATGGATGCAAAACTGGCTTTAACAGATACTTTTCAAAAGTAACTAACACCTTCTGCTGAAGGGTTCATGAAATTGAAGTTTTATTGCTTATGTATTTTATATAAAAAGAGAAAAATAGAAAAGGGAAAAAGCCTACAGAACAATTGTCCTAAATAATGTTGCAATTTACCCAGTCTCAGCCTGTAAATTTTAATTTTTCCTGAAAATCATTTCAGGGAAAGGAGAGCAAATTTTGAATTAATTTATGTGCATTGGATTCTCAGTCAGTGGGAAAAAAGTACTCTCAGATAATCAATCACTCAAACTAAAATTCAAGGGTTTTTGTGTTTGTGTTGTTGTTGTTGTTGTTGTTGTTTTGCAATAATGTCATTAAAGATTATATTATAAAATTAAAACTAATTCAGTAAATATTTCAAAAAGAAAGAAAAATAAAAAATAAAAACTTTTTAAAAGGTTACTCTGGTTTCTCTTCAGGTATATAAATGTTATTAAAACATTATCTAGTCCTGATTTTAAAAATCCATTAAATCCCCTCAAAATAGCATTAAAAATATTTAAAACATTGTCATTCAGTCCTAATAGGCAAACATCCACTAAACATTAGCAATCCATTTGTATTACTCTTGAGCAAATAAACAGATGTTGTATTTTTTCTACTTTTTTCCTCACAAATTCTCATTCCCTGAAATTTAGTCCCAGCAACTGTTTTCTCATGCTTTCTGTTTCTCTTCTCTCAAAACCACTGGCCTTTTTGTTTGGACCTCATTAGTAATTCCAGTATAAGAAAGTTATCCACATCACCATTCATATTCTCCCTATCGCTTCCCACAAAAACTTTGTGTCAGCGTTCCAAATATCATCCAAAATTACATCAGAATCCAAGACAGAACTTTCCTCAAAGTTCCAATTTATTAAGAGAGACATGTTGGTACCAGGGACGTGCAGTCAGGGGAGGCAGGAAAGGCAGGGCCTCACCACTGTCATCATGAAAAGAAAAAAAAAATGTAAAAGGAAAAAGGCTGAGGTAGTTGCTGCCGGAGTCACAGTGGATGACTCGGCTTAATGCTTAACTGTTTAAAAAAGCCTCTAAAAAAGTGCCCTCTACAGGAGGAGGCGGGAGAACCACGTGCCTCATTTAGTCTATCTTTATGATCACTCGAGCAGAGTTAAGCAAGGGTTAAAAGCCGAAAGATTCCTTATGTAGATGAGGCACGTGGTTCTCTTGCCTCCTCCTGTAGAGGGCACTTTTTTAGAGGCTGTTTTAAACAGTTAAGCAGAGTCATCCATTGGAGACTCTGGCAGCAGCTAATCTAGCCTGACCTCAACAGTTCTTGCCTTTTTCCTTTTACATTTTTACATTTTCATCATGGCAGACAAGAGCAGAGTTGAAATCCTCTGTGAAACAGCTGGAAAAGTTATGTGGGTCGGAGGAAGGATGTGGAATTCAAAATTAATGTAATTTGTAAGTAATTGTATTATTGTAGGTAATTTGTGTGTGTGTGTGTGTGTGTGTGTGTGTGTGTGTGTGTGTGTGTTTTACCCGCACGCGGGCTGGCACTTTTTTTATGTTTCAGAACCATTCCCATAAATAAACGTATTTAGCAATAGCAATAGCAGTTAGACTTATATACAGCTTCATAGGGCTTTCAGCCCTCTCTAAGCGGTTTACAGAGTCAGCATATCGCCCCCACAGTCTGGGTCCTCATTTTACCCACCTCGGAAGGATGGAAGGCTGAGTCAACCCTGAGCCAGTGAGATTTGATCTGCTGAACTGCAGATAACAGTCAGCTGAAGTGGCTGCAGTACAGCACTCTAACCACTGCGCCACCTCGGCTCTATTGGGCTCTATTTATTGGGCAGTAGGAAATCCCTCAGTTGGGAAGTGTCTGAGTTGAATTTGGCAACCCAAAACTGTTAAAGCGAGGAGACTGACCATTCAGCAGGCATGTTTATAATCATTTTCCGTTTCCTGTCTAAGGGGAACCACTTAAGTGTGGGGTGTCTTCATTAATATAATCTGCCCCTTTCTCCTTCTGATGCTGTTTTGTAGGAGAGGGGAGAAAGATGGGTTCTCCCTTGGTGTGGTAGAGCCCTTCTGAAAGCCCAGCCACTGTGTCCGACATAGAGGCGTCCTGCCTTTATGGCGGACACAGCACTGGGGGTTTCCGAAAGCCCTGCCAAAGCCCCGCCACTGTGTCTGACAGCGCCGGGACTTTGGGACATAGAGGTGTCCCACCTGTATGGCGGACACAGCACCCAAAAGCCCAGGCACTGTGTCCGACATAGGACGGCTTTTGCCTGCTTGCCTCACCAGCCATAAACCTCACCGCACGTCACTGGTTGGTACATCTGTGGAAAATCGAATGTGAGCTTCCTGGGTTTCTCCACACAGTTAAAAGTTCATGATCTTGTTCCCATACCCACAAGTCCATCACATGGTCCAATCTTAGCAATAGCAATAGCAGTTAGACTTATATACTGCTTCATAGGGCTTTCAGCCCTCTCTAAGCGGTTTACAGAGTCAGCATATCGCCCCCAACAATCCGGGTCCCCATTTGACCCACCTCGGAAGGATGGAAGGCTGAGTCAACCTTGAGCCGGTGAGATTAGAACCGCTGAACTGCAGATAACAGTCAGCTGAAGTGGCCTGCAGTACTGCACCCTAACCACTGCGCCACCTCGGCTCATCCACTGCCACGCTGGCAGTTCCACCCATCCAGTTCCAGTCAGGCTCAGAGGTGTAGAGAACAAAAGTTGACCTTGGGCTTCTAGAAATGATTTTTTTTTATTTTGACAGCATCACATTCTACTCCTTACTATTCCCCCTCCCAATTCCCCACTAATGAAACAGCATAGTAAAATAAGAGAGAGTGTGGCAGGCCAAAGATCCTAAAAGGAACCGGCTGCAGTCCTGATACTTTGACACTTTTGACAACAAATCATTTTTGTAAATCTATTGCAGAAATGTTATGCATGTCACTCTTTTGGTTTCATATTTGTACATCATTTGTAATTATTAGTTCACCATCCAAACTTCAAAGTGATTAAAAAGATAAAGTTGAACCTTAGGTCCACAATATGATAAGCTCTGAGAGTGAAGGAAACTTGCAAATCTCAGTTGTTTGCAAAAGATCATAAAAACATGAATTTCTGTTGTCCGGTCACACAAAAACACACATGCACAAAAAACCCAGCTGTCTGGAGTAGTCTCAAGAGGTCTCCTTGTTCTGGAGAAACTTTGCAGCAGTCTGGATCCAGCACCCAGCTGCCTTTCATCCGTAATGTCTCCCACTATTTGTGGCACCTTGGTTCTCCATTCCTCATCATAAGCTTCTCAAAGGATTTTTGAATAACATTCATTTGTCCTTCTTTATCCACTTGTCCCATAGCATCTTTCCAAAGTGCCTCTCTTGTTATCATGCTCCAAAACCAATCAAAATACATATCACCTTTTATTTTCATTTGGGGCCTATTCTATTATTGCAGTCTCTGAAGACAATGATTTGGCATTTACCCATGTACATGTTAGGTATCCTATCTTGCGAACCAAGCTGAAAATGAATGGTGAGGGGCTTCATAACTCTACTTCTGATTTCTTCCAATTTTTTCCCTAGAAAATCCAAAAACTTAAGTAGGAGAAAAAACAAGTCTGCTTTTCTAGAAATTGTGATGGTCTCAATGAGACAAGAATCTTAGAAAATAGGAGAAAATTCTCTGCATTTTCCAGACAGAACTTTAGCAAACTTCTGTGTTTTAATAGCCAAATTCTGTGCTTGTTATCTGAAAGGGGAGATAGGATAAAATTGAGAAGTAGTTTCTCAGGTACTACAAAATAAAACTATGTTATAGTAGTAATGTCCTAGGCTAAAAAAAGGATCAGAAATATATTATTTTGTACATATAAAGATAAAGGTTCCCCTCGCACATATGTGCTACTCTTTCCTGACTCTAGGTGGCAGTACTCATCTCCATTTCAAAGCTGAAGAGCCAGCATTGTCCGAAGACATCTCCATGGTTATGTGGACAGCATGACTAAATGCCGAAGGAGTACAGAACACTGTTACCTTCCCACCAAAAGTGGTCCCTGTTTTTCTACTTGCATTTTCCCATGCTTTCAAAGTCCTATGTTGGCAGAAGCTGGGACAAGTAATGGGAGCTCACTCCATTACACAGTGCTAGGGATTTGAACTGCCGAACTGCTGACCTTTCTGATTGACAAACTCAAGCGTCTTAGCCACTGAGCCTCTGTGTCCTTTCTTTGTATATGGAATTATAATAATGTTTTATATATATATATTGCATTCCTGTAGTCATGCCAATTTAAGTTTTTATCTGCAATTTAGATTATCATTTCAACTGCTCCCAGTTTCTTTAGTTTGACAATAAATGTTATATTTTGGATTCTGTTTCTAACTGTCAGGAGGATTTAGGTCCCACATGTTCACCCCAATCATCTTAAAGTGAAAGAACACATTTACTTCTTCCCCTTCCTTCCCCTTTTATGCCTTTGATTTGGTTTCTTCCATTAATGGTGCTTAACAGGAAGAGACATGTCATCACACAATCTCCAAGATTCTCTTTTTTCCAAAACTCTTTTTTAGAATTCTCTTCAATGTTTTGCTCTGATTTTCAAATTTTCTGCCCCACGTCTCAGTTTCTTCTCAAGCAAAACTTTCTGTCCAGGTGTGGGTTCCTGCCAGTTCTAACCTATTCTATAGAAGAGGTTCCACAAATCTACAGTGCTGTTTAGAACCAGTTCCATCTCCCTCCCCCCGCCCGTCCTCACATCATCAAGATGAAGAGCGAGAGGAGGAATTCTGGGAGTTGAAGTCCACAAGTCTTAAAGCTTTTGAACACCCCTAGTTTTTTTTCTAAAGGGTTAGGGGTGCAAGGGTCTTGTAACTTGACCGCTTTAAGACTTGCACACTTCAATGCCAGAGTTCCTTAGCCAACATGATTGGAGGACGAATTCTGGGAGTTGAAGTCCACAAGTCTTAAAGCTGTCAAGTTTGAACACCCCTGGGTTTTTTTTTTCTAAAGGGCTAGGAGTGCAAGGGTCTTGTAACTTGACAGCTTTAAGACTTGCGTGCTTCAAATGCCAGAGTTTCTGAGCCAACATTTTGGTTGCTAAACAAGAGCGTTGTTAAGTGAGTTTCACCACATTTTACAAGTTGGCCATGTCCACCCAGTCACATGGCCAGCAAGCCACTCCCACAAAGCATGCCACACCTACAGAAGAGGTTCTAAAAATTTTTGAAACCCACCACTGTTGCTGTCCATTCTTCATGGACCAAGGGAGATTAAAGGCTGATGAAACAACTCCATTCAAACTTGCCAACCAAGCGCTGCATTGTATGAGGAGTTTCAATCTTCTTCTCTTTGTATGCTCTGTGACTAACAAGTTACACCCTCCCTCTCTTTGTGTGTGTTTTATTTCACTTACTTTTTGATT
Organism: Thamnophis elegans; assembly: GCF_009769535.1. Lineage (NCBI taxonomy): Eukaryota > Metazoa > Chordata > Lepidosauria > Squamata > Natricidae > Thamnophis > Thamnophis elegans. The sequence continues at coordinate 12,916,554 of NC_045541.1, read as the reverse complement.
TGAATTAGATGCTAATTTCCCCATTTAAATGGATTTTGTCTTTCTTTTTCGTTTCTTTTTTTTAAAAAAGAGTTCTTCACAAAATTACTTGAATGAGTTGATTTCAAATTCATTCTGGCTTTTAAACAAAAAAGAAAAGAAAAGAAGTAACGAATGTGAAAATAGAATGTAACTGATATTGAAAAATTGAGGAATGGTTTGAAATCAGACTATTTGGATTCGGTTCTTTCCACATGCAGATATCTGGTTGTTCCCCATTCTGCCAGGGATGGGATGAAGCAAATCTATATTCGTTTTTGCTCAGAAGTTTACAAGGGCCTCCATTGCATTTCAAAGCTAATTCAGATCTTCCAAGTGGAAGGACATTGATGTGAACATTAACTCAGTACAAAAGAGAACGGTGAATTATTAATTCTGTTGGTTTTTTTAAAAAAAGTCTTTGCTATTTTCCTGGGGAAAACAATCTATTCCGGATATCCAAGTGGGTGGTCAGTGACTGTTCTCTAGGCAACACATTTGGAGTTATTACAAGTACGGAGGTGGTAGAAAGTGCAACATTTTCTGCACGAATCAAGGGTTTCACAGGGTTTTATTCTCTCCACAAGCAAACTCTTATGTTTGCAGAGGTGGTTCTTTGTGTATATCCTCTCCCAAGACTTTGGTTTCTGTTGCTCTAATAAGGGATTATGCAATCACAACTCTAAAGTACTCTATGATGGGCAATGCAGAATTAAAGACTTCCCACACAGAGTTCATTAAGCCCTGAAGTTTGCTAATTAATTAATTAGCACAATTCCCGGGGATTACAATAAAATTAGCATTTGAATCTGTTTTCCATCAAGACAACTTTGGAACATACTTCTTGGACATTCTGTCACCCGGAAACTGCTGTGAATTGAACCAGAAAAGCGATAAAAATCCATTGCTATGTTTCTTATGGAGTTCCAAAATGTGTGACAGTTAAAAGATCTGTATAATATTTTTAGTAATGTAAGTTTGCTTAGAATATAAACTTGGGGAGTCAAATTCGTAATCTGATATTTTGGAAAGGAAAAGAATAGTCTAATCCAGAATAGAAGTTACTTAACATAAACTTAATGGTAATTGTGACTAAGCACTTGGTTGCCTAACAGAAGCAGTCCTTTTGTTGTTATTTGCAAATAATGCTTTGAAACGAGGCTGTGAATGTTTTTCGCAGCACCAATACAAAATAGTGCAATAAAATAAATTAATTCAAAAGTCCTTGTGAGATTTAGTGTACTGGAAAACCAGATTGTAAATTTTATTGCATCAACAGCATTTAAACTTTTGGGAAACAGGTTAACAAGATAACTCAGTACTCTTTTAATTAATTATTGTCTTACTCATATATACAGGAATCTCAATCTTTAGTTATATCAATAAAGTAATTCCTAATAAATGCTCCTGAAAAAAATACTTTTTCAGATAGAAATATTGAATATGGATATTTAAAATCTTGCATCCATCCTTAATTGATCCATCCTTAATTTATGTTTGTTTAGTAACTCACATTGGCTTTTGTAGTTTTGTTCTTAAAAATCCTTGTTCATGTGCCCATATCTATGTATATTCATTTTCATTATTTTTGGTTTTCATGGCACATAAGAATGCCAGTTCCTGAGCAGTGGTGGGTTTCAAAAATTATTTGAACCTACTCTGTGGGTGTGGCCTCCTTTGTGGGAGTGGCTTGCCACCCATGTGACCGGATATGAAGATGCCGACGACACTTGTCAGAACCACCTTAAATTACCTCACACACAGCACTGTCATGCATAAGAATATGATGTAAACTTGTTTTTTAAAAGGCATCTTTGGTTTGCGTTAAAACAACTTCAACACACGCAATGTTCTGATTGCACCACAAGCGCAGTAGTCATCCTTACCTTTCACAGAGGCACTGAGTTTTATAAATATGAGCATGATAGTCTAGAATAATCATATCCAAGGACCAGTGCTGGGTTTCAAAAAAATTTTGGAACCTCTTCTGTAGGTGTGGCCTGCTTTCGGGGTCCACTGGTGGGACCTCTTCTAACCGGTTCGGCAGATTTGACGAACCGGTTCTACCGAATAGGTGCAAACCGGTAGAAATCCACCCTGAGGGCTCAAGAGATAGAGCCTTGGTGGCACAATGATAAGAAAGCAGTATTGCAAACTTCCCACTGACAGGAATTAAATCCAGACCAGCTCAAAGTTTACTCAGCCTTCCATCCTTCCGAGGTCAGTAAAATGAGGATGCATAATGTCGGGGGCAACATGCTGACTCTGTAAACCACTTAGAGAGAGCTGTAAAGCATTTTGGAATGGTATAAAAATGTAAGTGCTATTGCTACTTCTCTCCAAATAGAACCTGTGGAGGAAAAGCTGATATTTGGCATGAAAATGCTGTGATTTCTATCAGGAAAGCTTCTGGCATTCTCAAGTTACTGCATTACAGGGTGGCCTTCTATTCTTTTACATATATGACTATTTTCCACAAAAGTAGATCAGCTTGCAGCCTGCAATTATGTTTATGATAGAAGATCCACAGAATTTAGCATATTAGAAGTGATGAAGCCTTTTGTGTTTTGTTATAAAAGTGGAGCAGCAGGTGGGGAAGAAGAGAAAAAATATAATAAGGGACACTTGGAAAATACAATAAGGGATACTCCAAATACTTGGAGATTCATAATGAAGAAATAGATTTACCAAAAACTTATTCAATTGACACAGCTATTATCAGTCTATTAGTCCTTTGGTAAGTATGGTAAAAATATATTCTTTTTGTTTGGCTGTACAACATAATGGAACCAACACATTTGATTTGGAGTTATATGAGCCGAGGTGGCGCAGTGGTTAAATGCAACACTGCAGGCTACTTCAGCTGACTGCAGTTCTGCAGTTCGGCGGTTCAAATCTCACCGGCTCAGGGTTGACTCAGCCTTCCATCCTTCCGAGATGGGTAAAATGAGGACCCAGACTGTGGGGGCGATATGCTGACTCTGTAAACTGCTTAGAGAGGGCTGAAAGCCCTATGAAGCGGTATATAAGTCTAACTGCTATTGCTATTACAAAATGTTTATTAATATTTCGGTGTGTCTTGTGGATGCACAAAATTCTGTTTCTTGGATTGATTGCAACAAATATTATTTAAACAAATAATAGAACTATCGTAAGAATCTTAAATTTAAGTATTATTTTTTTGTAAAGAAGATACTTTTTTAGGCGATAGGTTGAAAGTTTAACCACCTGTTAACTGCCAGATACCCCAGGAAGCTGCAATAGCCCTGACACAAAATTGTCCAGTTTCTGTTTCAGTCTTTATATCTCCAAAGACATTGGTGTGTGTGTGTGTGTGTGTGTGTGTGTGTGTGTGTGTGTGTGTGTGTGTGTTCATTATTGTTAGGAATTTATACTGTTCTATTCATATTTTGTTTCCAGTTAGGAGCAACAAATAACAACTAACTCTATTCTTTAGCAAGGCCACTTGTCTACATATCAGTGTAGTTATCAATCATACAGTTCAGCTTTACATACATACTGAATTAATAGGAGTTCCTTTAGTGAAAAACTCTGAATTACTCAATGTGCTCTAAATAGTTCTCTTTTCTTATGGCTGTTCATTTTAAAGGCCATTAAAGAAAACAATATCCTTGTGAATATATATGACGGGTTTATTTCGAAATCCAGAACTGTTATGCTACTCAGCAGATAAAAGAAAAAAAGAAAAAAAAAAGAAAAATAGAAAGAATCCACTAAAACATATGCATGCATATAGAACATGTGTGTGCATGCTCACTTGCGTGCACACACACACACACACACACACACAAATAAGATAAAGACAACCATGTTTTAGCAGTCAAGAACCAATGCTGAAAAATAATAGGCATTCCAACATTATTTGGCAAATAATCAATGGTTGCAGGACTTTTATTTAAACTACCGTAATCAACAGTTGTAATGTTCCATATTGCAGAAAAGCATTAGCATTATAACCTAGCAATATTTACAAATGAGTTTGCTGTTCTAGGCCACTGATCAGTGACCAGTGTATAGCTGATAATCCTAAATGATTATAATGATTTAAATCAGGCTTTCTGTTGTCTAAATCTAATATTCATTATTCAGCTCTCTCTCTGTGTGTGTGTGCATATGTGAGTTTAGAAGAAAGGTTGTTCTTAATTTTTGCAGTGAGAATATTCCATTCTTAATCATCCAGGGAAAAGCTTTGAAGTTCCAGATGGATAGTTTTTTGTTTCCTTAGGTTTTTTTTTCAAGATTAATTGGCTTTCTAATAAAAGTTCCCTGTCAATGCTAATTTGAAGGTCTGTTGTGAAGGAAACACCTGCCTGGTAGGACTGAGATTACCAACTCTTTGGTATTAGCAAGCAAAAGATGGTGATTATTGTTGACACATGTGAAATGTGTTGTTGGGGGGGGGGAGTGCTGAAAAGTAAGATCACAGATGGAGTATATTCCTAAATTTAGCAGCATGTCCAAGCTGCATTTAATGCTTTGTACCAGGGATGTGTATGCTGTGCAGTTATTTGCTTTGAACTGATTCATAAAAATGCAGGGAACATGAATGCTAAACATCTTGAAAGCAACACTTTTAAGGGATTGCTTGATTGATTGTATGGCATCAAGAATATCAATCCTTAATGACCACATAGATAGACTTCCCCCGTAATGGTCTGATTTTTCAGATCCTCTAATAGTGCACAGATCACTCACTGTAACTAAGTCCATTTACCTTTTACTTTTTTTTACTTTTTACTTTTGCCTTTATTTGTATGCCGCCCTTTTCCCTAAGGGGACTCAGGGCGGCTCACAATTCAAAAGGGAGGGGGGAAAAGACAAACAATAGACAATACAGCATGTTAAAAAAGAAGACACAACAATCGCACAATTCAAGTGGGGCTACAATCCTAACCCCAGGCCAGCCGGGACAGCCAGATCTTTACAGCGGCGCGGAAGGACTGGAGGGTGGTGGGGGTCCGAATCTCCACAGGGAGTTCGTTCCAAAGGAACGGAGCAGCCACCGAGAAGGCCCTCCTCTGGGTAGTTGCCAGTTTGCACTGGCTAGAAGATGGAATTCGGAGGAGGCCTAATCGATGCAATCGAATTGGTCTAGTGGAGGTAATTGGCAGTAGGCGGTCTCTCTGGTTGTTGCAGCTGGTTGTCCACTTCTTCTTTTTCTTTCCACTTTTCCCAATGTTAGAGCTTTTTCTACAGATCCCAATGCGTTAAAGAGATTCTACACTGAAGCTCCCATGTATTCCAAAGTGTCTCTTTCAAATTATCTTATAAGCACATCTGGTCATATTATATTATGATCAGGACTAATCTGAAAACATCAACTCCATCAACTAATCAAGATGTTACAACACAGCCAACCAATCCACTTACAGCAACAAAGCCAGCACTCCATACACACACACCAATATTTATAGAAAGACGGCAGCTCTGATCACTCTTTGCTCGTACAAGCACGAAGCCGAAGGCACCAGCCTGAAGATGACAAGTGGGACCTCGTCAAAACATCACCATTTTTTAAAAAGAGATATGGTAGGTTATTTTTTAATTTTTCATTCAGATTTACTGTTGCCCTGTGTGATGTCTCAAGTCACTGTGAGAATGTATTTTGTAAACTAAATAAACTAGTGTTATCATCAATTTGCTTTAGATGAATTGGAAAATGAAAAGGCATGTCTGGAAACAGAAGGCTTACAGAAGCAGAAGGCTTTCTCTTTTGCCTGGCACATGGCTTAAATGGAGGAAGAGAGATCCAAACATCATTCATACCTAATCTTTGAACTTCTGATCAAGAGCCTAGATGGCTTGACCCAGAATTGGAAGAATATGGGATTCCCCAACATCATCAAGATTGAAGAGTGTTGCAGTGGCATCAATAGCAACAGTCACTGATCTCAAAATGATGGACACATTCAGATGATCATAGCCTCACCACTGCATTGTACACTAGTAAAAAAAGGGGGTGTGTGAGATTTCAATTGTTGAGTTGAGTCGAGTTTTGCCCATCATTTTGAAGCCTGTGACTGATATTACAGATGGTCCTGAGTTAAAACCTTAGAATCCAATTTAAGGGGAATAAAAGAAATACAAAGCCAGAATTTGTGCTTCAACCAGAATTTCCAGAATATCGGGAAGTACTAAGTAGAATCAGCTGAAATAGAAGAGGTACAAAAGCCTTAAGGTATACATAACTTCATGAGTTGAATTAATTTACTGAACTCACCCATTATCATAACAAGAGGCACAAAGCATTTCAAATTCAAAATGTCTTGAAGTCAACCTAGCTATTTCCAATGGCTCATGCTTGTGCATTATATTAGACGTGGTTAAAGCATAATTGACATTTTGATACCCTTTTTTCAAGGGTATCTGTTTGGAATTACTCCAAAAAGTTGTCTTGCTTCTTACTGCTGACAGTGAGAGGATCATTTTGGATCTGATGATTCATCCCATCTATGATGTCACTGCCAGAATGGTATTTAATCTATGTAGATTTCTTCCTTTTATTTGTTTGAAAGGAGTAGTTGGTATTAAATAAGCAAAAAAATATTGAAAATTCTTTGAGTGTCCCCCCCCCTCCAAAAAAAAGATATAAAGCTTGCTTCTCCCATACTTTAACCCACTAGGTGTTTGATGGTGTAGAGATCAGAACCTTCTACAGGAGATAGAATTGCTCTGTTCCCTGTTTGGCATCCATGAATAAATTAGCTACCTCAGAGCAACAATTACTGAAAGTTACTCTGGCTCTTGATTTCCATAATAATGCATTGAAAGAAATCTAAATATATATTGGTAAAGAATTGCAGAATGACATGCACTGCTGTATGAATGAGCAGCAGACACCTCTTGCTCAAGAACTGGACCACTGACAAAATCAAAGCCTTACAATTGCATCCTCCGCAGGACTAAGAGAGGAATTTTACATCCTTGAAGTAGGCAAATACAAGCCTATGCAAAATAGCACTTATGTTTTGTACTAAAACTGCATATCTTAAAGTTACTCAAGTTGCCAAGAGGAGAAAATGTTGCTTTTGTCTTCATTTTTGACTCCTGTATAATTATCACAGGCTTTATTTGAACGTATTACTGTCTCATCGGTGAAATAATCTTCTTCTTAAGAACATTCAAATTTATGCAGTGCCTTCTCTGCTTCTTTTATTTCTTTTATTCTTCCTTTGTTGTAAAGAGAACAATGCCAGTGGAATGTACAGGCAGAAATTAGAGCTGTTTATTCTCATTAAACTACCTCACAAAGGAGATAAAAAAAGAGAGAGAACACACTGCTCACTACAATTTTGTCAAATTGTGACTTATGTTGTGGTATGGTAACTTATGAATATTTGAAATGGAGATAGCTTTTTTGTATACAATCAAGATCACAGGTGGCAAATCAATTTTCAAATCTATTTTAGTTGCAACTTGGTATCAAAATATCAAAGACATCTCCATAATATTATTTCCATGTGTCACTTTTTACCTGTGAGCTGTACCCATCTCTTATGGTAATGTGTACCACATTTTCAATAAAAGGAAGCTCTGACTATAATCTTAATTTTTTTGATCCCTGTGGATACCACTGCTAAAACTGAATCACTGCTAATAATGTATTCATTGCAACTAAATTGTTTTGGGTTTCAGACAGCTTGAGCTAAATATTACAAACTGGGCACCAGGAAATAAGTTGCTTTAGACCCAGAATTCCCCCAGCCTCGCTTCCAAAATGCTCCTGTTGGCAAAAGAGGACTTCACTCCATTCCTCTTTTCTCCCACAACTTTCATCATTTGTGCTGAAGTTCATCCATTCATGCAAAACATTGTACAGGATGAAGTGGTATGGATGTGCATGAAAGCAAAGAGAATCTGAATCAATGAATCCATTTTAGCACTCATCCTTTTACAAGGAGCTTCCACTGTATTTCAGTCCATTACGTGAAAGTAAGAAATACACCCGGTTTCTTCCTGCCATAATGTCAAGATTTCCATTTCCCCCAAATCTTGCCCTTACAACCAAAGGAAGTCAGGATTCTAATCTAATGATCTGTCTCACAGCTCAAGAGGGGAATCCATTCACTTCTCAAGTAGATTTGAAACTGGGTACATCAATATTTCAGGATACAAAAAAAGTGAAAGTCTTTTCTAAACAAGGAGAAAAGTAACCTAAAACTAAGAAATTTCCTAAGCAACCGGCTTGCTTTCAGAAATTATGGGTGCTTTCTCACTGGAGGCTTTTACTGGACAGCTATTTGTCTGAAATGGTAAAGGATCTTCTGCTCAAGGAAGGGGGTGAACTAGAAGACCTACAAGGACCCTTTCAACTTTCTTATTTTATCTTCTATGTTCTATTAATTTCTAACTTTCCAAGGCATAAATGGGCACAATTCTGAAAGTTTCCTTGAGAATGCATGACTCCATCAGAGGTAGCATTCAGCAGGTTTTGACCAGTTTTGGAGAACTGGTAGAGGAAATTTTGAATAGTTTGGAGAACCGGCAAATACCACATCTGACTGGCCCCGCCCTCATCTATTCTCTGCCTCTCAAGTCCCAGCTGATCGGGAGGAAATGGGGATTTTACAGTATCCTTCCCCTGCCACGTCCACCAAGTCATGCCCGCCCACAGAACCAGTAGTAAAAAAATTTGAATCCTACCACTGGACTTCATGTGTCACATATTTTCATAACTAGAGCCAAAGACGGGGACAAATGTCAGTATTTATTATTTATTAATCAAGTTCGTGTAGATGCCCAAATCACAAAAAGCGATTCTATATTGCAATATAATATACTGTTGTTCACTTATGAACAACACTTCTAGGCATTAATGTCTGGAGAACCAGCCACATTTTTAGAGGCATTATCTTCTCCATTCTTAGTATTGATATTCTTAGAATTACAAAATAAAAGAAAAATAAACTACAAACTTCTTAGGAAAATATTGAATGCCTATGTACAATAGCATGGTGGAAAGGTTAATCTCTGGTATTTTTAAAAACATTTTCACTTGATACTAAGTGTTCCATAATAGTGGAATAATTTTATCGAGATTATGCCTTCTTTCCTTAAATACTAGGCCAGTAATCCACCTTGCTGGTAATCATATTATTATGCTAAACAAGTATGCTAAACTGTCTTGAGCGTTCAATTGAAAAGCAAGGTGAAAAGCCAATTGAGTATATTACATAAATAAAACAAGGCCCTGACTTATGCAGCATAAGACAAATTGCACATCCTTACACATGTCAGATGCCAGATGTATTAAAGTGGAGATGGAGTAAAAGGCAGAAAAATTGTATCTACGTTCAGTACAATTCAGTAGATAAAGACAACATATCAAAAGTTAGAAGTGCCTTTTACTGTATCAATGAGATGGAAAGAATTTGACTTAAATATGACATCTGGGCTGAAAGTAAAACTTATTGATCTATCCCACCAATGGGACAGTTTGCTAGGCCTTACTGTTTAAAACTGACTTTGAATTCTTGTATATTCTTTCCAGTTGTCATTAAGTGATATTACCTCTATTTCTGAGATATATAACTTTAAAAGCAACATCTGTTCTCTTTCTCTAATTGACAGCAGTGTTGCAACTATGACCCTATCCCAGCGCAAAGGAAGGATGCTCATTTTTTTTTTTTTTTTTTTTTTTTGGTGTAGTACAGCAACAAAGACTTTGGGCAGAAAGGCAGACATGGGAGGAAAAAACACTACCTTGTCATCTTACCAGAAGAGAACCATTATCTTCTGACTAAATGAAGAACTAAGGATTAAAATTACCTGAACTGTAAGGTAGCAATAGCAATAGCAATAGCAGTTAGACTTATATACCGCTTCATAGGGCTTTCAGCCCTCTCTAAGCGGTTTACAGAGTCAGCATATCGCCCCCACAATCTGGGTCCTCATTTTACCCACCTCGGAAGGATGGAAGGCTGAGTCAACCCTGAGCTGGTGAGATTTGAACCGCTGAACTGCTGAACTAGCAGTCAGCTGAAGTGGCCTGCAGTACTGCACTCTACCACTGCGCCACCTCGGCTCTTCCGGTTCTCACAGGCTTCAGTTATCTGCTTAAATAGATCCAGTACATGATTTTTTTCTCCATTTTGAGATTGGATATTGAGCCTCTCAGTCCATCCATTTCTGTTCTTATTTTAATGAAACTTTGCATAAGAGGTAATACAATTATCTCTTATAGGAGGTAGTTGTAGGAGCCCTAGTGGTGCAGTGTTTAGAATGTAGTATTGCAGGCTTTGCCCATAGTCTGGAGTTTGATCCTGAAGGGTTCATAGTTGACTCAGCCTTCCATCCTTCTGATGTCAGTAAAATGAGGACTCAGATTGTTTGGGCGCATTATGCTGACTCTGTAAACGTCCTACAAAGCACAATGGAATGATACAGAAGTCTGAGTGGTATTGCTATGTGCTAATTCACCATAATTAGCACTTTAGCAATTAGTATTGACTGCATCATTGTTTTTTGAGACAAGGGCAGGGGTCCCCGCGATCCGGTTGGTCGGTGAACCCGGAAGTAAGTAACTTCCGGGAACAGCGAAGTGCCCACCCACCCACCCGCGCTCCTTACCCGGTTTTGACGAGTTCTGCGCTTCCATGCATGCGCAGGACGCATACAGCGCCTGCGCGATCCTCCAGGAGCAGCTGGAGCATCGCACAGACGCTAGTGCGCATGCGGGCACTGCACGCGTGCATGAGGATGCCGCCAACCGCCGAACCGGTTGGAACGGGGCGAGAAACCCACCCCTGGACAAGGGTCAATGTTTTTTGATGGGCAGATTGGGATGATATATACATATAGAATAGGAATCCTGGCATAGGCCCTGAGAAAGGAAGGGGTCTCATAGCATAGACCAAAACCACTAGGGCTTAGCATTTTCTCTCCTGCCCCCTGCCCAACAATGCCCAAGAAATAAAATAAAATTCACGAGAGACTTATGCCATGTCACACATCACACATCAGCCAATGTGTTTTCAGCAATGGATGAATTATGTAGCTAGCACAAAGGTGGTATTTGAATCCTAATCCAGTGGAGTACCAAATATCATATTTGACGTAACCACTGAAGTTGCATCTAATATTTTTCCACTTTGTAAAACAAGTGGCATTATTTGTTGATATCCTTTATCATTTCTGCCTTGCCATATGCTGCATATGACAAATTATCTGGTAGAGAAGTAAGAACTTTGTAGGCTTTGTTATTTTGCTTTTTAAATAAAAGAACTTCCCGGAATTCATACATATGGTCATGAACAGAATAAAAATGATTTGGGTTAAAAATAATATATTGGAGAATAATGAGGAGAATCATATGATTCATGCAACTGCACTGGAAATCTGAATGGATAGAATCCTGTTAGGGTTAGCAGACTCATTAGCAGAATAATCCTATAATATATAGGATTATATTATAATTATTGATCCAAAACATATGGAGTCTTCTGGACTCGACTAAATATATATATAAAAGAGGGTGAGCTTATGTAAGTATATAGCCTGAGCTGATATTGAGAAACACAGTATTTTAAATATGTAAATATGTCATGAAAGCTCTAAGGAGTGTCCCCAGTTTATTCAATTATTAGGTGTATGGTTGGTTTATTTTTATTGGCAAAATGGTATTATTATATCAACATGGGACATGGGCATTGAAAATGATTGTATGCTGTAACTAATACATTAATGTTAAAATAATGAGAGTCATTTTGGAATGAGCCGAGGTGGCGCAGTGGTTAGAGTGCTGTACTGCAGCCACTTCATCTGACTGTTATCTGCAGTTCGGCGGTTCAAATCTCACCGGCTCAGGGTTGACTCAGCCTTCCATCCTTCCAAGGTGGGTAAAATGAGGACCCAGATTGTGGGGGCAATTTGCTGACTCTGTAAACCGCTTAGAGAGGGTTGAAAGCCCTATGAAGCGGTATATAAGTCTAACTGCTATTGCTATTGCTAATAAGGTTAAGTTGCTGGTCTAGTAACTTGGAGTCTATGAGTTCTAGTCCCACTTTAGGCATAAAAACCAGTTGGATCAAATATTCTCTCTTAATCCAAATCATCTCACAATTATTGTTGTGTGGAAAACAGGAAGAGGAAGGAGTATTATGTATGTTTGCCACTTTGTGTTGCTTATAAAGTAATAAAAGTGGGATAAAATATAATAAATAAATAATCAATAAGGGGATGGGTTTGAAATGTTTCAAAAGGATCCCATTGAGAGACCGCCTGCTGCCAATTACCTCCCACAGACCCATTAGATCTCACAGGGTTGGCCTCCTCTGGGTGCCATCTACCAGCCAATGCCACCTGGCTATTACCCGGGGGAGGGCCTTCTCTGTGACAGCTCCGGCCCTCTGGAATGAACTCCCCACAGGGATTCGGACCCTCACCTCTCTCCAGGCCTTCTGAAAAGCTGTCAAAACCTGGCTTTGCCGGCAGGCCTGGGGGTGATGAGTTCCCCTCCCCTCTCAACATGTATGGTTGTACGACTGTTGTTTACTTTTATTGTTTGTATTTTGTTTTTTATGTTCCCCTTTTTCCCCCTTGAATTGTTCGCCGCCCTGAGTCCTCCCGGAGAAGGGCGGCATACAAATAATAAAATTCTATTCTATTCTATGACAAATACAAACTCATTAAAAAAAAAATCCAGTGAATTGTAATTGCTAAGGGGCTTTTAAGAATCACTGGTTTTAGATGAGATAACAGTGAAGCTTAAAAGGCAAAAGGAAAAAACTCTGCTGGCTTATTGAAACAAAAAGGAAGAAAATGGTTCATATTTATGTTCTTGGTTTGTTTCAGACTTAATCACAGGCATTTGAAAAAAAGTTCATAAAATCTTGAAAGGGTGGAAATGGATAATGAATAAAGAACAGGGGATGGGGAAGATTTTTTTTTTTAAAAAAAGGTTCAGCATAACCTGATTTTCTTCAGGCATATTGGAAAGGTGATGCATTACCATAATTTAAGAAGTACTATGAAGAAGAATGAGATGTGTTAAATTAATATGCCAACCGAAACTCTCAACAGGCCGAGGCAAGTCAGAAAATATTAAGTGACTTCCCACAAATATTTAGAGGTGACCCTATCTGTGAAACAATATATTATTTTTTCTGATCACTGATACACACATACAGTGATCACATTGAGAATTGTCATTTAATTTCATTTTTAAGACACGTTATGTTGAGGATTCAGAAAATCCTCCACTTACGACCGGGAGGCCAGCAACAGTCTAGGCTGTGCCCTGATTGGCTGAGGTGCAGCATAGCCTGTTGCTAGCCGGCCGAGCCAACCTGATTGGCCGGGGTACTGCGTCAGCAGTTGCTAGACGCTCCTAGGCCTGTGATTGGTCCCCCTATTCAAACCTCTGTATATAAATACCTTGGCACGGAAAAGTTACTTTTGAATCGCTGTCATATTCTTCTTGAATAAATCTCTTGCTGTTTTGAAGTCCTGGCTCTCGTGTCGTCTCTACCCTCGATCCATTAAACGTTATATATTTCTCATCACTGTCGTTATAGTAGCAGTTAAGGTTACTATCATATTATCTGTTTTGAGATGCATAGTTTTCTACATTTTTCTTCTGCAAGACTACCATAGGGGTTTTGCAGATGAAGATAAATACAAATTTAACTAAAACCAGATTTCAATCTTAGTCCTTGTTTTCCATGAGGCATCATTTCTAATTTATCAGGCACAAAACAATAGGTGTAATTTTTTTTTCCTGCTTGAAGTTTAACCAGAATACAAATGGCACTAGTAGCATCTTTTTGATTTGATTGTGTCCTTCAGCTCACCCGAGCCTATGAACAAGAGAAGACTGGAACATTCTTAACTGTACTAGTGTTAAAATGTTCTCCTTCTTCAAGCACTGTCCAGCCAACTTTCAAAATATACTAAAATGCTTAGGCTTTGCTGCCAGTGACTTTGGAAGAAAGTCAGGTGACCTACTATAATTGGGCAGAGATGAGCAGTGAGGCACCCAATCATTGGCTGGCATAATTTTTTTGATGTTTCAAAGATGGATGGAGACAATAAGGTTGAGGGGATGTAAAATAAGGACTCACTGATTTGTTATACATCTTTTCTAAGGACTGAAAACACAATCAACTTCAACTTAGAGAAGGTTTAGGGCAGGTTTATCAAACTGGTGGTCCATGGGCTGAATGTGTCATGTGCAGGCCATGCCCACTCCAACTCCGCAAAAGCAAAAACCATTGTGATACATACTGATATGCCATTTGACATGATTAAGTTTGACACCCATGCTTTAGGGCTACATTCAGGTAGTCTGCAATAGATTTTGGATGTCAAAATCTCAATGCCTCCATATATCTGGTATATTTGAGAATTCTGTGTGTTTAGCTTGCAGATCTAAATAGGGATACCAATTAATTTGGATTAATTTATTAACAGCTCTACTCATTTCCAAAAACTCAGGTAAAGGAGCTTCCCAGATCCTGTCTACATCATTTCATAACCTGCAAAACATGGGATTTGTGAGCATATAGATGGGATTGCTTGTGTGTTTTATTATTTTCATTATGCATTGCACATGTATTGTGGTGTTTTAATAGTTAGGATAATGGTCAGTACATTGTCATGAGTTGTAATTAAATTGGTTAATGCAGATTTGGTCTATAGATAGTGAACAGGAGTAGCACTTAGGGGCAGATAAAAGTGCTTGAAGCTAAATAAGTTTTCAACACAAATTTTCACTTTCTTTCAAAGGATAAACCAACAAGTTTGGTAAAATAATTTTCTATGATGTAGAGAAACCTATGAGAGTTCTCTGGCAGCACCTAAAAATTGGCCTGTTCCAGAGGTTCTGCTCTGCAAGCTTGCTTAAGACTGAAGAGGCACCAATGGTAATATAGCATTTTCAAATGCAAATAAACTACTACAGCACATTACTAATATTAATTATACAAAACTAAAATTAATGAATAAAGATGTTAAAAAACAATTTGCTTAAAGAATAATAAAATGATATATACATACACATACACATGTGTGTGTGTGTGTGTGTGTGTGTGTGTGTGTATTATAATATCAAGTAAATATAAAACACAGAGGTTCAGCTTCTATCAACTTGCAAACAATTAGGCAAAGTAATCTCTTTCAGACACACTGTAGATAATATAGAAGAATTTAGAGGCAATAAATGAGATTCTACTGCTCTGATTAGGCAAGAAACACTGTCAGGAAAACAAGTGTAGTTGCTCTTCATGATCTATTCTTGGCAACTTGATATGCATGTGTATCCCCCGCCCTCCCAAAAATGGTAGAAGAAAATGAGCGACAGCTTCAGTATTATCTATTTCAAATAAACATGATCCATCATTGTAAAGAGGTTGGTCAAAATTCCATTGCAAATGGGTAGTTGGAAATATGTTACATCATGCTGCCTATATGTGGATAGGTTAAGGTATCTGCCCTGTTTTAATTTAAAGGGTTGAACAACTAAATAAGGTCCTATTGGCACACTCAATTGGATTTGCTGAGTTTCTATATCTAATATCCATATCCTTAGTTCTGAATTGACTAATGAAAACCTAAATCTAATAGATCATCCTGTAAAGAGTCCTAGTTCCTCAGTTTCTGTGAAAATGGAGCCACTTACTGATAGATTTATCAGAATATAATAGAGAGTAATCCAATAAGGAAGGAAGGAAGGAAGGAAGGAAGGAAGGAAGGAAGGAAGGGATGTATGTATGTATGTATGTATGTATGTATGTATGTATGTATGTATGTATCTGTATCTGTATCTGTATCTGTATCTGTATCATCTGTATCTATCTATCTATCTATCTATCTATCTATCTATCTATCTATCTATCTATCTCTCTATCTCTCTATCTCTCTATCTCTCTATCTCTCTATCTCTCTATCTCTCTATCTCTCTATCTCTCTATCTCTCTCTCTCTCTCTCTCTCTCTCTCTCTCTCTCTATCTATCTATCTATCTATCTATCTATCTATCTATCTATCTATCTATCTATCTATCTATCTATCTATCTATCTATCTATCTATGGGGGTCTCTAGTTATTCGGGTTTTCTCCCGCGTAAAATTGGAGATGTCTTGGCGACTTGGATCTATCTCTATCTATCTATCTACACACACACAAACACAAGCGCACACACTTCGTTCTTGTGCGAGCAAAGCGTGATCGGAACTGCTGTTTTTCTATAAATATAGGTGTGTGTGTGTGTAATGTTGGCTTTGTTGCTTTAAACGGATTGGTTGGCTGTGTTGTCACATCTTGATTGGTTGATGAAGTTGATGTTTGGTGAGGGTGATTGGTGATGGTATCCTGTGTTGTTCTGGATCCTGTGTCGGGTTTTGTGGCTGGGACTCGTTTATTAACTAGGGCTAGTTTCCAGATGTCTGGTAGGCAGAAGGTATCATCACGTTTATCCATGTTGTAGGGGTGTTTCTCTATTTCGATGGCTTCCATAATTATTCTCTTGTTGAAGTGTTCAGTTTTGGAGAGTAATTTGGTTCCTTCAAAATCAATTTCATGTCCTGTTGCTTTAAGGTGCTGGAAAAGGGAGGAAGTTTTTTCTTCTTTCCTGACTACATACTTGTGTTCTGCAATGCATGCATTTATTCTCCTTTTACTTTGTCCAATGTATGTGGCTGGGCAGATTTTGCATGGTATTTCATAGACTCCTTGGTTTTCTAGCTGGATCTTGTCTTTGGGGTTTCTTAAGATGTTGGCTATTTTTTGGTCACTGCCGAAGGCTGTCTTGATATTGTGTTTGTGGAGACTTTTGCTGATTTTATCTGTGGGGCCTTTGATGTAAGGGAGGAGGGCGATGCCGTTGTCCTGTTCTGTGTCTCGGTTCTTTGGGGGGTGTCAAACAGATAGAAGGAGCACCTATTGGATCACCCCTCTCACCCATCATTGCAAACTTATACATTTTGAAACTAACACCTTAGATAAATCTGAACACAAACTCAAAGTCTGGCTTAGATATGTAGATGATACTTTTGTGATTTGGCCACACAGGAAAGAAGAACTGGACAACTTCCTCACACATCTCAAAATTCTCCACAAGGTCAATTTTAATAATTTTTTAAAAATAGAAAATATTGAAAGATGTGTGCCTTTTTAGCTTTTATAAATGTGAATCAGATAGAACAACAGCGTCTTTTCTGCTTTCCTGAAAACCAAGAGGGAAAGAGCCAGCTGAATTTCTATGGGAAAGAAGTATGGACATAATAACCAAAAACAAAAATCTGATATATCCTTGAAACTATTTCACCTACACATTTTAAAATAAACACCAGACATTCTGTCTTGGAGGGATTCAGTCTATTTTTCGCCTTTTCAATTCTCTCAGCCTCCAGGTACTGAGTTAGTACTTCTGCCTTTTTGACCTGGGAATGACATGTTAGCAAGATATCATCAACATATTGATGAAACTGGACCACATGATACTGGATTATCTTCACCAGCAGTTTCATATAGATATTGAAAAGAGGAGACAGCCTTGAAGCAAAGTCAACCTCTATAGGCAGATCTTTGCCCCAACTTCCTTTGCCTATCCCTTTAGGAAGGAAGAGAGTCACTGCAAAGTAGTGTTCCCAAATTATTCCCATGGACGTGATCCAGAATCTAAATCAAACCCCAGTGTGAGATGCCTGTCCTGTTTCTGTATCTCATATTGATTCTACATTTGCTTAATATCAATTATAACAATGGCAAAAGCTTAGTGCAATTCTCCAGAACACATCCATCTGAACCTCTCTCCATAATGGTGGAACAAATTGCTATGTTTTTTCAGATTATAATACTGAATTGTCCATCCAAGATACTCATTTAACTTGAGCCTATTTCAGAATCCACAAGAGATATAACTAGGATTCAAGTACAAACAGTGTTTTTGCAGTCTAAGAATGAAATAGGTGGACCTCCCAATTTTAAAGTCACACCTTTCAAAGCTGGCACAACAGAGAGTTTAATTCCTTTTACTTCCACCACTGTAGACTGGGAAAATAAGGAACAAGATCTCCCTAAGATGGTTCTTCTGCAGTTTAAGTCAAGAACTACCAGCAATTCTCAAACAAAGAACAGTTTGTTTATTTGTTTCCCCATATTTATTTTTATACTCTATGCCCTCCCTCCCCAAAAGAGATGTGGGGATTGGACTAATATAATTACTGGGTCAAAGTACCTAACAGAAAACAATAATTTATGATTAATTGTAAGCAATTCAATCATATATATGAGATGGGCAACTATATATATTAAATACAGTCATTCAGTAACAATCAGGATGTATAACATTTGTAAACATCATTAAATATTATGGTTAATTACTAACTAGAACTGACAAAGAACAACTCCAACTTACAATCAATAAGTAACCCACACATCAAGCAATTTTATGATTCTAGAATGAAGATAACATTGTCTGATTTATGTATGAATGGCATTTGATCAGAAGCTTAATTTTATTCAGAATAAAAGGCCACCAAAAATTGGGGACAAGAAAAGATTCATTCATGATGATTTTGACATTTCCCTTTTAAATTAGCATGATTCTTTAAAAAGCGCAATCTTCATTGGTGATAGACTTATGGGAAATGTTTATGGCATGTTTGTGCTTTCTACAAAGAAGCTGTCAAATATATGTAAATCTGTGTAGATTGTAAGGCATGAATTGGTTTTTAGTACCTTCTGCTCTTATCTTAATGAGTAAAATTTCTGAGTTAGTGAAAGTTAAATTTGTCATGCTCTGATTTTTATAGTAGGGAATGAAACAAACTGATAACAAATCTATATTATTGTTAGGTCCAATCTGATAAAAATGTAATTATGACTTTTAATTAGGAAAAAAATCTGACTGTTTCCTTAATAAAGTTTTTTTTTGGGGGGGGTGAGGAGGAATCTTATTTTTCATGTTTCAAATAACAATGGGGAGCCTCATGAGTAGCATAAGGCCACTCATTTTCAAAGAGCTAAATTTTATTTAACTTAAAAATTCAGTCACAAGTGCTACTGGGTTTTACTGGTATTTTGTAAGCACAGATTTGCAGTCCAATTTCTGAAATATTGACAAGTATTTGTACATTTTAAAGAGAGCCTAGCAACCACCTTAGAAACCTTTGGATCCCCCCCCCCAATGCTATTATTCACTTCCATTTGAAGCTTCTTGCAAGCAAATATCTTGCTGATCCCCTTGTGAATCTATTGTTTCCACTGAGAATTGGGCTGTTGGGAAATGTATATAGCTGCAGGTCTTAATGAATTACCAGCAGGTTATAAATAGGAAATCCTAAGGAAGTAAAAATCATTCTCTACCCTATGCATCTCCTCTTTTAAATAAATACAAGAATCTCATTTAAGTTTGGAGGCCAATAGGGAATAAATGGGTTTCAGAAGAATTGCAGCAGCTCCTCCTGTAGATGCTAAAACAGTATCTAGAGCCAAATATACTTTGTCTTATATTTCCCATTTTGTAGTGATTCTTCTTAAGTCGTTCTATAACTTGCATCTCTAACCATGGAATAAATCTTCTTCCTACATGACATTGCCTTTCCTCTGATCCCAAAGCCTTATCCTAGGTAGCTTAGACATTATTTGCCTTCTCCAGTAGACCCTCTATGTATAAAATAAATTCCCTACACAACTATGGATGACTACCTCAACGTTGACTAATTATACACAATTTAGTTCCAAGGAAGCATTTTTCATGTGTATCACCTGAAAGGAATTGAAGATGAGCCTAAGGTATAAACCAGATAAATATGTAGGGGACGGGAATCCATTGATAGCATCCCCATGGAACAATTTCTCTGTTATCAGAATTTCAGTTCATAATGAGAAATTGGTATGTCTGGTCATGTTTTTTTGGGGAAAAAAGACCTTCAAACCTTTTATCCTCCCAGTTGACTGAAAGCTATTTTTTTATTTACTTAAAATATGCTTATTATGAATGGCACTTTTGCATCTGCTGTTAACATGAGGATATAGACTGGGAAAATCAGTAGAGGCTGCATTCTTATATCTATTTATAGAGAAGTTAGTGTCATTTAACTCAATGGCATTTACTTTGAACAGGCATGTATAGGAATGCACTGTGAGGCATTATAGCCTTTAATATTAGACTTTAAAATTTAGCTTAAAATTTAATGCCGAATGCTCACAGGTAGCAGAGCCCACAATTTATTCTCTTGGTTGGTTCTCATGCTGATTTTTTTTACCTCAGTCTGAAAAATATGCAGGGAGGAATTGGCCCAGCTTAGGTCTTTTGCAGTTGCCAAGTCGCTACGGAAAACAATTAAAAGTTTGATGAAGTTCTCTCACGGATTATATAAAGGTGTTGATTGTCTACCTTGGAATTTCTAATAAGGAGATTTTCATTCCAGCATGTATAAGTTGTTCTACTTAGAGCCGAGATGGCGCAGTGGTTAGGGTGCAGTACTGCAGGCCACTTCAGCTGACTGTTAGCTGCAGTTCGGCGGTTCAAATCTCACCGGCTCAAGGTTGACTCAGCCTTCCATCCTTCCGAGGTGGGTAAAATGAGGACCCGGATTGTTGTTGGGGGCAATATGCTGACTCTGTAAACCGCTTAGAGAGGGCTGAAAACCCTATGAAGCGGTATATAAGTCTAACTGCTATTGTTAGGGTGCCCATTTTTAGCATATAGTATGGCTAGCTGATGACGGTCCCAGCTCCTACTAACACACACACACACACACACACACCGCTGAAGTTGAATGTGCGAAGGATGAAGCTGGATGTTGAAAAAACTGTGAAGGTGTCAGGAAAACTCAAGCAAGGGAAAGTAAGTGCTGAGGAGAAAACTAGAGTATATCCGGCAGAAAGAAAAATGGCTGATTTTCACCAGTCTAGGAAAAACATGACCATCCTTTTTATGGAACCAAGTTTGCTGAGTGGAAGAAGGAAAGGGAGGATAAAAATACCAATATTAGATCCCATGAAATATGAAGATAAGAAAAAGGGAGAGGGAAAAGTGGAGGGGGGGGGATGAAACTGCAAGAGATTGCCAACAGTTCAAAATCACAAAGCAGTCCCCAATATCAGAGATAGATTAGGGCTGATTTCCCTCAATGAGCTCTTCTGTCCCTATACGTTTATGTATGTATAGTATGTCATCAGAGTAAGTAATCTTAATTTATTGGACTTTATTAGTACTTTCTCTGCTTCTGTTTAACATCAGCATGAAGCCAAAGCCATTGGGTGAGGTATTGTAAATATACTGATCCAGTTTTATATATCTCCACCCCTGGTTAAATAAATAAATAAAGACATGGTCTTGCCCCATGGAGGATGTGGGAGTTTGGCTGGGGAACAACAGGTTTCAAGTCAATGGCAAGATTGAGTGGCTTTGAGTTTGGGAGCTATTTGTGACAATTTACCATCTTTCATTTTGGACTGGGTGGCTGTATACCAGACAGACTTGATGCACTATCTGGAGGTCCAACTCATTTAAAGAGTGGATTGCAGTTGCGACGTGGAGTGTCTTTACCCAATTTTAAGTTGTGTGCCAGTTGCACCCTTTCATGGACGAGGAGGTCTTATGCTCAGTCACTCAAATCCTGGTTACCTCTTGTATGATTACTGCAATGTGTTCTACATGGGGATGCCCTTGAAGTGCAAAATGTATGCATCTAGATTTTATGCCACTGCTCCATGAGCAGTATTGTCTACCAGTTCAATTAAATGTGTTGGTGATTGACCCATAAAGCCCTGCAAGGCAGATTATTTGAGAGAATGCCTCACCCACATCACGTCTACCAACGTCATCACATCTGGAGGAAAAGAAAGGTCATGTTGGGAAGGAGTCCTGTCTATGAAGGAAAGTCATCTGGCAGGACTCAGGTGGTGAGCCTTTTCTGCTCTAACCCCTCCCTTTTAACCTTACTGATTTTCCAGAAGAGTTTGAAGAAATTGCTTTGCTCTGTCTGGCCTGGGAATCCAATAATGTTAGTGGAATGGTTGTATTTCTAGGAAAATAAATGGAACTTTCTTAAGATTGTTGGGGGAGGGGGGTTGTGTGAGGTTTAAAACATTTTTGCCTTTAAAATGTTTTTAATGATTTCTGTGATTTTTGTTTGTTTGTGTGTGTTTCTACTGGATTTGTGTGTGCTTTCAATTTGTAAACCACTTAAAGTCATGTCAGTGTGATGGGCAATCCTCTAAATTTAATAGTTAAGAAAATAAATATAATGGGAAGTTTTAAATCTGTACAACCACTCATTTTGCAGTGTAAATTAAACAACGTTTAAGCTGCTTTTATGATTTTTACTATTTTATATGGAAGGATGAGGAGGAAGAAGAATTATTACTACTGGGCTAACCAACTGAGCTAACCATCGCAGCTACTGCTTATGTCAGCTACTGCCTAGAGCAGGGGTAGTCAACCTTTTTATACCTACCACCCACTTTTGTATCTCTGTTAGTAGTAAAATTTTCTAACCGCCCACCGGTTCCACAGTAATGATGATTTTATGAAAACCTAATGAAAATTTTTAATAATGCTATGAATTTTTTTAAAAAGTCAATTTTTTTTTTTTAAAAAGGAAAGTGGTTCAGTATCGGACAAAACCCCTACCGCCCACCATGAAAGCTGGAACACCCACTAGTGGGCGGTAGGGACCAGGTTGACTACCACTGGCTTAGAGGAAGAAGTGAAGACAGAACAAATAGAGCAATGGTTCCCAAACTTGGCAACTTTAAGACTTGTGGACTTCAATTCCCAGAATTCTCCAGCCAGCTCTGGCTGGAGAATTCTGGGAATTGAAGTCCACAAGTCTTAAAGTTGCCAAGTAGAATTCTGGGAATTGAAGTCCACAAGTCTTAAAGTTGCCAAGTTTGGGAACCACTGAAATAGAGGAAAGAAAAACCTTTTCTAATTTTTTTTTAAACCAGACTAATGTGTGTCCATGTGAAGATGAGTAAGGGGACAGGATTAGAGAGCTAATTGAGAAATGCTTATTTAGCCTGTCGGCCTGTTTCTGGTAGAAAAAAATGATATACTGTAGATCACGATTTCCTGTACCGAAGTAAGTCTCAGAAAGAAGAAAGAAAGAAATGGATCCAACTGTTGATCACAGCAGTGCTTATTGTTCGGACCTGCAGTGCTTATTGCCTCCCAGATCCTCTGGGTATATGGTTGCCATGTAACTGAATTTTTGAGGTTGTGCAACATTGAATATGATGTCATCTAAGAGCAGGCTGATTAAGAAATTTAAGGTGCACAGTATATTTGAAAGCCATCCAGAATGTCACTCGTTGTGGAGAAGCATTGTTACTTCAGCTAAGCTTCACAGCCAGATTGAGTTTGTTTTATGTTGATGATGGCTTTAATCTATCAAATATCCAACTTTATTACTGGGCTTTTATATTAGTAATCTTTATTACTGTAACTGAGCGGGATTCTGTAGGTAAACAAGTAAAACAGTTTCTACATCAAATAAAATAAGGCCATATTAAAAATGATTCATAATACAGAGTCATTATCATAAAATATATAACTCATAAACTTAAGTTCCAATGTAATTTATAGCTCTAGGTCCAGAGTGAGGTTATTTGAAGCAACACAGCCTTTTGTTTATGCAAATACAGGAACTGTTCTGATTTGGGATTAGTTTGTTTATATTACGGTAAGATTCTTTAAAAGTTCTTACCCATCTCCACAGGGCACTGATCCTCTTCTAAGTTAATATATTTTACAGGTCCATGCTGTTTGTGGCATTGATTTATGACATTTTTTTTCTTCAGTTTTATTTGAGCATGTGGTAAAAAGAAGGTGTGCAAGAAACACAGCTTTATTGGACAATATGTTGCCTCACTTTGCCATTCAGCAAGGCAAAATTTAGCCATAGCACTACTTATGACACTATCTCTAAAGTTTTAACATTTTCCCCCTCCCAGCCCATACCCTTGCTTTCTTCCCCTTTACTCAGCTAACATCTTTTAATTGGCATTTTAAATGTATTTCACGTGTCCATCCACCCATTTACCCATCCATCCATCCACATAATGGTCAAAGGCCATAATCAATCCCAAAGGTGCTTTTTCAAGAGGTAACTGGTGCACCAGTTGCGTCCCTACCTGAACCGGGAGGCCCTCACAACAGTCACTCATGCCCTTGTGACCTCTAGACTTGACTACTGCAACGCGCTCTACATGGGGCAGCCCTTGAAGAGCATTCGGAGACTTCAGCTTGTCCAGAATGCAGCCGTGCGAGCGATTGTGGGTGCACCTCGGTTCACCCACGTAACACCTATCCTCCGCGAGCTGCACTGGCTGCCTATTGGTCTTCGGATATGCTTCAAGGCGCTAGTCGTCACTTATAAAGCCCTTCATGGTATTGGACCTGGGTACTTGAGAGACCGCCTGCTGCCAATTACCTCCAATAGACCGATTAGATCCCACAGATTAGGCCTCCTCCGAATTCCATCCGCCAGCCAGTGCCGACTGGCGACCACCTGGAGGAGGGCCTTCTCTGTGGCTGCTCCGGCCCTTTGGAATGAGCTCCCCATGGAGATTCGAATCCTCACCACCCTCCAGGCCTTCCACAAAGCCCTTAAAACCTGGCTGTTCCGACAGGCCTGGGGCTAATGAGCTTTTGTCCCTCCTCGAACGGTATGGTTGTTGTGTGTTTTTAAATTATGGTATTGTTTTGTGCGTCTTTTTTATTCCTTATTTGTAAACCCCCACCCCCCCACCCCTTGACTTGGGTTGTGAGCCGCCCTGAGTCCCCTTCGGGGAAAAGGGCACCATAGAAATATAATAAATTCAATTCAATTCAATTCAACTGGACTTCCTTGTTTTTCTTTGAAGACATTTCGCTTCTCATCCAAGAAGCTTCTATAGCTTTCACCTTTGGGACAACCAAGGCCTGCATGGCTGAAAATCTCCATAGAACATTGACCATAATAAAGGTTTATTTTACCTTATCCTACATGATAAAACTATGCAGATATTCATTAAAGCTTCTGTGAAACTATTACTTGCTTTATATGCATACCAGCAAACCAAACCTGTCTCCCTCCCCAGCTCTTTATAATGGAAATAACTGAAATGAAGTAGTAAGAAAAGCCAGACTGGCTTTGCAATTGGTAATAATTAGAAGTACCAAAATTACTTTAATATTGCTTCAACAAAGACATGCCTTTGCACCTAACTATGGTGCAAACCAGGGGTGGGTTTCAGGCGGTTCGCGGCGGTCCCCGCGAACCGGTTGGTCGGCGAACCTGGAAGTAAGTAACTTCCGGGAACGCCGAAGGATCCACCCGCCCGCCCGCGTTTCTTACCCGGTTTTGACGAGTTCTGCGCTTCCACGCATGCACAGAATGCATACAGCGCCTGCGCGATCCTCCAGGAGCAGCTGGAGCATCGCACAGGGGCTAGTACGCATGCGTGCACTGCGCACGTGCACGAGGACGCCGCCGGCCCCATTCCAACTGAACCGGTTGGAACGGGGCGAGAAACCCACCCCTGGTGCAAACCCACTTTTGGGCAATATCTTTTTTTTTCTGCCATCTTTGCAATATATTGCCTTTTGACTCCTGCCCACAAGTAGGACAATGTGAAGCCATCCTTAGCTTTTCTTATGTTAAAATAGTGTTTCCCCATTAAGGCAATAGCATCTAACAGCATTAAGATGTATAATATCTGTTACCTTCACTATCCATTACCTCCAAGGTGATGTCAGATGTTCAATAACAGATGGGAGCAGAAAGACACTGATTGGTCATTTCAAGCTGATGTGGGCATCCCCTCTTCCCTCCAGTATCCAATCAGCCTTATCTACTGCCATTTTATTCCTGTCTCCCCAAGGAACTGGAAAGAGCATGAGGGTGTTGTAGGGTTTCTTTAAAAGGTTTCTGGAGCTTAAAATAGCATAATAGGGAAATCGCACAGCAATGAAGTGCCATAACAGGCTGATAGAATCAACCCCTCTGCCTCCCAAAAACAGAATATAGTGAAATCTGTCAGTCAACATTCATACCCTATATAAAAATAAGGAAAAGAAGAGAAATCTGAAGTAAAGCAGTTGCTTATGATTCATTCCCTTCAAGGCTTTTTTTAAATAGATGAATTCCTCTATTTAAAGTGATAGAAGAGAGGGGGGGATGACAAGGAAGAAGCATACAGTTCCTATACAGTGTCCTGTTCTATACCTGTACTTACAGTGCTCTGATTGGTTTCTCCTGCTATAAGAGAAGGAGAAGGAAGAACAACAAAGCTGGAAGACTCAACCAATAATTTTGCATCTTATATGCCAAACCTGTCTATCAGGATGACACTATTTGACCATGAAGCAGAAAAGAGGAATATGGGACAATGGGAGTATCAATTTCACGCTGGTATGGTTTTCAACTGATCTAGCTAGGGTTGGGGAGCTTATTAATTTAGCATAGAAAAGGCTTCTAAGCATGTGCTGAATAAATGTTAGGAGGGAATAATGGCAATTATTATAGAACTCTAGGGATAAAAAATGCACTTATTTTTTAACAGTTGGAAAGGAGTTTGGAGATGGCCTTGAAGAAGTTATGTAGCAATCATTAGGAACACACATGGACTTTGCTTGGAAAAGCAGGAAGGGACGAAACTCAAGGTTGCCTATCTCAACTCTCTTTGATATAAGAGGAAGAGAAACTTACAAGGTTCTGTTATTATAGTCTATATCGATAAAACTGAGTTCTGGTACTTCTATGGGTATTTCTCAAGTTATGATGGCAATTGGGACTTGCTGCTAAGTGATGTGGTAGTAATCACTACATCACTTACTGACTGTAATCCCTGTATTCCCTATTATAATTATTAAGCAAGGATTTTGGGTCATTAAGCAAGCATAATTTTACCGATTCCTATTGGTTTCCAACAATCAAAGTCAATGGAAAAGATAGCAGGAAGTTGCAAATTCTTCCTGTTGCAAGTAGGCCAGCAGGTAAGTGGCTGCCACTGGATGGGAGATGGAGAAGGGGGCATGCATTGGGGAGGAAGCATGGCACAAGTAAAGCATGTCTTGAGGTGGATGCTGTTGAGTGGGATAAATTGCAGGAGGGTGCATGAATATGGTACTGGCCTAGTGTGAATGCTGTGAGGCTTAGAGAGGAGGTGCAAGTGGCAGGGAGGTATGCTCTAAGTACAGTTAGGCCTGGAGAGGGTGTGTGAGGGTGCATTGCTTGTGGTGGGAGCACAGCAAGGCTTGGGGTAACTGCTGCTGGGTGGGAGTGGGTGTGTGAGGGTGAATAAGTGGTGTGGGAGCTGTGACAGAAGCACAGTGAGCCTTGAAGTGGTGCTGCCATTTGGGAGAGGAAACAATGGGTTTCCAAGTGGTAGGGAGATGAGGCATGGAAGAGGATGTGCAGGAGGCCATGTGGTTTGAGTTCAGAAGGAGTGATGTAGGAGATTTATTTGAGCAACTTGTTAATTTCTATGCTAACATTTCCATTGACTTTGCTTGTGCAAAGCCAGCAGAGAACGTTGCATATTGCCAACATGTGACTGGAATCCTGAAATCATCATTAACTTTGAAATGGTTCTCAAGAACCCAGATTGTCATCACATGACCATAGGGTTGCTGAGATGGTGGTAGTCCCACGTTAACATTGAATAGTTGCTGAAGAAGTGGTCATTTCTTGACCTGGTCTACTTAAATGTTTGACATAAGTCTTGAAGTTTTGATAGTATTTATTTTTGACTTTCTTCCTTTCCCCTCTGTGTTTTTCTTGGCTAACTTCCTGCTTTCTAATATTTTCTTCAAGGCTAGTATCTCATTCCTCAATGGCATAGTACACAATTTGGATAAATGAACCTTGCATTAATAAAATGTTAAACAATTTGTCTCCTTTTTCCAAGGAAAGATTGAATGAAGAAGGTACTTCTATGAGTAACAGCTGCATTACAATATGGTTTTGATTGAAAGAGATGTTCACTCTACTAGCAGTCTATTTTAGTGCAATTAAAATACATGTATGCAATTATTTTATGATGCATTTTATCTATGTGTTTGAGTTAATATGTTTTGGAATCCATTTTTTTGCAATGTTGATATTTAACAACTCTGAATTTTCTTTATGGATAAAAAGATAATACATGAATTGACAGTTGTCTACATACTCTTTGTAGAATACAATATTGCAGGCTAATGTACTGCTCACTGCCTGGAGTTTGATCTTTACGGGGTTCAGGATTGACTCAGCCTTCCACCCTTTCAAGGTCAATAAAATGAGGAGTCAGATTGTTGGGGACAATATGGTGACATTGTTAAGCCCCCCCCACCCAGAGAGTGCTGTAAAGCACTATGGGACAGTATATAAGTCTAAATGCTATTGGTCTGGTATTTTATCCAATAACTCATTTCTGTAGTATTTCAGTTTATGATACATATGATATATAGCAGTAATGCAAAATTCTTTGCTCTAAAATGTTTGGTTATTTTTAGACCTTCATTTCTAAATCAGTTTTAGCCACATCTACATAAATATGTGTGGATGGATTGATGGGTGGATGGATCTATTTGGTGTGGGTTTTTTTCCCCAAAACAGTTTTGAGCGTGCATCTATGTGCGCGTCAATCATAAAATGCATATAGATGTATATTCTGGACAGTATTTGGGACTGCAAAAAACAGGATGGAAGAAAATATTAATCATGTAGAGCTTAAAACTACGCAGCAGCTACATGTGCTATATTAAATGTTCATTGTGTTTTAGGCTTTGTGGTTGGACTGAGATATTGAAAATAAACCATGCATTAGCAAATTAAGTCTATTTCATGGTCACTATGGTTGCAGCTATAGTTATTAAAATCCCCAGATTAAAAAACAAACAAACAAACAGACAAAGGAATAATTCAGCACTTTGAGCAATTTGTATAATAAAGGCAGAAATGAATATAAAAGCACTTGATCTCTGTGATATTTGCTTTTTGTATTAGACTAGATGAAGTATGTCGTTACAGACCTTCATCTGCATTTGTTTATTTTACTTCTGTGAGTTATTTGTCAGTAACAATTAAAATACCATTAATGGTCATGATAAATAATCAGACCACAAAGCCTAAATGTGCTAGACCTTATTTTCTACAAAAGTTCAGACAATCCCCCCTCTTTCTTTCTCTATAACACTATCAAACAGGAAAGAGGCTTTGTGTTTGTGTACGTGCGTAAAGAAACAAAAACCTGTTCAAAATTATGTAGGGTTAAGATCCTAAGCACACATCTTATATGTAGGCTTCTCTGAAGATAATTGAATTTACTTCTGAAATACCAGGTCTAAGATTGTGCTATCAATCTTGCTGACTTTGTTCGCATACAGGGGGAACAAAGTGACATTTTTCCTTAGAAACTATTGCTGCTGTCATCTACATCTTCCTGTCACCTTCACATACGGAGAGAAGGGTCTATGAAGAACCATATGCTCTTGCTTCAAGAGATGAATGAACATAAGCACATTTATGTAATAGGAGGGCTGAGTACCTCCACGGACCACAAAAGGAAATGCTGATGGATGTGGAAGTACAGGGTAAAGTCACCATGGTGAAAGAAGAAGGATGAAACGAATATAGTCCTACTTCACAGCAGTGTTTTCATTTTACAAATTATGCAACGATTTACAGCTGCTGGTGGCATTATTCTTCTCTCAGAGCTGCTCAGGCCTTTCCATTCAAATAAGACATTTTGGACTGATTGCAAACAACCAATCTTTGATAGATCAGTGTTGTGGCCCGGCAGGAGCCGTTGGAGCTGCCGTCAGACTGCGTCAGTGAGGGGTCTTATGAGTCGGCCCTGGAGGAGGTGGAGAGGGTTCCGACTCTGAGCAGGGCGAGTAGAGACTGGTTGGCCACCAGGTGGCATCTGAGCCTTGGATCAGTGGGGAGGAGACAAGAGTGA
This sequence comes from Thamnophis elegans, assembly GCF_009769535.1. Classification (NCBI taxonomy): domain Eukaryota; kingdom Metazoa; phylum Chordata; class Lepidosauria; order Squamata; family Natricidae; genus Thamnophis; species Thamnophis elegans. The sequence goes on along the minus strand of NC_045541.1, from coordinate 12,886,639 downwards.
GTGATCCAGAAAACACCTGTGAGTTGTTCTGGGATGCACGCCGTCGAAGGGCTACTCGATGTCAAAAACAATGGCATAATTACAAGAGGTGATTACACTCAGCTGATGTTCATTAAGATCCTCTCCTGATTATAAAAGAGACTGCTTGTGCCACACCTTTCTGCAGAAGTCAACGTTAAGGACTAACAAGAAACAAACTTGGCAGGCTGGATTGCTGCCAGAGTTTGTTTGCATTGCTGCCAAATTTTGTAGGATTTGCTGCCAGAGTGCTTATCTCTTTGTTAATGTGGTTTGCAGCCAATGAGAGTCTTGACTGATTCAAAGAAACCTTCTCATTTACGTTGGTTTCAGCTTTCGTTCCTGGACGGAGGAGGGGGGTCAGAACAGATCAGTTAGCTAACACTCCCTGACGGACGGAACTTTGCCCCTTGAATCCTAAACAGGAAGAGGTCTGAAGGGACTTAGAGGCAGAGGTTGTATTCAGCAGGTTCTGACCAGGTCTGAAGAACCGATTGCAGAACTTTTGAGTAGCTTGGAGAACCGGTAAATACCACCTCTGACTGGCCTTGCCCCCATCTATTCACTCCCTCCCGAGTCCCAGCTGATCGGGAGGAAATGGGGATTTTGCAGTAATTTTCCCCTGGAGTGGGGGGGGGGGGCAGGGAATGGAGATTTTACAGTATCCTTCCCCTGGCATACCCACCAAGCCATGCCATGCCCACCAAGCCATGCCCACAGAATTGGTAATAATTTCCTGCTGCCTTCCATAAAAGAGATGCAATCCTAGTGAAGGGTGGGGATCAGAAGTGGCTGTATTTCTGATCGAGTTAAAGTTTCCTGTTTTATCATCTTTGCCTAGAGAGGAGTATTATCTTAAATTAAAACCTTACAAATCCTACAAGGTCTTTTGGTAAGTTTGAGTGTAGCAGGCTGATCATCTGAGAAGATGGATAGAAGGATCCAATCATCAGTGAAGGATCCCCTTTAGGGATGAGCATTGCACTAACAATAATCTCAGCAGGAGTGAAAATGGATCTGGTTCTATAGAATAGCTATAGAGGAAATGCAATCAAATGCTTCATATCACTTCTTTGTTATTGGAAAGAGAAGAATTTGGAAGTGGCTGGAATACTTAGATACAGTTGGACGTTTGATTATATTAAACCCCAAGTTGAAAGGTACTCTTATACCTACTGGAGAGGAACTCTAAACTTTCAGAAATAGAAGTGAGGGAGATAATGTGTCTGGACCAAAGCCATGAAGTCTGATCACTGATGGAGCTAGTCCTGGAAAAGGAGTTCATCAATTTACTCTATTATATACAAATCAAGAAAAAATTGAAGTAGCCGAAATGCAAATGCAATGTACTAAATTATATATTTGGGGAATAGGTAAATGGAGAATCAGTTTGATTTAATGGTTAAAGGATCAGAATAGAAATCAGTAAATCCTGAGCTAGTCCTAACTTAGGCACAAAGCCAGCTGAGTAACCTTAGACCAGTCATTTTTTTTTTCTCAGCCATAGGAAGCAAGCAAGGACAAACCACTTCTGAAAAAAAATTGCCAAGGAAACTGGAGGGATTTGTCCAGACATTCTATGAAAGACAGATATCAATAGCAAGCAATAGCAATAGTTAGACTTATATACCGCTTCATAGGGCTTTTAGCCCTCTCTAAGTGGTTTACAGAGTCAGCATATTGCCCCCAACAACAATCTGGTCCTCATTTTACCCACCTCGGAAGGATGGAAGGCTGAGTCAACTTGAGCCTGGTGAGATTTGAACAGCCGAACTGCTGAACCGCAGTCAGCTGAAGTAGCCTGCAGTGCTGCATTTAACCACTGCGCCACCTCGGCTCCTAATGACTGAATAGAAGAAAAATATCTAAATAGACAGGGGCTACTAACTCAGATGATTATGCTGTTGTTACTATTATTATAGAAAAGAATGAAATGGCAATGATGCTCAAAAAAGACAATGTTAAATATGTAATTGACTATAACCCAAGGGAGGGGAGGGAGGAATGTAGTCATATCTATACGAAATTGATAGATTAATAATAAACATAAATGAGATACAGAGGGAAAATAATAAGAAAATATAATAGAATAGATTAAATACAAGTAAATGAGATGAATAGGAAAATGGAAATTGTATTTAAAATACTTTACAAATTAGATTATAGAATATAAGATAAGGCACGGACTTCACTAGTAAGTCAGTTTTATTATACAATAGGCTAGCTATGAATGGAAAACTATGTGGCATAAATGAAATACTCGTACAAAACTGCAACATTTGAGACAAAGTACTACCAGCTCAGTGTCAATCATATGGAACAGGGTTGTATGGGTAGGAATTGGGGGAACTAATATATATTTATACCTCAAAAAAGAGGCATAGTACTACTAAACCCTTGTGCAAGTCCCTATTTTCTTAAGATTTGATAAAAATAATTCAATGATTTAATTAAAGAATTGAAATTAAATTAAGAGAAAGAGGGGGAAGGGGAACAACTGATACATTGGTTCAAAGAGATTTCAGGAGTATCCTTGGCAGAGTGATAAGATATTACTAAATACAGGTCAAGGTAGTATGCATTTACGTATCTACATAGTAATAAGAAGTTAAACCCAATACCCGGCAACATAATTTCTGGTGTCTATTGTAGTGTCTCGAGGCTCCAGGCTTCAGTGACTTAGCTCCAGAGGTGGGTTCCTGCCAGTTCTATCCTCTTCTATAGAAGACGTTCCACAAATCTACAGTGCCATTTAGAACCGATTCCAGCTCCCTCCCCCCGCCTGTCCGCACATTATCAAGATGAAGAGCGAAAGGAGGAATTCTGGGAGTTGAAGTCCACAAGTCTTAAAGCTATCAAATTTGAACACCCCTGGAGGTTTTTTTTCTAAAGGGTTAGGGGTGCAAAGGTCTTGTAACTTGACAGCTTTAAGGCTTGCATGCTTCAAATGCCAGAGTAGTTAAGTGAGTTTCACCACAGTTTACAAGTTGGCCATGCCCACCCAGTCACATGACTGCCAAGCCACTCCCACTCGGTCACTTGGCTGGCAAGCCACTCCCACCCAGTCACATGGCCAGCAAGCCACTCCCACAAATCAGGCCACACCTACAGAAGAGGTTCCAAATTTTTTTGAAACCCACCATTGTTTAGCTCATTCTATTGCCTCAGCCCTAATATCTCTCCTTCATCGCCAGTATTCTTATCCATGAACAGAGTGGGGAAGGAACTGAGGAGAGACAGAATAATGTTAAAACTAACTGTTTATTACTGCTAACAGTGCAGCTAACAGTGACAGCTCTAGAACCAGCAACAGCTGAGTCTCCGTCTTACAGCTCTTTATATAATCAGCTGTTCTGACCCCCCTCGTTCCACACCAAAGCACTCCAAGCCAAAGATACTTTATGGAATTTATTAATAGACAGACAGGTCCTTGGCAGCAAACTAGCACAGACAAACCTTGGCAGCAATCCAGCACAGATAGGCCTTGGCAGCAATCCAGCCTTCCAAGCTCACAATACTGTTCTCCAACATTAGTTAATGCATTGACTTCTGCAAAAGGGGCATGTGCACAAGCAGTCCTTTTATAGTCTGGAGAGGAGCCTAATTACCACCAGCTGAGTGCAATTACCTCCTGTATCTGCGTAATTGTTCCTTATGCCTATTAGCTCTCCGGTGCCAGGCATCTAGGAACAACTCCCTTGGCTCCTCCCCACTGCTGACGTCAGGATCACACTCCCTTGTCTCCTCCCCACTGGTCTAAGACTCAGGCGCCTCCTGGTGGCCAACCAGCCTCTCTGAGCCCTGCTCAGAGTCGTAACCCTGTCCAGGGTCCGCCACATCCTCCAAAGCTGACTCATAGGGCCCCTCTCTATCGGAGTCTGATGGCAGCTCCAACAGCTCCTGCTAGGCCACAACAGTCAGCTATCAAACGGGACAGCCAATCAGGGAATGCCTCTTCTCCCACTTGCAAGGCGGACCGGGGTGAAGCCTCGAGATGCTACATATATAATTTCCCAGTCCTAAGATTCAGTTTGGATGACGTGGACCTCTTTGTTGGGTTTCGCCCTGATTTGTGTTTCTGGCATACCTGTCCTCTGGCCTGAAACAGCTATCCCAATTTTGTATACCAAAGTGATTAATTTAACATTCATGATACTTTTCTCCTGTTCCTATTTATCTGTAACACTTTTAAATATTCATGACTATTTCTTTTAGTTAAATGTACTTGGAAGAATATGTTACTCTTTCTTAACAATATATGGCATATGCACTATTGCAAGTAGAGTTTGTAAATTATTAAGAAGGCAGAAGAGGGACCTTTTTCCTCTACATAACAGTAAATACCCTTTGCAAGCCTGAAGATAATTTGAAATTTGATTACCTGGAAAACACACTTGCATACTTCAAACAAAAGTGAATGTAAAAGAGAGAGAGAAAAATAAATTTTATTATGGATTTGTAAGACAGAATGAATTTGCTCAATAAACAAATTCTCCACCTCCATTAGTATTTTCAAGATGAGATTTAACCATTTGTTTCATATTCTTGTAAATTCTAGTAGGAAACCCATACATCTCTTAATTTCCATTGGGGGGAAAAAGTTTCCAGAGATGTTTCAAATATACATTCCAAGTTCATTTCCCATCTGACTTGAAGCTTCAGTGAAGGAAGCGGAGGGGGGGGGGTTGTTAGCCTCTCTTTTCTCTTCCAGACCAGTTTCATCCTGAGATTTAATTTTTGAAGATGAAATCGAAGGCAAGGAAAGTCCACTCAGGCATTTCAACACGATTAGTGCCTTTTTTCTGGTTTAGTTTTCTATTAGCTGTACCATTCAAGCTTCTTTTAAATAAGTATGCATTTTTAAGTAGTGAGTTTATGATATGTTAAGTAATGCTCCACTAACAGAAGGTAAACAAAGGTGTGAGGCAAATCTGCCAAATCTAGATTAATTTAGCAATAGCAATAGCAGTTAGACTTATATACCGCTTCATAGGGCTTTCAGCCCTCTCTAAGTGGTTTACAAAGTCAGCATATCACCCCCACAGTCTGGGTCCTCATTTCACCCACCTTGGAAGGATGGAAGGCTGAGTCAACCTTGAGCTGGTGAGATTTGAACCGCCAAACTTTAGCAGTCAGCTAAAGTGGCCTGCAGTACTGCACTCTAATCACTGTACCACCTCGGCTAGATCAGGGGTGTCAAACTTGATTTCATTGAGGGCTGCATCAGGATTGTGTTTGACTTTGGGGGAGGAGATAGAGTGCGTGTGGCCAGGATGAGTGTGGCCAGCTCGACATCACTTGTGTCAGTGACGCCTGTGGTGGCCCAAGTACTCTGCCAATCAAAATGGGCTCCTGAGCTCCGTTTTTGGCTGTGACGGCCTCCTGCAACCCTCTGCCAGTGAAAACAGAGCTCGCAATGGCTGCGTGCAGCCCTACCGAGCTACATTTTCACTGGCAAAGGCACTGTGGACCAGTCCTTTGCTGTGTGCAGAGCGGCCTCCTGAGCCAGATCTAAGCACCCCGTGAGCCAGATCCGGCCTCTGTGCCTTGAGTTTGACACCCCTGCTCTAGATCCATCTCAGTGGAATTCTGACGTTTTCTCTCTGTTTGAATTGCAAGTTTAATTCTGTCCCTATGATCTGTGCAGAGTTGGTTAAGATAACCAACTCTCACTTTGGATTCCATGTTAGGCTGGCTTAAGTGATCTCATTCTCAAAAACAATGAGTGAATCTTAATTGCTTCTTATTTGCTTTTACAATGGTCCCCCGTTCCTGGCAAAGCTCTTCCTCATGTTTCCTCTGTTTACCTCTCATTGAAATTATGAGTAATTAAACTGTAAAAAAAAAAGTACTGAAAATGCATGGCAACCTAATAGAAAAAGTAGTGATTCCTTGGCTACTTTCCCGAAAGCGAGGGAAAGTAGTCAAATATTCAAAGTTTTCAAACTAACACCGGATAAGGAAAGCAACCCAAAGAAGAAGTTGTGGCATTAAACACAAATGAAAAACTGAAGCTAATAGGATCTGAAGGCTGAACCAGCTGGAGAGTAGAATTGCTGAGAAAGAAGGAATCCATCTTGATCTCATTTCCTGTAATTTCAGTGCTGTTAACATAAGAGCATTTCCCATGACAGCATGCCAAAATATTGCTTTCCCCCTGGGCTGGCCAAATAGGTAACTAGAAAAGAGCTTGTTCTTGCTTCTCTGGAGTTTTTTATTTTTTAATGTTTACAACCAGCCATATTTTCTATTATTTGGCTGTCACTGCCCACAATAATCTTTTATTTGGAAAACTAAGTAAAGTATGATTGTTAGGAAAGAACATTCACTTTGAAAACACAGAACAGGAGTAGAGTTAGGTGATCCGCTGGCTCATATACTGCATTGGATTAGAAATAAGCCAGGCTATTTCTTGTTCCCCAATGACCCTTAAGAACTAGCAGTTTATTACATGTTTGAAAAAATAATAACAAAAATAAAAATAATAACAATTTTTTTACAAGTAAGAGAGGCAAAGCAACAGCTGTGTTTGTTTTGCTGGAGATCTTTCTCCTCTCGTAAAGAGGGCAATTCAGAGAATAAAAGGATCAATAAAACTGGAAAACTGTAGTTATATTATTATTGTTACACAAGCATAAAACAGAATGCTAAAGGTTACTTACCAATACAAAAGAAATTCAGTATGTCCTGACAGGGGAGAATAATTCCAAAGTACCCTAATTAAAAGATGTTTGAAGGTACGATGCTTCAAAGTTTTATATATTGTATAAGATTAGCATATGCATTATTTGTAACAATGCAATGTGGTTGCTGCTACAGGGTTATAACTGAAATTTTGACTGTGCCCATTCTATTTATTTATTACATTTATTGATCAATTTTATTTTCCTCCCATCTTGACAAATTCTAAAGCAGAACAACCTTTCTTCCAGATTAATGAGGATGAGATCACAGCTATCATTTGCAATTTGCACTGTCCTGAATTAGCACATGCGGTTTTCATCTAAAAATTCTAAGATCAAATGTAAGTGTTGGAATAAAATGGGCTCAGATAAAAATCATTTGAAACAAAATGTACACCTTGAGATAAATATTCCAAAACATCCTAGAACTTCATGGGTGGATATTATTTTAAACCATAGATTAGAGGCAGATTTATGAACTTCACAGTATGTCACAAATTGGTAATAGATCGACCTGTCCTTTTTTGAACCGAGTCATTTCTGAGTGTTCACCAAAATGATTCTCAAGTCCAATTGCTCCAGCAACATGTGATTTTCTATTCTGAGTCACTATGGTTAATTTTAGAGCAATGAAAATGAAACAATTGTTTCTCTTAGCTATCCTAATTATTAGACAATACCAGACACCAGATGCATAATGAAAGAGCTAAAAGACCAACCTTGATTCCTGAATGCAAGTGAATGAATTTGGCAGCTGTTTTGTTTAGGGAGAGGCTATTTTGTCTGTCTGTCTGTCTGCTTGCCTGCCTGCCTGCCTATCTAATCAGCAAATGAGATATTTTCAGGCATTAAGCAGAAATGCTGTCTACTGGAATTGGATATTAAACTAGAACAAAAAGATTGTCCAAAATATGCTCGCTGAAAACCATTTTTTTTATCATAGAATCATATTATTTGAGGGTCCTTAGAAATCTTTTGGTTCAATCCCCTACCAAGACAACAATCCTCATAACATCTTGGACAAATCTTTTCTTGAAAATCTCCAGTGATGGAGCAACCGAAACCCCAAGAAGCTAGCTGTTCCATTGCTTAGTCGTTCTTACTGTCAGGAAATTCCTCCTGACAGAGATTGTATCTCTCTTTGACAAGATTCCACCCACTGCTTCTTGTTGTACCCTCAGGTACTACAATCGTTAGAGAATAAATTGACATCCTCTTCCCTGTGGCATCCCTTTAAGTATCTCAGTCTTCTCTTTGTTAACCTAAACATGCCTAGTTCCTTTAGCCCTTCTCCATAGGATTTAATCTCCAGATTCCTTATCATCTTTGTTGCTCTTCTTTGTGCTCTTTCTAGAACCTCAGCATCTTTTTTTATATTGCAGTGACCAGAACATATTGGAATATTTCAATTGTGGCCCCACCAGAGGGGCATTGAGCAGTAATATCCCGTCCTATGATCTTGATGTTATCCCTCGGTTTTTGCAACCCACTAGTGCATTGGCTTTTTGGCAACTACAAAATACTGCTGATTCATTCTTAAATGGTGTTCCACCAGGACACATTGATCCCTCTCATAGGCCCTACTGTTGAGCCAGATACTGCCTATTCTGTATCTGCACATCTGGTTTTTGTTATCCAGTTGTGGGCCTTATTCAGATGACAATGATGATACCTACTGCAAGGAGTTAGAAGGTTGGGGAAACTGATGTAGTAAAAACAGCCTTGTCTTAAGTGTAAGAAAAACTAAAGAGATCACTGCCGATTTCAAAAAAGGTGGACATAGCCACACATCTCTGTGTTATTAATGATTCATCTGTGGAGTTGGTTAGCGGCATCAAGCTTCTGGGTGTGCAATTAACAAGTAGGCTAGTTTGGTTGCTCAACAGTGAGGCACTGACAAAGTGGACATAGCAGCATCTGTATTTTCTGCATGAGAAAAGTACATCTTCCTTCCACTGTCCTTACCACTTTCTATAGCGGGACGATCAAGAGCATCCTGCCATATGGCAGGACTGTCTGGTTTGGAAGCATTACTGCTACAGACAGGAAGATGGTGCAGAGAGTGGTGAGGATGGCAGAAAATATTATTGGTAGTTCACTTCCATCTATCCAGGATATATAAGCACATTAGCATATAAGTGAAGCTATAGTGGGGTCTGCAGTATTGTCTGGGATCAGTGGTGGGATTCAAATAATTTAACAACTGGTTCTCTTCCTATATGACCAGCTGGGTAAGAGTGGCTTGGTGATCATGTGACTGTGTGGGTGTTTGCCAACTCAATGTCACTAAGGTCGATAGGTGCTTCGCCTTAGCTATTGCAATGTCATAAAGGTTTCTGTAAGGAGGGCAACAAAGATTAGCTAGAAACAACACCAGAATGTCTCCTTCCTGCCTTCCTTACAGGATTAGCCTTGTAAAGTGGAAAGAAACAAAAGGAGATTTCTTCCAACAACCGGTTCTCCGAACTGCTTAGAAAGTTAACAACCGGTTCTCCCGAATAGGTACAAACCGGCTGAATCCCACCACTGTCTGGGATGCTACACAACCTGTTCATGAACTATTTTCCATGTTACTTTCTGGGAGGAGGCTTGGTGGTATCCAAAGCAGAACATCTAGATTCAGTCAGAGTTTGTTACGTATACTATCAAACTTGTTAACTCTCAAGTTTCCTCTTTCTGCTATGTATTCAAAGTGTGTGTGTGTATATGTGTGTGTGTGGTATGTGTATGTACGTGTATAGCATGTACGTGACCCGACAAAAGGGCGAACGACAAAACCGCGCCGACTAAACCGCGTTGCTAAAACCGCGATGTCATCAACGCGCCGACAACAGCGTGCTGACAGAAGCGCGATTTAAGTTAAGGTAAGGGTTAGGTTTAGGTTTAGGTTTAGGTTTAGGGTTAGGGTTAGGGTTAGGGTTAGGGTTAGGGTTAGGGTTAGGGTTAGGGTTAGGGTTAGGGTTAGGGTTAGGTTAGGTTTTGGGTTAGGTTTAGGGTTAGGGTTACAGCACACTTATGTCGGGGCGCTGTTGTCGGCGCGCTTCAGCGCTCATTCGTTGGCGCGCTTTAGAACTCGCGGTTTTGTCACTGCGGTTTAGTCGGGTGCGCTTTTGTCGGGCACGCTTTTGTGGGTGAACCTAGCATGTGTATATGTGTGTTATGTATGTGTATAGGTAGATACTGTATATACTTTTTTGGAGAGTAGAAAACAGAATTTCATTTTTAATGTGTGCCAGTATGCTCATATTACAAAATGACAATAACAGTTGTCTTGTCCTGTCCTGTCCTGCCTTACTTACCTTACCTTTTTAATGCCTAAGTGCAGGACCTTACCTTTATCACCACTCAACTGTATCTTACTGCATAGTGCATACACATTTTCAGCAGAGAATAGATAGTAATTTAGTATACAAGATCTAATCAGTTTGAAGTTTGACTTAAATATACATTTATCATTCAGAACATAGCCTCTAAACCATGCAATTCATATGTTGTCCCTTTCTAAAAAAAACCTATAATGCCATAGGCTCTTTTAAGAAATGAGATATTGGATATTAATCTGCAAAGTTAAAATAAAGTTATGAAAAGTGAAGTTACAATGGGCTATACAGTATTTAACTATTGGTATTACTTTTCTCAACACCCCATATTATGAGGTGCCATGGGATAATTGGGGATTTTCATTTCTCTGAAGCTAGAATGGATAAATCTACATTGTTCAGATTTTGGACCTTAATTAGATTTCAGCCTCTTCTTTCACTGGGGAGGAGAGAAAATGCATTTTTCAAAAACATTGGTGATTACTAATAGTAATATATAAATATATTTATTTTAAATATGTATTTATTTAAATATATATTTATTTGCAACCGTAAGTTTAAGCAAAATTCATATAAAATTGCAGTTCCATTTATCCCCTTTGAGGGGATATTAACAGCACTCTTTTCAACATCTGCTTTTATGGCCATTGCAAACAATGCAACTTGTTTATTACATGTTTGTCTACAGTACAATATATATTGTTCTAAATTAGATTAATTCACATGGATTAATCCATTATTTTGGGATGAAGAGATATTGTGGAGATTAGGAGTCTTAATTTTGTTGTGTAAGACCATATCTGGCCATCTCCAAACTGAGTGGAGTTTGTGCTACATGAGAATTCTTCTATTAATCCAAAGTAGGTGTTCATCACTTTCAATATACTCACTGCAGCCTTCCCCCTTCCAGTTGTTTCTGAAGGTGGGGACTCTTGCTAAAATAATGTGTACTGTGCACTATAATTTTGATGTTTGGAGAACAGACAAAACAAACCACCCCAGCTCTCTGCCTTGGGCAGGAATATAGCAATAGCAATAGCAGTTAGACTTATATACCGCTTCATAGGGCTTTCAGCCCTCTCTAAGCAGTTTACAGAGTCAGCATATTGCCCCCACAATCTGGGTCCTCATTTTACCCACCTCGGAAGGATGGAAGGCTGATTCAACCCTGAGCCGGTGAGATTTGAACCGTCGAGCTGCAGAACTAGCGGTCAGCTGAAGTGGCTGCAGTACTGCACCCTAACCACTGTGCCACCTCGGCTCTGTATGTACTGTATGTATTGTAATATGTACTGTCTGCCATCACTGGATATTAGCCAGTTATTTGTTAATTAACATACCCCCCCCCCACTAAGATTGATAATGTACCACTGCGTCATTGACAATTCGTAGTGACCACATAGAGAGATTTACTTGAGGATCCCCATAAGAAACCCATGAAAAATCAAATAAGAAAAGTGAAGCATGGACCTTGCAGGAAAGTCTCATTTTATAAAGATCGATTAGTTTCAGTACGTGCATCACAATTGAAGAAAACTCTTGATATATAATGAGAGAAAGAGAAACACCTGTGTTTGAAAGCACATACAAGTATAAACATATTTATCAAAATAACAGGATGGCATGTAGCCCCTTGGTATGCATCTCCTTAACACCAGGTGATACTTCAGGATGAAAGAGCACCCAGATTTTGGGAAGCAACTAAGAATAGACTATAGGCTTATAATCAGAACTCAGCTGGCATCTGAATTTTAGTCTTTTTGAATGCAAAGCTCCATTCTTTTTAATTGTGAGTGGAGCTCCATCACTGCCATAATTCTGTTCCATCCAATTCATTCATCTGCAGCATTGGAAAGTGGGGTGTACAGGTGTATTCTAAACTGAATACTGAATTTAAAATTTACAAATTCTAAATTGAAAGTGTAGTAGTTTCTTCATTTGATTTCATTTGTGAACTGGCAAGACAGCTATAGCTATTAGACTTATATACCGCTTCATAGGACTTTCAGCCCTCTCTAAGTGGTTTACAGAGTCAGCATATTGCCCCCAACAACAATCCGGGTCCTCATTTTACCCACCTCGGAAGGATGGAAGGCTGAGTCAACCCTGAGCCGGTGAGATTTGAACAGCCGAACTACAGAACTGCAGTCAGCTGAAGTAGCCTGCAGTGCTGCATTTAACCACTGCACCACCTCAGCTCTCTCAGATGCTATTCTGAGAAACTTACTGTGCCTATCACATCACATAGGCTTCTGCACTTTTGTTAGGAAAAAACATGGTAGTGAGCATTCAAAAATCAGCTGTTTTGACATTACAGACATTAGTTTGATCTTGGAATACAATCACAAAACTGTATCCTAGCTCAACAAGAATCAGTGAACTATAGATTTCCCATTTCCTTTCCGCTCTTCATTCAACTTGTCCAAAAGCCAACACCCATTTCTTAATGACCATGAATTTGCTTTTCTAATAATCTCCTTCAATTAGGATTAGGTTTCTGGTTAGACTGGAGGACATATTGATGATTCCTGAATACCTTTACCTAGATTTTCTGTAATCTGGAGAAACTTCACTTTTAATCACAGTTCCATTCTCTGAATCCCACTGCTTTTCATCTACGTTACTACCTCCCTTCTGAACAAGTTATATTATTAAATCATCTGTATGCATGATGACCTGATCCAACAAAGGATTGCAAGCTTTCTCATCTTAACTAGTACCACTACATTCATAAACCACAGTTCTCTATGGTGTAGACCAGTGGTAGTCAACCTGGTCCCTACCGCCCACTTGTGGGCATACCAGCTTTCATGGTAGGCGGCAGGGGTTTTGTCCGATACTGAAGCACTTTCCTTTTTAAAATTTAACTGACTTCCCTACTTTATAAATCACCATTACTGTGGAATTGGTGGGCGGTTAGAAAATTTTACTACTAACAGACATACAAAAGTGGGCAATAAGCAGGGACGTGCAGTCACTAGAGGCAAGGGAGGCGGAGCCTCACCAGTCTCCTCAGGAAAAAGAAAGAAATTTAATTTTTTTTAAAAAAATAATTAAAGCCAAGATAGTTGCTACCAGATTCCAGGTCACAGTGGCTTGGTGTCTACTTAGTGTTAACCAAAGCAGGAGGCGAGAGAACTGGGGGCCTCCTTTCCATAAGGAATTTTTCGCCTTCTAAAAGTTAAGAAAGAGTTAAAAGGCAAAAAAGTTCAGATGCAAAAGAGGCACTAATTCTTCCGCCTCCTGATCTGGAAGCAGCGAATCATGTCTTCTTGAGCACACTTACGTTGGGCGGGGCGTGCTTCAGAGGAGAGAGGAGTGGGAGAGAAGGAGGAGGCTGGCTCTTTGCTGCAGACCTGGGCGCTTGGCGGCTCCTGCGATGCAAAGTGCCCCACCATCCCCGATGCTGCCACCCGCCCGCTGCCCCAGCCTGCTTCTCAAGGCTCCGCCGTGGAAGTCCCGGATCGCCTCTGGGGGAAGGCTGGGTGAGAAACGGAGCAAAGCTTCTCTGTGGCCTCCCGGTGCTGCGCAGAGGCTCTCGCAGGAGCGCATGTCAGCGGCTGGCGGCCTGGAGCGGCCCCGGCTGCGAGACAAGGGAGCGCTTAAAGCAGCCGCTGCCGCCGCCACCACCCCTCCTTCGCCCCCCCCACCGAGGCTGCCCTGCTGAGCTGCTTCACAAAAGGATGCCCAGCTGAGCCTCACCAGGTATAAACCTCACTGCGCGTCACTGGCAATAAGTATAAAAAGGTTAACTATCCCTGGTGTAGACTTTCAAACCATGATCAGTTTTCTCAAGAACCGATCAGAAATTCCTTACTGTGAAATCAGAGTGCTGCTCTACTATCTGCCTTGAAGTACTGCCATTAACTTGGGTAAGTTTATAGGTGCAAGTGCACTTGCAATAGATTAGGTCAGTGTAGGAGATATTGCCTTTCTTAGAATTAGCTTTGCTTCAGCAGTTCATGGGACTTTATGTTGGTTATTCTAATGTCTTCTATATGAGACTGTCATTGGAAAATGAGTGGAAGTTTTCCTTGGTACGAAATGTGACAGAACATCAAATGGAACAGTATGTTAATAATGTCATTATGCTGCTCAGGGTTGACTCAGCCTTCCATCCTTCTGAGGTGGGTAAAATGAGGACCCGGATTGTTGTTGGGGGCAATATGCTGACTCTGTAAACTGCTTAGAGAGGGCTGAAAGCCCTATGAAGCGGTATATAAGTCTAACTGCTATTGCTATTGCTATTGCTGCTATCCAGAACTTCTATTCATGTTTATTCCAGTTTATTAAGGAGTGGAATTTAAGAGATGGTATTATTTGATAAAGGCCTTTCTGGTCAGAATGATTTTTTTTATTCTCTGGATGATTTCTATTTATTCTTTAATTGGACTTTATAATTCATCTTTCCTTTTATGACTACGGCTTTGAAAAATAAGTTTAATTATTTTTTATGGTATTCTGTTTTCATGTTCAATTTTTTTATCTTCCTTTTTTTAGAATCAAGTTAAGGGTTTAAAATCTGCATTGAAATAATCTATGTTGAATGGGGAACATATAAAATTTTAAATTCACGAACGCATTAAGAAATGGAATTGGTTAGCAAGAATTTCTGACAATAATATTGTCTCATACTTCTCATCTTGTTCAATCATCCATGGCTATAATGAAATCTTAAGTATAGTCTTAAGTATAGTCTTAAGTATAGTCCAAAATAACTTCCAGCTAAAGTTTCAAAGTTTAATGAATTTATATGCCACCAAATCCCAAAGGACTCCGGGCGGCTTCCATAAAAATAACTCTAAAAAGAATTAAAAAAAATTAAAATAGAGAGAGAAGGCAGATTAAAAAGACACATCATGCACTCAATCTTAGGGGGGCTGGACCTCATTCATGAGGTCAACAGCCTCAGGCCTGCCGGAATAGCCAGGTCTTAGTAGACTTTCAGAAGGCCGAGAGAGTGGGGAGGGTCCGGATCTCTGGGGTTAGATCATTCTATAGGGCTGGGGCAGCTACAGAGAAGGCCCTCCCCCGAGAAGCCGCCAGATGACATTGTCTAGTCGATGGCATCTGGAGGAGGCCCATCCTGTGTGATCTTATCGGGCGCTGGGAGGTATGTGGCAGAAGACGGTCTCGTTGATATCTGGGTCCTAAGCTAGTGTAGCAATAAAAAATTACAAAAGTTTCATATAAATGAATAGATTTATCAGGGTTATAATTTTTTGAGTGAAGGGGAAATGACACGGTATAACTAGGGAAGTTTACAGAACTTGAAAGGAATCAGTGGGAAGTTACATTTATTAGGCATATAATTTGGGGGTATGAATGAACTGCTTCCAACCAGCAAACTTTGATAAGTCATTTTAGAGTGACTGTGCCCGCATGCTCTGCATGCCTGTCAAGAATAAGCAAGCTCTTCAACCTTAATAGCAACATGTTATGTCAACTCCTATGATAAACAAGGATTTGTGCTGCTGCTTTTCATATTTCTGCTGCTGCTACCTGTGGCTCCAAGTCAACCTAATATTGTAAACAAAGTCAGTCAACCTTTGCCCAAAATTATGGTATCCTTTAGTGATGAGCATATTTTTTAAAAACTTACACAACAGAACCACCTTATTTATTTATAACAGTGATCAACTTTAGAAAACCAATGGAGTCAAGTTGTCTATCGTTAGATGTAACAGAGAGATCCCTCGGGCCTGAACATTGCTCCATGAGGACAGTGTAGTTTCCTTATTCCTTATCAGAGGAATTAGAGTTTTTTTTCTTGATCTTATAAGAGATCTGTGCGCTTGGGTGAGGAAAGGAATTCTGCTGACTCTATAATGTGGAATGGCCATAAGAAATTGTTAGGTAAAAGAAACAGGTACAACATTGTTACATGATTTATATATTGCCACCCCAACCGTTAGAATTATGTTCCTAACAGAAATAAAGGTAAATGGATGCCTCCTTTGATTTATATAATTGCCGATTTCATTTTTAGGTGACTCTGGAGAGTCACACACGGGGAATTACCCAACCAATCATCAACCACCTTGAGTCCTTGGGAGAATAGCAATAGCAATAGCAGTTAGACTTATATACCGCTTCATAGGGCTTTCAGCCCTCTTTAAGCGGTTTACAGAGTCAGCATATCGCCCCCAACAACAATCCGGGTCCTCGTTTTACCCACCTCGGAAGGATGGAAGGCTGAGTCAACCTTGAGCTGGTGAGATTAGAACCGCTGAACTGCAGATAACAGTCAGCTGAAGTGGCCTGCAGTACTGCACTCTAACCACTGTGCCACCTCGGCATATAAATCTAATAAACCTAAACTTAAACACAACTGGGAGATGAGTTCTGTCCTGTGCCCAGGGTCTCAGGCTCGAGCACAAAACCAAGATTTCAAGGTCTTAAGGGGATGAGGCCAATCTAATCTCAGGAGAGGTGATATTCAGGAGAATATTACCTCAGGAGAGGTAATAATAAACCATAAACTATAAATAATAAACCATATTCCAAAGGGCAGACATTATGGCAGAAAACACTCTACTTCTGGACCTTCAGCCAAAGAAACCGGAGCATGCCCCTCCTGCTGTATGGATAGAATATATATATAGAAAATATAAATACAACTTGTGAGCCACCTAGAGTCATTGGATACAAGATGGGCAGATAATGAATGAATGAATGCATGCATGCATGCAACTGGCTCTTCCCGGGCACAGTGGTCCAGGGCCAAGGTAGTGAATTAAAATTTCCCTCTGCTAAATAATATTGAGCATTAATAGGAAATAGAGTACTTGCACCCAAAGCTGTTCCTCTGCAAATGCACAGGTGATATGCTAGGACAATAACCTCACCGAATAAATATTTCAATAAATTTTTGCCCTTAATTTACTCTTTTTTTTTTTTGTAAGCTGTATCTGCAAAAGTATCTCTGAAAAAAGTTACTTTGCTATTAGAAAGCCAGAAAAGTATGAGTCATTGACTGGTATTATAAAATCTGCTCTGCAAATGGAAAGAAACATCCACAGTACTCCTTGTATGGAGTTTGTGTATCTGAAGCTCCTTCACATGGAGGTTTGTGTCATCGAATCAGAAATCTAGCATAGAATGGCATGTTGTATGAAAAAAATGGTTAAATTCATGTTCTAAATGGAATACTTTCAGATAACGTGAGTTCCCCTTCAGTTCCAAGCCATTATTGTGTCTGTCACAATGCGAAGGGATAAGATACCTTTCATGCCTCTGGAGAGAATGTGCCTTGCTTCTGAAATAGAAGTTAGTTTTTTTTCCCTGCAGCAACACCAGCTCATCTCTTTGACCTGCTCTGTGTCTAGTACCACCTGTCGTTCATTTACGCAGGAGAGAACTGGAGAGGGTAATGATCAGGAGAGACAGTGTGACCACCAGCAGCTTATGAGGTGCCATAGCAATGTGAAGAAGGCACTCTATAGGTCCACATATTAGTTGTGACAAGTCAGTCTCTTAAGGAGGTTGATGAAATTGGCGGCATGTAGCACATCGCTGGTGCTGTATAAAGAGTAATTTGACTTGTAGGGATGCCAACAATGTTATTTTACTTCCATACAATCCAATCTAAACCCCTCTTGCTTACTTTCTGAAAATCATTTTCATGGCTGGGCAAAAAGTAACTGAAGACCCCATACAGTTGGGATTTATAGAAGCAAACTCAATCACTCAAAATGACTGTAATCAAAAATTCATTCAGAGACCTCAAACAAAGGTCGCTCAAGGTAATTTCCTTTCTGTTTTCCTGTGTTGTCTTGGAGACAGAGGCCAAGACTTTCCTGTCATTCAAAATTCACTGAAGCCAAGATTCTCTTTCTTAACATTTACGGTATTGCCCTGTAAGCATTGGGTCATCGTTTTTATTGTTCTCAAGCCATACAAATGATTTCCCCCCTTGTGACAGCAGAGTAATTTATCTTTCTTTTATTTGTTCTATTAACCAGAATCATATGCCTGTTAGGAGGTATGCATGAAAGATGAGGGATACATTCTTTTAAACAAATAAATCAAAGCAATTGCAGAAACAAAAGTATTATAGTGATCTCAGCCTTGGAAACTCACTCTAGTTTCTGTAGAGACTATAATGTGCTAAGTGCGGGGCTGCTTTATGTGTTGCTTGAAAAAATAGCAATAGCAATAGCTGTTAAACTTATATACCACTTCATGGGGCTTTCAGCCCTCTCTAAGCGGTTTACAGAGTCAGCATATTGCCCCCAACAACAATCCGGGTCCTCATTTTACCCACCTCGGAAGGGTGGAAGGCTGAGTCAACCCTGAGCCGGTGAGATTTGAACAGCCGAGCTACAGAACTGCAGTCAGCTGAAGTAGCCTGCAGTGCTGCATTTAACCACTGCGCCACCTCGGCTCATGAATGACTTCTTCAAGGATTCCCCAGTCAGGTGTTCTGACTCACCCTGGATCTAGTGCAGGATGCAGCAATTTGTCACCGTTTGAAACTTGGCTCCATATGATTTCCCCTCATTTCTTTTAATTTCTACATGTCTCTGCTAAACTGACCATGCTTAGAAGGGTAGCTCAACAACAAATGTATCAAAATGAAGGGGGACAGATTTTTTTTAAAAAAGAATGACAGTTTTGGTAAAAGGCATTATGATGGGGAGATGCTAGTTTCAGTTACTGACAGGTCAAAATGGCCCTTCAGAATATGCTACTATATATTGTCCATTAGCAAATCACTGCTTTTAGGTAGGAAAAGGTCAGTGGTGGGTTTCAAAAATTGTTCAAACCTACTCTGTGGGTGTGGCCTCCTTTGTGGGAGTGGCTTGCCGCCCATGTGACCGGATGGGAGTGGCTTGCCGCCCATGTGACTGGATATGAAGATGCTGATGACACTTGTCAGAACCACCTTAAATTACCTCACACACAGCACTGGCATGCATAAGAATATGATGTAAACTTGTTTTTTAAAAGGCGTCTTTGGTTTGCGTTAAAACAACTTCAACACACGCAATGTTCTGATTGCACCACAAACACAGTAGTCATACTTACTTTTCACAGAGGCACTGAGTTTTATAAATATGAGCATGATAGTGTAGAATAATCATATCCAAGGACCAGTGGTGGGTTTCAAAAAATTTTGGAACCTCTTCTGTAGTTGTGGCCTGCTGTCCGGGTCCACTGGTGGAACCTCTCCTAACCGGTTCGGTAGATTTGATGAACCGGTTCTACCGAATAGGTGCGAACTGGTAGGAACCCACCTCTGGAAAAGGTAGACAAAGGCAGTTGTATATTCATTTTTATAGACAATCATGCTTTGACATCCAGTCTTGTCTTAGTGTGAAGGAACTGCAATGAAGCTATACTTTTGAAAATTTCTATTCTTATTCCTTGTCCCTTCTTCATATGTTTTAGCCTTCAGCCGCCCCAGTCATTTTTGCTGCTCTTCTCTGCACTCTTTCCAGAGTCTCAACATCTTTTTTTTATATGGCGGTGACCAAAACTGGATGCAGTATTACAAGTATGGTATTACCAAGTCATTATAAAATGAAAGCATCACTTCGTATGACCCTGATTCTAACCCTCTGTTAATCATCAGAACTCATTTCTGTAGTAGTAACTGTCTTAAACACATCTTTCATTTTTCTTTTAAACAATTCTAGTTTTAGTTACAATAAGTGTCTGGATAACTATTAGTAATAATTTATTTACTTATTTAGCATAGGAAATCAGTAACAATATATTTTAACAATACATTTAACACAGAGATAAATGTTCCTTTCTCTTGCCTTTTGTAGAAAAAGATAGTTACCCTGATAGGATAAAAATACTTATCAAAAAAGCAACACAGAATAAACATATTCATTCATTTTGTCCAGTGGTGGGATTCAAATAATTTACCAACCAGTTCTCTGCCCTAATGACTAGCTGGGTAGGCGGAGTTCAGTGGTCATGTGATCATGAGGGCACGGCCAAGTCAATGTCACTCAGGTCGATGGGGAACTTCGCCTTAGTTGTTACAATGGTAATAAGGCTTAACTGGAGAGGCAGTTTCTGTAAGCAGGGCAATAAAGATTAGGCTAGAAACAACACCAGAATGTTTCCTTCCTGCCTTCCTTACAGGATTAGCCCTGTAAAGTGGGGGGAAAAAAACAAAAGATTTCTTCCAAAAACCGGTTCTCCGAACTGGTTAGAAAGTTACCAACCGGTTCTCCCGAATAGGTGCGAACTGGCTGAATCTCACCACTGATTTTGTCCCTAATATAGAAACTCTAGTAAAGTATGTAGCACTACATTTGCATCACCTCATCTTTCTTTGAGTGCCAAAGATCATAGGCGACCAGGGATTTCCTAATGTGGACTTCCCTTTCTTCTAATGTGATAAAAAAATAGACTTCTCATTGTTCCATATTCTTCTAAACAAAATGCATCCTTAGTGAAAGAGGAGGAGGCAATTTCATCTGGTCAATGTTTTTAAGCAAATATAGATTAGAGGGACAAATCTATATCTGATACTGGCAGGCTACAGATACGTGCTTTTTGTCAATATCTGTCCTGGCTTTCAAAGCAGCTTGTTAAACCATTCCAACACATTTTATCTGAGTTTGTACATCTTACTGTAATTTCTTGCATCGTGTTTAGAAATTGTCGTATAAATTAATAGGGTATGCTATGAAATTAAACCATGTGGCTTACCAGGGACATGCAGTCACTAGAGGCAAGGGAGGCGGAGCCTCACCAGTCTCCTCAAGAAAAAGAAAGAAATTTAAATATATATATTTTTAAAATAATTAAAGCCAAGATAGTTGCTACCAGATTCCAGCTCACAGTGGCTTGGTGTCTGCTTAGTGTTAACCAAAGCAGGAGGCGAGAGAACTCGGGGCCTCTTTTTCATAAGGAATTTTTCGCCTTCTAAAAGTAGGGCACTTTGCATCGCGGGAGCCACCAAGCGCCTTTGCTGCAGACCCGGGCGCTTGGTTGCTCCCGCGATGCAAATCCCCCCCCCCCGAGGCCGACCGCTGCCCTGCTGAGCCTCACCAGGTATCAACCTCACCGCACGTCACTGTGGCTTACTTACTGTTGAAATTTAATTGTTGATGTTCCTTTTTTCCCTTTTTTCCTTTTGCTCTATTATGTTACAATCACAATACAAGAGTTTAATGATGAAAAACAGCACTGTTTTGTGATATAGTTTACAGTTCCAAGCTGCATACAAGGGAAAGTTGCATTAAAAAGGAGGGGTTTCAGAGAATGATATCCCTCTTTCCTTCCCTTTTCTCACAATTCAGAAATTAATCAAAGCTGCATAGAGAAAAAGCACCTTGTAGATTTCCTTCCCCCATGTATTTATTCTTCATTATGGCAAAGTGAGCCCTGCAAACAGACAGAATTTCTATCTCAAGGTTAGCAATGGGACTAACTTCCTACCACCACTAATATCTAGCTCAATGCAATGTGTTACATCACAAAATAAAATCTGCCTCCTTTATCAAAGATTTTTAATATCGCCACAAAGTACTGTGTTTTATTCAGTATGTATCACCAGAAACTGAAAAAAATGCACAGCAATAGCATTATGTGTCTTCCTATAAGAGGAACGGCCATGTTAAAACAATTTCTATTGACTTTCCTTGTTAAGTGTGACAGTGACAAACGCAAGGTATTTTAACTCTGAAATACTAACACAGAGAGTCCATTTAATGCTTATGAGCGCAATGAGGACCCAGAAGTATTTTAGCTCTAAAATAGTAACAGTCAAAATACATTGATACTGCAACATTAAATAACCAGCCTAGAAATGTTTAAAACATTTTGATAGTTTAGTGGTCAAACACAACAAGGAGTTAGGGTTACTATGTCTGGCCAGAAAAAAAATATGTCTTCGCTTCCATCTTATGGATGTCTATATTTTTGCAAATCTTGCTAAGATTGTCCTAAATGTATGCATATATGAAGGTGATAGATGGATATATTCCTATCCTATGTATGTGCAGGACAAGAAGACAAAGTCCAGATGAACACAATGAAACAACGGGCTTGGAGAATAAGAAGAGTTTGTATCCCCTTTTACTTATCCAGATTCCATGAGGAATATATGCCATATTTCCCAGTGTTGGGTTCTGGATCCCATCGCAACCGGTATGCTGTGACGGGGCCAGACGCCCACCTCAGGCACATGTGCTGTGTGCGCATGCACACGCAACCAGCCTACAATGCCCCAGCTACTCGGTGAGGTCGTGCAGGTGCCGTTTCCCTCAAAAAGAGGTAAGGAACGCTGGCGGGAGGGTGGGCCCACTGAAACACCATTCCAGCTGCCACTGGTACACCCGTAACTCACCACTGGTGTTTCCCTTGACCCACGAAAAAAGTGTTTGGCCTTATTTTTGGGGAGGTCTTATTATTTTTGAGGTGGAGGAGGCAGCGAGTGTGGTCACCTCATGGCTGCTGCTGTGTTGCAATATTTTTGCTGAGGGCTTATTTTGGGGGGAAGGCTTATTTTAGTGCATGCGCTCAAAATCCTGATTGGGCTTATTATCCGGGGAGATTTTATTTTCAGGGAAACAGGGTGCATAGAAGTAGGCTGGGTTGGAAGAAAGTTTTACTAGTTCACAATATTTTAATGTGCCATTTTATGAGGTGTGCAAGTTTAAGAGATCAGGTTTTCTACCTCCAGAATAAACAATTGCAGGTTTGAGAATGTATAATTTATTTTCAGTTTTAAATTCACTCAAATGTCAATGC
This sequence comes from Thamnophis elegans, assembly GCF_009769535.1. Classification (NCBI taxonomy): domain Eukaryota; kingdom Metazoa; phylum Chordata; class Lepidosauria; order Squamata; family Natricidae; genus Thamnophis; species Thamnophis elegans. The sequence goes on along the minus strand of NC_045541.1, from coordinate 12,863,898 downwards.
ATTGGTATGTGAGATAAAGTTACCAATAATGAATCAGAGGATTAAGGATCTATGTAGGAAGAGAACATCTGGGCAACCATTAGACAACAACAAAGTACGATAGTTATCTATAATCATCAAAGATGAGTCAAAGATAAATATCCCAAAATGCAAATGTAAGGCTGTCTGTTCATATGTTGAAAATAGCTGAAGAAAGACAGAAAACAAAAGGCAACTGGAACAAAGGAAAAAAATGCCCAATTAAATCCTAAACTGAATGGAAGAACAAGAAGAGACAAAAAATACATTGCTAAATAAGCAATGCAGCAAAATGGAAGCTTATAGCCAAATGTAGAATGAAAATATACTGTATGTGTTTAAGATATTTGAAGAAATCAACAGATATTACGTAAAGATGGGATAGTAAAAGATAAAGAAGCAAAAGTCTATCGGAGAAAGAAGATATAAAGAAAAGATGGCATGAATCATCAGAACCCTTCAAAAAGATTTCCAAATTGGAGATACCTCTATCTATCTATCTATCTATCTATCTATCTATCTATCTATCTATCTATCTATCTATCTATCTATCTATCTATCTATCTACCTACCTACCTACCTACCTACCTACCTACCTACCTACCTACCTACATCTATCTATCTATCTATCTATCTATCTATCTATCTATCTATCTATCTATCTATCTATGTGATCACACCTTGATTTCATAGAAATGAGAGACTATTAGCAATTTCTCCTGGGATGTGTACATTAGATGGATCTGTTTTGGTGGAGAAGATAGACCGTGGAGTATTTCAACACCAAGTCATATGCAGTAGACAGCAGTGTCCAACCAACTGGAGAAAAAAAACCAGTTTGCATTCCAATATCAAAATATGGCAGGGGTAAGAAATGTTTGTGTATTGAACAGTTGCATTTATTTCATGTGGTAGAAAAATAGCACTCAAAATTTTATAATCCAGCCTTTAACGTTACATGGAATGAGAATTGCCAAATTTACAAGCTGAATTTCAAAGGCGGGGTGCTTGCAATCAGATTGCGAACATATCAAGAATACTGGAAAGAGCAAGAAATTATACACAGATGTCTAATTATTGATTATCCTAAGGATAGGACAGGCAACACAACTCTTTAACACTTAAGGGTATCACTTCTTTCCTCTACTAAAGAATTTGAAGCAACTTACAGATCAAAATCCAGAAAGAAATTCATCAAGGTATAAACTATTACTTTATTTATGTAACTTACTGAATATGCAAGATGCTGTATATCAAAATGCTGTATATCATGAACAAGTATGAATTAGAAGAAAGAAAAATTGGAACTTAAATTGCTGGGACAAACATCAATAGCTCAGATAATCTAGTGATACCAGTTTGATGGACAAAAGTGAGACAAATTTAAGAAATGCAATCTAAGATGATTGAAAACCAGTGAATGGCCCAGCTTGAAACCAAATTAAAGTTGGTCATTGGACATCAAGCCAAGACTGAGGCCATCAGTAACAATGGCAACCCATGTTATTCCACAACAAAGATGAAAAAAAAGAAGGAGTGCTTTAAAAAGGAGGACTGGACACAAAGCCAAGTGGAAAAAAACAATACATGTAGATGTAACATCAGAAGCTATATATCTCATTTCTTCTCCCTTCACCAACTCCTTGATCAGTTTCTTGGTGAGACAAGTATGGTTTCTTGGCAGTGACATTGTGTCAGGGAATGGGAAAGGTATGTGGATGGGAAGTGCTTAAGTAAAACCTGATTCTATTGTGTTCAATAAAATAAGGAGTTAACAAAGGATTCTTTGTGTGCTGTCTTGTCATAAGGTGGATTATTTGCTCATTCTTGATTCCTTGGAAGTTATTATTTTACTGTGTGTGTTCTAGAAAAATTAGTTCTTGAAGCCTCATTACAGTGAAACCCCAAAAGTCCATTTAGCTGGTAAATATACAGCCAATGCTAATCATGTCCCCTTTGTCCTTGGATATTGCAGATTTAATTTAGAGCCATTTAGCAGAGGTTCCAACAGCATTGCACCTAATACCATTAGAAGTAAACAATAGCACTAACATAATTGTCGCTGCATTGGAACTGAACTTCTAACTTTCTTTTAATGTGCTTAAGCATTTAGTTAGCTCCAAAGCTTCACTGGAACAATATGTTAAATCTATTGTTCTTTAATGTCTGCATTAATTTTGCTCAGCTTCTATCTTCCATGGACTCTTTACTTTCACCTTCCCAGAAAGTAGCACAACAAACAGGGAATAATGGGAATTTAACTTTAAATGCCTCCAAAAAGAGGGGTTGTTTTTTTGGTTCCAGACTGGAGAAAATTTGGTATAACTGAAACTCCCAGGAAGTAGATATGTTGCTATTTGAATGGAAAACTTTCTGGTGACAGAGGATAGGGCAGTTTTGGGTGTAAATCTAAGAAAAGAGACTGAACAAAGTAAAATGAAAATGTGGAGTCTTTTTAAAGATGATGTGTCCTTAAAATCAAAACCCAAATAGCAGTTTCTCCTATACATTGCTAAGAAGCTTTAAGGTAGCTTTTCAAATCAACAGCAAAACCCTCATAGATTTTAATGACAACATTACAGTATATCCTTACAATGTATTCTAATAATTCTTCCTCTGAAATGCTTGGCATTGAAATGAGTTTGCTCCTTGGTGAAAATGGTAAAATATTCCAGGAGGTAGAATGTCATTGACTGAAAATAACTGAGAAAAGAAACAGGATGTGTTGAAGGTGGAAAACCGTAGAGTATTGATTGGTTGATTTATTTATTTCCAAGCTTGGAGCCAGAACTGTTTCAAGAGGAAGAGGGAGAAAAATACTTAGCATTCAGAGAGTAACTGAAAATGCCTAAAGTGCTACACAAGCATTATCTTGCTGTAAACCCTCAGAGTATAATATATCTTCATATTTGACAGTTGCTGACCAATATGGTGGCAATTATGTTAACAAATTTAGCAACATCCAGGCTTGCCTTGCATTGGACTAAAAGCTTTCATTTTTTTCACAGGATGGAAAGAGATCCAAAAGAAAATAGATAGATAGATAGATAGATAGATAGATAGATAGATAGATGGATGGATGGATGGATGGATGGATGGATGGATGGATGGATGGATGGATGGATGGATGGATGACAGACAGACATGTCTTGCATATCCTATCTGCTTGCAGTTTCCACTATAATCCCTGTGCTATCTAAGGCAGCCTCCAGTTCATCAGAAGATATTTAGGGTATGCAGTATAGGGAACATTCAAGGAATGAACACATATTGGCCACTATTACTTTTGTGTGACATTTTTAGCATTCTTCCCACAGTTAATTTGAATCCAGTAGAAAGAACATGCCAATCTCATATTCTTTAAAGGTTGAGTGATATTTTTTTTAAAGGAGGTCAAGGTCACTGCATTATTCTTTGAGAGTTAAAAAGTGAAAGAAACACATAATCTGAATGCATAGGCATGGAGGAGTTCCAAGCTTTCGCCTTCCACCATTGTTGTGCTCCTTTCCCTCTCTTTTTCGCTGGTTTCCCCATAAATTCTTCCTTCTAGCTATGGCTAACACCTGCCTTTAAATGAGAGATTTTATACTGATCGTTTGTTTCTTTGTATATCTGCTTGTTTGTGATATCAAGAGTAGTTATTATATATGATGTTTCTTTCCAAGCATGTACGTATGTATTGGAAGTTGCTTGTAATAGTATTTTAATAATAGGATAGCCAATGCAACATCACTGGTGTAATAATAAATGCATTTGCAATTACAGGTCCACTGTTCATTTACAGTTAAAGAGAACAAGGAGTCACAAGAAGCTAGTTTTTAATACCTCTGAAGCTTTGCACAATATTTTTGTTTAATAACCAATGCATACAGTTAAGTCAAGAATGCATTCAAGTATAATTGCATGTACATTAAAGCCATAATTCTAGATCTAGTTAGTTGAGAGGATTTTTTTTTAGTGAAGTTAAAGGGCTACTTTGAAAGTCTGTTATACTTATATTTGCTGATTTTCTGTTATACTTATATTTGCCATAACAGACACCAAGTGTTCTAATTCTCTAGAATAGTGATGCCTATATACTTATCCATATATATGTGTGTGTCTGTGTCTGTGTCTGTGTGTCTGTGTGTCTGTGTGTCTGTCTGTGTGTCTGTGTGTCTGTGTCTGTGTCTGTGTGTGTCTGTGTGTCTCTGTGTGTGTGTGTGTCTGTGTGTGTGTGTGTTTATAGTGTCACAACCCCTGATAAGCCCCAATTATGGGAGGAAGCTAACTGCTTCCATCATCTGTCAATCGGCTCGTCACAAGAGTCCATCACGACAGAAACCCAATATTTTTACTGTTGCCTTTGTTATATTTGTGTTTTTTTATTTGTGCTGATAGATAAATAAAGGGAGGCTAGTATAGCTGATGAGAGCTAAATAGCTTGAAATAGATCTATACTAGTCTCCCTTTATTTATTTATCAGCACAAATAAAAAAACACAAATATAACAAAGGCAACAGTAAAAATATTGGGTTTCTGTCGTGATGGACTCTTGTGACAAGCTGATTGACAGATGATGGAAGCAGTTAGCTTCCTCCCATAATTGGGGCTTACCAGGGGTTGTAAAAATCATATATATATATGGATTAAATGGAGGTTTATTTATTTACATTTAAGATGTTTTTCTCCCTGATGTTGGTATAGTTTGCCTCATTAAAATGTGCATTGCGAAACAAGAAAAATTAATTGATCATCATAAAATTGATGCTGTGTACTATAAGGAAGTCTACTTTCCCCTTTCCATTCTTTAGTCTAAGGCAAAAAATTACAAGGCCCTTCATTGGCTATCAGACTAGATGACATTTTCAGCCATTTCCCTTAGCATTTCAGAGTTTTTGGTAATTTCATCCCAACTTCAGGCTTATGATTGAAGCTATCTCCCATAGAGGAAAATTCTTTTGGCAATAGACTTCTAGTTGGTTTCTTGATCTGGATAGCAGAGTTTTTCACTCCCTAACTATTGATGGAGGATGGAGTATTACTACAGAGGGGCTTCAAAACATTTTTCTCCTGAGTCCTCAGGTTGCGACTCCTCCCATTGTCCCCCAGTTTTGTGTAATTTTCCTTCTGCTAATTTTTTAGGGAGTTGCTTGTCAATGTTGCTATTTGCTACTATTTTCATGTCTGAATTATAAAGGTATTTTATACAGACCTTTTAAGTAATAGTACTGTCTGTTATCTCCTTGTACTGGGCTTTTAAATAAAAATATGGATATACATTATGTTGTAATTTCTTTGTCAATCATTGCAAACATAAAATGATGCATTTAAAATAATGATAGACATTTTGTAAGGAATAAGCATGGACAAAAAAACCACTAGTGGCCTAGTGATAAAGGAACTTGTCTCCCACTCAGAAGGCAGAGAGTTCAATCCTAGGTAGTGGGAAATGTTTCTGCTAAGGGCACAATTTATTTATTTTTTGCTGTGAACTCTGCTTGGTGTCAGGAAGGGCATCCAGTCAGAAAATGCCCAGCTCCATCCAGTTGCCCTGACTCTACCGCAAATTAAGGGATTAAAATGATATAAAAATGGAATTAAAAAAAGTTAAAAAATAACATGGAGAAAAAGAGAGAGATACATGGAGTCATGATATCACAGCAAATTGCAAATGTTATGTATATTCTATTCTACCAAGAATGCACCTTGCCAGCTGCTTTTTCATAAGTATCTGATTGATAATTATGGGGTAGAAAAGCTGTATGACAATATGCTTTTTCTTACATGCTTCAGAAAAAACATTCAACCTAGGATTACTGCTTTTAACGTCAATCTTAATGTTCATATAACCTCCATTTATTTATTACATCACTATTCCATCTTTCTTCCAGGTCAAATGGTTCAAAATATTATAGTTTTGACTATATAAAATGCCCCTGAGAGATCCAAGGAAACCCCAAGATTTGCTGTTTTAATGTCCATTCTTCAAATATGGGTAACTGGCCACGTCACAATTCCATGATTAGAGTGAAATGTTTCTTGTCCCTAAACAGAATTTATTATTTTGGTACATGGAAAACATCTCCCCATCCACCCCTCCTCCCACTCTATGCCTAGTTCAATGACTGCAAACCTTTTAAAGAGAGCTGAGGTGGTGCAGTGGTTAGGGTGCAGTACTGCAGGCCACTTCAGCTGACTGTTATCTACAGTTCAGCAGTTCTAATCTCACCGGCTCAAGGTTGACTCAGCCTTCCATCCTTCTGAGGTGGGTGAAATGAGGACCCAGACTGTGGGGGGCGATATGCTGACTCTGTAAACCGCTTAGAGAGGGCTGAAAGCTTTATGAAGCGGTATATAAGTCTAACTGCTATTGCTATTGCTAAACAGTGAGTGCCCTAACTGTGTGCGTGCACATGCCCAAACTGAAAGATGTGCATGCACGGACATGCACAGACATGTGCTTGCATGGACATGGCATGCATGCAAACACAGCAGAGACCCAAAGACCAGCTGGCCGGTGAAAGGCGGGGCATCCCAACACCAGCAGTGCGGCAAGAGGTAAGATCTTTTTCTTTGGTAAGCTTCTGTTTCATCATTTGCAGGGAAACAGAAGTGCATGAAAGAAAGGCCACATCGATCTGACCTGGGGCAACGGTATGCATGCCAGCAGAGAGGGCTCTGCGTGCCACCTCTGGCACGTGTGCCATAGGTTTCCCATCACGGACCTATTTAATAGCAAATAAAAGTAAATGAAATATGACTAGATTTAAACTTAGATATTTCAAACTGCTGCTTTTCTTAGAGAAGGGCAACCATGCAATTGGTTCAAGTAAGAAAGTGTTAATTAAGATCGCTGTTCCATTCTGAATATATGTATGTTTGCTGTATGTACATTCACATTTAAAGTTTGTGTGTGTGTGTGTGTGTGTGTGTGTGTGTGTGTGCCTATAAGTATGCACTGATCCACTTATTTTTTGCAGACATCCAGCACAGTTTTTCATATACTCTTTTACATGTTTTTTTTTTTTTTTTTTTTAAATGTGATAGTACAATGAAATGTTAGATAGTCTGGTATATATGCCTAAACACATCTCATCTTTTTTTTTAAAAAATGAAGAGTGTGTGTGTGTGTGTGTGTGTGTGTGTGTGTGTGTGTGTGTTCATAGATTTTCACAGGTGTAGGTATGCTGGTCTTGTTGTACGGGTCTTTTTTACACAGGAAAAGACCCGAATACAACAAGAACAGTAGATAGATAGATAGATAGATAGATAGATAGATAGATAGATAGATAGATAGATAGATAGATAGATAGATAGATAGATTTAGATATAATTAGATTAGATTACAGATAGAGATAGATGATAGATAGATAGATAGATAGATAGATAGATAGATAGATAGATAGATAGATAGATAGATAGATAGATAGATAGATAGATGATATAGATATAATTAGATTACAGATAGAGATAGATGATAGATAGATAGATAGATAGATAGATAGATAGATAGATAGATAGATAGATAGATAGAGATAGATAGATAGATAGATAGATAGATAGATATAGATATAGATATAGATATATAGATATATAGATATATAGATATATAGATATATAGATATATAGATATATAGATATATAGATATATAGATATATAGATATATAGATATATAGATATATAGATATATAGATATATAGATATATAATATAGATATAGAGAGATAGATAGAGAGATAGAGAGATAGAGAGATAGAGACAGAGATAGAGAGAGGGGGGCTCATTAATGCTGAATTAAATCTGCTATATTCATTAATTTAATGAAGAAAATAAATTACTGAAAGTCTGTAATCTGAACAGATGGACAATTTTTATTATTATTAATATAATAAAACCCTTATATTAAAGAAAATACCTTTTAATTTTGCAGTCCCTTTGTGAAATCACAAGCCTCTTTATTCTTCTCCCTTGTTATTTTCATGGCATAGCTTCATTTACTGTAAAATGAATGTAAAGGACTTTGATTTAACCACTATTTCATTATCTATCATTTAATCAAAATGCACACATTTGATTATTTAAAATGTTTGGTTATATTTTCTTCCTGCTCTATGAAGTCATTTTGGGGAAAAAATAGTATTGTATTTTGATATAATTATGAGACCCATTCACAGCAGGTGAGAGGGAAAAAAACTTGATATGGAACCAAAATATACATGTAACATTTACTTCAAGTTAAGGCAATTTACTGATGTTTTCCTGAATATGTGAAAATATTTTCCTGACATTGATAATGGGATGGTTTGTCAGTGCATTATTTACAATATTTTCTCTCTCAGTTTTTTTTTTAGGCCTCCCTTATCTTCACCTGGTGATGTTGGCCTACCACTTCTGGACATCAATAATCTGGAAGATTAACAGATGACAGCAAAGAATCATGTCTCTAAATTTCTTTCCTGTCATCTAGTAGTTAAAATTTTTGTAAACTAGATATGGTAGCAATATGTCTGTCCTGGAGAAGACAATTGAAGAGCCTTAAGGTTCCATGCTATTTATTCTTTGTTCTTCTTTTGCAGTTTTAACCTCATTCCATTCTAGTCACTACGTATTATTATTTTTATTATTATATACTACAAATATGTGAAATCACAGCTGCCAGTTCTTTAGCTTGTCTTGACCTTCATGCATATCATGTTATTTCCAAAAGCCTAGAATGTCATAATGAATGGGTATAGTTTATGTGTAAATCCAAGCAATGGGGCCTTTTGGAATTAAAAAAATGGAAATTTTTGTCAGTGTGCATGTTTTCTGAGTGTTGCCCAAGATTTTTGGGTACAGAACCAAGTGTGTTGACAACCACTGAGACTACCATGGCTGGAGTCATGCCACAGTCTTTCAAGTTTTAATTTATTGATCTTGATACTTTATGATATCTAATTCTTTATCTTTTCCTCTATTGTTCCTGCTATTGCTACATCAACCATCCACACTTTATTCTTTTCAACCACAGTTAAATCTGGTAGATTCTGAGCCAAGATTTTTCAGTTGGGAAAATCACAATTTGGAGATTTGGAAATATCACAATTTTTAAACTGTTCATTTTGACTACTTTTAAAGCTCTATTTCCCCACTAATTTTTCATTATTAGTTTTTTACAGATGTTCTAATGAATCATTTTGGCGACTGTGTTATATTGTTTATAACCAGTTTGTGCAATCTTCTTGTATGAAGTGAGTATATGATCTACTTATTTCTTCTGCCCCTTTGTAAATTTGCAGTTTGACAATTTTGGCTTTGACTACATTAATTTTAATATATTATTTTTGAGCAGCCAAAATCAAGCCTTTAGTTTATTTTTTAATGTTTGATTGAATAATAATAATAACAATAATAACAATTTTACAAAACACATCAAGAAATTGCAGCTTCCTGCAATAACACCAGCAGGAACTGTAACTATGAAGCCATCCTGGCCTTTCAGATAATACTTTTTGCTCCCTGAAGGAGTCAGCTTACTCGTTGACTTTTTGGGTCTTCAGGGAGCAAAAAGTATTATCTGAAAGGCCAGGATGGCTTCATAGTTACAGTTCCCATATTTTGTCCACTAGCTTTTCTCAGAACATTGCATCTCTCCCCCACCAGGAAAAAAAAGCAACAGGGAGGAAAAAAGCACAAGTATTCCTTAATTCCAGGAAGAATTTTTATTGCTATTAATTTAGTATTCTACTCATCTAAATGAATGTCATAGCTGATTGCATGCAGATGTGTGGAGTAGGGTAGCGTTTTGCAAAAGGAGTGGTATCAAGTTAGGTAAATTTAACATTCCTAAACATTTGCTGACTCCTGTTGCCCCTAAGGCTCTGGTTATAGAGGCATGGAAATCATTGTTTTCCTCAATAATGTTTCAACTTCCATTTGTAAATTGCAATATGTTGAAATTTTCTCCGGTTGCTTTCAACTGTTTCCAGGTATTGCCATATCAATAAGCCTCTCCTTTGTTTTCTTCCTATATCAGTAACGTCTAGTGCATGCTGTTCTAAGTGCTATCATTTTGCAATCTATATTTAGCACTAGCACTTAGACTTATATACTGCTTCCTAGTGCTTTATAGCTCTCTCTAAGTGTTTTACAGACTCAGCATATTGCCCCCAGCAACCTGGGTCCTCATTTTATTGACCTCAGAAGGATGGAAGGTTGTGTCAACCTTGAGCCGGTCAGGATCGAAGGAATCGAACTCGTGGCAATGTGAGCAGAATTAGCCTGCAGTATTGCATTTAGGCACATGGTCCCAGTAGTTTCTGCATATGGTAAAACCAAATATTCTACATGAATTGCAATGGGCAATTTTACAACCCTTACCATGGCACTGTTTATATTCCATTTTTGGTGACCTACACTTTACTCCTTAACTGTACATAATCAGCATTTGGCATTGTCAAAAGATTCGTCCTCCAAGTGGCAAGATGCTTTGGCTAGCTGTGTATCTTAATGCTTCATGATAGGAATAAGGAATAGGTATCATCCCTCTGCTTTCAAAATCAGTGTATTTCATAATACGCAGCTCCTAATTGTTTTTGGGAAATTTTACTGGTAATTTGTTTTTCTGAATGCATAAGAACTCTGCTGGCTCTGCGCCTTGTATCTAGGGAACATTTAGTGTTCCTCTCCAATACCAAAATGCCTTTGTCTGTTGAAGTACCAAAATTAGGAACCAAAATATGTGAGCTTTAATGCTGTTCTTCCTCTATCAAATCTTCTTTTAAGTGGTTTTAAACAATTTGATCATGTTGATTGCTTATAAATATTTCCTGATGAAGTCATGTGCTTCCCTAGATGTCTCCCAAAGGAGAACACCAGTCAGTTCACTGTCTTCAGTTGACCGGAAAAAAATATGCATGTCTTTTTTCTGCATATTGGAAGATAGCATTTCATTTGACTCAAATATGAATGCTTTAAAAAAAAAAAAAAATCCGGCCAAAGCAATTATTTTCCAGTTCCATTCATGAGTGTTCATAATTCTAATTTAAAATAGTGGGACTTCTAGTGGCTTATCTTTGATTTATTAAAATCATTATTTCAAGAACTCGTGCACTTCATGGAACTGCAACTCCCAAAATCTGTGATTCCCCCCTTCTTAATAAAACTGATTGTTTCATTAAAGTTACAGATAGACAACAAATAAATATGTCCCTTGTCAATCTTACAAGGAATAAAGGTCATACAGGTCAGGACTAGTTTTATTATAACATCCAAGACGGTGGCGTGCAGTCAGGAGAGGCAGGGGAGACACAGCCTCACCACTGTCAATTATGAAAAGGAAAAAAATGTAAACAGGAAAAGGCGAGTGCTAACGTTAGGCTAGCTAGCTGCTGCCACACTGTGAATGACTGCCTGTTTAAAAAAGCCTCTACTATGAGGCAGGAGAACTGCATGCCTCATCTAGTCTGACTTTTTAGGCGCTCGAGCAGAGTTAAGCGAGGGTTAAAAGCCTAAAAAAATCCCAAGGTAGTTGAGGCATGCAGTTTTCCTGCCTCATAGTAGAGAGCGCATTTTTAGAGGCTTCGACTCTGTCATTCTGTTTAAAGCTGCAGTGTCACGCTCCCTCTTCCTCCTCTCTTTCTCCATTTCTGATGCCTCCCACCCCCACCCCACGCTCCCTCTTTTCCTTCAAATTTTCTTTTTTCTTTTTTCTTTAATAAATGCAATGCTCAGGCATTCTCTCATCTCCCCCGACACCCCACTGACTAAAACGCTTTCTATCGCCTGCCTGAGCTCATGGCAGCCCACCTGAGCTCACGGCAGCCCGCCTGAGCTCTGCAGCCAGCTCAGGTGGGCGAAAGAAAGTGCTTTAGTCAGTGGGGTGTCAGGGGAGAGGACTGCCTCACCAGCCATAAACCTCACCGCACGTCACTGATCCAAGACAATCTTGCAAGTGTGTATGTGCTTTGTCCTCCCACATTTTTTCATTGAATGAACTAAGGAGAGGCTTGTCTAAGATCTCTCCCCCCTCAGATTAGTTTCTTAGCCCTAGCTCATGCCATGCTTATCTGATTGTTCCCTTAGTGGCAGATCTTCCTCAAGGTCATTCTCTATTTTCTTTGAACCTCTTGATCTTTTTAACTGATATTGCTTTTTATAGCAGAAATCGTAGAGAACATTGATTCACCCAAATCACCCAAATAGGATCCAATGACCATTTACTGATTCTGCCAAAATGTTGGTCATTGTACCATCCAATCAGAGCATTTCCATTTGAATGGCTAAAAATATGAAATAATGTATTAAACATTTTGTCATGGCGGCCTCCCTCAGTAACCAAGAAAGAAACCACTCAACTCCATTTTGCAGAATTAAGAGTACTTTTTCTGGTCATGAGTAGATAGTAGCTAGGCAAAGCAAGATCTGAGGCAAAAGCGTGCGTAATCATAGATATCAATATGTGACCCAACCTCCTCCCTTTGGTAACCCCATCCCATAGTCCAATCCACACACCCCACAGGTGTCATGTGGGAGACATCTTCAAAAAGCACCATCAGGTTGGTATGCCGGACAGTTGGCCTTGGCAGCAACTCCTCTATCTGCAACATGTGCAGTAGATGGTGAGAACAACACCCTTTTTACAGTCACTCCTGCACTGAACACTTCCCCACCCAAATACCATGCCCCCCGTCCCCGTTTCAATGGCAGCCGAAAGCAGGCAGCAAAACAGAGGCTGACACATTTGTTGTGTTAGAGACCCCCCAAAAATATTCCCAAAAGAAGTTCAACAAAATAAAGTTCTAGAAGATAAGTTATAATCTTAAAAAATGCAATGTTGTTGGTCATTTATAAAAACCTGGTTCCTCTGTTGGGAGAAGCAGCAAATGGTAGATAGATTCTTTAGCTTAGTGATACTGTATTCAAAAGTCTGAGCCTTACTATTGTGCTTGAAGCATTTAAAAAAATAACTATCTTCTCTAAGTGATTGTGACTTCCCACTGAGATCATAACCCCTAGTTTAAGAACTCCTTCATTACAATGGAATATCTGCATTCATTTAATACCAATATAACACACACATTTCCCATGCATATCCATCATCATAGTATGAAATATATAAGCTTCACATTGTGTTATCTTTTAATATACATATACATATTTTCACAGTTGTGAGGAGAACAGCTGTAAATCAGAGGGAAGTAAAATGAATAGAAAGGCTAGGGCTGTGTTAATTGAATTATTATCCATAGCCATTCACAAAGAGTTTGCATCAGTAAGCAGATTAACAAATGTAGTATAATATAAGCCTTTGTCCACCTTCAGCCACAAGCTGGTACACAATCCAGGAGATTAGCTGCCACATTCTTCGCAGCATGTATAGAATGCAGCAATTGTAAGTTTTAATAGGTATGTTTAGTTTCAAAAGGACGTGAGGTAGCCTGCTCTTGCTTTCTCTTTTCCTAAATGTTCACTGTCTAGGAAGCGAGTTCTTGTGGAATGTCTCAGCTTTAAGCAGCAGACTTAAGCAGCAGACTTATATACCGCTTCATAGGCCTTTCAGGCCTCTCTAAGCGGTTTACAGAGAGTCAGCATATTGCCCCCAACAATCTGGGTCCTCATTTTACCCACCTCGGAAGGATGGAAGGCTGAGTCAACCCTGAGCCGGTGAGATTTGAACCGCTATAGCTTCTATATTGAAACTTGAGATTTATTGCTCTAGGACATATGGCAGTAGCATTGTAGGCCAAGTAAGTGGGAGAATCCTATTGCATTCAAACCTGCTGCCCACCCTTGAAGTGAACCTGACTGAAGCCATCTTGGAGGCTTCAGGGTTGCCACAAGGAAGAAGAAGAAGAGACAGGGAGGAGAAAAAAATAGATATCTGTGGTTTATAGTCAAAAGAGAAAGTTTTCCTGTGGGAACCAAGGACATTCTAACAGGGGCTGGGGAGAGGAGGAGTGGAGTAACCAAGCAACCAGCCCACACCTCTATTAGACATCATGTGACTGATGACTTGGGGGAAGGGGGAACTTTCACTTTTTAATGAGGTCTAAACTGCGGGAACTTTTAGAGTCAGTTTTCACCATTTGTGGCAATATGATTTATCCAATAAATTGTTCTTTGAGGAATCTACCTGCCTCAAATTTCTGCTTTCTATGGGTGTATTACTTGGAACACTGACATTAAACTGACTCTGCCTTAGTGCTCTGGGCTAACCAGAGCTGCTCTCCACCCTCCAGGCCTTCCACATAGCCCTTAAAACCTGACTGTTCCGACAGGCCTGGGGCTAAAGATTCGCTGCCCCTATTTCGAATGGTATGACTGTTGTGCTTTTTAATTATGTATTGTTTTGTGTTGTTACTAAACTGTCTGTATCCCCCCTTCCCTTTTTGAACTGTGAGCCGCCCTGAGTCCCCTTAGGGAAAAGGGCGGCATACAAATGAAATAAACTCAAACTCAACTCAAACTCAGGGTCCTGAGCCCTGGCTGCTCACCAGATTTATCCAGGGAGGAGAGAAGACTCAGGAAGATTGCAGAGATGGAAAAGTAAGGAGGGGAAGTCTCCGGCGCCAGTGCTACCCCCCTTGAAAGCTTGCAAAACCCCACAGAGAGCCAGTGGATGGCGGTGGCAGTGAAATATAGGTGAGTTTTTCTTTTGGGCCAATCTTCCATCATCCAGGCAAACTCTTCCAAAAGAGTTTCAATTTCAATGAGCAGCCAGTTAAGAGCAGATGCTTTGAGTTCAATAAAGGCTATTTTAAACATTAGCAGTTTTAATTTCAGAAAAGAAACCCAGAGCGACAGCAAAATAAATCAAGAGATCACTTTTAAATCAAGACTTAGTGGGTGGGTGCTGCTTCTAATAATGCTAGAAATTGACTAGACATTGATAGCAATATTAGTGCTTTGGAATGGCTTCTTAGTCCTGAAACATAATTTGTTCTTGAAAGAAAGGATCTTCTTTAGGCAGTTCCCACATCAAATTACATGGTAAGAAAAGTCATGGATCATTGTTCATCAACCATTGAATTTATGGAAGTAACATAATATTATTCCATCCCTTATCTAAATCTGTGTTGAGAATACTTGAATACCTTTTTTTCTTTTATTCTTTGTACGCTGACCTTTTTAATGAACCTTCACACATTACAGTTAACATTTATTATTAGCTTGTTAGCCTTATTATTAATCATTCAATAGTCGAATCTACATTCAAACTGGGGGTGGCCACATTGTTAAGCACTCGGGGGTGAAAATTTCAGGTGTAAAATGCTAGGAAGAAGTAGTAATATGTTTAATCAAAGAGATAAATGCATACCATTGGGTTTATTAAGCACACCTTGCTGTCCCAGATGTAGGGATGAGTTTATTCATTTATCATATAGCAATAGCAATAGCAGTTAGACTTATATACCGCTTCATAGGGCTTTCAGCCCTCTCTAAGCGGTTTACAGAGTCAGCATATCGCCCCCACAGTCTGGGTCCTCATTTCACCCACCTCGGAAGGATGGAAGGCTGAGTCAACCTTGAGCCAGTGAGATTAGAACCGCTGAACTGCAGATAATAGTCAGCTGAAGTGGCCTGCAGTACTGCACCCTAACCACTGCACCACCTCGGCTCCTATATAAATTTATATGCTGCCCATCTTGCCATTCTGGGTGACTTACAAAATGAAAAGCATTTCATTACCAACAATTCATGGACAGTTGAACATTGACAGTTCAATATTCTCTTCTATCACCAATTCGACTCAGCATGGGCATTGACCCTCAACTGCCAATATAGTCAGTTTAGCATATGGATGAGAAGAAGGTACTGAAGCTCTTTACCTGTCTTAGGGTGGTCCTGATTGTAGAGAAAGTTAGAAGTGAATAATACTTGAAGTTAAGCCCTTTGTATACCCATTAATTTGTCCTGGCAAGTGCTTTTTTCAGAAATACTTGAAACATCCCAGTTGATCTGATCCCAACAATCTGAAGTACCTGCCTCAGGTATCCTAACATTAGATATGAGAGGCTAGAAAAAGAGATGTTCAAAATAATTTTACACATTTAATTGGATCCATATGCTCCCACCCCTTTTGAACTCACAATAACCGATGTCATGTATTATGAGTTTTCTTCTGCCAGATCCTCTGCCAAGTCATGGTGGTGGTTTTAAACTCTAGTGGTTTTAAAACAATTAGAAAACCTTCAGGTCACCAAGAAATTAGAACTGTAAACATTAGAACACCTCAAAAGAGGATTTTCTTTATGTTTTATCAATCCGTCATTGATTTCTCTTTATAGAAAAGTAAAGTTCAGTTGAGATAGAAAGGGCCTTTGTTTTTGGTTGTTGTTTCTATAGCAATTTGCATATTTTAAAAGATGAACGTTCTCTTGAATTTATATTTTCTGCAACATAACCTAAAAGAGCCCTGCTCATTAATGCAAAAGGTGCAGTCGGTTGTTTCACGTGGGAATTCTTCAAGATTGGATTTGTCAAGCGTTTCTATCCAGGCAAAGGCCCACTTAACAGTGCTGACACTAAAAAAAGCTGACTTCTCCATCACCAGCCATTTACTATGTGCATTGAGCGGGGGGGGGGGGGGAGAGAAAGCACTTTTCGTGTTGTACATCAGAGAAAAATGATCTTCTGAGTGAGCTAATAAAAGCTATTAAAATTTAATTTAAAAAGAGGTACTTAAGGTAATTGTAATTTTGAGTTTACCAATATATATGCCGGACAAATGTGATAGAGGAGCAGTTTAAAGTTATAGCGAGATGTAATTGTCTGCCTATGTGCTGTCTGGACACTCAAGGAAGTAGAAGTGCTTTGCTTTGGACAAAGGAAAGGAAACATTTACTTAGGCAGATTCTTAATTCATTAGTAACATGCGCTGAATTTAATTTTTGTGAACTCTGTTTTTTAACACTCGATGGCAGGGGTCATCAAACTTTTTAAGCATGGGGCCAATTCATGGTCCCTCAGAATATTGGGGGGCCAGGCTGGCTGGCTGGGCATGGCTAGATCATGTGACTAGGTGGGCATGGCTAATTTAACAGTCCATTAAACTTTAATTTGTTTTGCTCCTGGGTGTGTTTAATTTGCTTTTGTTTGCATGTTGCTCTTTTGGTTGACTTTTTTTTACTAGATCATTTTTTTCAGTTGTTTAGGAATTTAGTGGTCCACTTCAGGAAACTCAGTTTTGCCTCAATTCTTCTCAGCCCCAAGGAGCTTACAATTGACAAGTCTCCCTCTCTTTCTGTCTCTCTCTGTCTCTTTCTCTGTCTCAGTCTCTCTACCTCTGTCTCTCTGTCTTTCTCTCTCTATGTTCTGGAGGTGGGGTAGGACCTGTTTTTGGCCTCCTGGAGAGTCTGTGTGCCCTATTCTACCTCCCCCATCTCCAGAAGCATTCTGCAGGCAGAAAAGGCCCATTTTTTGCTTCCTGGGGCGTCTGTGCGCTCGGCCAAAGGGTGGGTGGGGCGATGTGAGCTGGGCAGCCTCGTGGTCCTGTGTGGACTAGATTAATGGCTTCGGCGGGCCACATGCAGCCCACGGGCCATAGTTTGAGGACCCATGCTCTGTGGTCTGTTTCTAATTGTATGCTCTGCTTTGTACTACTTGAAATAAAAGGCTCAGGAAATTACAGATTAATCATATAATCAGTAATATTTAGTCAATTAATTAATTACAATGATTATTTAGATAGAAGAACCCAGTTTCTTTGCTTTGCTTGTCCTGTATTCCAAATAACATTCCTATTATATTTTGTCCTTTGATCTATCTCTATCTCTATCTCTATCTCTATCTCTATCTCTATCTCTATCTCTATCTCTATCTCTATCTCTATCTCTATCTCTATCTCTATCTCTATCTCTATCTATCTATCTATCTATCTATCTATCTATCTATCTATCTATCTATCTCTATCTCTATCTCTATCTCTATCTCTATCTCTATCTCTATCTCTATCTCTATCTCTATCTCTATCTCTATCTCTATCTCTATCTCTATCTCTATCTATCTATCTATCTATCTATCTATCTATCTATCTATCTATCATCTATCTCTATCTATCTCTCTATCTCTATCTATCTATCTATCTATCTATCTATCTATCTATCTATCTATCTATCCATCCATCCATCCATCCATCCATCCATCCATCTCCATCTCCATCTCCATCTCCATCTCCATCTCCATCTCCATCTCCATCTCCATCTCCATCTCCATATCTATATATCTATATATCTATATATCTATATATCTATATATCTATATATCTATATATCTATATATCTATATATCTATATATCTATATATCTATATATCTATATATCTATATATCTATATCTATCCTCAACATTTTTTATTATTATCTGAATTCATCAGGGACTTGGTAATGAACCTCATGTTTGCATTTATCTGATCATCTAACGCATTAAAAAGATTTAATACTCAAACTCTACACACAAACATATTAGCACATATTCACCAAATAAATTACTAGTATTAAAATACCAGCAGTGAGTTTGCTTTTTTCCTCTGAATGGCTTATGGTCTATCATTTTCTTATGCAGCCAAACAACGGTAATTCTTCATTATTCTTCAGTAACTTCCTAGATTCATCTTTCTTAATTAACTTACAGGGCTTTGCTGATTTAATATTATCTTCTAGAGTGTCACCATTTTCATGTGTTGTTGATGATGTTCGTCCATCGTGTTCGAAGAGGACCTTGACATCTATCAGGTTGTGGGCTGACCACAATGTGTCCTCAAGTGGCTGGTAAGCCTATACAGGCATGAAATGTTCTGCCACATGTCGGGCAGATATGTGTGGGCACCATTGTTGCAGCATTTGCAGCTCTGGCTTTGCGAAGTGCTTGCTTCTCTTGTGTTGTGGCTGTTCTTCTGTCCCCAGATGTCTGGCAGCCTTGGTGGATCAATGTGCTCCATATTGATCAATCTTGTGCCAGGGTTTGCCAGGAGCTGGTGTCAATTTCCAGGGACTTGAAGGAGGCTTTCAATGTCTCTTTGTATCACTTCTTTTGTCCCCTGTGTGATCACTATCCTTCAAACAGCTCAACATAGAGCAGCTGTTTAGGGATGTGATGGTCTGGCATCCTTGCAACATGACCTACCCAGTGTGTCTGGGCTTTCATCAGTAGGGTGTGAATTGATGGCAGGCATTCTCTGGAGAGGACTTCTGTGTCTGGCACCTTGTCCTGCCACCGGATCCTCAGTATTCTACAGAGACAGATCACATGGAAGTGGTGCAATTGCCTAGCATGCCTCCTGTATACAGTCCAAGTCTCACTGCTATACATCAGGGTAGTTAGCACTACTGCTCAGTAGACTTGTTAGAATATAATGAAAACATGATGTCAGGCCTGCATTTATATTCCTTTTAGAATTTTGGCCTGCCACACGTTCTCTTATTTCATTATGCTGTTTCTTTAAGTATAGTCAATGGGAGGGGGGATTAAAAGGAGTAGGATTTTGGAATGTATTGTTTTTTATTCTTTGCTAGAAGCCAAGGTCATCCTTTGTTTCCACACCAGTACACCTGACCAGAAGAAGCTGGGCATGGATGCCAGCATGGAAGAAGGAGATTGGACCATGTGATGGATTGTGGGTGTGGGGACAAGATCATAAAGTTTTAACTGGGTGGGATTCTGATGTAACTTCCAGAGTTGGAATCCCTACAGCCATGTGCCAACATGCCTGCTTTATTAAATTGGAACTTTAAGCATAGTTTTGCCTTCGATTCTGATTTCATTCTACATGGTATTTGGAACACTGACACATGATATTAAATATATTTAGTTTTCTCTCATATTCTAATATGGAACTTTAACTCAAAACTGATTTAAGAAGATCAGGCATTCTTCCCATATTAGTCAGTGTGGTTTGGGCCTCAACATCAACCGGACAGGGTATATTGAGGACCTCCACCATCCATCTCAGTGCTGAAGATCTAGTGAGGATAGACTCCTCTGCTACTTAGGATCCCATCTGCAAAGTGATGGCAGCAATAATGAGGTAGTACTTGAAAAAGTCAACCTAATGGAAAAAGTTCAGTGGAAAAGCCTGTGATAGGGTAAGGCCAATGCACCTAAAATCAAAAGTGTATAAAACGATGGTCCACCCTGTTGCCTTGTGTGGTCCTGAGTGCTGCACAACCATCAAAACTGCTGAATGTCCTTTAGAGTTTTAGACATATGTACCGTATGCTCTTTTGATCATTAGGTGTTTTCCTTCTAGACCATATCAGCAAAGATACTGAGCACCAATAACACAGAAAAAGAGGGAAAATGCCTAAAGCGGAATGGCATCATTTTTTGAGTAGCATCCCACACAACATTGCCTACACTGTCTATCACTTTAAGATACATGGCAAATGTCTATATAGAAGAGCAAAGGTAGCAGGAAACTATATTTTTAATTGAAAATTTTGAAAGAAAAACTTTTACAAATGTTTACTTCCCTCCCCCTCCCCTCCCCACCCAAACCCTACCCCTCCCAACCTTCCCTCCCCCGACTTCCCAGAACCAATACAGGGTATAAATCTTTAACAAAAATATTCTAAAATAAACTTAAAAGTAAAAAGTTAATATCCTCTATCATTTGAGCTTTAATTATTCTTTGCTAGGCTAACTCTAAACAGATTATGTCATTCCTTGTTTCTTCAATCATAAGCTATCTGGAATTTCTTAGTCCCATATTTATTTTGAGTATAGTCAATCCATCTTCTCCACTCCGATTTATATCTCTCGTTTGAATGGTCCTTGAGATATGCTGATATTTTAGCCATCTCTGCTAAGTTTGTTACTTTTAACGTCCATTCTTGAATAGTAGGCAAATCTTCCTTCTTCCAGTATTGCGCCACCAGCAGTCTTGCTGCAGTTATTAAATGCAAAATCAGGTTAGTCTCTATAACTGTACAATCAGTAATTCTACCTAACAAAAATAACTGAGGGGTAAACTTTATCCTTTTTTAAAGAACATTTTGCATATTGGTAGAAGGACACTATTAATGCAGACATGCAGTTGCTACATTTTTAAAAATTCAAACAGTGGACCCTGTTCTTGCAGGAAAATAAAGGAGGAGGGGGAGGACAGGGAGGAAAAGTGTGGCCAGACTTCAATTTTATATTTTTAAAAAATACAATACATTTTATAGTAACTTTGTATTTTAGACAACAAAGTAGAAGCATCAATAATCATAAAATGAAATCAACCTTCCTCCCCCGAAGAAAAGTAAAGAGAAACCTGGAAATCAGGGCTGCTCAAAGTCTTCTAGGAAAGTAGAAGATTCCAAACCATAATGCACTAATCAACCAAAAGGCTATTTTATATGTGTGTGTTTATTTCTATTCTGTAAGGATAAGATGATTGCTTTATGTATGTGCATGTAATTTATGTACCAAAAAGTGCTACAACTTTCATTTGAGAAAAAAAGATTGTTACTTTACTAAACATGCTAATGATGTAGGCAGCAGAGGGTTCCCTTAGATATTCGTGGAGACTGAGTGATGATTCCCATATTCAGATAATACACTAAAATCATTTTATTTGTTGCTTTTGACCTCTGCACTGTTGTGGTCACATCAATGGCCACAATATATTCTGGCCAATGTACAAGGATTCAACAGAATTTAACAAACAAACCGTAATGCCCAAGGTCACAAACAACAATCCCCACTCATAAAAAACATTAGCCACACCATATATGAAAATAGTCAAAATGATCATTAGAAATAAATCAAGCACTCATATCACTGCATATTTGGAAAAAAAAATCTTGGTTTTATAGGATTTCCTGCAGCCAGTCTGTTTCTGATCTATGTATCCAGACTTATTTCCATATAAATGTATTCTATCCTATTTCTGTATTAATTTGTTTTTTTTTTACTTTGTACAAAGTTCTAACTATCCATTTTTAAACCTATTTGAGGAACTGTATTAAAACATTCCATAAGTGATTCTGAGAGGTAAGAATGAGATCCGTTCATAAGGAAAGTTACAGAGATTGAAGCCCTCAAGTATCCCTAAATGCATGTAACATTTATCTTCACAAGTGGATGTGTAGATTTTGTGAGGATATGAATTTCTGAGTGATTAGTTGATATCCTAGCATAAATGTTTCAAGGGGTGATTGGCTTAGCATTTCACAGAAAATGAGAATGGCATAGGTTTTTAAAAAAAAAATCAAAGGATTTGGGGTTATTAGCTTTTTCTTTTACAGAGTATTCTGGATCATTGTTCAAACAAGGGGACTGATTGTCAGTTCTCCCACTTTGAATTTTTGAGGCTGTCCTAGCTGTTCTGAAATGCATCCCTTTGTTTGAATGCTTCTATTTAGTTTGTGTAAGGAGATAGACATTCGTTGTAGTTGAAAAATGCCGTTCCTTTCTTGCCTCCTTGTCCCCCTTGCTTTATATTGTGACTGAAATATTCACAATCTAAATAAACATTGCAGACTAGCAAAATCTTCCTTCCGGGGTGGTTCCTGATTGTTTTACTTCTAGTTTGTTCAGAGACGCTGTTCGGGAGCACACATGCTATGCGCACTTGATGCGCTATGTGCATGTGGACAGTAGCAAAAAAATTGCTTATGTGCATGCTCAGAAGCAAAAAATAAGATGATAGAACCTGTTTGGGCGCATGGGCAGCCGAGTTACTACCTACTTCGCCAAACCAGTTCGAACCGGTAGGAACCCACCTCTTCCTTCCTTCCTTCCTTCCTTCCTTCCTTCCTTCCTTCCTTCCTTCCTTCCTTCCCTCCCTCCCTGCCTCCTTCCTTCCTTCCTTCCTTCCCTCCTTCCCTCCCTCCCTCCTCCCTCCCTCTCCTAAAATACAGCTTGTAAAGGTGACCCGACAAATGCACGCTAGACAAATGCGTGCCGACAAAACCGCGACGTCAAAATCGCGCCCACAAAAGCACGCTTAGGGTTAGGGTTAGGGTTAGGGTTAGGGTTAGGGTTATAATGTTTTCAAGTCTCACTATATTGTTTGTTGATGGCGCGCTTTTGTCGGCACGTTTTTGTCTAGCGTGCATTTGTCAGTGAACCATTCTATTATAGTATTAACTAAAGCAATGATCCTATAGAGCAATGATTTCATATTTCTTCAATGCATTGATCTGTCCAACCTAGTATACAGTCTATAATGCTATCCATTGATTGTGTCACAGGTGGACTGCACTGGAGTTAAAATTAAGCAACAGGGCCCCAATTGCTTTGGGGATCTTGAAGAAAAGGGGTATCAGGGGTCTACCTTGGGAGTACATCCTTATTTCTTGCAGGGTTCTTTCCTAGCCTCATTTCAGAATACCAGATTGAAATCAAAGCCTTTCCCATGCAAGCAAATATGCTCTATTACTAAGCTGGATCTCTTCTACCTTTATCGTGCCTTGGTTTAATTTTTGGAAGAATAGCCTAGCTACTGAGATTATGCTTGCATCATTTTAACAATTATAGAGACGTAGATTGGAACTGAAGACATATCTAGCTTTTTTTAATGGAAGTGAAGATAATTGCTTTCTATCCATGGACTACGGATTACAAAATGATTTCTGTTCATTTGCTGACTAGCCAGGAAGCTAATTTCAGGACCTGAAACTAGACTAGTCCACATTTGCTCCTCTTCCATGAAATAAAATTGGGGATAAATCCTACTTCATTTGAAAGTTCTATGGTACTTGTAGATTCTGGATTTCTATTTAAAATAAGCTTTAGAAAAAAACAAGTTGATTCTGGAAGCAGGGATTTTGAGCATATGTGGCTGGAGACCCCACATATAGAGTCCACCATGATAATGTCTTGACAAAGAGTAATCCACTCCCCTGACATCTGGTCAGAATCACATTGTTTTGCATCCTTCATTATAGAACAGAGATGTCAAACTTGCAATGATACGTTGTCATCACGTGATGAATCACAACCTCTTCCCCTTCGCTATAATGTGGGGAGGATGCAGAGGTGGGTTCCTACCAGTTCGCACCTATTCGGTAGAACCGGTTCGTCAAATCTACCGAACCGGTTAGAAGAGGTTCCACCAGTGGACACGGAAAGCAGCCCACACCTACAGAAGAAAATTTTTGAAACCCACCACTGGTCCTTGGATATGATTATTCTACACTATCATGCTCATATTTATAAAACTCAGTGCCTCTGTGAAAGGTAAGGAGGACTACTGCGTTTGTGGTGCAGTCAGAACATTGCGTGTGTTGAAGTTGTTTTAACGCAAACCAAAGATGCCATTTAAAAAACAAGTTTACATCATATTCTTATGCATGCCAGTGCTGTGTGTGAGGTAATTTAAGGTGGTTCTGACAAGTGTCGTCGGCATCTTCATATCCGGTCACATGGGCGGCAAGCCACTCCCATCCAGTCACATGGGCGGCAAGCCACTCCCATCCGGTCACATGGGCGGCAAGCCACTCCCACAAAGGAGGCTGCACCCACAGAGTAGGTTCAAACAATTTTTGAAACTCACCACTGGAGGGATGATGCAGCAGGGCCATGGGCCATGAGTTTGACACCTGTTATAGAACAATGCTCTGCATAGCTGTTCTATTGGAAGCAAAGAAAAATGTTATTTTCCTATGTATTCCTTGACTTCAAAACTATAGGGAAAGTTGTTGCAAAGTTTTTCTAAACATGTATTTTCCAGATATTCTTCCTTGACCCCCAGCAAAATAGATTTTAACTGTGGTTGTTATCAGGCCAGTTATATTGTGCTCTGATTTACACGTTTCTGCTACAATTGCTTCAAAATAATGTCATGTGAGGATACCGTACCCTTCTCCCCTTTTATTTAGCCAAGGTTTCTGTCTTCCTACCAACTACCCTTACTTGAAATACTTGCCTTCAAGATCTGCTGCTGATTTTTTTTAGTGCATCTCTGAATCACTCCCCGCCACTTATATATGTTTTCTAGCTGACATTATTGCATATTGTAAATCCTCTATATTATGGTTCTTTTGGTAGAGCTTTTGTACCTAAGCTGCAAAAATCCAAATGATCATTAAATGGCAGGGGGAAAAAAACACCAAACCTAACTCTTTTGATTCTATCTGGGTGTTATCTTGATGTATGCAATTCAGATTATGTTTGTCCTATTTTTTTCCTACCATAGCGCTGATATGTATTATTGATCCACAAGCTGAAGTGCACATTACTCATGTTCCCCCCCTGCCTTTTGAATCTCTGTCCCAGCAACATGCTACCCTGGCTATTCCACCTTCTATGACATTCAAAAGTCATATATTAAGGAATGCTTTATTGCATGTCTGGAAAAAATATCAATATAAATTAAATGATACCTATCTGGGCAATTCCCAGACATGCAATAGAGAACGTAAGTATAGTACAAAAACATGATGTAACTACATATAGACAGCTTCTTACTATAGAAAGACGTGTGTTTCAGTTAAAACCCTTGAATGTATTAAAAGAGGAGAAGGTAATCCAAACATTGTTTCAGTATGGACAGTTGCAGGCTAGATGGAAAAAAGATCAGAAAATTGGTATCATGCAAAATGAGGACAATCTTCTAAAACAAATCAGGGATCAAAGCCAAATATACATAAAAAGGTTATATAATGTTGTAATATAAATGGATTCTGAAACAGGATTAGTTAAAGACTGTATGATAAAGTGGGCACAAAATTTTGAAGAACCAATAATGTTGGACACTTGGGAAAAAAATATGGGTAAGAAATGTAAAATTTACACAAGCCCAAAAACTGAGAGAGAACTTTTATAAGATGTTTTATAGATGGCACTTAGATCCTAAAAAATTGGCTTGCAATTATCCAAATTTACAACCTAAATGCTGGAGGTCTGATTGTACTGATGCTACATATTACCATATATGGTGGACTTGCAAAAAGGTTAAAGCATTTTGCATAAAAATATGGTGGATTATATCCTATCTATTTTCTTTTCTTTGCTATCTTTGGCCCTATATTTCTGAATTTGGAGAAGAAAAGCTAGCAAAAAGTAGCCACTCTATAAAAAGAAGAGCAATGATTGGGAGGAAGAAGACATTACTTTTCTTGTACCTCGCTGTTAAGAAAACAAAGATCTGTAAATGCAGCAGCAGCTGCCTCATTTTATAAACATGGGGCTGGAATCAAGCTCTTCATCCACAAGTGTCAACGAGGCCTGTCCAGTGGAAGCTCCTATTCATGGAATTCTTATTTAGGAGACTAAATAAGGAGCCAAGGTGGCACAGTGGTTAAATGCAGCACTGCAGGCTACTGCTAGATCAGCAGGTCAGCGGTTCAAATCTCACCGGCTCAGGGTTGACTCAGCCTTCCATCCTTCCGAGGTGGGTAAAATGAGGACCCAGATTGTTGGGGGCAATATGCTGACTCTCTGTAAACCTCTTAGAGAGGCCTGAAAGGCCTATGAAGCGGTATATAAGTCTACTGCTATTGCTATTGCTATTGCTAAGCTGTAAATTAGCTCTAATTTCCTGCTGTTCATCTGAGAATTTGACTGAATGCTGTCATGATTGAGTCACATATACTTGGTTGCCCAGAATGTTCTAGCAATGTTCACAGAAATCTAAGCATCCAATAAGAATGTTCTATTAATCAGAAATTAAGTCCATCAACTAAGAAATATATCTATACTAACTGTTGGAATGCAAGTCTGAATATTGAGAAAGGTTAGAATAGTGTATTAATGAGCAGGAATATACTTTGACTAAGTTCCAGGAACAACATACAATTCACATCCAAAAGAATAATTGTAGAAGAATATGGTTAAGCAGATGTTTGCATGTGGCCAAGTTGTCTGAGCATAAAAAGAAGTAAAAAACAGGATTAGGCCTGGCTAGGGGTGGGCTGCTATGGATTCACCTGGGTTCAGGAGAACCCATAGCTAACATTATGGCCAGTTCGGAGAAATTCCAAATCCCACCCTGGGATCCCTCAGGAGTGTCCCGAGCCCAGAGGAGGCAGTTTTCACCCTCCCAGAGGCTCGAGGAAAGCTTCCGTAGCCTGGGGAAGGCAAAAATGCCCCCCCCCCCACTGTGGTGTGGGAGGCCAACTAGGCCATGCCCACCATGCCCATACCCACCTGGCAACTGGGCAGAGAACCCATTGCTGATATTTTTGAATCCCACCCCGGTACTTAAATAGGACACCTTCCCTGAATACCAGAATTGTAGGCTCATCTGGAACGTCAAAAATGCAAGCAATTGCAAACTACTCTAAAATAGCTGCCAAAAAATTTACATGGTCATCAGGTGTCAATGACAACTTGAAGAGTTCATTTGAAATCTTGATCTTTGAAATATTATTAGTTTTCATTTACATGTGTTTTAGTTAACCCTTTCTCACTATACATACATACATACATACATACATACATACATACATACATACATACATACCAGGGGTGGGTTTCTCGCCCCGTTCCAACCGGATCGGTTGGAACGAGGCCGGCGGCGTCCTCGCGCACGCACGCAGCGCGCGCATGCGTACTAGCGTCTGCGCGATGCTCCAGCTGCTCTGGAGGATCGCGCAGGCGCTGTATGCGTTCTGCGAATGCGTGGAAAGCGCAGAATTCGTAAAAACCGGGTAAGGAGCGGGCGCGGGTGTGCAGGCGCGCGCGGGCGCGGGGGGGGGGGGCCTTCGCCGTTCCCAGAATTTACTTACTTCCGGGTTCGGTGACCAACCGGATCGCAGGGACCGGTGCGAACCGGTCGAAACCCACCCCTGATACATACATACATACACACACAGACACACACACACACACACACACACACACACATATTAGAACTTTTTTTATTACCAATGCATAATGCAATCAATAGAACAGGTTGGAAACTTATTAATCACTTTGTTTAGACAGCAAATTCATTTTAATCTGAAATCCCATTTTTGAATTTGTTAAAGCAGAATGTTCTTCACATATTTTTGTCCCATGTGGATATACCGTAATATTGTCATCCCAATGGTTTTTACAGAAGGTATTTATGAAACCTCTAATGCCACTTGTTCTTTAAAAAAAAAAAAATCCAGAAACTTAGGGTATATAGAAACCAAAACTGGTTTACAACTTACATAATTCAATTTTTGAACTAAAATGTCCATCATACATGCATTCTCCCAACTCAGAATAGTTCTTCAAAGTTGCCATTCTTTTTTTAAAAATATATATATAATTTCATTAGTTTTAAACAGAACCATAAAACAGCATAAAATTAGAAGAGAAAAAATATAAAAAGGTGAAAAGAAATAAAATTTAGATATAAAAAGAATACCCATCTCCCCAGAAAACTACATTTGACCCTCCTCATGAGCCATGATGGCGCAGTGGTTAGAATGCAGTACTGCAGGCTAATTCTGCTGATTGCTGGCTGCCAGGAGTTCGGTAGTTCGAATTTCACCAGGGTCAAGGTTGATCTAGCCACCCATCCTTCCGAGGTGGATAAAATGAGGACCCAGATTGTTGGGGACAATATTCTGGCTCTGTAAACCACTTAGAAAGGGCTGTAAAGCAGTATATAAGTCTAAGTGTTATTGCTATCAAGCATAAACAATTCTGACCACCTCTTAGCTAACAAATAGAAAACTCTTCATCCCATAAACCTTCTCTTGTCAGGCAAAAACAACCAGGCCTACATGTTTACACTTTGAGCTCACTATTATATTCTGTGTACTATACAGGAATCTTCTCAGATTGCAAGTTTCAGCCTGGGAACAGATAACTAAAGCTCTGTTAAGCTTTGGAAGAGGCTGAAGACCTAAACATCAACCCTGTTATTTTAGATCTGAACCAAAAGAGCAGGCAAATAGTCAGAAAAGCCTACCAGTAAAGTGTGATCATGATGAAGAGAGGTCCCTGAACATGTTAACAGTTTTAAATGATAAAATTGAGATCAACAAAGCCTGGCTTAATAAAATAATTTTAGTGTTTCTTTTATAGAAATAGTATAATTGTTTTGGAGTAAAACTCTGAAAGAAACTTGCTTTCTTTGAGTTATGATATTGCTACTTTGCAAGTGGCATATAACCATATTTTAATCATTATATTACCATTCAAGATAAGCAATGTAATGCTAAATGCAGAAAGGAAATAAGTAATAGTTAACCAATGTCAGAAATCTGGGCTAGATGAGGTGAAGAACTAGATTCTCCTGAGATGGTAGGACTATTGTTTTATTTTTTTTTGCAAAGAAACCGTTTTTTTAAAAACTGATCAGTTTCTCTCTGTCCCATCTTATGCTAACCATAATCAAGTTACAATTATTTTGAAGCTTTCTCATTCTTCCTTCTCTGAATCTCTGAATTTTATAATTGCTTCTTCAAGTCCCCCACTTAATGGATGTTTCATACCTTTCTCAGTCTTAGTTCTTCACACCCAAAGAAATTAAAGGCATGAGGTTAAAAAATAGCAATGGCAATAGCACTTAGATTTATATACTGCTCCACAGTGCTTTATTGCCCTCTCTAAGTGGTTTACAAAGTCAGCATATTGCCCCCAACAATTTGGGTGCTCATTTTACCAAGGATGGAAGGATGACTCAACCTTGAGCCAGTGATAATCGAACTGCTGGCAGTCAGCAGAATTAGTCAGTGATACTGCATTCTAACCACTGTGCCACCATGGCTCACTATAGGAAGTATAGATAAATTCTGTTTATGCCAATATCACTCACCATGCCCTTCTATCTTTGCAAACATTCTTGCTTCCACCATGTCTACTGTGGGAGAAGACCACTATTATCCTTCACTCACCAAAGAAGAGAGAGTGTTGCAAAGGAGATCAATATAGAACAACATGGTTATTTCACTTCACTCTAAGAAAACAGGGCACAATGTTGCTCTGCACAACCATTTCAAATATGTGCTTCAATCAGAAGCAATGCAAGTTAAGATTTGCACTGCTGTAGGAAATTACAATTTTTTAATTAATGCTGGCTTCCTGTAATCAAAATGAAAAAGTGCGAGATCACTTTTGAAATGGCGAATAAACTCTCCGTCTGCCAACATAATGTATAAATAGAGTGGGACCCAAAAGGTCTTTCAAAATTCTTCACCAGATCTGTAGGCAGAAAAAATGAACAGATGATTTCCTTAAAAGAATTTCTCAAGGGATGGATTCCCCCTTAACTGTGATGGTAATATTGTTCCCTCATGATTTCTTCTCTTGGATATAATGTTTGAGAAGGGAAAGAAGCTGCAGACCAATGGAGAGATAATTGTACAATGAAAATGAGGGCATTTATACATATACCCCTCAACCTGTTTGTAAATAAAGAAATACAGGGACGTCATGTTGTGCACATCTTCTCCATTGAAAAGATTTCTAAAGCCAATTTACTGGCTCAAATTAAATGAAATCCAGTAGATAAAATACTGGTATTATTTGTATGTGAAGGGATTGTGAGGTACCGGTAATTACCTATTCCTATTCCTGGCCTGTGTCCACTCCAAGTAGCCTCTTTTCCCTTGCCATGGAGATTTTGTTTTATTCCCTGTCTGGGATAAGGATAAATAAAGGAAAGATTTGGTAAGAGAGGAAACTGTTCTGTTTCTTAAATACACTTTGAAACCTGAGCCCGCCCAAACCCCCAGTTAATTGTTATTAGGAAAATTAGGAATTTCAAATCCACATGTTCTGAACACCACTTAACCTGGGTTTTATTGCATCTGCAGAAGCCCCACTGAATATAGAGGATTGTCTGAGGCAAATTAATAAAATTGTATATTGCCTCAAATTGGCACTGAAAATATGTTTACAACATGACAGAATAGAAAATCAATGTCAATAAAGAAGTTGAGCAAATCATGGAGAAGGGGTTTGGGTAATTTGGAATGGTTCACTGGCTGAAGTAAACAAACAGCTTTGCTTTTATTTTTCTTCTTATTATATCTTTAATGATTACCTTATGGAATTATCATTGTTGCTGCCATCACCATCATCACTGTCATCATCATAGAAAACTACACATGGACATCTGTGACATTTTAGAAAAGAGGTTACATCGATTTCACATTTGTTTTTGTGCATATTATATTCATTGGTTTTCTCCCTCTCCCTCCCTTTTCCTCAAATAAAGGGAGGGCATGTACATATAAACTATCATTGTGTATGCTCTGGCTTTTCCACATGGCTCAGAAACCTGATTTTTCAAGATAAGACTCTGTAGTTTTTCAATGAAAGGTCCACATGTCTAGGGCAATAATCTGCTCCGAGACCCAGTCTCTGCTGTACATTTTAACTCATCTTAATCAAATGATAAATATTAAACAAAAATATTCTCAGGGTGCTTTTTGGCTGAGTAAGCCATCAAAAGTAGTGAAAAGCACAATAGTAAAATCAGGAAGTGAATAAATAAATAAATAACCAGGCATGACAAGCATCTCATCAAAATTCAGTCCCCAGAAGAATGAAATAAAAATCAAATATTCAGGGCAAGCAAATTAACCATATTCAGCCTTAACTTGACTGAATGAGGAGAGCTACATGAATCCAGGTGAAATTGAAATTTCCAATATATAAAGAATTGTCTAAATTATAACCCACTGTATAATAATATGCTTATCTCAGAGGAAGCATCTAGACAATTAGACTGCATCAAATTTGCCCCCATCCTCAGCCTTATTCTTGTTGGAGAGAAAAACCATTTATTACCAAATATTCTTATTAACAATGCTACTCTATAATCATCTTTTGGCATTCGGGATCTGAAGCTAACCTAGACAGTCTTTTTAACCCCAAATAATGATACTTATATTGCACAGGACCAATGAGTATTATGAAAAGGACAATGAGCAAGGCATTTTTCTTCTCTGGAGCATATAAAATGCCTCATTAATGCATGGTCTATGTATTATTATTTTCTCTTGATGTTTTCCTTAGTGAATACTGCTTCTCCTCTGCTACTTGAGAAACCCAGGGAGCAATATATTTTTGTTTCCTCTGTCATAGGTAATAAGGATGTGAGATAGACTTTTAAATAGGACATCTTTCCAAAGAACAACGGCTGCCTATGTGATCGCTAAGTTTTAATAATACAAAAAGAACAACCTTGAAAATAAATAAAAATATAGCTCCTCTAGAGAGGAAATTGGTAAGGATTAGAAATTTGCAGGAGACATAACACTTCAGATTCAGCCTTGAGATTTTGATCCACATCACTTTTACATAAATACAATCAAAAGTCTCTTCTCTCCCAATTTTGCATCACTTTGTACTTCATTAGAAAATGTACAAGAATGAATTTCTTTGTATACATTTTCACAGAAAGAGGAATCCAAGTGATAGTTGGCTTTAATTATACATGATATACTGTATTAGTTCATTTAGAATGATGTGGTTACATTCAGTATATTAAGATGATGGTGTACTATTTGTGGATGCATAAACCTGTTTATCAAGTGTGTTTCTATTACTATCTTTGTGGTAAAGAAAAATGCTAGAGAGCAATAACAGAAAGGACAACATTGTTTTACATGAAAGAAAAATTAATAAGAAACTGAATGATCTTTCAGATCTTTGTACTAAACCTTTAATGTCACTTCCCTCAACAGCAGCAAGATTATAACAAAAATGTGCATCATTTGTGCGACAACTTTTGTTCCTCTATTTCAACATTTGACTGATTTCTTTAAAACTACAAATACGTTTAACAATACAATGTGCGATACATTTAACAGCATATTTGTTAAAGCCCAGGAGAAGAGATAGATAGATGATAGATGATAGGTAGATAGATAGGTAGGTAGGTAGGTAGGTAGGTAGGTAGGTAGGTAGGTAGGTAGATAGATAGATAGATAGATAGATAGATAGATAGATAGATAGATAGATAGATAGATAGATATAGATAGATGATAGATAGATAGATAGGTAGGTAGGTAGATAGATAGATAGATAGATAGATAGATAGATAGATAGATAGATAGATAGATAGATAGATAGATAGATAGATAGATAGATAGATAGATATCCATCCTGTATAAGTCCTATGCACACTTAGATTACAATATACCCCACCAAACCACTTAAGTCATTAAGGCAACAGGGAAAATATTGGAATTAAAAATTTTAGACAACAAAATATAAACTAATGGAACAATTGAATATTTAAAACTTTGTGTCCAACATTTTTACTAGATGTTAATTGTTTCCATTCAGCATAGCCCTCTGACTTTATCTCAGTTCACATTGACTTAAAATGAGTTAATGTAAATATTAAAATCTTCTTCAAGTTTTTCCTGAAATATCCCTCTTTCAATCTTTCCGGTATAGAAGGTTATCGGTGTGCACATAACAAATCTTGTACTGCTGATAACTTTGCAATGCAGCTCTGTTTGCCTGGCATCTTTAATTTCACTGATGAGATTTGTCTTTGCAAACGTGTCTCAGTTATTTCTTTAATGCATTTAAAATGATATCTAATCTTGAGTGTATTATTCAAATAATAATAAATACAAATATGGAAGAAATAACTTGTTGAAGTTGTCAGAAGTGAGAGGTCCCTGGGTATGAAGACCTTTAGAGTTTCCCAAAAATTAAATGTAAGTTTCTCTCCCTTCCTGAGGGAAAGAGCAAGAAAATGGAGATAAAACCAGTGAAGGTGGGGAGATTAGGACATCAACTGTTTGGTAGGCAATGCTGAATCTAGAGTACAGAACATGCAGCCCTTTCAGATGGTGTAGCCACAGATTTAGTCCTCATTATAATCCCCCATAGCTTCTAGATAGCCTAAATATTTATTAAATAAATATTTATAAAAATATTAACATGTACTAAATATAATTACTTCATGTAGATAAATACTAAGATTAGATCAGCAGCATCATTCAACACAGGAGTGAAATAATATCCACCAGTATGTTTCACCACAGATATGCAACCTCAGATATGCAGATGAAACCACGGCAAAAACTGAAGAGGAACTAAAGAGCCTCTTGATGTGGTTAAAGGAGGAGAGTGTAAACGTTGGCTTGAAACTCAATATTAAGAAAACTAAGATCACAGAATCCGGCCCTCTCAATTCCTGGCAAATAGATGGGGAAGAAATGGAGGTAGTGACAGAGTTTGTTTTCCTGCAGAGGAGACTGCAGCCAAGAAATTAAAAGACACTTACTCCTGGGGAGGAAAGCTATGGCAAATCTAAACAGCATACTAAAAAGCAGAGACATCACCCTGCCAACAAAAGTGTGTATAGTCAAAGCTATGGTTTTCCCAATTGCAATGTATGGCTGTGAAAGTTGGACCATAAAAAAGGCTGAGCGCCAAAGAATTGAGGCCTTTGAACTATGGTGCTGGAGAAGACTCCTGTGAGTCCCTTGGACTGCAAGACTATCAAACCAGTCAGTCCTAGAGGAGATCAGCTCTGACTGCTATTTGGAAGGCCAAATCCTGAAGATGAAT
This sequence comes from Thamnophis elegans, assembly GCF_009769535.1. NCBI lineage: Eukaryota > Metazoa > Chordata > Lepidosauria > Squamata > Natricidae > Thamnophis > Thamnophis elegans. The sequence goes on along the minus strand of NC_045541.1, from coordinate 12,829,528 downwards.
CTCAAATATTTTGGCCATCTAATGAGAAGGAAAGACTCACAAGAGAAGTGTCTAATGTTGGGAAAGACTGAGGGCAAAAGAAGGGGATGGCAGATAATGAGGTGGCTGGATGGAGTCATTGAAGCAGTCAGTGTGAGCTTAAATGGACTCTGGAGGATGATAGAGGACAGGAAGGCCTGAAGGAACATTGTCTATGATGGGTCAGACATGACTTCACAACTAACAACAACAACATTTTAACATGACAACTACCATGATATCAACAGAAATTAACATTTAACTATCATCAACATTTTGCTTTGGATTAAAGTTACAACATAAAATGCTTGCAATTACCATTCATGCTTAAAAAACTCTGAAGTGGCTCAAGGTTGATTCAGCCTTCCTTCTGATGTGGGTAAAATGAGGATCCAGAATATTGGGGACAATATGCTGACTCTATAAACTACTTAGAGAGGTCTGTAAAAACACTATGAAGTGGTATATAAGTATAAGTGCTATTGCTATACATTTGAACTGCCTGGACTCCTTATTTCCTGCACTTGGCAATTGGCTTCTCTGCTTTGGGAAATTCTGGTTCTCAGCTCCCCCATTTCTAATTAGACAACTCAATCAGATGACTGCCCATAAAATTGTGCTGTTACTATTTTTCTGAGCAGGGCAACTTCTTAGCAAGATTGAACTATAAGCCCCAAAAAAGTGTGTTGCTTATTGGAGAAAAAGGCTACATTTCTCTCTACTCATTTGTTCTTTTTTCCTGAAGTGGACTGAAAGATTAGGCTAAATGGAGCCAATTTTCACCCAGACATCCTTCAAAAGAACAATAGAGAATGTGAATGAGTTGTTGAGGTGAATGATCTTCCTTTTACCAACCCGCTATGCTGCCTCTAGGTACCAACCCTTCTCAGGGTGTTCAAAGAAGATAATTGAGAGATGAGATCAGCCATTTTTCTCTTGCTTGTATCCTTCAGGCTGAGAGGCTGAAGATGTCTCCTTTGATCACTAAGTCCTTCTAAGTCAATTGGTGCATAAGAAAGGAGAAAAAAGACAAGGCATTATTGCTCACCTTTCAAAATAAAAAAGAGACAACCTCTTTTAAATTTTGTTTAAACCTTAGATTATACTAGCCAATAATACGGTGTCATCCAGGTATTTATTTATAGGGGGAAATGTCCGGACCAAACATAATTTCTACTGTTGGATTTTCCCCCTTACCAAAGCCATTACCCCAGCAACTCCACTGTGCTGTACAGTAGAAGTCATTTTAAGGCACAAGAGGCTGTATCTTATCAGAACACATACTCCAAAGGGTGTTAGGGGTGTCTTACCACCAGAGTATTTTTTTCCAGAGTCATCTGTGTACCATGTTTAGCTGAAATTGCTTGAGGTGTTTCAGAGTTCTGCTGGAACATAGATAGGTACACAACGAGAGAGAGAGAGAGAGAGAGAGAGAGAGAGAGAGAGAGAGAGAGAGAGAGAGAGAGAGAGAGAGAGAGAGAGAGAGAGAGAGAGAGAGAGAGAGAACTGAAACACACTAAAATGAAAATTAAAAATATTTCAGAGTTCAAGATTCTTTCTTCAGAGTTCAAGATTCTTTCTTCTGAGTATTCTTCCAAATACTCCTGCTTTTCCCCGTTTTCTCTATTATATTGGCTATTGAGGTATTGCATTAAAATTTCATTATTTGGGTCCACGTGGAAAGGATTTTTTTGAAGAATATGTTTCACATGCTTCTAGGATCAACTTATATTATTGAGGCATATGGATCTTGGAGTCCCCTTCACCATCTAGATTTTCTAGATTTTCTAGATGGGGCAGCTAGAACATACAAGAGATGTCCTGCTCAATAGCCAAGAACTGCAAAACTTATTTAGGAAAGCATGCACATTAGAAGCCTGAGGCTTTCAAGTTCCGATGGAATTCATGAAGACCCAATGAATTTAAAGGGGCAGTAAAGCTGTACCAGTTGCAATAGCAATAGCACTTAGGCATATACCACTTCACAATGCTGTATAGCCTTCTCTAAGTGATTTACAGCATCAGCAGATTGGCCCCAACATTCTGTGTCCTCATTTTAACAATCTCTGAAGGATGGAAGGATGAGTCAACATTGAGTGGGTCAAGATCAAACTCCTGAAGTGAACAGTGAGTTAGCCGGCAGTGCTGCATTCTAACCATGTGCCACTGTGGTTCTATGTACATTTGCTCTTTCTCAGACTTATCCATGTCATTCTCAATTAGACTGTCAGGCATTAGCTGGAAGGAAGGAAGCCACCAAGTCTGGATCTAGGATGATGCAAAGTGTCAGTTAACTTCAGGACCCATTTATCACCAAAGCCCTTGCCTTGTGGATTCAGAAGTCTGGAAGCTGGTGAAGGAATTGGAGGGAGGAGGTCTCCATATGCTCAATACCGTCCTTCCTGTCTTCCTGGTGACATTTCTCCTTTGATCCTTAATAACTTTAGTTCCTTCAGAGCTACCTCCTGAAGGCATCCTTTTAACAGGATTCCTAGCTTTTGACCTCATTGCCTTTGTGCCTACCACACTGGGAGTTTTGAGCAACTTCAGTCTAGTCTACTATTGCCCACCACAGCCCAGTTTCATGAGCTTTGGTGCTTAGGAAATATGTTCTTGATGATAATTTGTTTCTTTATCATTGAAATTTTCAAAGAAAGAGAATGCATATCTAAACGCATTAAGCATGATCATATTCCTATCCTGCATGTGCTTTTTTGAAAAAAAAATCACATCTGATTCCAAGGCTGGAAGGTAGAAAAGTAAAAGTCCCTTCCCAAACATCATACATATTCATCACTTATATTAACATATGTAGTAGCTGAGGTTCCTATACCTGTCTTATCACAAAAGGAAGTCTGTATCAGAAAGAAATGTAGAGGTCTTCTGGAGAGAAAAGAAGAGGGGGCTTCTCACACTGAGCCTTTTGGAAATGTATAATTTATAATCTGCAATCTGCATTATATTTCTCTTCTAGTCCTCCATGGGAAAACCTTTCCTTTCTGTGTGGGGGCACTAGGTTATATTTTCAGAATTTAAATCTTAAACATAATAATATGCACAACAACTTTATCTGGGAGTATATAACCTAGAAAACAGAAGCTTATAAGCTTGCAAGAGCATCTGCACCTTGCCTTTACTTATAGATTTTAGAAAGCATACTATGCCACAAGAATGATCAATTGTCACAGATATCCTTCATGTTCACATTTTGTTATGAAAAGACCACTGGCAACTCCTTTTCAGCGTTACCCACCACATGTCTTACCTCAAATTACTAGTCAACTTTAACTCCTACATATCATTTGTAACAGAAATCCTAAATCTGAAAATTGAAACGTATTTGTTTGAGCTAATATTATTGATATAAGCAGCAAGCAGCTTTATTGCTTCTACGACTTAAACATATATTGCAATAGAGTTCCTGCAATCTTTTTTTTTTTTTTTGGAAGGGACAGAGAACAAGGAATGTATTTGGAGAAATGAAATAACATTTTATCTTCATCCATTTACATATGAATACATTTCATTTCCTTTTTTTAAAAAAATGAGTGAAACAAAATCCACGTTCTGAGTTGGTGAAGCTGTACTATGCAACTAGGTTGTGATCAATTTTAGGCTGATTATTGACAACCTCCAGATGGACGGTAAATCAATTGTAATGTTCCACCTCAATGCCAAAGGGATCCAAAAGATTTCTTGAAAATCCAAAGGATTTTCCTGTCTACCCCTTTGAAGTCCGGTCCTTAAAAATGTCCTTACTTCCCAAAGCCATTGTTTAGATAGGAAGTTTTCATCAGTTACTTTCTACATAGTAAAATCATAATTAGGTAATAGTGATTTTAAGTATTACATTTTTAAAACTTTTAACTTTTTCCCCCAAAAAATTGTTAACAGTGATAAAGAGACAAATTCTTCTCTTTCTGTGTTGACTCCATCTCCTTCTGCCTCAGTTCAATCGGAGGCTTGTATATAGAGTAGTAAAATTGCAAAATCTGTGAATCATGGGTGATGTAGCCATTAAAAAATGTCTTTGGGAAACCTACATTGTCCAGAATATTCAAGTGGATACAGCTACTAATAAAAACTTTTGATTTAAAGTAGCTTCCTGACTTAAAGATTGATGATTTGTGCACATTTCATGTACATTAAAATAGGGCTTTCTATTAATAGGAATTTAACACTAACAAAGAAAGATCACCAAGGAGAAACCTGAAGGCTTCATTTGAAAAAGCTACTAAATGGAGAACTACAAAAAAACTACCACCCTATGATGTTTCAGCACCTCTTAAATTGCTACATCTCTGCCAGCTCTTATCTGCTTTCCTCCAAACTGACATGATATAAATTAATGCTTATTTCATGTATCCCAAACATTATGATACTCACATAATTGCTTCAAATTTTATATGAGCCATAGAACTTTCACATAAAAAACACATCTACTTTCTTATAATAAATTAGTACTATGTGCCCAGAGGTGGGTTCCTACCAGTTCGCACCTATTCAGTAGAACCGGTTCGTCAAATCTACCGAACCGGTTAGAAGAGGTTCCACCAGTGGACCCGGAAAGCAGGCCACACCTACAGAAGAGGTTCCAAAATTTTTTGAAACCCACCACTGGTCCTTGGATATGATTATTCTACACTATCATGCTCATATTTATAAAACTCAGTGCCTCTGTGAAAGGTAAGGATGACTACTGCGTTTGTGGTGCCATCAGAACATTGCATGTGTTGAAGTTGTTTTAACGCAAACCAAAGATGCCTTTTAAAAAACAAGTTTACATCCTATTCTTATGCATGCCAGTGCTGTGTGTGAGGTAATTTAAGGTGGTTTTGACAAGTGTCGTCGGCATCTTCATATCCGGTCACATGGGCGGCCAGCCACTCCCATCCGGTCACATGGGTGGCAAGCCACTCCCACAAAGGAGGCCACACCCACAGAGTAGGTTCGAACAATTTTTGAAACCCACCACTGTATGTTCCATACTTGTTCAAAAGCAGCCTGGAATGGCCTAGTTGGTTAGCTACATAAAATCATAAAAGCACATAATCCCAAACGTGCTTTTTAAAGAGGCAACTGGGCTTCATTTGTTTTTCCTTGAAGGCATTTTGCTTTGCATCCAAGAAGTTTCTTCAGTTCTTTTTTTTTATTAGTTTATAATATAAAATACCCCCCAAAATAGGAAAGATGGGGAAGGGAAAAGGGAAGGGAAAAGTGTAGAAATAAGGGGGAGGAGAAAAGGCGTTGACTTCCGACTCTTTTTGGTACAGTAGAATAAGATCAAACATCAAACATCAACTTTTTACTTTTACATAATAGTACAAACTAGCCATTTACATAACAACAAACCTAACTAATCAGTAAAAGCCAAAATCAAAATTTCATTTTTTCCCCGCCTCAAACACAAAGCCCAAAAACGGTTTCCAAGTAGGAAAAAAAAGTAATTGTATTTTTTTTCTTTAATCAAAGCAGTTCATTTAGCCATCTCTGCTAACTCCATCAACCTTTGCAGCCGTTCGTCCATTGCAGTGGTGGGTTGCTCCCGGTTCAGCCTGGTTCGGGAGAACCAGTAGTGGCGGAGGCTGGAGGTGCCGCCCACATGCCTGGATGCTTCTGGGCATGCGCAGAAATGTTGCATGTGCGCACGTATGCAGAAGTAAACTGGTAGTAAACAAAATTGAAACCGACAACTGGTCCATTGAAGGAATAAAAGTGTCCTTCATTTGTGCATAACAGTGTCTTGCTGCCAACAACATATATAACATCAAAGTTTCAGAGTTTTTTCCCCAAGTCTTTTTCTATTAAACTCAAAATAATAGTTTCTGGTTTTATCCTTATATTCACTTTACAAATCTTCTGTATTAGGATGTGAATCCTACTCCAATATTTCTTTGCTTTGTCACATGTCCACCATAAATGATAAAATGTCCCTTCTTTACATTTCCATTTTCAACATTCATTTGAAATACCTTTATACATTCTTGGCAACTTGTCTGGTGTTAAACACCAGTGATACATCATCTTACATCTTAAATTATAATTTAGTGTAAATTTTAAACCTTTCATACACATACTCTCCCATTGTTCAAGCATTACGTTATATTCAAAGTTCCTGGACCACTGATATATTTGGGAAACAGCTCACTGGGGATGGTTGATTGAGTAATAACAATTCATACCTACCCGTACTCCACCCCTGCCCTCCCCACGTCTCTTTGTTTTAATGTTTGATTTTAATTATCTTTATGTTTTAACTTAAATGTAGTTATAAGCCACCAAGAGTTACCCTATGGTCAGATGAATGGCCAGTCAATTTTATAAATACATAGATGAGTTATCAATCACTTGTTCAATCTGCCTCTTTCTTTTCCCATGGTGATTTCTTTGCTGCTCTTTTACATTTCTATTACGGCCATTGCCTTTCCTACAGAACAGTCTCCAATCCATGAGAGTTGGGATGAGCTACCTGGTATCCTTTAGATATTGGACTGCAATTTCCATATCCATCCATTTTTGTTGGGACTAACTCAGTGGTGGGATTCAGCAAGTTCGCACCTATTCAGGAGAACCGGTTCTTAACTTTCTAAGCAGTCTGGAGAACCGGTTGTTGGAAGAAATCTCATTTTGTTTTTCCTCCCCACTTTACAGAGCTAATCCTGTAAAGAAGGCAGGAAGGAAACATTCTGGTGTTGTTTCTACCTAATCTTTATTACCCTGCTTACAGAAACTGCCTCTCCAGTTAACCCTTGTTACATTGTAACAGCTAAGGCAAAGCGCCCATTGACCTGAGTGACAGTGAGTTGGCCATGCCCACCCTGTCACATGGCCACTGATCCGTGCCTACCCAGCTGGTCATCAGGGCAGAGAACCGCTTGTTAAATTATTTGAATCCCACCACTGGACTAAGTGTAAAGTTTAAAACACCCGGATGTTTAATCTATCCAGATCACATTGTGAACAAGGTAATTATTCCAGACTGTATGTTCAAATAAATATTTGTCACCATCCGGGGTATAAGTTGGATGTGGAAGAGTTAAAAATTGTTTGGAATGGGGGTAGGAAAAGCAATGGATTTTGAGGATATATAAGCTTGACCTAGATACAGTGTAATAAATTTGCTTTCTAATGTGAAACAGGGGTAAGAGAAGGAGAGATACAACTCATACTTCTCATTATAGTTAGTTAACATTTCCTGTGTCATTACAGCAGTTCCTTCTGATAATTTGTGAAATATGATACATCAAAATAATTTCTTAAAGAGGAGGATGGAAATATAAAAGCAATAGGTCATAAAGGATAAAAAAAGATTACACCCATTTTTTTTTGATAATGCCATCTTTCAATTGATTAAATCAGCAAGAGAAATATTCCCTCCTGTTTTTTCCATCCTATCCTTATTTTATTAATATAGCCTACAAATAATTTATTTAAGACTCAGATTATTCAGGTTACATGGCATTTCCTGGCTTTAGAGAATGTCAAAGTTTCCATCACTATTCCCTAGACATCGCCCAAATTCTTATAGCCCTGGGCAGTTTTTAGAAACACCTCTCCCCACATGCATGTACGCATATTTACATGTTTATAATTTGAAGCAAGATAGAGAATTTATTACTACTATGTGAAGATGGGGAAAGGAATTTAATACTGCAAAGTAATCTAATGAAAATAGACAATGTGACTAAACTTTAGAGACTAACAAACTAATTAACTAAATAAGTAACCATAGCAAAGGATTGCTCATATTTTTTGATGGAGGTAAATCTCAACAAAATTGTAATCTCCCCATTATTGCATAAGGATATCGAATTAATCTTTCTTAACTTTGGTTCCCTAAAATAATACTGAATTATAATTGGCATTATCCCCTTGCAAGAGGACCAATGGTCAATAATGAAGAGGACTGTGGATCCGAGAGAATTATACCAGAAGGAGAATTATCCCTGCAACAATAACTAACAGATTAGGTAAAAGTAAAGGTTCCCTTGCAAATATGTGCTAGCCATTTCCGGCTCTAGGGGGCAGTGCTCATTTCTGTTTCTAAGCCAAAAAGTCAGCATTGTCCAAAGACATCTCTCTGGTCATGTGGCTGCCATGACTAAATGCTGAAGGTGCACAGAGCGCTCTTACCTTCCCACCAAGGTGATCCCTATTTTTCTACTTGCATTTTTAATGTGCTTTCGAACTGCTAGGTTGGCACAAGCTGGGACAAGTAACGGGAGCTCATTCCGTTACGCGGCACTAGAGATTTGAACCACTGAACTGTCAACCTTTCTGATCAACAAGCTCAGCATCTTAGCCACTGAGACACTGCATCCCTAACTAACAGGTTACAGTACATCATACACAAAGAAAAAGGAAGGGCAGAACAAGCCAATTCTGATGGAGAGCCTGTTATGGTTCAGAAAGAAAAGTATCTGGTTTAACATGAATATACTGAGGGACAGTATATTCATGGCTTTTGTACCCTGTTTCCTGAAAATAAGACCTCCCCGGATAATAAGCACAATCAGGCTTTTGAGTGCATGAGCTAAAATAATCCCTTCCCCAAAAATAAGTCATCCCAAAAATAAGCCCTCCCTGAGAATATTGCAACACAGCAGCAGCCATGAGGTGACCATGCTCCCTGTCTCCTGCACCTCAAAAATAATAAGACCTCCCCAAAAATGAAGCCAAACACTTATTTCAGGGATCAAAAGAAAATAAGATCCTGTCTAATTTTCGGGGAAACATGGTAATTTGTTAACTAACATAGTTTCTTTGTATTTTAATTTGATTTATTTTCTCTCTTTTGAAATTATGTTCAGGTTTATTAGCTTTTAATATTCCTAAACTGATAAACAAACTGAAAACTAGCTTCAGATAAGAAAAAGTTTGATAGTTCTGGTTTATTTCTTTTGTGAACTCCAAGCCACCCTTTTTCCTCACAATTACGTCCTTTCTCACGTCAGACCTCATTTTAATGAACATGTGTGATATTATGGGATGCAAATATGTAACATGTTTCATTACATGTAACTGATTGTCTATGCAATCCCTGTCCAATCAACTTTCCTCTTACATTTTTCCTTGTTGTGTTAACTATAAAAAGGAGGGACACATGGGGTTTGAGGTTCTCTCTCTTCCTTTTTTCATTGAGAGATCCCATTTTATCAGGCTACCTAATAAACTGCTTTTAAATGATCTTCCAACTCAGTTGCTTATTGGGAAGGTAAACTGGGACAGAACCTAGGGCCAGACTTGGCTGTCAGGCCTGGAAGTCATCTTTACATTGGCCTTTCAAGCCTGCCACGTTTTTCTACTGTGGGAAAATGGGAGGGGGATTGTATCAGAGGTGGGTTCCTACCAGTTCGCACCTATTTGGTAGAACCGGTTCATCAAATCTACTGAACCAGTTAGAAGAGGTTCCACCAGTGGACCCGGAAAGCAGGCCACACCTACAGAAGAGGTTCCAAAAATTTTTGAAACCCACCACTGGTCCTTGGATATGATTATTCTACACTATCATGCTCATATTTATAAAACTCAGTGCCTCTGTGAAAGGTAAGGATGACTACTGCGTTTGTGGTGCAATCAGAACATTGTGTGTGTTGAAGTTGTTTTAACGCAAACCAAAGATGCCTTTTAAAAAACAAGTTGACATCATATTCTTATGCATGCCAGTGCTGTGTGTGAGGTAATTTAAGGTGGTTCTGACAAGTGTCGTCAGCATCTTCATATCCGGTCACATGGGTGGCAAGCCACTCCCATCCGGTCACATGGGCAGCAAGCCACTCCCACAAAGGAGGGCACACCCACAGAGTAGGTTCGAACATTTTTGAACCCCACCACTGTATTGTATGTAGTATGGGTGATATGTAATCAAAATAAAATCCCTTTCTCAGGAAGCCAAGGACAACTTGCCCTGCACTTGCCTTTTGCCTGGATGGGTGTGCCCGAAAAACATCTCCAGTTTGGAACAGGGTTTGAATTGAAGAAAGATGACAAACTGGTGTAGAAATGCATTGGAACAAGGATTAGAAAGCCATACAAAGTAGATCAGATCCCACCTACAATTAAGATGGCTGACTGTTGCATTTCTATGCTTTGCTCTCCTATAGAATGCACCAGATTAGACCTAAAAAAAAAAAAAACAGTTTAAGCTCTTGGATGACAGAAAACCCAGCAGCACTGAAAAATGCCCTTGTTAAGCTCTCTCCATTTATGAAGCCTAATCAAATCCAGTGCTTCCACGTTGCAGTAAAAATTGCACTCTCAAGTGCTTATCATTCACAGTTACAATATTTCACTTTTATGTTTCTATAAAACACTATCTCATCTTCTAGGACAACAAGCCATAAGAATGCAAGGAAGGCTAGCTGAGCCTCAGAACAATCTACAATAGGAGATTGAAGAGGGCAGGAAGAAGGAAGGAGAGAGATAAATTAATAGGTCAGGGAAGAGCTACAAATAAAGATAGACTATCTTTAATGGCCACGTAATACAGTCTATTGTGTTGAAAGAGAGGTAGTGCTGAAAGTGAATTCAAGGGTTTATTTTTTTTTCCCCTTTTTGTTGAATTAGAAGAATTCCACAATAATTGTTCAGCCAAAGGAAGAGAATAAGGATTCCCATGCATATTAACAGGATTTTTCTCTTGCTTAGCGTTATCACTTCATTTTTCAGGGCAATTTTTTACATCTCTTTTGTTCATAATACATTACTGTAATTATTGTATTACTGAAATGTGCTCTATGGATGAGTGGATTTAATAACAGAAGAAAGCTTAAATTTACCTAAAATTAATAGGGCTACTCAATTTGACTGGCAGTTGACAAAGTGCACTATTGGTTTCTAAGCCCATTCAAATTCATGTAAGCTGCAAAATTCAAAAGAATACAACACACACACACACACACACGCACACACACACCCTCCACTCCCAAAGGGAAAACTTTACTGTTCTCTATTGGCATTCTAGTTCTTTGCAACTGTATAAGGTAGCCTTAGTGTTCATCCTTAAATATATTTATTCAGACCTTTAAATTGCTTTTCCAAGCATGAAATGAACTTAAACTAATGAGAACAAGAGAGAGGATCTTCTCATCTTGCTCATCTCCCAGGACATTTTCTGGTATTCTTTTTTTTTGGGGGGGGGGCATGACTCTTCTCCCACATATAGGGAGATGTTTAAAAGTCCATTGTTGGAAAGAATCCCCACCCTCTTTTTTTATAGTAGCTCTGGTTAGCTTTTATTCTGTCTTCAAAACTCTAATATCATTTTATTAAAATAAATAAATAAACAGGGACATGTGGTAAAAAGTAAATGTAAAGGTTCCCCTCGCACATATGTGCTAGGCAATTCTAGGGGGCGGTGCTCATCTCGGTTTCAAAGGTGAAGAGCCAGCGCTGTCCAAAGATGTCTCTATGGTCATGTGGCCGGCATGACTAAACACTGAAGGTGCATGGAATGCTGTTATCTTCCCACCAAAGGTGGTTCCTATTTTTCTACTTGCATTTTTTACATGCTTTCAAACTGCTAGGTTGGCAGAAGCTGGGACAAGTAACAGGAGCTCACTTCATTAAGTGGCGCTAGGGACTCGAACCAATGAACAGCCGACTTTTCTGATTGACAAGCTAAGCGTCTTAGCCACTGAGCCACCATGCCCCTTGGACATGTGGTATGCCCCTGCTATGTAAGGAAGCAGGATTTCCATTTAGTGGAATTCATATTCATATCTATTCATATTCATAGTGTTGTATAGAGGAGCATCCCAAGTAGGCCAGCATCCTCCATTGGTGAGCACATGGTAGCCTAATTATGGTAGCGATCAGATGACAGTGGCCTTTCTCAACAAGCCAGGCATGGGAGAGAGGCAACAAAATACATGTTCCTGCTTCCCTTCCTTGAGCTGAGATTTTCCATACTTGAGAAGTGATTGCATAGTACTGAAAAACAAGCTCCGTATTCCCACTCCTGATAATCATTCTAGCTCTGAAATCTTCATTGTAATGTGCTTTCTACAGGAAAATAGCAGATTGTCATTCTTGGATGACTATCCAAATTAATATTAGAAAACAAGTGCCTATTTTTGGGGAGTTAGGGATAATTTTTTGTCCCCCAAGTGAGTGTGTGTGTTTTCTGATTCACACTACATTCTTTAGATCTTTCACCTCACACAGCTATATTATATTATATTATAATATGTTGTTGCCTATAGCAATAGCACTTAGACTTATATACCACTTCACAGTGTTTGACAGTCCTCTCTAAGCAGTTTACAGAGTCAGCATATTGCTCCCACCAATCTGGGTCCTCATTTTACCAACCTTGAAAGGATGGAAGGCTAAGTCAACCTTGAGCCAGTGAGAATCGAACTGCTGGCAGTCTGCAGTCAGCAGAAGTAGCCTGTAATACTGCATTCTAACCACTGTGTCACCGTGGCTCTGAAGAAGTTTTATAAACTTCATGTTTCACTGATTCTAATGCTTTACAGAGGATGATCTGATTTGTTTCTGCCACCATTAGACAGAGACAAAACTAGACAATCACCACTGCAAGGCCTTTAGCTAAGACTTCCCACCCAGCTCCCAAAGGTTGTGTGTGGATGCCGGATCTTTACAACACACCACAATGTTATCTTGGCTCTTCTGGGTGGTAGATTCCCCCTTTCTAAATCTTCTGAGCAGCAGGTATGAACTTTTATTTAAAAAATATGTATATTTGCTTGGAGAAGGAAATAAGTTTTGGGGAGTAACTACATTTAGATATGACTCTTAAAGGAAAGATCTCATCAGCAGGCATGGATTTCAGGAACTTACAGAGGTGGAAAGAACTTTATTGCACCAGTTCCTCGGAATTACTCTAGGGCAGAGGTGGTATTCAGCTGGTTCGGACTGGTTCACCCGGACCATTAGTGGAAATCACAGGTGGAACAGTCCCCCCCCCCCAGCTTATGCCATCCTATTTAGGCATGTTTTTGAGGTGTAAAAGGCACGCCCACAAGCAAAGCGCACCTGTGTAAGGCCAGGCAAATGCGTGGAAGGGACATGCCTGTGTGTGCGTACAATGAACTGTTAGTAACAAAATGTGAAACCCACTGCTGCTCTGGGGCTTAACATAGTCTCAGAAAAATCAGTGAAATTCATGCTGTAAATAGGAACAGTAAAATAAGGTAAGTTCTGTGTTGTGGCCCAGCAGGAGCCGTTAGAGCTGCCACCAGACTCCGACAGCGAGGGGCCCTATGAGTTGGCTCTGGAAGATGTGGAGGACCCTGGAAATGGTTCCGACTCCGAGCATAGCGCAGAGAGGCTGGTTGGCCACCAGGAGGTACCTGAGCCTTGGACCAGTGGGGCAGAGACAAGGGACAGTGATCCGGATGCCAGCAGTGAGTTGTTGCTGGATGCCCGGCACCAAAGAGCTAATAGGCATCAGGAACAGTTGCACAGTTACAGGAGGTAATTGCACTCAGCTGGTGGTCATTAGGCTCCTCTCCAGACTACAAAAGGACTGCTTGTGCACACGCCCCTCTTGCAGAAGTCAACACAGGAACTAATGTTGGAGAACATTATTGTGAGCTTGGCAGGCTAGGTTGCTGTCATGGCTTATCTGTGCTGGACTGCTGCTCAAGCTTGTCTGTGCTGGTTTGCTGCCAAGGACCTGTCTGTCCATTAATTAAATGCTGTAACTTATCTTTGGCTCGGAGTGTGTTGGTGTGGGATGAGGGGGGTCAGAAAAGGTCTGTAACCACTGAAATACTATGTGAAAGGTCAGCAATTGGCTTTACATAAAAACACAGGAGGAATATGTCAACTAGGCAGGCGACTTAAGGAATTATGCAGACTGCAAGAAGAAAAAGTCAAAGATCCACATGGAAATAGAACAAGGAACACTATTCATGTATCCACTTGATTATGTTAAGACTGTGTCTTTAGGACGAATTTTATTGTCAAGCTATTTCAGGAACTTGGCTGAAATGTGGGGTATAAAAGATATTTTATTGTTTGTTTGTTTGTTTGTTTATTATATTTATATGCCACCCTTTTCCCCTGAAGGGGACTCAGGGCGGCTCACAACTCAAACCAGGGAAGGGGGATACAGACAAAAAATTAAAAATGAAACATAACAATGCATAATTTAAAACACACAACAGTCATACCATTCGAGACGGGGGCAACAGCTCTTTAGCCCCAGGCCTGTCGGAGCAGCCAGGTTTTAAGGGCTTTGCGGAAGGCCTGGAGGGTGGTGAGGGTTCGAATCTCCACGGGGAGTTCGTTCCAGAGGGTTATTATTATTATTATTGTTAATTAACTTTAGGAAGTAGCTTGACTGAAAAATGGAGTATAAAACAAATAAAAAAAACTACTCAAGGTATGTATTTAGAACTCACATATAAACAGTAGATGCAGCTTAGGGCTTTTAATTAATGAAGGGCTGCTTGTTTCGGTGTACATTTCCAGCAGTGCTTCTCAATGTCTAATACTTCCTTGAAATTTCTCTGCAGATATGCTAAAAGCTTATCGATCCTCACGATAGGCAAAGAGTTTGATTGCCAATAGGAATCATCAGGAAAAAAAGGGGGAGGAATCAATATCACTTAGCTATATGAAAATTGCTAGAGCTGTTAAATGAGTAACACTGAAGTGAAAGGGTAACTGCAAGCAGTACTTCCGATTGACCTCTGCACCGCCCAATTTTCACAGTCCCTTGAGGAGGCGAAGGAGCAAACTCAGCTTCTTAAAAAAAGAGTCCCCCCCTCCTGCTTTCAACCAAGGATAGCCGTTACGTATATACAATTACACAAGCTCCCAAATGCCACCCTACAATAGCCCCATGTCTTCATTCAGGAAATGAAAAATGCACCCCAGCAAATGGAAAAGCAAAATGACCTATGCAACATGTTAACATACTTGTGTTTACTTAATATTCACCCATTCCAGAGGTGGGTTCCTACCAGTTCGCACCAGTTTGATAGAACCGGTACGTCAAATCTACCGAACCGGTTAGAAGAGGTTCCACCAGAAAGCAGGCCACACCTACAGAAGAGATTCCAAAAAATTTTGAAACCCACCCCTGACACACACACACACACACACACACACACACACACACACACACACACAGACAGACACACAGATAGACAGACTCACAGAGAGAGAGAAAGAGAAAGAAAGGAAGAAAGAAAGAAATAAAAAAGGAAAAAGAAAAAAAGAAAGAAAAAGTGAGAGAGAGATGAAAGAAAAAAAGGAAAAAGGGACAGAGACAAAAGGAAGGAAAGAGAGAGAAAGAGAGAGAGAAAGAAAGAAAGAAAGAAAGAAAGAAAGAAAGAAAGAAAGAAAGAAAGAAAGAAAGAAAACACATGGCCAGCAAGCCACTCCCACCAGGTCACATGGCCAGCAAGCCACTCCCACAAAGGAGGCCACACCCACAGAGTAGGTTCGAAAAAATTTTGAAACCCACCACTGACACATTCCCTAAATTATCTCATATTATTTTGATTCTTTTAAAGCAGGCATGTCCAAAGTCTGGCCCGGAGGCCAATTGCAGCCCATTTTCAAATTTTGAGCGGCCCGCAGCTTCTTCTCCCCACTGGAGTTATTTGTTTAGTCTCTCATAATATAGTTCATTTGCATTTAAAGTTAATAATTCAAAGAATGTCAGGATGAATGGTTGGCCCCACACATTTTTACCTCACCAAATCTGGCTCTCCTTGCAAAAAGTTTGAACACCCTTGCTTTAAGGGGAAGAATAAATATAGACCATATTTTAGGGAATATATAATCTGAAAACATAAAATCCTAAATCAATCACACCTATGAGCCCATCTAAAGCAAGAACTACATTCAGCGTGATAAGCAATAATTATGGTGGTAATTAATTTCAAGAACTGAATGAGAAGTGGGAAGGGAGATCAAGTTTGTGCAAAATCTCATGGAATTGATGGATGATGAAAAGTCTCTCTTGTGGATGTACGGCAAAGAGGCATTCCATTAAGATTTGAGTTTCCAAGTGCTATAAGCGTTTTATAAGTAGGGGGAAAAATCTTTTCAAACAAGGCAAACGTGGATGAGGATATCCTGTGATTTTCTATACTCTTTTTCTACCTTCAGAGCTTTATATTCAGCAGTCCAATTCTGAGGTTTCCGTAATGTGTATCATTGAAGTTTATTACAGTCAAAGACCAGAGACCAGAACAAATAAAAACACTCAGTGAATATCCAATTAAAAATTCTAGAATAAAATAATAAGTAACAGATAAAATCTATGATAAAATCCAATCTGCCAATTACACATGTTCTAAAGGTAAAGATAAATGTTCCCCTGCACACGCATGCTACTCATTTCCAGCTCTAGGGGCAGTGCTCATCTGTGTTTCTAAGCCAAAGAGCCAGTGTTTGGTCTAACTCAGTGGTGGGTTTCAAAAAATTTTCGAACCTACTCTGTGGGTGTGGCCTCCTTTGTGGGAGTGGCTTGCTGCCCATGTGACCGGATGGGAACACCCATGTGTTCTCTCTCTCTCTCTCTCTCTCTCTCTCTCTCTCTCTCTCTCTCTCTCCTTCCTTTTGTCTCTCTGTCCCTTTTTCCCTTTTTTCTTTCATCTCTCTCTCACTTTTACTTTTTTTTCTTTTTTTCTTTCTTCCTTTCTTCCTTTCTTTCTCTTTCTCTTTCTCTCTCTGTGTGAGTCTTTCTGTGTGTGTGTATGTGCGTGTGTGTGTGTGTCAGTGGTGGGTTTCAAAAATTTTTGGAACCTCTTCTGTAGGTGTGGCCTGCTTTCCAGGTCCACTGGTGGAACCTCTTCTAACCGGTTCGGTAGATTTGACGAATCGGTTCTACCGAACTGGTGCAAACTGGTAGGAACCTACCTCTGGTCTAACTATACTAAATTATAACCCATAAACTGTGCAGCCCATAGTTTCATTGAAGTCAAGTTATTCCTCTCCCCTTCCCAGTCCATCCATTCTCTTCACTCCCCTCCCCAGCAGCCAGGTTAGTGTCTGCTGCCAGCTGGAGGAGGGAGCAAAGAAATATTTGATTGGTTGGCCTTAGCAAGCATAGGAGGGGAGGAGTGGCAGAAGTCTCTATTTCTTCATTGACTTTCTTCCCTCAAGCTTCCCATTGGCTATCATATCAGTTCCTTCTGGGTTTCCCATCAACTTGTGAAGTCTGCAAGGGAACATTGAAAGTGGGGATCATGTGACTATAGTTGACTATGGCAGTGGTACTGAACAGTACAGTGGTGGGGTTCAAAAATTGTTCGAACCTACTCTGTGGATGTGCCTCCTTTGTGGGAGTGGCTTGCCGCCCATGTGAGCGGATATGAAGATGCCGATGACACTTGTCAGAACCACCTTAAATTACCTACACACAGCGCTGGCATCCAGAAGAATATGATGTAAACTTGTTTTTTAAAAGGCATCTTTGGTTTGCGTTAAAACAACTTCAACACACGCAATGTTCTGATTGCACCACAAACGCAGTAGTCATCCTTACCTTTCACAGAGGCACTGAGCTTTATAAAAATGAGCATGATAGTGTAGAATAATCATATCCAAGGACCAGGGGTGGGTTTCAAAAAAATTTGGAACCTCTTCTGTAGGTGTGGCCTGCTTTCCGGGTCCACTGGTGGAACCTCTTCTAACCGGTTTGGTAGATTTGACGAACCGGTTCTACCGAATAGGTACAAACTGGTAGGAACCCACCTCTGGAACAGTAGCAGAGCAATGACAATGAAACAAAACAAATCCCCAAATTTTATTCCTTTGGGAGTAACAGGTCTCAACCCACTGTAACTTTTGTTTTCAAAGTTTTGCCCTATGATGATGCATTTCACCCAATTAAAAGTTGCAATATCAAACAGTCACAATAATTTTAACAGAATATAGCTTTATAAAAAAAATACATAATAATAGAATAGCTTAAAAACGGGGCACAGAATGAGAACAACAGAACCAATAAAACCCCTGCCATTTATATTGCCATTTTCATCCTCAAACACCCTTTTCATACACTTTTCCAGGTCAAGTGAAAAAGATTGATGAAAAGGACTCATCAACGTAATGTACAAGAGGGAGGGGAAGGGAGGCAAGTCAGTGCTTGCCTTTTTTAAAAAAAAAATGGGCCTAGGTATTTCAGTGCTACGATAAAGCTGTGTTAATTAAATCACAAAACTTAGTAATTCTCTGTTATTTGCTAATTCAATGCATTGATTTTGCAGTCTTTTTCTGCCTTTTGTTCAGCGGCAAGGCAGCATACTTTAATTAAGTCTCGTAAAGCCAATTGTATCAATAATGAATAAGAAAAAAGGCAAATAATATTTGTTCGGTTGCTGTGAATACAAGCAAAATGAGGTCATGCTGGCATTTTTGAATGCTGCCATTTCATCATGGGGAGAAGGATATGAAGCAATCAGCACTGGAGTGTTTGCTGCAAACATTGCCACACAGAAATACGTGAGGGCTTCCACAGGGAGACACTATAGAAAGAACAGTTATCCTGACCTCTTTTCTGGAGCTGCAGCCCAGAGCCCTTTTCTGTCCACCTCCTTGTTTTGATGTTTAAGAAATATAACCATTTCCTGGCTACGATTTTCTCATGGAAGCACCTTGAGATGATGAGATTTAAGGGAGTGAAATTGGAGCAGTCCCAAATTTTGGGCTGCAGATAGCACATTTGAAACACTACCAAGAAAAAAGCTGTATTTGCGTGTTTCCCCAACTCATCTGATGGATCAAACTGAAAGGAGATGTTTAACATATCAGAGGATTACAAAATGCTTTGTATAATTCAGTTTTATAATCCAAAATCTTAACAAAAAAAAACAACAACAACAGTAGGGAGAAATAGGAAAGAACAGAAAAACTGCGAACCAATTTTATTGCTGCTCTGTCCTTTGGAACATCATCCTATCTGAGATTAGATTGGCCCTAACCTTCTGCCTCTTTTTTCCTGGACATGGAGGTCAGAAGGTCATTGAATTTCTTCCCTCAAGCTTCCCATTGGCAATCATATCAGTTCCTTCTGGGTTCCCCATCAACTTGTGAAGTCTGCCTCTGAGATATTATTAATATATTATGCATGGGTTTTCCCTTGGTTGTCATTCTGCTTTGCTTTCCTTTTTAGTATAATTATTATTATACTGATGTTTTCAACTGTGTTCACTGCTCAGAATTTCCTTGGCAAAAAGGGGAACCAGATAAATGGAATAAAATAAAATAATACCTACAGTAATACCTGCGAGACCACCTACTGCCACCGGTAGCTTCCCATCGTCCAGTGCGAACCCACAGAATTGGCCTCCTCAGGGTGCCGTCGGCCAGACAGTGTTGGCTGGTGACCCCCAGGGGGAGAGCCTTCTCTGTGGGAGTGCCTTCCCTCTGGAATGAGCTGCCCCCGGAGCTTCGTATAATCCCCGACCTCCGGTCCTTCCGACGCGCCCTAAAAAGTTGGCTTTTCCAGCAAGCCAGCCTGGCCTGAACAAAACAAAACAAATTATTGATTACTGTTAATTTTAATTTGAATTCTTTTTTAAAAAAATGTCATTGTCAATTTTAATTGGGTTTGGGATATCCTATTTAATTTCTTTTTAACTTTTGTATTATGTGTTTCTTTTAATGTTGTACGCCGCCTTGAGTCCTTGGGAGAAGGGCGGCATATAAATCGAATAAACCTAAATCTAATACATAAAAGCTGTATTTTTTTGAGTCTAAATGGAAAAGTTAGGGAACCTTGGAAACTATTGCAAAACAGAGAGACCTATATTGCAAATACCATAATCTCCCAGCTGAACTGATGGAGAGGATCCTGCAATCCATTCATCATTTGTTACCAAGAGATGATCTATGACCATTCAACCTTTGTTGCCGAGAGTTTGATCTATCAGTGTGGGATATCTGCCTTTATCCTGAAAACTGTCCAAATGTTTATGAATCACAGCAGCTAGAAGTTCCGTCATGCTATCTGGAAATAACAGTGCTTGTAGTGCTCTCAGACAGATGCCTTACCTATAAGATGCCTTACCTATGACTGTGTGGCTGGTTTATTACCACAGTTATTTTTCTATAAAAGAAATAAGCAAATGTTTAGTTCCCATGATTCCTTACAATCAGCTCTGTGATTGAGGCTGATAGGGGCTGAAGTTAATCTTAGGAGAACCATACTTAGTCTATACCTTTATCCATGTTGAACAATGAAAAAAATCAATGATAATATGGAGGAATACAGATGGCACATCTACATGATGGCTTTCTTATACCCTCTATATCTACCATATTTTTCGGAGTATAAGATGCTCCAAAGTATAAGACACACCTAACTTTTGGGGAGGAAAACAAGGTGGGTAAAAATCTGCCTCTGCCTCCCAGCAATTTTCCTCCTTGCACCAAACATCATATAATTCTGATAATCATGTCATTATACAGTAGTATCTTTATTCCCAAGACTTTTAATAGTTTTTCCCACCTTCCAAACATCTCGGCGATAGCAAGGAGGATAGTGGCAACAATAGAAAATAAAATCTGTAATGGTGGAAATATATTTGCATAATGTTATTAAAGCTCCACAAATCAATGGAAAGGTTGATTGGGAGAAGATCCATATGGATACATATTCTGTTTAAGGAAAGGGTTACAAACTATCTTAGGTTATAAAATAATTTTATAATTTTGCAGGATTTATATTTCTAAGTATTTTCAAAGGGGAAAAGACCTTGAACTTAAGACAATACAAAAGAAACTCTGCTAAAGATGTTACTTAGCTTTTTAATGAAAAGTTCGGAAAGCTACCCACACACTCGCAGAAAAAACTTTCATTGTCACAAAAGAAAATAGCCAGAAAAATATGCAAACACCCATACAAAACTGTTCTGACCCACCTCGTCCCACACCAACACACTCCGAGCCAAAGATAAGTTACGGCATTTAATTAACAGACAGACAGGTCCTTGACAGCAAACTGGCACAAACAAGCTTGGGCAGCAATCCAGCACAGATAAGCCGTGGCAGCAATCCAGCCTGCCAAGCTCACAATAATGTTCTCCAACATTAGTTCCTGCATTGACTTCTGCAAGAGGGGCGTGTGTGCACAAGCACTCATTTATAGTCTGGAGAGGAGCCTAATGACCACCAGCTGAGTGCAATTACCTCCTGTAACTGCGCAACTGTTCCTGATGCCTATTAGCTCTTTGGTGCCAGGCATCCAGGAACAACTCACTGCTGGCATCCAGATCACTCTCCCTTGTCTCCTCCCCACTGGTCCAAGGCTCAGGTGCCTCCTGGTGGCCAACCAGCCTCTCTGCACCCTGCTCGGAGTCGGAACCCTGTCCAGGGTCCTCCACATCCTCCAGAACCGACTCATAGGGCCCCTCGCTGTCGGAGTCTGGTGGCAGCGCCAAAGGCTCCTGCTGGGCCACAACACAAACCATACTGGCTCTCTTCTTATATGGTTGCATATTACAGTTTCTTTACACACACACACAGACACACACACACACACACACAATTTGTTCCCTATGTGCTCTCTTAAAAACACTGGCTGATCACTTCCCCATTCTTGGAAGGCCTGACCTACACAAAAGGAAAATATTTGAAGCTCAGCACTCAGATGAGCATAGATTAATCCCAAGTTTAACATCTGATCAACAATCAAACAAATGATACCCCAATCAAGAAACTGCCAAACAAGCCAACATTAAACAGTCCAACCAAATAAATCCTAAGACCACCCCCACCAATATTGACAGAATGAGCCACTAGAATATAAGAGCCGAGGTGGCACAGTGGTTAGAGTGCAGTACTGCAGGCCACTTCAGCTGACTGTTATCTGCAGTTCGGCGGTTCAAATCTCACCGGCTCAGGGTTGACTCAGTCTTCCATCCTTCCGAAGTGGGTAAAATGAGGACCCAGACTGTGGGGGCAATATATGCTGACTCTGTAAACCGCTTAGAGAGGGCTGAAAGCCCTATGAAGCGGTATATAAGTCTAACTGCTATTGCTATTGCTATAAACTAAGAGCAAGCCCTCTCCTTACTAGCACTGATGATATTACCTAGTTTGGCTAATGAAACATCTGCAGGAAAACAACCAAGCTCAGAGTGCATCAAGGACCTCTCATAGCCTACTAATTTATTCCCTTCCTTTTTTTGTAGGGTCCTGCCCATTTAGAGATAATGAAGGACCTTTTTTTTCTTTCCACAGGTTAAATTTTTCTGACAACCTCTCTCACTCTTCTAGAAGTAGTGATCTTCTAGATCAGGCTGTCAAACTCACAGCATCATGGCAGTGTCATATGACATATTGGGACTTCCCCCTTTGCTAAAGTGGCTGTGGGCATGGCCAGCATGTGACACATCCAGCCAGCGGGTCACGAGTTTGACACCCCTGTTCTAGTAGAATACAATTATTTTTTATTCTTAGCAGGCAATATGAGATTAAACTCTTAATTTAAATGTAATGATTTGGGGTGTGTAGGGAAGAACTTTGACCCCCTTTCTGGAAGCAAATCAACAGTTGGAGTGATTGCAGCAGAAGACGCTTTTGTATTTCGTACAGTTACCATCATAGCAATTCTTTTTTTAATGGATTGCACCTATGCCTTGCTGAAGAAGGTATCTCCTAATTCTTAGTCAGCCAAGAATTTCAAGTGCTCCAGCTAAGAACGGTTACTAATTGGATGTGTGTTACATTCTGTTGATGATGCTTCCAACGTGTTTGAAGAAAATCGCTTGTGGCAGAGGTCAATGAAATTATTCCCAATGGTCCTTCAATATTTCAGTTGGAAGAATCGTGGTTGGCAGTAAATTAAGTTTAGAATAATCTAATGAGACTGCTGATGCAATTGCTCAATACATAAAGGACATTCTTGAAGAAAAAAGTCTTAATCTGAGAAGTGTACTGAGCAGACTGATACACATAATTTAATATTCGGAGGATTCTGACAAGTTCTAAGAGGAAATAACATGTTTGTAAACAGTTGCCAAAATACAGATTAGTTGCGTTGATTACCTAGCACACATTTTCTTTAAAAAGCTTTGCCTGGTAGGCAGTAGAAACAATGGATATTGACAATGGCTTTGTAAAAAAAAAGTACTTAAATAACTGTATACTGTTGTAACTGAGCTGCTGAAAAATACTGTAAGTCGGTTAATACTAAACGCAAAAAACTTGGCAGCACTGTCATTATTTATAGAAATACAGTGATGATTCCTATCTTAACATCATTCTTTTTTGGTCACTGTGCAGACTTCCCACCATTATTAAGACATTTTTTTTAAAAAAATCATGCATTTATTCATGTGTTTAGTTCCTGAAAGGAAAAACAATGCTAGAAATGTTTGCAAAGTTTGCATTCAGTCACACCATTTTTTTTTAAAAAAAAGTGTATGTGTCTGACAATCAAAGGACCACTGACCCAAAACTGCAAAAGCAGCCATGATATGGCTCCCCCACCCTTAAAGTTAATTATATGAGTACAACACATGCTTGAGAGTATCTGGAAAAGTGGATGGGAGGTGTAATCCTGCATCAAAATCCTGATAGATAAGAGGTGCCATTAAAGGCCATGTATTTTAATCAGTTACATAATCTAAATAAATGCATGGGAGGTTAACGGCAGTGACAAAGTGGTCAATACTTCATTCCAAGAATAGACCAAAGATTTTGAAAAGTCCAAATATATTGAGTGTCATTCAGAACAGTTAAAGACTGCAGTACATGCAGGAGTTGGGAAGGTGACATTGAATGCACAAATATACACTGGGTGTTCTTACTGATGAAAATGCAGTTGACAAACGAAAGGATCAGCTTGACTGCTGAGTTGCTGTGAGAGATTCTGGTTGCACAATACAGTCTTATCTTCTGACAAAGACTGTTGGGTTTGTCAGAAGTTGGAAAGGACCTTGGAGGTCTTCTAGTCCATCCTCCCCTGCTCAAGGCAGGAAACCCTATACCAGTTCAGACAAATGTTTGTCCAATCTCATCTTAAAAACTTCCAGTGTTGGAACATTCACAACTTCTGGAGGCAAGTTGTTCCACTGATTAATTGTTCTAACTGTCAGGAAATTTCTCCTTAGTTCTAGGTTGCTTCTCTTCTTGATTAGTTTCCATCCATCACTTCTTGTCCTGCCCTCAGGTGCTTTGGAGAATAACTTGACTCCCTCTTCATTGTGGCAACCCTTGAAATATTGGAACCCTGTTATCATGTCACCACTAGTTCTTCTTTTTCATTAAACTAGACACACCCAATTCCAGAAATCATTCCTTATATGCTTTATATGCTCTAGTCCCCTAATCATCTTTGTTGCTATTCTCTGCACGCTTTCCAGAGTCTCAACATCTCAAAATTTCTATTCTTATTCTGTGTCCCTTCTTCATATGTTTTAGCCTTCAGCTGCCCCAATCATTTTTGCTGTTCTTCTCTGCACTCTTTCCAGAGTCTCAAAATCTTTTTTACATCATGACGACCAAAACTGGATGGAATATTCCAAGTGTGCTCTTACTAAGGTATTATAAAGTGGTATTAACACTTCACATGATCTTGATATCAATCAAGCACTGCTAAACATTTTTTTTCCATGGAAAAGGCTTGGATGTATTAGGATAAGAAGGACCAAGGGAAGGATTAGTGAAAAGAAAACATTCATTGATTATAAGAGATGTGTTAAAATTGGGAAAACAATTATCCTTTTCTACTTCGCTCCTTCACTTCTCTTCCTACCCACTCTGTCTTTCGATTCAGACATTAAAAGTCTGTTGTTGCTTATCAACTCTAAAAACCTAGATTTTGTCATCTTTTAATTCAGAACTAAAAACAAGTGAATGGTTTGATTTTTAGTTTTGTGGCTTAAAACCTATGCAAAGAACACAGAGGAGTCTATGTGACATGGCCATGATTGTAGAACCGAGGTGGCGGAGTGGTTAAATGCAGCACTGCAGGCTACTTCAGCTGACTGCAGTTCTGCAGTTCGGCTGTTCAAATCTCACCAGCTCAGGGTTGACTCAGCCTTCCATCCTTCCGAGGTGGGTAAAATGAGGACACAGATTGTTGGGGGCAATATGCTGACTCTGTAAACCGCTTAGAGAGGGCTGAAAGCCCTATGAAGCGGTATATAAGTCTAACTGCTATTGCTATTGCTATTGTAGGGAAGACATAATAAAATAGAAGGCCATTCTGAAGAGTAAACAATCATCATCTGCTCTTCAGAGGGCAGGAAACAGCAACCAAAGGAGGGGGAGTTATTAAATTGACTGAGAAGAGAGATGTTCTATGGAATATGTATGATGGGCAAAGGGGAAAGCTGAAAAACCAAATGTCCTGTTTCTTGGTTGAGGAAAGTATAGTTAGTTTATTGACAAATAATACTTCGGGCACTTACAAAGACAGGCATTGACTTCACTTTGCAAATTCACATGTGTTCTAGGAAAATGAGGCCTTGCGTAATCTGTGCAGAAGTCTAGATTTCAGTCCAGAGTTGTAGCCACAAAAAGGCAAAGTATAGAACACATTTGGGGAAACAAGTTGAAGTAGTGAGCAAAAAGCAAGGATGGTTCCCAACAGTCCAGGCTAAGAACCAAGAGCAGAGCAGAAAGCAAATCTATGGTTGGAGAGGGTTCCCCCATTAATGAAGGCCAGTTGTTAGTAGCTATTTTCTTAAGAAGGCAAGCTGCTTCCCAGCAATTCAATTCAGCAAATTTCCTTTGCTCGGCTCTCTGAAGCTGCTGAGCATCCATACAAGATGTGGCTTCTCATCCCTCCAGTCCTTTTTTCACCTGATCTGGCTGATGAGTTGATGAGTCAGCTTAAGGTGGTTGATTACCAGCTAACTCTGGAAGTTGGCAACATGAAGGCTCAAGTTCCTTCAGCCTCTGGCTCCAAAGGAATCACAGAAGTCCACAGAAGTTCACCAGAAGTTCACCAAGGGAGAAGGAACATTTCAGAATCCTGAAATCCTGAAATCACTACTGGCTTTGAATCTACACAGATACAATCCATATTCTAATGTAGACTAGATCTCTCATTTAAAAAAAATAGTTGATACACAGTTCTTTGTGGATATCTAAGCTCCAGAAAATGGAAGGAATTTTCAGAGAGCTTTGATTCATTTTCAGAATGAATTAAGGTGAGTCAAACACATCAGACAAATCTGCTTCCAGTTGCTGCAACTTCAGATTCCTCCTGTTTTATGCAAGTCAGCTTGCTTGGAGGCCCAATGTCACTTTGACCCAGGCAGCATTCAGAACTGCCTGGGGGGACTGCTAGCATTTTAACCAATTGAAAAACATGAAAAGGATTAACACCCTAAGGGTATGTTGTGACTGTTTTAAGTTTACCCTGGCAATTAAGCCTCATGTCTGCATTATAATTATTATTTTCTACTGCCTCAGGGGTCCTTAATTAAATTCTTTTTTTAATAAAAAAACTTGTTAATTTATGACTGTGCTATATATATAATATAGAAAGCTTTTAAAGTGTTTTAAAATTCATTCTTGGAATTGTGAGGCCACGTATAAGTCGAAGCATTCCACTGAATGGGATGTTCTCAGCAGACGTGTAGAACTGCATTGCCTGAGTACATAAACTTCATTTTTGAAAACGGTTCAACAGTTTGATGCATTTTTAGTCAGACAAGTTTTATCTGAGGGAGGTTACCTGCAGAGTGAAGGTTTAAACCAGTTGTCGGGCCTGCAGTTATATCCCTTTTAGAATCTTTGGCCTGCCACACTCTCTATTATTTCATTATGCTGTTTCATTAGTATAGTAGTTGGGAGGGGGGAATAGAAAGGAGTAGAATTGTGGAATGTGTTTGTTGTCATTCTTTTCTAGAAGCCCAAGGTCATCTTTTGTCTTCGCACCTCTGCACCTGAACGGAACCAGCTGGGTGGAGATGCCAGCATGGTAAGAAGAAGATTGGACCATGTGGTGGATTTATGGGTGTGGGGACAAGATCATGAACTTTCAACTGGGTGGGAATCCAATGTAACTTCCAGAATTGGGATTCCAAAGATGGTTGCCAACATGTCTGTCTTATTAAATTGGAACTTTAAGGATAGCTCTGCCTTGGACTCTGATTTAATTCTGCATGATATTGGAATGCTGACACCAGTTATCTTTGCTTTTGTAAGGGTTTTGATGCAAAAGCCAAAGTCAATGGTGGGTCACCTTTCCATAGAGGACTTTTTGTCACCCATGCAGTGGAGGTGATTCAAACTGGTCTAACAACCGGTTTGCTCAGTGTGCACACGCGCACGTGCAATGGGTTAAAACAAAGCTAAAAAAACTTACCTTCTACTGCAGCGGAGGTGTGCCAAAACAACGCTATTGGCTTTGCCGCGTCTATCAGCTGGGCTAAAAAACAAGGAAATATAGGTGAGTATAGCCCATGGGTGGGCGGGTGGGCCCATGGGTGGGCGGGTGGGCCCATCTGAAGGTCAGAGCAAAATGTTTCACTCTCAGCTGATCTTTGGAACTACCAGTACTCCTGAACTGGGTCGAACCAGAAGAATCCCACCCTTGCACCCATGTCTTAACATATTGTGCAAGAAGAACCAGCCCACTCTTGCCACAGGCTACAACTGTTGTCTAGCAGAGGGCTTCTGAAATTAAACAGAGGGCTATAAAACCAACCCTCGGGGGTTTATTTAAAGCTAGCAGGTTTGCAGTGTAAGGCTATCTCACTCCACCCTGCTTGGATAAAAAAGATGTGAACCAATAGTCTTGAAAATCTGTTTTTTTTCATTGTCCCCACGTTCCTAGGCTTTCTCTTGAATGTCATTCCAACAATTTCCACGGCAGAGATACAAAATGAGAAACCTAACTAAGTTATCAAATTGTGTGATTGAAACAGCTGAAACCTCCAGTTTAATCAGCGAAAGAAGATCGATCAGAGTAATAAGGAATAAAAACACGTCTTAATCAGAAAGCATTCTGAGGTCTCGGTTTGACATTCCTCTGCTGTCTCTACCATATAATTTGCTTGAGGCGTTAATTAAGCTTTTCATGCATTTAACAGAGAAATTTGCCGTCCCTGGGATCCTGCTTCTCAGATGGTATTCTCCATTAAGTGTGTCTTTGTTTTTTAGAGCAATTGGTATTGGACCTGGGTACTTGAGAGACCGCCTTCTGCCAATTACCTCGCAACAGACCCGTTAGATCACACAGGGTCGGCCTCCTCCGGGTTCCGTCTACCAGCCAATGCCATCTGGCTACTACCCAGGGGAGGGCCTTCTCTGTTGCAGCTCCGGCCCTTGGAATGAACTCCCACGCGGAGATTCGGACCCTCACCCCTCTCCAGGCCTTCCGGAAAAGCCGTTAAAACCTGGCTGTGCTGGCAGGCCTGGGGTTGATGAGTTTTCCCCACCTCTCGACTTGTATGGCCGTATGACTCTTGTGTATTTTAATTATATGTATTGTGTTTGTATTCCCTTTCCCCTTTTGAGTTGTTCGCCGCCCTGAGTCCCTCCTGGAGAAGGGCGGCATACAAATAAATTAAATCTGAATCTGAATCTGAATTCTTAGTGGACAGTTCAGATGGTTTCCAGCTAAAAGTTAAACACGTAACCAAACCAATTAAGTGCAGATCTGAATTATTCATTAATTTATTACTTCTGTTCAAAAAAAAAGTTAATTAATGTCATTTAATGATTTGAAATATACCTGTTAGTAGATCCTCTCTCTTTTTTTAGAAAATAGAATTGATAGAACAAAGCATAACTTATTTTACTAGAAACAATATTGTACACCATTTTATTGTTGGAAGAGTCAGCTTTCCAATATCAGATTTGGCACTTAAAAGCATTAGAGGCAGTAAGAACATGGATAGTTAAAGCAGGGGAGGGGACTATTTTCTGAGTTGTGAAGCTCATTTCTTTCTTCTCAAAAACAAGGAGTGGTGGAACTCCTAAATATCACCTGATAAGCCCCATTCTTTTCACTGTAAATAAGGGAAAAATGCTGTGGACATCTCTATGGATCATATCAAGGCAGAAGTGAAGGGTTAAGTGCATTCAAATTCTATTTTTTCCCCTTCCATAATACTTTTTTCTATGTGACTGAAGATAAAGTCCCTCTGAACCAGGGACCAGCATGGAATAAAACTCTTTGCAAGAGGCAAAGAGGGTGAAAAAAGATCTTTCTGCTTTCCCCTTCATCCTGCAATAGAACAGGCAACAGCAGAGAGAGAGAGAGAGAGAGAGAGAGGAGAGAGAGAGAGAGAGAGAGAGAGAGAGAGAGAGAGAGAGAGAGATAGAGAGAGATAATTGTACTAACTCAGAGCTCTCCCTGTAAGAGATAGTAGGAAAGGAAGAGGAAGAGTGGAGGAGAGATGAGGGAAGAAGAAAGATGTAAGGAGAGGTGGGTGGAAGGGAGAGAAAGAGAAGGAGAGGAGGGAGGAAGGGAGAGAAAGAGAAGGAGAGAGGGTAGGAGTAGGGGAGAGGTAAGGGAAGAAAGAAGGGGAAAGAGAGGAGGAAGGAAGGAAGTAGAGAAGGTAGGAAGGGAGAAAATGTTGAATGTTGAATGTTGATTTTATTTATATGCCGCCCTTTTCCCCCGAAGGGGACTCAGGGCGGCTCACAACTCAACCAGGGAAGGGGGATACAAACAGAAAATTAAAACAACACAAAAACAATACATAATTTAAAATACACAACAGTCATACCAATTCGAGACGGGGGCAATAGTTCTTCAGCCCCAGGCCTGTCTGAACAGCCAGGTTTAAGGGCTTTGCGGAAGGCCTGGAGGGTGGTGAGGGTTCGAATCTCCACGGGGAGTTCGTTCCAGAGGGTCGGAGCAGCCACAGAGAAGGCTCTCCTCCGGGTAGTCGCCAGTCGACACTGGCCGGTGGATGGAATTTGGAGGAGGCCTAATCTGTGGGATCTAATCGGTCTAGTGGTAATTGGCAGCAGGCGGTCTCTCAAGTACCCAGGTCCAATACCATGTAGGGCTTTATAAGTGACGACTAGCGCCTTGAAGCGTATCCGGAGACCAATAGGCAGCCAGTGCAGCTCGCGGAGGATAGGTGTTACGTGGGTGAACCGAGGTGCACCCACGATCGCTCGCGCGGCTGCATTCTGGACAAGCTGAAGTCGCTGAATGCTCTTCAAGGGCTGCCACATGTAGAGCACGTTGCAGTAGTCCAGTCTAGAGGTCACAAGGGCGCGAGTGACTGTTGTGAGGGCCTCCCGGTTCAGGTAGGGACGCAACTGGTGCACCAGGCGAACCTGGGCAAAAGAAAAGAAAAGAAAAAGAAAATAAGGTGGTGTTACAACAGCCCCTAGGGATGGTAAACAAAGCAATCCAAACTGTACCTTATAACCTTTTAAATGGAATAACAATAGTATAAGAATGGCGAAGAAAAAGAATAACTATGTGAATGTATACCTATAATTGTATGTAAGAGAATAAATGACAGTAAGAATATAAAGCACAATATAGGTAAACAATATTTGGTTATAAATAGCTAGGTATAAATAAATATAGAATTGTACATAAAAGTGGATAACGAATAAGGAGACCATGAATGCAAGATAGAAAGGTATAGAAGGGAAAACACTAACTGCAAAGAAACCGATACGGAACCTGCTGCATGATATACGATGGAACTTCTTGTTCCTATGTTGTTTTAAGTCATGTGTCTGTTTTTTGTTGATGTGTTTATGTGTTTAAAATAAAAATTTATATTAAAAAAAAGAGCTCTCCCTGTAACAGACCTGGATTAAGAGACTGCATAATCCCAAATGGTGTGTGGGGGGGGAGGTTCAGATAGCCGTATCCAAGAATCTATCAGGATCTATCCAGTAGCTTAGAAAGTTGTAGATCTAATTTAGTAAGATTCTGTTATTAGGTAAAAGCAAATAAAGGGCTGGGTTTGAGAGGATTTCACTGCCTCATTTCTGGACTTAGGCCTGACCAAACCCATGGAATCCATTCCAATTCTTGCGGACCTACAGGAATCAAGTTTGGAAAAAGAAACTGGTTAGAGAATACTTATTAAGGATTGCCAGTTTTTCCACTTCTTCCAATCTCATGGATTGAACTCTTTTTTTCCTCTCATGGAAGATGCATTATGTAGGGTTTAAGCAGTGGTGGGTTTCAAAAATTGTTCGAACCTACTCTTTGGGTGTGGCCTCCTTTGTGGGAGTGGCTTGCCGCCCATGTGACCGGATGGGAGTGGCTTGCCGCCCATGTGACCGGATATGAAGATGCCAACGACCCTTGTCAGAACCACCTTAAATTACCTCACACCCAGCACTGGCATGCATAAGAATATGATGTAAACTTGTTTTTTAAAAGGCATCTTTGGTTTGCGTTAAAACAACTTCAACACACGCAATGATCTGATTGCACCAGAAATGCAGTAGTCATCCTTACCTTTCACAGAGGCACTGAGTTTTATAAATATGAGCATGATAGTGTAGAATAATCATATCTAAGGACCAGTGGTGGGTTTCAAAAAAGTTTGGAACCTCTTCTGTAGGTGTGGCCTGCTTTCCGGGTCCACTGGTGAAACCTCTTCTAACCGGTTCGGTAGATTTGACGAACCGGTTCTACCAAATAGGTGTGAACGTGTAGGAACCCACCTCTGGGTTTAAGTTGTAGATTGACTAAGTGACACATGCTTTACTAGTACAATGCTATTTCCCAGATATGTAGATTATTTTTTGCTTTATTTTCTTTCTCACATGTGCCACCTTCAGAATTATTTCTATAAAATTTGATGTAGAACGTTCCTAATTTAACACATTCTCCTCTAAAGTCATTATTTTGCTTCACTGGTATTCTTTCCATTGTGCTAAATTTACTTTCCCCTCTTAGGAATCTCTGCGTTTCACGCAACATTTTGTTGTGAGCCCTAATGTTAAAAGAATAATTTGTTCCTTTGTATTTCTATCCACCCATAGTCCTAGTGTCTGTTCTAGAACTGATGATGGGAGGCAGGCAGGAGGCACTGAACAACATTTTATAGACAGCAGATTTCTCTGTGGACAATATAGTTCTCTTCAAAATGACAGGCCTCACTGTGAAGGTTTTTGTGCAAGATGCAGTTAGGGAATTGGCAACCACCAAATTAGTTCTTCAGGAGACAAAATGTAATTGGAGGAGGAGAAGTTAAATACCTCTCTCCACTCTAATTCTATGTCAGGGATAGGCATAGTCTTTTAGGTATGATTTATTTCTGAATTCCATCAGTTCAACATTTCTCCTTCTCCTTCTCCTTCTTCTCCTTCTCCTTCTCCTTCTCCTTCTCCTTCTCCTTCTTCTTCTTCTTCTTCTTCTTCTTCCATATCCATCATCAGAGGTTGGCGATCATGTTGGCGATCCTATTTTTATCAACAGTCGCATGAAAAAGTGCTGTTGAGTTTTGCCCAGATTTTGAAGCCATGGTGCTTCTTCTGCCTGGACCTCATTTGGTTTCAATCTTTTCCTGGATGATTAAGTGAAGTATGGCATATTTTTCTGTGTGTTGCATCAACATGACTAATGCAGTGAAATGATGGTGTTACAGTGCAACAACATGTGAATCAGGGGTGAAATCCTACTGGTTCAGACTGGTTCGGGAGAACTGGTAGTGGACATTGGGCCAGGGTCGCCAAACTGGTAAGGACCACTGGCTGGCCACACTCCTGAATCAGTCCCCCAGTTGCCACTCACTCACCCCGCCTCACCTAGTCTCTGCTTTCCACCATCTCAGCCTTCTTCTTATACTCCCTACTCTGCGGCCCACAGCCTTGCCATGCTTACCTGCCTTCCACATGGCCTTCCTGGAATCTTGTGGCCAGCTTGTGCAGGTAGCAAATGGAAGGCTGCATGGAAGGCAGGCAAGCATGTTGGGGCCAGCCAGCCATGGGGAAGGGAGCTAGCAGCCTACTCCCTTCCCGCAGCCCTGCCATGCTTTCCTGCTTTCCACGCTGTCTTCCCAGTGGTCCTCCATGCCTGCTTGCCTTGCAAGGACAGCATCCAGCCTGGCCCAGCCAATGGCTTGGTGGAGACACAGCCACTGCTTTGGGGCTGAGAGGGACAGCAGTGGTGGTGGTGGTGGCATTCAGGGAGGGCATGTCCCAGGGCTGTTGCACATGCATACCACCTGCCTTTTTGGAGCACTGCCACCACTCCTCTCAGCCCTAGAGCAGTGGCTGCATCTCTACCAAGGGCTGCCCGTCTACCCACTGCAGTGGTGGGTTTCAAAAATTGTTTGAACCTGCTCTGTGGGTGTGGCCTCATTTGTGGGAGTGGCTTGCCACCCATGTGACCAGATGGGAGTGGCTTGCTGCCCATGTGACCGGATATGAAGATTACCTTTCACAGAGGCACTGAGTTTTATAAATATGAGCATGATAGTGTAGAATAATTATATCCAAGGACCAGTGGTGGGTTTGAAAATTTTTGGAACCTCTTCTGTAGATGTGGCCTGCTTTCTGGGTCCATTGGTGGAACCTCTTCTAACCGGTTTGGTAGATTTGACGAACCGGTTCTACCGAATAGGTGCAAACTGGTAGGAACCCACCTCTGACCCACTGGTAGGGTAGACAAGCGGCCATGGGGGAACCACCAGGATGGCCATGTGGTGGCAGGTAAATATGCACTCTAGAGAAGGGGTCAGGTTAAGAAAACAAAATTTAATCACTGAAATAAATCCAGGCAACATTATCTTAATTAATTGGTTGAATGATCACCAATCTCATAAAAAGGACACTAGTAAGCATGGCTACATATCTTTATATTTAAATTTAGATTGATAAAATTGTATCTGTAATTATGTGGCAGTTTTAGATTATTGTACTGTGTATTATATTTTTATTACTCTTCTGCATGATGTAGATGCCTGAGGTGCATTAAAGTATTTTTTAATTACTCTGGGAAAGTAAAAAGATCAGAAATAGGTTTTCCAGTGCATTAAGTATAATTAACTTTATTAATCATCAAATTAATCTAATCTTTAATTAAATGATAAGAAGTCCATTTTTTGCATGGACAGTATTATATATGGATGGAATATATCTTCGAGTATATGTATATAGGGCATTAGCAAGGTTTTTTTAAAAAATAATAATGATGTATTAATTCTGGAAAAGTAGACAATATTGAAGGAGTTCCTGAACAATAGCAGAAACAGAGTTGTCTTTAATGCTGTCAGAAATTATTACAAATTGTAAGAGTATTTTTGACTTGCCCACATTCAAAATAAGCTTCATTTACTTTAATTGGACTTACATAAAATCGTGTACAATTACAAATTTACTTGGCAAACACCCAGCTTCTGCAAGAAGACATTGAATTTTCTTTCTATATACTCTCTCTCTCTCTGTGTATGTTGCATTCTACCGACAGTTTCATGATGATTTTTAAGCATTGCTAATCTTTGGGGGTGGGTGAGTGGGTGGGTGGCCAGAAGTTGTCATGAGAGATAGTATATAAATATTTATGAGAAATATGTAATAAATAACAGCTATAGCACCCATAATTTGTCAAAATTCTTATATCTGATGTTTACTTTCCCAACAACATCTGTATGTGAAAGTATCCTCAATGCACATCTTTGGCTTGATTACTGCAATGTGCTTTACTTGGGGCTGAACACTGAAGAGTGTTCGGAGACTACAATTGGTCCAGAATGCGGCCGCGCGAGCGATATCGGGTGTATCTAGGTACACCCATGTTACACCTATCCTCCGCGAGCTGCACTGGCTTCCCATCGGCCTCCAAATGCGCTTCAAGGTGCTGGTCGTTACCTTTAAAGCCCTACATGGCTTGGGGCCTGGATATCTGCGGGACCGCCTCCTGTCACATACCTCCCAATGACTCATAAGATCCCACAGGCTGGGCCTCCTCTGGCTACCGTCAACCAGACAATGCCGGTTGGCGGCTACCCGGGGGAGGTCTTTCTCTGTAGCTGCCCTGTGGAATGATCTACCCTCGGAAATCTGGACCCTTCCCACTCTCTCGGCCTTCCGGAAAGCCATTAAAACCTGGTTGTTCTGACAGGCCTGGGGCTGTTGACCCTATAATACGGTCCAGCCCCATTCAGAATAGAGTGCATGATGTGTTGTATTTTATATCTATTTTTCTTCCCTGTATCTTATTTTTATTTTATTTTTTTAAATTACTGTTGTATTGTAAGCCGCCCGGAGTCCTTCGGGATCGGGTGGCATATAAATGTTATTAAAACTTAAAACTTAAACTTAAACTTTGGTGCGTTCATCATATATTGGACTATGTTGCTGAAAGAGTATACTACTGAATCCAACAGCATATACTTTCAGATAAATAGGTGTGGTCTTGGACAGAGTAAGTGCTTATCTGTAGCTGTTCTGTTTGCCATATGTATACCAAGAAGCACTTATCTAGGTGCAATTCAGCTGAATGTGTAATATGGATTTTGTGCACAAATAAATACACATCCACTTCAAAAAAAAAAAAAGAATCTCATGAAACTGTGGTTGAATATATGGAAATCATCTTAGAAATGTTTTTGATCATACTAAAACATTGTCCTTTCTGGACACTTCCACATTCTCAGTGAAAATTCAATAGGACTTTCATCAAGTCTTTTCAGCTTTGTACACTGCATTAAAAGGTTCTTCACCAGCCCTGAGTTCTAAACTTCTATATATTTGCTGACTTTTTCAGTGTCTTGAACATAAACACATAGACACACAATTTCATATTTATTATATACATGCGGAAAGAATGATATACAAGGAGGGAAACAGCTTAAATAGCTTTAGACTAATAAAACAAAGATGCATAGCAACCCTCACCTCCGCACTTTTCCAAGAAATAATGGGAAATCTTTTTGAATACATATTGAATTAGATTTTAGCCATTCTAAATATTACCTGCATTTAAGGGGAGAAAATGAAAAGGCTTCCCTTAAACTGAAGAATGATTTGTTCCAAAATACAGTATATGCCTATTCCAACATCAGTATTGTTATCAATATCTAGATAGTTTCCATTAAAGTGATTTCATTATTTGACTATTTTTCATCCAAAGAGATAAAGATCAAATGAACTGAAAGTTCTTCCCATGCTATTCTCTTTTAATTAAGCTTGTAAAGACAGCATTTCAATGACTCTTTCATTTGAAAAGAAAGTAGCAATGGAAGTCGTTCTTTAAAATGTATAGGCTATCGAATGCTGTAATTTAAATAATTCAAGATTATCTCTCTTTATAAAGATTAATAACCTCTTATTGTTTTTATCCATCAGAAGTATCTTCTTCTGCCACTGCTTGCTAAACTAGCAACAAGATAATTTGGCTTTAGAATAGCGTCCTCCAATATAAGATGGAATTGTTCAAGACGACTCATTGGTAAGAATTTGAAGGATATTTCTGGGATCCAACTTTCTATTATTATTGAAAACTGGACCCCAGAAATATCCATGGGATTTGGTTTTGTACTCATCAGCCAGAAGAAGGTAATGTTTCCCAGCAGTGGTGGGTTTCAAAATTTTTTGGAACCTCT
Source organism: Thamnophis elegans (assembly GCF_009769535.1). Lineage (NCBI taxonomy): Eukaryota > Metazoa > Chordata > Lepidosauria > Squamata > Natricidae > Thamnophis > Thamnophis elegans. The sequence goes on along the minus strand of NC_045541.1, from coordinate 12,793,076 downwards.
TCTGTAGGTGTGGCCTGCTTTCCGGGTCCACTGGTGGAACCTCTTCTAACCAGTTTGGTAGATTTGACGAACCGGTTCTACCGAATAGGTGCGAACTGGTAGGAACCCACCTCTGTTTCCCAGTGAAGCAAAGTGGTTGTGCACCCATGGAAAGAAATGGGAACAGCTTTCAAAGCAATAACATTAAGAAAAGAAGCAGTTGCTTTGACGAGTCAAAAAGAGTTGCTTTATGTGCATTCCTGCAACAACATTTTTCAAAAGATTTGCACAGTCATATTAAGCATACTTATTAAAATCTGCCTAATTGAATTCAGTAGGGGCAAAATACAAAGCTGATCTCTTAGTCCTAAAAATGGGTTCAAACAAATCAAAGAGTGAAATGTGTTTTGGAATTATTATTTTGGGGTATATTTGATGAATCTGTAGCTGGAAAGAGTGTAAGCAAAAAATCATTTGCCAAGACAAAAATGTGTAGTGAATGTGTTGACGTAAAGACTTCCTTTTCCCTCTTTGGTCTTCTGCCTGTAAGTTCTTAAATTGATTATGTTTTACTGTTTTTGTGCTTTGCAATACATTGTGTACCTTGAAAGAGAATCATTTGATGTGTATGTACAAATGTCTGTATCTGAAGTTTGAGATATTGGGAGTGTCTATTTTGTATTTATCCATGTCTCTCCTCCCTCTTGACCTAGTCCTTAGGCATGGAAGCTGCCTGGTGACTTTGAGTTAATCATTTTCTCTCAGCCCAATCCACTTCACGGGGATAGTGGTTGTGGAGAAAATAGGAGGAGGAAGAAATGTTTGTTTGTTTGTTTATTTATTTATTTATTAGACTTATATACCGCTTCATTGGGCTTTCAGCCCTCTCTAAGCGGTTTACAGATTTTTAGCAAATTGAGTCAGCAAATTGCCCCCACAGTCTGGGTCTTCATTTCACCCACCTCGGAAGGATGGAAGGCTGAGTCAACCTTGAGCTGGTGAGATTTGAACTATTGAACTGCAGATAACAGTCAGCTGAAGTGGCCTGCAGTACTTCACCCTAACCACTGCGCCACCTCGGCTCCTGTTAATGTTAGGTATATTTACCATCTTGAGTTACTTATAAAGTAATAAAGGTGGTATAAAATCTAATAGATAAATAAATCTGGTCAAGGACAATCTCTAGAATATAAGAATAATCAGACTGAAGATGTCTATATTTTAGAATGTCCCCTTAATCTGCCTTTTTCTTTTATATTTCCAATAAAAATGTGCTATTATGTATTTTTGATTTAGTCTAAAAAATAAGTATGGGATCACATGCATCTCATAATGATATTTCAACTGAGTGTTGTTTTTGAGTTATTAGGAAAAAATGAGGTGGACATTATGGGAATGTCAGTAATCTACTCTGGCTTTTGATAGGACTCATATTGAGACACATGACCAGGAATAAATTATCTGGTCGCCTATCTATTTGAAACAACATAATGGAACAGGCAGTATCTATCTGATATTGGTATGTCTATTAAGATTCATTCATGCTTAATGCTGTATATTAGCTTTCTCCAGCCTAATACCTCTATGAGTGTTCTAGAAGTGCTGAAACTCTTGTTGTTGTGGCCAGTGATTATGCTGGTTGGAGATTTAGAGAACTGTTACATCTGAAACCACATTGGATTATTGTGAATGATAAGTAGTAGTGTGGTGGGAAAAGTCTAATCACAGATTCTTCCAAGCTGCTGTTAAGGGGATGAAGCCTTATCAGGAATATTAACAGGATATGTCCATCTTCTAAGAAGATGCCAGGAAATATGCAGTTCCTCCAGTGTCTCCAGGACCTTCCAAATTTGTTGGCCCCATTCCTGCCAGGGCACTGTACCACTAGCCACTGCAGAGCTGATTCACAAACCAGTCGTCCTGGCTTAGCTGTGCTCTTAACTAGCTTGTGAAATTCCAATGTATGTAACAATTGGTTCTCACAAGCCACATGGGCTGGATCCATCACACCATTGATGATAATTTTGGAGAAACCCATAGGGTGTTACGTTCTTCTGGTGCACTGGACTCTAAAATTGAGTAGGATATCTGAAATTTCTGGGAGATTCCTGCCTGCTATCCCAACTGTCCTAGTCACTTTGTTCATCTCTACGCTGTCCTACACTTGAACCATTTCAAGATCTTGCATGAAAGGAAGGCAGTAGAGTACCAAACAGTGAGCACACCGGAGTGCTTTTCAGAGAGGCATAAATATTCATAACAATCATCTTCCCATTTCAATTTAGCTCAATTACAATGCATATTCTTCAGTGGTGGGTTTCAAAAATTGTTCGAATCTATTATGTGGGTTTGGCCTCCTTTGTGGGAGTGGCTTGCCACCCATGTGACCGGATATGAAGATGCCGGCGACACTTGTCAGAACCACCTTAAATTACCTCACACACAGCACTGGCATGCATAAGAATAGGATGTAAACTTGTTTTTTAAAAGGCATCTTTGGTTTGCGTTAAAACAACTTCAACACACGCAATGTTCTGATTGCACCACAAACGCAGTAGTCATCCTTACCTTTCACAGAGGCACTGAGCTTTATAAATAGGAGCATGATAGTGTAGAATAATCATATCCAAGGACCAGTGGTGGGTTTCAAAAAATTTTGGAACCTCTTCTGTAGGTGTGGCCTGCTTTCTGGGTCCACTGGTGGAACCTCTTCTAACTGGTTCGGTAGATTTGACGAACCGGTTCTACTGAATAGGTGAGAACTGGTAGGAACCCACCTCTGATATTCTCTATTTAAGAATGAAAGATTTTCACCCTAAATATGTATATTACACTGTATACTGCTGCCTGATTTCAGTTCTGTGCTCTTTTGCAAAGAATTAGAAGTATAAAAATTGCTGAAGAAATTTGACTTCTCTCTAATCTGATTTATCTTGTCTTCATAGTGATAACCATTTTAAATGCTTTATTGCCATAAACATATACTCTTCCTCCTAATAAGATTTCTTTCAGAAGGAACACGATTTCTATTCTCTACAGCCAACCCTATTATAAATCCCCAGAATCCCCTTGGGCTTCTCAAGCCCCTTGTGAATCTTGTGTTTTGGAGAAACAGAAATTGGCTATTCCCAGGTTCATCTTGAAATAGTTTGCATAGAAGCACTTTGTTAGCCTTAGGGACAGATTTATTGACTTCAGCTATACCGAAGACCATTAAAGCTTCAAACATTAATCCTTTAGATTCAGTGGTGACTCTGGAAGCTGAAATAAATAGATACCTGTGTTGAAAAGATGATACAGTTTGTAGATTTCTTGAGAGCAACAAAGCTCGTTGAAGTTTATTAAAGTGGTGGCTTGGAAAAAAAAAAAGATGTTATTTAACCACTGTGTTGTAAAATTGTTGCTAAAATATCCCAAGATTAATGGCATGCCAAAATTCTCCTGAGAACTACAAATGAAGTCTTGAAATATTTAGGACAATACCATCACACTTTTAGTTTTAGGAATACTTTTTTTTAGCATCAGCCAGCTACTATATTTTTTTAAATAAGGATGCTGAGAAACCAGTATTGGAATGAGAGGTTCTTGGAGTAAAGAAACAGGAACATGGAAACAGCATAATGCTGTGAGTCCTATCAGAGTTGTAGTCTCAAAGCTGTAGAAACCATTGCTACCTCCACTGCATTTCCCCAAAGTCTTCTGGCCCTTCTGCTTGTTATTTATTAAATGTATATGCTGCCCATCTCACTATCTAAAGTAGGCAATAAAACTGTTTTTAGTTTAGCCTTCTCAGATCATAGAAATTGCTGTTTCCATTGACTTAACCCTTTCTGTTAGTGTAGGATAAGGTGAACTGAATCTTGAGTAAAGGAGACCAGTTGAATAAATAAGAATGAAAGATGAACTTTGCCAGAGAGCCGAGCTCTTTCTTGTTAGATGGCCCTACTCTTATCCCCCGCAAAGTGGGGGATAGACATTGCAATAAAAGAAAAAAAAGAGTAAACAAGTTTCTCCCAAGGTTTTTGCCAGGCTTTTGTCTTCTGCAAAGTTATTGGAAAGAGAATATCAAGCATTTGAAGAGAAGACATATCTTTTGGTTGATTTATCTAGAATGCTGGTGAGATAGCTATGAGGAAAAAAACACACCTTTTTGCTGTGTTCCTAAAACAGCGCTGTAAAACAGGCTGAAGGCATCACACATAGGCCACGCCCACACCCCAGCCAAATGGGGTGGGGAAGTCCTGATACATCAGGTGGCATCATTGTGACGATGTGAGTTTGACACACCTGTCCTAAAACACTAAGTCTCCATACCAAACCATAGAATCAACTGTATTTTGGAAGGGTGGCAGGTAATAAACTAACTTATTTTCTATAGCATTGCTGGAGATAGTAAAATACAGAGATGTCTGCCTGATATCATCATGTTGTGCATTTGCTAGGAGGAAAAGTGAGTTATTGACTGAGATGGGTGACTGTGGAAACTGAATGAATGAATGAATAGATAAAAGTAGCATAATCCTTTAAAATGGAATGAGCAGGAACAATGACTAGACCATATGTGAACCCTCTTCCCCATTTTTGTAATCTAGCAGCAAATTGAAAAACAGCAGCCAAGTGATTTAAAGATTTTGTAGGAAACATAATAGTTTTTTTAAAAAAGAAAAGAAAAATGGGCACGAAAACATCAGAAAGGGAAGAATCATAAAGAATCTGTGGAATTATAGGGGAGTTATAAAATTAATCTGAACACAGTTAAAATGGAGCAAAAAATCCTGTCACCTCCTATGATACAATTTCTTATGTGTTCTGTCAGTAAAATAGATATTTTTTTTTCAAAAGAGCGGTCCCCGACCCACAAATAGATCTCCATTCCATCTTCGAAGACTTTTTAAAGAAAAGTAGAAGAAACCTTCTGCCACCTTGTGTACATTGCAGTTAAATTCCCCTCTTAACATTAAGAAAACACATTTTTATTCATATAACATATTAAGCCCAAACATTGCTGCTCAACATGATGGCCTGAACAATATTCTCATCATAGGGCTGGGTTCCCATCACACAAACTACTCATCCACATGTTAGCTTAATCTAGCTGTTGTACAATTTCAATCCTGGTACCTCTTCTACCTAAAATAGAAAAATGGGGAGTGGACTAGCTTTTTTTCCATTGTTTGTAACAGAGGTGGGTTCCTACCAATTCGCACCAGTTTGGTAGAACCGGTTGGTCAAATCTACCGAACCGGTTAGAAGAGGTTCTACCAGTGGACCTGGAAAGCAGGCCACACCTACAGAAGAGGTTCCAAAAAATTTTGAAACCCATCACTGACACACACACACACACACTCACACAGAGAGAGAAAGAGAAAGAAAGGAAGAAAGAAAGAAAGAAGGAAGGAAGGAAGGAAGGAAGGAAAGAAAGAAAGAAAGAAAGAAAGAAAGAAAGAAAGAAAGAAAAAGTGAGAGAGAGATGAAAGAAAAAAGGGAAAAGGGACAGAGAGACAAAAGGAAGGAGAGAGAGAGAGAGAGAGAGAGAGAGAGAGAGAGAGAGAGAGAGAGAGAGAACACATGGCCAGCAAGCCACTCGCACCAGGTCACATGGCTGGCAAGCCACACCCACAGAGTAGGTTCGAATTTTTTTTGAAACCCACCACTGGTTTGTAATCTGATGGAATATATAGTTGAGCAACATTTAGAGGGACTAGTTTCACTACCCTGTTCTAGGAATTAAACACTGGGCTTCCTCTAAATGTATATGCTGAGAATTCCTGTGAGTAATAACTTAGTTGGAATACTGAGAATTTGGATATTAGATTTGTTTTATAATCAATCAATAATGCTAGCTTTCTTTCAGATATGAGTTTCAGATGTTTAGGAGAGCAAAAATGAGACTGAGATGCTACAAGTCCTGCCTAAGGTACAATTTTGCCCAGAGAGGTTTCAAAATCTGTCATTTTAAAGTTTTGTTTATTTGCTTTTTTTTAAAAAGGACTGAAATTTACCATTTAACAAAAAAAATGGAGATTTTTTTTCTGAATCTACAGAGGTTTGAATTAATTAGGAGTCAATGAGCCATGAAAGAATCATCAAAGCCCTAATGCTGGATCACTCAACTGTTTGGCCTTCAGAGAAACTCTGACAAGTTTGTGCTTATGTTAGGGCAACATGTCAGTAGACTTTTATTTCATTCCTCAGAAACTGTTCTTTATTTATCTTAGAAAGGAGGAGGTAGTGAGCTAAAAGGAATAACTTGCAAATTGCATGTTTATATAATTTTTAAAGCAAGTGTGTTTGTCAGCTAATGATTATGGCATCAAGAAATTACTTGCATGTTTCAATGGAGACATCAAATCAATCACAAGATGTATCCCTATTTTCCATCGCATTAAAAACCAGCCCACCTAAAGCAGGTTTCAACAAGGGGTTGTGTTGTTATTTTGGTAGAAAGGAGGCTAACTTCATTAAATGACTATTTTGGCCTCTGGGAGTTGCAGATGTATGTCTAGTGATGCAAGACCAAACCTTGGGCCTGTTTGGGAGAATGGGAGGGTCAGTTTTCTTTTAAGGATTTCAACTTAATGAAAAATGATAAAAGGCACACTGCCCATTTTCCAACACGGCAACTATAATCTTATACATGGTTTGAAGTTAGGGTTTATATGAAGGGTGCAACTTGCCAGAGACTATAGTTGATCCACTTGAACACTGCATATTAGAGGCTTGGGGAGAGTCATCCTACAAATGATGAAGATAGTCCTATATAAAGAAAGCTTATATGCTGAAGGTTTGTAGAGGTTAAAGGGAATGGCCTCAAAGGACAAAAGGAAGAACTACTGTCAAGGCAACAGTCAGGTAAAAGGGGCTCTGAGTCCAGGCCAAGAAAGTAGTGTGTGAGTAAATCTTTCACACAAGTCCCTTCCTAGTTTACACACAGTTAAAGGAAGGGAAGGAGAGAAGTGCACTCAGATTTGCAATACCCTCTTATTGTAGCTTTGCAGTAAAAAATCTACTGACCTATGTAGCATTGGCTTCCTAGCCTGGTCTACCTTGAAGGACAAGTCCATCTATAGCATAGATAAGCTTTGCATGGATAAGTTTTCAGAATTAATGCTTGCCATTACTAAATGAAAAGTTCACAGAAGGAACACTCTAAAAGACTTCTGTTTGAAAACTTGGTGAAATGCTCTTAAAAGCTTACGTAAAACTGTTTCCAATAACTCCTATGTAATGGTGTTTTTACTGATGATTACAATGGCTATCAATTGCTGGGTTTTTTTTTTTTTTTTTTTTTTTTTTTGCAAAATAAGGAAATACAGCCAGCCAAATGAAGCAGTCTTAATCCTCAGTGATTTCAACTGAAAAGAATTAAGCAAGTGTTTTGTTTTATTCGTACCAAAATCAGAATGAATGATTAGGGCTTATTCGCGCAATTTCTAATTTCTAATTTTTTTCTTCCTCAAAGCCTTTGTCTCAACAGGAATCCAAGTTATTTTCATAATCATTCATTACAAATAATCAAATTCACAGTTAATAAATGTGTAGCCTCAAATGTTGCAGTAGAACGGGACCTGTAAAATATTTGAACATAATTTTGCTGAAATAATGCTAAAATAAATGTTTCTCCCTCCCTATGATCTATGTTTTTTTTTTTTTTTCCTTTCTTTCTTTTTTTCATTTTTCCCCTTTTGGAAAATATACCAAATCAAACAAAGCCTATACACACGGTGTATCCAAATTAAAATGGTGTAACTGGGAGTTAATGAACACTATTGCCCAAATTATTAGAACTTTCTGCATGAAAGCATTTAATCCAATTTCCTCAAATTTAGCATCGCTGATGGTGCTGGTGCATGCAGTTCAATAGTTCAGAGTTTCAAGTTTTATAATTGCTTTCAGCAGAGATTTTCTCTTTTTCCCTTTTCTTGTCTTTTTTTTTAAAGCATTTATGTTTTCAGGGTATGGCTAAATGGAATAAATTACTTGCACTCACTTCAAATGCAAACAGAAATGATGAAGCTTGTATGCTAGGGCACAGGGCAATTCTTTCCCTTAGATGAGCATGCAGAAGAATCAGAGCACAAAGAGGAAATATCTGCAATCTCTACATAGGAGTCAGGAAGGACATTCAATTCTCCTGACCCAACCCCAAAACAAGAGATTATAGGATTGGAAAAAGGAAAAAAAAATGTTTCAATTACTGTAGTAGAGTTGATAATGTTCTTACTTATTATAGAGCTTGTTGTTTGTTCAAGGAACTTATAGATTGGGGAACCGTAAATCCAGCTGGATGATCTTGGGCCAGTTGCCTCCTTTTGAACTCTAGGAAGGAAACAAGGACAAGGACAAATCACTTCCAAAATCTTGACTCCCCCCCAAAAAAGAGAACCTCTTCAGGAACTCATCCATGTAGCCACCAGGAGTCAACAAAGATTTGAAGGCACATGCATGCATGCACACAAGCACACGCACGCACGCACGCACGCACACAAACACAAAATTGCTATTTAAGTATGATTTTCCAGGGCCAGTATGCTTTTACTTTTTTATGCTTTTGCTCATAAAAGCAAAAGAAACAATCTGAAACCCTTTCCATTTCTGAGGATAGAATGGGATTGATGTTTTACAGGGAAAAAACATCTCACCCATAATTTATAAAAGCCCATTAAACCTTCCGAAAGGCAGGTCACAAAAGATGCTGAGAGAAGAATGCAGTCTTAACTAAGCTTCCATTCCTGCATGTCCAGACATACTAAGAGGCAGTCAAGTCTTTATACTTACCAGCAAATGAGGGCATTGTCCAAAAATGTATGCCAGATGCTATAGAAACTGGAGAGGAACATTCCATAAGAAGATGATGGAAGGAGAAATCTCCAGAGCAACTGGAAATAAAGAAACTGTTTCATAGGGATTTGCCAATAAGATAATTAGTGTTCCAGGAAGCAGGCAGCACTCTCAGTCAGAACTGAAAGAGTATTTTCTTGGAAATTTCCATGATCTTTTCTGACATCCAATAGGCTTTCTTCTGCTTCTTGGTCTTTGTCAGTGTCTCTTCACGTTGATTCTTAACAATCTCCTTAATTTCATTCTATAGTTTCTCTGGCTCCCAGTCAATGGCGTTCAGGACTTCAAAGCATTTCCTGATCTTCTTCGAAATGTTTGGTACATACTCAAAATCACATTATGGAAAATAGCTGGTTATACTTTCTAGTGTGGAACAGAAAGTTATGTGGTGGTCTTTTTCTCAATTCTCAGCATGATCTTGCCTGTATTGTTTGTCTCTCTTCAAAGGTTTTGTACAAAGTCAATGCATATTGTACAGCAGAACCAAATTCTTAAAAAAGAGTTTGTTTCTTAATAATATTAACTTATTTACTTTCTTCCTTATTTATTTATTTAATCTTTTTAAAAAACATATTTTTATTAAACAAACAACACACACACAAAAAGTAATCATCTTACATTACATCTGTTTACAATTTGTGTCCAGGGTCCTTTTGTTATGGTATATATAGTATAGTATAGTATAGTATAGTATAGTATAGTATAGTATAGTATAGTATAGTATAGTATAGTATAGTATAGTAGTATAGTATAGTATAGTATAGTATAGTATAGTATAGTATAGTATAGTATAGTATAGTATGTATGTATGTATGTATGTTATATTTGTGCTGATAAATAAATAAAGGGAGACTAGTATAGATCTATTTCAAGCTATTTAGCTCTCATCAGCTAGCCATACCCTTACTGGGATTTGAACCTGGGCTATATTACATCCTAGGCAAACTTCTTAGCCATTAGGCCACAGGCTCTTATCCGTTATCAGCAAAGTCAGGGTGAAAGGTATCTATTAGATTTTTTACAACCCCTGGTAAGCCCCAATTATGGGAGGAAGCTAACTGCTTCCATCATCTGTCTATCGGCTCGTCACAAAATAGCAATAGCAGTAGACTTATATACCGCTTCATAGGCCTTTCAGGCCTCTCTAAGCGGTTTACAGAGAGTCAGCATATTGCCCCCAACAATCTGGGTCCTCATTTTACCCACCTCGGAAGGATGGAAGGCTGAGTCAACCCTGAGCCGGTGAGATTTGAACCGCTGACCTGCTGATCTAGCAGTAGCCTGCAGTGCTACATTTAACCACTGCGCCACCTTGGAACACAAATATACTTTAAAGTCACAACCCCTGGTATGCCCAAGTATGGGAGGAAGGTCACACTTCCACTCTCTGTCATTAGGCTCATCACAAGAGACCATCCAGACAGAAACCCAATATTTTTTACTGTTGCCTTTTTTGTTACATTTGTTATATTTATGCTGATAAATAAATAAAGGGAGACTAGTATAGATCTATTTCAAGCTATTTAGCTCTCATCAGCTAGCCATACCCAGGTTCGATTCCCAAAAACTTGGGTATGGCTAGCTGATGAGAGCTAAATAGCTTGAAATAGATCTATACTAGTCTCCCTTTATTATTTATCAGCATAAATATAACATTATATATATATATATATATATATATATATATATATATATATATATATATATATATATATATATATATATATATATATATATATATCAATAACTGTATCCCTTATCCTTATCATTCCATTGTTAGTTATTATAATTAATATTAATTAACAAAAATCATTTACTGTTATATCTATTTTCTTCTCACCAAACCAACATATATGTATACCTTATTGCCCTTATCAATAATTTATTTTATTTAAGATAACAATCTATGTTACTAAATTACTACTTACTAATTATAAAACTTAGTTATTTTTTTTGTTATCTGCTTTCATATATCCAATAACATTACATCTTTATAACATATTCAAAGTAAGAATTAATTAAATTTCTAAACCTTTTTTTCCCAAATCATTGTTTGCAATTTATATCCAAATTCCTTATGTTCAACTAGTGTGTGTGTGTGTGTATGTATGTGTATATATATAACTACATCTCTTATCATTAGTTAACAACATTTCTAAGCCTTTTTTTCCAAGTGACTTTACAATTTATATCTAAATTCCTTATATTAAACCAGTGGATTCAATCCACAAAGTGTAGTTACAAAAAGAAAAGCATACTAACCCAAACAATCCAATGAAGATCAATTCCGCCGCTAACTTCTTCTGCTTAAGGATTTAATTTAGTATAAAAAAGAAGTTCTTTGGGGCAATTTTTTTTTTCAAAACAGAAAGGATTCACCAGATGTTCACACTTTCTCTTTCCGTTTCCTTAGCCATCCCCACTTCATCAGCCTAGGCTGCCTTTTGTCACCAGCTTGAAGTCCTTCTCTTGTATCAATCAGAGACTTGTGTTGTCCCTATGATCAGCAAGACGTGGTTTTCCTGTTCACCATCTCTTTGGGACGGTTTAGGTCCGATTGGACCACCCAGTGGAAAAAGCATCGGCTGCGGTCTCAGAACATCGAGACCACACGTCCGTACCTTAGGGACATTGGCTCCTCCTTTATTTATTTATTTATTTAATCTTGATGTTCTCATCATGTCAAAACCACAGTTTGGAATATTTTCCACAAATTTCAATGTTTACTTCTAGCCTTATTTTTGATAAACCAGAAAATGCCATCTAGGGTGACTAGATTTTTGATGGATGAATTTTTGTATGAGCCCCATTTTCTTTTTAGCATACTATAGATGGATATTGAATTTTATTCTTCTGCCTTCCTTCTCAATTATTGTCCCAGATTAATCTGAGTGATGCATTTTCTCTTTTTAATGACCATACATTGCAGAACTCCTGTGGATAATGCCATTATATAGCTTAGTCACTAGATGGCATTCAATTTAATTTCATGCATATGCTTCAGATGTAAGGGTTCTCGCTCCTTTCTTGTTTTATTTGAGAGAGGCAATATAGCTCTGCTCACTTAGTGTATCTTCTTAATCTTTCTATGATAGGATGTATTAATGTCCTTGGGCAACTTTAACTATGACAGTTTTATGACCCGAACTGTCTCAATTATTCACGCACCATGATCTTTTGTGACACTGTTTCTAATACACACTCTTTATTTCCTGATGTTACTAGGTGAGCACTATATTTGGATTTCTTGTATTCACTGGTAGATATAGAACAATGTGACATCTCTGATTGTACTGGACATGCCAAATCGTTATAATGATGCCCCAAAGTGAACAACTGAGATTTATCCTGGAAAGATTTTCACTGCAACACAAATTGAAATAATGATCACTTTTCTAAAAAAAAATTGAAGTATACCATGTTCCTAAGCAGGTTACTTATGTGACAAAATTTGATTGGCATGATGGTAAATTGATTTTGATATTTGTGACAAAATAATCCAGAAGCTAAAGTAATATTTAAATGGTGTAATACATTCCTTAACGTTTCAAACAATGATGTCTTTCCCACTTGTGTTATCAGGAAAGCTTGCCAGTTGTAGTAGAAAAATAAGTCTGTTATCCTTAGCTTGTTTTGGGAGAAATTTCAATTATGTGCAATACTTTGTATTACATAGGTAAAATGGCCCTTTGACATCTTTTTCACTGGAAGGGTTTAGAAATTATACAACACTAAATGTATACATTATTTTTATATATCGATGTCGGCAGCCATCATGAAGTTAGAGGTCTTCCTGAATTAAAATGGACATGATGTTTCCACTAGAGGAAAGCCAAAAGGCAATCTTTTTACTTTATGCATTTTCAAGACCTATTGATTTTCTGCAGGCGAAACTTCAATGCATATTTTAAACCTTTTCAGGAAAACAGCAGGACTTAATTGTGCTTAATGTTAATTAGATCTTGCTAACTGTGTTTATCTCTGTGTGTATGCATGTGCATGCACATTCACATGCATGTGCATCAGTGGTGGGTTCCGGATTCCATTCCAACTGGTACAGTTGGAACGGCCCTGGCATCACCCACATGCACATGTGTGGTGTGCATGCACATGCGCAGAGCACGCACATGCGTTGTAGCTTCAAATGATGCTTCCACTGCTTAGTGGAGCATCATGCAGGCACTGTATATGCCATGTGTGTGTGCGGAAGTGCCGACAGCTTTAAACCATGGTAAGGAGCGCGGGCAGGTGAGTGGGCCCTCCAGAGCACAGTACCAGAACGGTATCTGGTGCTCCGGGTAGGCACCAGTATGCCGGTACCAGGGTGTATTGCCTGCAACCCACCACTGATGTGCATGTTAGAAACTTTAATGTGGTGTCTTTGGAAAGGGTGGAAGACACATTGACTATATGAGAGTAATGTTGCATCAGCAGTCCAACAAATAAGAGGCACAGAGGTTTCAAACCTTAAACCCTCAAAGAGCCACAAAGTTCCTAACCGGATGCCCCCTCCATTCAATTCTGGAACCGACCGGAAGTCCGGCGTCCTCCTAGCACGGCATCCTTTTTCCTCCACCTGTCCTAACTGAAAGCCCTATCAATTGTGGAGGTGACTGTGACAGGGAGCTGAAGCAGAGGGATGAAAGAGCCACATGTGGCTCCAGAGCCATGGGTTGCTGATCCCTGGACTAGGATGAAGAAACAAATTAGATCAGCAGATGTACCTGATTTAATATGTATTTAAATTGTAATGTTGTTATGCAACATTGTCAGACGTCAAGAACCAAGAAAGGCATGTGGAATTGAGCAATTTTCTTTATTGTTCATCGTCTATAGAAAAAAAATCTTGTCAACTAAAGCAACTACTTAAGCAACTATTTTAGTATTTGATATACTCTGAGAAATGCTAGGAGGAGCCTTCTTAACTCTGTTTGTCCTGACTAAATTATCTAAGTTTCAATGTCTCTTTGCCCTCTAGAATACAGCCCTTTCCTCCTGGGAATCCAGACAACATTCTACCACATCTATTGCATACCATTAATACGTAATACGATTACTTTAAATCATGTAATGTTATACATTTCCAATTTTCCTTCTTCTGTATAATAAGAGTTAAAGCTTGGTGGCAAAATCCGGAGAGACCTTGGAGCCAAAGGCAAAGATTTGAAGATAATCATATAGGGCAGGGGTGTCAAACTCACATCATCACAATGACATCACATGATTTATCGCGACTTCCCTCCTTCGCTAAAATGGGTGTAAGTGTGGCTAGCATATGACACATCTGCCACGCAGACCATTGAAAGCCCTGATGTAGGACATAGGGATTTCAGAAAGTGTATCCTGTCTCACCACTAAATAACTTTAGAAGTAAATAAAAGTCAGGTCAGCACTATCAACCAAAGTCAAAACATGGAGATATATTACTGAAAATGTGTTGACTGTGCTCATGTATGCAACAATTAGCCTCTATTTGTAAGGGTAATTATGGTAGCATTGTTTTCAGTTTATAATTGTTTTGATTAACCATTAGCATTACTTAAAGAACAAATATAGATGGTATTTGTGGTAGGTTGTTTCCTGTAACTTGAAAACTGTTCACCACTTTCGGTATCACTTCTATACTTACCAGATATTCAGTGTGCCTTTGGGCTGATTCAATATGCTATATGTTAATATGATTCATTCTTGCTATATGTTAATCAGAACACCACTTAAAAATGCTTGAACGATCTACTAACTTTTAATCTGCCTTCAAAATGATACTAATTTTAACACTAATTCAACTTTAATGGGGAAACCATTCCAGAGATGAAGTGTTACCCCACAATAGCCCCCTTATTTTTTCACAGTCAGCTTTTCACACTATCCGCCACTATTTTTAATATTCTTAAATATGTAACAAGGCTATTTCTGAGCAACAAGTTTTCAGTTTTCTCCAGTACAGATCTGTATGGATCATTGATAAAAGTGTTTCAGAAGATTTGTTTAATGTGTATGTTTTTTATGAGGAGTATTTATTACGCCTCCAAATACATTTGGTTATTCTGGCATATTTAAATTATGTCTGTTATAATGTATTACTTTCAGAATCAATCATGTTTTGATTTAATATTTTGCTATGTTTTTTTCCTAAGATTTTATGTTTGTAGAAATTAAAGGCTGTACCTTTACAAGAAAAGCTGTAACTCAGATTCATATGCTTCTCAAGATCTTTCAGTAGAACAAACCTATTGATTTCCTCGTTTATATCTCAAAATGAATTTAAAATATTTATATCCTACCCCTTAATTTCACTGATTTGCAAGGTAGCTAAGAGTCGCAATAAAAAAAAAATGGAATGAGAACAGTTAAACACACTGACAACATCTGAAACAAAAATAAATGAATTGCAGAATTTAAAAAAAAGATGAAACACTGTTGGCTGGAATGGAGGAGGAGAAAGGAGAAGAAGTGGGGAAGAAGGAAGAGGAGAAGCAGGAGGAGGAGAACCAAGCTAGGAACAAGGAGGAGGAGGAGGAGAAGAAGGAAGAGGAAGAGGAGGAGAAGAAGAAAGAAGGGGAGGAAGCAGAGAAACAGGAGGAGAAGGAGGAGGAGGAGAAGGATCAGCTGAAACGGGAGAAGAGATTCCTCAGAGTTTTCAGAAAGCTGAAGAAAGGACTTAAGAAGCTATTCAAGAGAAAGAAGGTAGTTACCGGATACGTCACCGCCTAAGAGAAGATCCGGAGGGATCCCATCTCAGATCTCCGATGAGGGTGATCTCTCTCCAATTTCCCCCCTCCCCCTTAGACCTACATTGGGGGGACCGTGGAGAACGTCAATCAGATACGAGCTTTGTCAATGATTGTATAAATTCAAATCTGCAATAGAACATAAAGTCTGAATTGAGGTGGGAAGGAAACGATTGCAGCACGCAGAAGAGAAATAGTTTAGGGAAATAGCGTGGGAAATTACAGAAATGTTTTTAAGGCAGCTTTTGTTTTAAGAACAAGATAATAAATGCTGAAATGAGGCAGAAAAAATAAATAAACAAAAACCATCTTATTCAAAATGTTTTTCTAACGGGCCACCGAGAAATAGGCCTGCCATATCTATGCTAGAGTTGGTAGTTTAGGAAAAAAAGGGTAGCTATGTAAGTTCCATTGAGAAAACATAGTCCCAAATCCTTATGAATTATCTGACATGATTTTTTTAAGGAGTAAAAAATATGGAGTAGACTAATATGAGGATAAATAAAACATTACTTATGAAGTCAGATGTACATATTGGTCCATATAATTCTTAACACAGAGTATATATTTTTGCTGTTTTTGCAGTCTGTCTACCAAGTTCCTTGGAGAAATATTTGTGACTTTTGATGCTTCTTTACTGCCTGAATAAGATTAACGTTCCCAAAACAAGATGCAAAAAGATAGTGGGCATACAATACATACCAAAACACATCAAACCAGGGGTGGGTTCCAGCGCATGGACATGTGCTTGATGCACGCTGCACGTACATGCACAGTGCAACAGAAATTGCTCTGTGCATGTGTTGCAGCAGATTGAGGTTTGTAATCTACTTACGAAAGACCAGGACTCGATACCACGAAGGTGAGAGAAACAGGTTTATTGGATGCATCGAGTTCAGAGTCTTCACACACCAAAATCTGAACTGCCTGGGCTCTGCCCAGGATGCTACTTTTATGCCGTGTTCCACACTGTGCATTCTCAAGGCGTTTCCATACACGAGACAAGCATGACATTTTGAAAAGGAGAAGTTCATTTGGAATGTTACAGCGAAGTACATAGGAGAAACACAAAAAAGAGAAGTTCCTATAATGTCTTAAGCTGTCAGCAGTTTTTACTCTGTTCTATCTCTCACCCACGCCTGGCTTCCTGTGCCTTTCCTTTACAGGGTCTTGCCACACTTTTCAGCCCTATTTTTAATACTTATGAGGAAGTTGGAGAGAAAGTTCACTCCAGCTAAAAGTCAACTTTGGAACTCCAGGGCACTAGAATGAAAAGCCAAGCTAATATGAATGTATAAGGTCCATTCTAGTAAGGCCACCTAACCTGGCCAGCCACTGGTGGGTTTACCTGTGCACCCCCTCCTGCATCACATGCACAGAAGGAAAAAACAAGATGGTGGCACCTACAGTGCTGCCGAAAGAACCAGTTCAGGGGCGCAGCAGGCCTGGGTCACTGCCAGTTCCAGCGACCCAGGCCACCAAACCACTACCTGTTCAGCCAAAGCAGTCTGATGCAGAGGTAGAAACCCACTTCTGCATCAAACCAATCATGTCAACATTGTACTTAGTTTGCAGTTATACAACTTCAATTTCATTAACAATAACTCTGGGGTAAATATTTCCGAGCAATGCCTTCTATACCTTTGCATTATCTGCTAATAAAATAAAACAAAACACAATTGCAGTTGCAGCCCATTCATGACCTCTAATTTCATCACAGCAAAGAATATTTTTAAAAAGACATAAGTTATGATTATGCCAATTGTCTGGTGTATAATTATGGGCAATCTTCTTTTGTTTGGCCGGAATAATTAAAAAAAAAACAGAGCTGCAAGGGACCTTGGAGGTCTTCTAGTCCAACCCCTGTTCAAGCAAGAAAAACTCTACATCATTTAAGGCTAATGGTTACCCAATCTCTTTTTTTAAAGTATTGGAGCGCTCACAGCTTCTGAAGGCAAGTTGTTCCACTGATTAATTGTTCTAACTGGCCAAATGGCTACCTCATTTTAGAATCGAAAAACAGGATATTATACAGAAATAGGGAACTGGAGAAAATGCAGCACATAAACAGACTTAATTATCCCCTTGGCTTTATTGGATATAATTGCTTAAGCAACACACACACATGCACACTAACACACACAACAAGCTGTAATACTGGCAGGTAAATCAAGGGACGTTGAAGATAAGAGTGCTTGATATGTGGTTGCATATACAGATGGGTGTCCAGACAGGTCTTTGCACAAGTTTTTCTTTTAATTTATGCCAGCAGCCTTCCATTATGCCAGCTACTATTTCTTTCATGGACATCAATAGTGGTCAGGGTTGGGTTAAGAAAAGACTTGCTACTCGAAAGCACCTTTCCCCCCTCCCTTGTTGGCTGTCATTTGGTCTTGTCTTATTTTGACTGATATCAGTTTCTTTGCTCCTGTGTACATATCAGTGGTGGGTTTCAAAATTTTTTGGAACCTACTCTGTGGGTGTGGCCTCCTTTGTGGGAGTGGCTTGCTGGCCATGTGACCTGGTGGGAGTGGCTTGCTGGCCATGTGACCTGGTGGGAGTGGCTTGCCGGCCATGTGTCCCCCCCCCTCTCTCTCTCCTTCCTTTTGTCTCTCTGACCCTTTTTTCTTTCTCTTCATCTCTCACTCTTTTTCTTTCTTTTTCTTTATTACTTTATTTATTTCTTCCTTTCTTTCTCTTTCTCTCTCTCTCTCTGTCAGTCTGTCTCTCTGTCTCTCTCTGTGTGTGTGTGTGTGTGTGTGTGTGTGTGTGTGTATGTGTAGCAGTGGTGGGTTTCAAAAAATTTTGGAACCCTTCTGTAGGTGTGGCCTGCTTTCCGGGTCCACTGGTGGAACCTCTTCTAACCGGTTCAGTAGATTTGACGAACCGGTTCTACCGAATAGGTGCGAACTGGTAGGAACCCATCTCTGGTACATATGACACTTTTTCATCCTTAGTTGCTTTCTCGTTTCTTTTTTTTCTCAACATGAAGTCACTTTGGTTCTTCTGACAACATGATTCTTTCCAGGAACATTCTTCTCCCGCATCATTCATTGCAGGCTAAGTAAAAAACAGCATAATATGACTGGTCCCTGCTGTCCGGCTTGTGTGTATGTATGTGTGTACATGTACACAGAGAGAGAGAGAGAGAGAGAGAGAGAGAGAGAGAGAGAGAGAGAGAGAGAGAGAGAGAGAGAGAGAGAGAGAGAGAGAGAGAGAGAGAGAGAGAGAGAGAGAGAGAGAGAGAGAGAGAGAGAGAGAGAGAGAGAGAGAGAAATCAGGAGTCATTCTCTCCCTCACAGTTTCCCGGTGCTTCAGGATCTTTGAACAACGTAGTTCCGTGGTTCTGAGATCTCATCTGCCAGTTCCTTCAGAACCTTGGGGTGTAATCCATCTGGTCCTGGTGATTTGAACTTGTCTAGGGTAGACAGGTGCTCACTTACAATTTTCTTCCCTATTTTAACTTGTGTTCCTAATCTGTTTTTGTGGTGCTGTTTTTGATAGGCTGGACTGTTGTTTTACTGTAAAGACAGATGCAAAAAAAATGAGTTAAGTAGTTCTGCTTTCTCCCTGTTGCTCATCACCTTCTTGCCACTTTCTCTTGACTTTCTTCTTGTTTTTAACATGTTGGAAGAACCTTTTCTTGGTTTTTTTTTAACTTTTGTTGCTAGCTTTTGTTCATTGCGAGCCTTAGCTTGCCTCACTTCATCTTTGTAGGTTTGGGCTATTTGCTGATGTTTTGCCTTAGTTATGTGTCCCTATTTTCACTTTGTCCTTTTTCGTCTTTCAATTTGTCAGAGAGTTGAAGCACCAAAAATCCCAACCAACAAAATATTATAAATTTTGTTTTCTAGCTTTGTTTTGTTTTGCAAAGAACATGTTTGCCATTTATAAGGGATGTCATTGTTTAAGAAAATAGGAGAAAATGAAGCTAGTAAAGATATAATGGCACTTCAGAGACAGAAAGCAAATCATATCATAAAATATTCAAAGGTTTTACACTATTTTTAAAAGACACATTCAACTGCTCAGTATCTTAAAATATACAAGTAATGTTTAACTTCCAAGCGTAAATTGGGACTCTAATTTCAATTGCTAAGTTGTGTGGTCATTAAGGGAATCATCATATGTTTAGATCTAAATTTATGTCCATTTTTACTATAGTCGTTTAATGAATCACATGGTTATTAAGTGAATTTGGCTTCCCGAATTGATTTTGCTTGCTGGAACCTGGCTGAGAAGTCACAAATGGCAATCATCTCACCCTAAGACAATGCAACTCTCATAAATGTAAGCTTGTTGCCATATTGTAGTTACATAACCTTGGAGGTAGTGTGACAACTGTAATGGGCTGTAAGTGATTTAAAAAAAACAAAAAACATTGTCACTTCTAACCAGTGGTGGGTTTCAAAAATTGTTCAAGCCTACTCTGTGGGTGTGGCCTCCTTTGTGGGAGTGGCTTGCCGCCCATGTGACTGGATGGGAGTGGCTTGCCGCCCATGTGACCAGATGTGACCGGATATGAAGATGCCAACGACACTTGTCAGAACCACCTTAAATTACCTCCCACACAGCACTGGCATGCATAGGAATATGATGTAAACTTGTTTTTTAAAAGGCATTTTTGGTTTGCGCTAAAACAATTTGCGCTAAACCTCTGAATTCCATCAGCCAGCCAATGTCGGCTGGCAACTACCCGGAGGAGAGCCTTCTCGGTGGCTGCTCCGACCCTCTGGAATGAACTCCCCGTGGAGATTCATACCCTCACCACCCTTCAGACCTTCTGCACCGCCCTTAAAATCTGGCTGTCCCAGCAGGCCTGGGGCTAAAGACCCTAACCTCGCCCGAATGGTATGACTGTTGTGCTTTCTTTTAATAATGTATTGTCTTATGTCTATAACTTGTTTGTCATCCCCTCCCCCCTGAATTGTGAGCCGCCCTGAGTCCTCTCAGGGAGAAGGGCGGCATACAAATAAACTAATTCCAAACTAATTCCAATTCCAATTTCAACACACGCAATGTTCTGATAGCACCACAAACACAGTAGTCATCCTTACCTTTCACAGAGTCACTGAGTTTTAAAAATATGAGCATGATAGTGTAGAATAATCATATCCAAGGACCAGTGGTGGTTTTCAAAAAATTTTGGAACCTCTTCTGTAGGTGTGGCCTGCTTTCCGGGTCCACTGGTGGAACCTCTTCTAACCGGTTCGGTAGATTTGACGAACTGGTTCTACCAAATAGTTGCGAACTGGTAGGAAACCACCTCTGCTTCTAACCATTGTTAAATGGTCCTAAATGAAAGGATATCTGAATACAAATGGTTGCTATTAACTGCACTATTACAAAATGGGAGACTAGTAACTCGGTGCTTTCAGTTTAGAATAGCAAGGGAGATACACTTTAGACATTTTGATTTAAGTGAGCATTAGAGCATTATAATATGTATGCCTGCATTGCTCATCAATGCACCAACAAACTGGTGCAGATATTGATTAGGAATCAGTAAGCCTCTTTGCACTCATTTTGATAGATCTTCTCAGGATGTTATATCCCCAACCTTATTCTTCACATACATTCACCTTCCTCTTGATTGTCCTTTCCTTCTCTTTTCTACTACCTTTCCAGATGAATGGACTTTTCAGGGAAGCTGGTGCCCAGTTTCCTCAAGAGTCTTCTAATAACAATGTTTAAAAGCATCAGTACTCTATCAAAGAGTCAAAGTCTTTTATCAAAGGCTGAAGAATTTCATTAGTAAAAGGTTTCCATGGAAATGTTTTGTTTTGTTATTTAACCCATGTGCAAAATGGCAGGGACCCTTTGTGCATGCATAATTATCTTTAAGCTTTCCATGGTGCTGTTATTCACGCTTATGTGTAGCTACCCATCTCCACATTTCTATTCATTCCACGTAATAGTCCAAGATGTGTAAATGAGGTCACTTGTATATAGGCATTTTCAAAGATGCATATTCTCAGTTGATCTGTGCTTTGAAAGGTTATTGAAAATTGAATCTAGGACCTCTCATATGAAAGGAAAACCTGACAGCTTAGTTATAAAAAAAATCCGTATTTTATGCAAATTAAATATTTTTCTATGTAGGAGTTACGGTGTTACGAATAATTTTATACTAGCTGTACTCTTGAAACCTAAATAATTTTAGTTCTGACTTCGAAGCCTAAGATGCGATTAATATCATAATTCACTCAGATTTTTGCAAAACATTGCCTCTAAATATCATTGGCTAGAATTCACTACCCTTAATCATATACTCAGTTAAAACTGGAATATCTCCCGAACAGAAATGTTAAATGCAAAGTCTGGGAGTTTTGCAGTTTAAAATAGTAGTGGCAACAGCAATGATAATGATCATATGAATAAAGGAAGTATTTTACCCAAACTCATTTTCACCGCATTTCTCATTCATTTCAGTCTGAATAGCTGAAACAGAGAATCTCATTTCTTTTCCTTTTTAATTTTTAGTCTACAAGTTTTGACAGATGACAAGCAATCTTATCTATTTTTCCTCATTTCCATTTCTATAAGTCTTTAATTCCTCAGGCTCTGATTCTGTATCAGTCTGACATGTCAGTCTTCCATTAAATTTTTTTACTGGCTGATAAAACATGGTGGACTAAAGGTTTCTTTCAGCTTACCGTGCAACTTTCTTCATATAAAACAATTTATACCCGGGGAAATTCACCTGTAAATAATATGTCAGCTGGAGATCTTTTAGTTAAAAGAAGCTGGATAAATTG
Source organism: Thamnophis elegans (assembly GCF_009769535.1). NCBI lineage: Eukaryota > Metazoa > Chordata > Lepidosauria > Squamata > Natricidae > Thamnophis > Thamnophis elegans. The sequence goes on along the minus strand of NC_045541.1, from coordinate 12,770,767 downwards.
TAAACCACAAAGAAATTACAAAGCACATTTTTCCATTTATTTATTTGTAAACCATCAAAGGAAAATATTGATATGTATGGCCAATTATCTAACTCTTGCTAAGTTGGTTGCATTTCAAGTGGAAGATGTTTTTCACACGTACAATATCTATAGACAAGGGTAGGATTCTATCAGTTTGGACCAGTTCAGGAGAACTGGTAGCTCCGCTGGGAGTGAACCAGTTTGCTCTAATGAGCAAGTGGCCCCACCCACCCACCCCTGCAGTTCACTGACCTTTATCTTCTCAGCTGAGTCACGCAGCAGAGTGGATTGCTGTGCGTCAGCTGTTTTTCTCCCCAGAAGTAATGCGGAAGGTAAGTTTCAGAGGTGGGTTCCCACCAGTTCGCACCTATTCAGTAGAACCGGTTTGTCAAATCTCCCGAACCGGTTAGAAGAGGTTCCACCAGTGGACCTGGAAAGCAGGCCACACCTACAGAAGAGGTTCCAAAAATTTTTGAAACCCACCACTGGTCCTTGGATATGATTATTCTACACTATCATGCTCATATTTATAAAACTCAGTGCCTCTGTGAAAGGTAAGGATGACTACTGCGTTTCTGGTGCAATCAGAACATTGCGTGTGTTGAAGTTGTTTTAACGCAAACCAAAGATGCCTTTTAAAAAACAAGCTTACATCCTATTCTTATGCAGGCCAGTGCTGTGTGTGAGGTAATTTAAGGTGGTTCTGACAAGTGTCGTCGGCATCTTCATATCCAGTCATATGGGCGGCAAGCCACTCCCATCCGGTCACATGGGCGGCAAGCCACTCCCACAAAGGAGGCCACACCCACAGAGTAGGTTCGAACAATTTTTGAAACCCACCACTGGTAAGTTTTCTCTAAACTGCACACACACGCACATCAAAGTGCACACTCAGCTAACCGGTTATTTAACCAGTAGGATCCCACCTATAGAATCCCTGCCTATAGTTATACATAACTACCATTCTGTGTTGAAAAGTCAATTTGCCTTCACTTGCAAATGGGTTTGTGAAAAAATAGAAAGCTAAAACAATGCAGTTGCAATTCAGATGCTGAGTGAGTGACATAACTCTTCTCTTTCTGAGGAACAGCAACTGTAGAATGTGGTCTTAAGAAAGGAGTTGGACATGGTAATCTATTTCTAGATTTGATAATTTTAATATGTATGTGAAATTGCTAATATGGTCCATTCAAATTCTGTATTAGATTGAGAGCTTAAAAGATTGGCATTTAAAATTGACTTTTTAAAATAAAACTTTCTCTAGTACATTTCCGTATGCAACCTTCCTTAGTGGACATTTTATGCATGCAGCCTTTGAATCTGGAGAAATGTTCAGTCTTAAGAGTAATTGCACGATGATCATCCCAATAGCCTAGGAAGCAGAAATTAAATGGTTCACTAAAAATTGAACCTGTCCATCATTCTACTTTCACCCTCTCCAGGAAGGAGCAGGATGGATTTTCAGAAGATATTTTGGAAGCTAAGGCAGATATTTAGATAAATCATTAGCTATCTGCTGTAAAACAGCTTAAGAGTTCAAGGTTCAAGATGCTGGACATCAGCATGATCTGACATATATTGGCAAATGAATATTCATAACTCTTATTGTGCTATAATACTTGTAGAAACTGACCAGCTTGATTATTTATTTATTTGAATTCCATTGCAAAAATCATCACCTTATGATGTTGGGAGTTTACAATCCTTAAGAAAGTTGTTGACTCTAGATTTTTTTTAAAAAAAATGTGGAAGGATGACAAAAGGAGAAGAGAAAGTATTTGAATGTGTATACTCTGATAAGCACTTGTAGAGTAAATCATTAGCAATGTAATTGAAAATCTATCATAAGTGATCATAGGAGAACTGCATTGGTCAAAAGATGCCCAGGAAGGAACCAACACGTTAGCTAGTAGCCAATGACAACAATAAACTCTCACACCAACCTTTAAGTGGAATGGTAATGAAGCATTCCATTCAAGGATTTACAAAAGGGAAAATAAGTCAACTTTATAGAGGGTTTGTCATCTGGATGAAATAACTTAGATGAAATATGCACGTGGCATGGTTTCTAGTATCTACAGTACTCAGAGGCTGGAAATGTGGACAAATGTCCACATGCTCCAAACAAATCAGTTTGCTTTCGAATTGTTACTTCTCTTCTAAAGACAATCAGTGAGTATTCTTAATGTAGTTATCATTAAAATCTAATAAAAAACTTCAAACGGTCCCTCCATTCAAACAGAATGCCATAGGAGAACAAACCCATCAAGACTAGAGTCAGCAGTCCATCTGCATTTAAAAGACAAAGCCCACTCTTTTGAAGAACAGCAAAGTACGCATTTTGGACAGAGAGGACTGTTGGCTTGAAAGAGGGGTCAAAGAGAGCATGTTGTCAAAATTGTCTCTCAACAGAGGAGGAAGGATAATCTATCTCAAGTCTACAACACAGTCCTTTCAACAGTTTCAAGAAAGCTCCATACCCATTTGCACCATTCAGGTTACCCTGATGACAGAAATAAACCTCCAGGTGGCCTTAATGACTTACTAAAAGAATGCAAATGGCCAGCTGTCTGCAAGGAATATAAATCCTTCCAAGGTGGCAGGCTGAACTGAAATAGGCCCCAAGCCTGAACCAAACTAGGGTTTCATGATATTAAGCTTTAACTGTTCATATAGAAATTGCAAGTTTGCTTTTAGGATATAGTGTGGTTAGACACGGGTTATTAGTCAGCGAGAAAGAAAGACTGTACATGAAATATGATGAAGTGGAGGTTCTATTTTAGCCCATCTGCTTGCTTGGCCGTTAATTTGTTTAGTAGACATATATTGTTAGTTCCTCAAAATACGAGCTGTGCATGTCCATTGGCTGACCCATGTATTATGACATCCTGTAGACACAATATTGCTGTAACTCAAGGGCAAATCTTGAGAGGTGTCACTTCTATTCCCACCATCCAGTCAGAGCTGAAGAATGGATGAGAAGCAAAATGTATTCAAAGAAAAACCAGAAAGTCCAGTTGCCTCTTGAAAAAGCACCTTGGGACAATTATGACCTGGATGACTGAATACAGGAATGGTTTGCCATTGCCCTCTCTGTTGAGTTATATATACCTTGATTCCTCTTCTATGACTTGTCCATAATGGGTCAGCCTCCTGAGAGTGTATAATATCAACAGTATAGCTAATAGAGTCATTTAGATATGCAAACTATTTCAACACTACAAGTTTACAATCCAAAAAGTTTAGTGCATTATAATTGTCTAACCAAGACATTTGGTCTTGAAAGCTACTGAGTAGGACTGAAAAAAACGGGAGCACTGAATAATAGTACTGACCTACTAGTTCCAATGTTAATACATGGCCTACCAGGATACCAGGATATTGAATGGTGCCACAGCCTAATATGACTACAAGGACCACAGTAATTCAGATTTCAATTAAACACTTTACACAATGAGAAGTACGAAGTGGCTTTATGCCAGGGAGAAGTTGTACAGACCAGATGTTTGTTCTTCCAAACATCATTGAGAAGTGTATGAATGTGGGAGAGAAAATTGATTTCTCTCTATTGATTTAGGAAAAAAAAGATATGATAAAGTGAATAGATTTGAATTACAGAATGTTTTGCACAAATATGCAGTTGAAGGTCCTTTGCTGAATGCAGTAAGAATGATACATGATGGAAATAAAGCATGTGTAAGAATAAATGGAATGCTTAGTGAATAGTTCACTGTTGAGCAGGGGGATAAGCAAGGATATATGATGTCTCCTTGGTGGCTTACTGTATTTATGGGCAAATGTATAAAATATGCTTGTTATGAAGTACACGTTGTTGATTTATATGCAGATGATGCTGTGTTGCTGGCTGAGAACTCAAATGATTTTGCAAGGAATGTTAGACAGACTATTTTTTTTGAGTATTTTTTGAGTATTTATTAAAATTTATAGGCCGCCCTTTTCCCTGAGGGGACTCAGGGCGGCTTACAATCACAAGGGAGGGGAGTGCAGTATCAAAAAAACAAAACAAAATGTGAACAAAGAAAAATAGTAAAACACAACTTTCGTTCAGCAATCAAACACTCGGGCGGGTGAATTGGGAACCTATCCCCAGGCCTGCTGGGAGAGCCAGATCTTGAGGGCTGCGCGGAAGGTCTGGATGGTGGTGAGGGTACGGATCTCAACGGGGAGATCGTTCCACAGGGTCGGAGCTGCAACAGAAAAGGCTCTCCTCCGTGTGGTCGCCAGTCGGCATTGACTGGCAGATGGGATTCGGAGGAGGCCCAGTCTGTGCGTTCTAATTGGTCGAAGGGAGGTAATCGGCAGAAGGCGGTCTCTCAAGTACCCAGATCCACTACCATGGAGTGCTTTAAAGGTGGTCATCAGTACCCTGAAGCGCACCCGGAGACCAACAGGTAGCCAGTGCAGCTCGCGGAGGACGGGTGTAACGTGGGCGAACCGCGGTGCGCCCACTATCACTCGCGCGGCTGCATTCTGGACTAACTGTAGTTGCCGGATGCACTTCAAGGGCAACCCCATGTAGAGCCCATTGCAGTATTCCAGCCTAGAGATCACAAGGGCTCAAGTGACTGTTGTGAGAGCCTCCCGATCTAGGTAGGGCCGCAACTGGCGGACCAGGCGAACCTGGGCAAATGCCCCCCTGGTCACAGCTGACAGCTGGTGGTCAAAAGTCAGCTGTGGGTCCAGGAGGACTCCTAAGTTGCGGACCCTATCTGAGGGGTATAAAATTTGACCCCCCAGCCTAAGTGTTGGTACATTAGTCAAATTATTGGGAGGGAAGCACAACAGCCACTCGGTCTTGTCCGGGTTGAGTACCAGTTTGTTAGCGCTCATCCAGTTCTTAACGGCCTCTAGACCCTGGTTCATCACGTCCACCGCTTCATTGAGTTGGCACGGGGCGGACAGATACAATTGCGTATCGTCCGCATATTGGTGGTATTTTATCCCGTGCCTCCGAATGATCTCGCCCAGCGGTTTCATGTATATGTTAAATAGTAGGGGGGATAAGACCGAACCCTGCGGCACCCCACATGTTAGGGGCCTCAGGGACGATCTCTGCCCCCCGACTAACACCGACTGCGACCTGTCCGAGAGGTAGGAGGAGAACCACTGCAAAACAGTGCCTCCCACTCCCACCTCCCGCAGTCGTCGCAGAAGGATACCATGGTCGATGGTATCGAAAGCCGCTGAGAGGTCAAGGAGAACCAGGATGGACGCATAGCCTCCATCTCTGGCCCTCCAGAGATCATCGGTCAATGCGACCAAAGCGGTTTCTGTGCTGTAACCAGGTCTGAAGCCAGACTGGAAGGGGTCAAGATAACTAGCTTCCTCCAAGGCCCGTTGAAGCTGGAAGGCCACCACCTTCTCAACAACCTTCCCGATAAAGGGGAGGTTGGAGACAGGACGAAAGTTGTTTAAAATGGCTGGATCCAAAGATGGTTTCTTCAGGAGGGGTCTCACCACCGCCGTTTTAAGTACGGTGGGGAAGTGCCCCTCCCGAAGGGAGGCAGTCACGACCGCCTGGATCCAGCCATGTGTCACCTCCCTGCTGTTGGCAACCAGCCAGGAGGGACACGGGTCCAGAATACAGGTGGAGGCACTTACAGCTCGAATGGCCTTGTCCACATCCCCAGAGGCAACATCCTGGAACTCAACCCAGAGATGATTTGCCAAGTGGTCCTCCTGTGTCTCGGCTGGATCTACTGCGGTGGAGTCCAAGTCCGATCGAAACCGAGCTACTTTGTCCGCCAAGAATTGAGCATAGTCCTCAGCCCTACCCTGCAAGGGGTCTCCCGCATCCCTCCTGTTAAGGAGGGAGCGGGTTATCCTAAACAGGGCGGCTGGGCGTGACTCGGCGGACGCAACCAAGGCAGAAATGTATGATCTTTTGGCAGTTCTTAATGCTCGGACATAGTCCTTGGTGCAGGTAGTTAGAAGCGCTCGGTTCGCCTCGGACTTATCGGACCTCCACAGGTGCTCTAGGCATCTCCTCCGGCGTTTCCTCTCCCGGAGCTCCTCGGTAAACCAAGGAGGCCTCCGGGATCTACTGACCCGGAGGGGCCATAGTGGCGCAATCCGATCAAGAGACTCCGCCGCCGCCGAATACCAGGCGGCAACCAGGGTCTCCGTCGAACTGTGGGCGAGAGTATCAGGAATGACCCCAAGCTCCGTCTGGAACCTCAACGGGTCCATAAGTCGCCTGGGGCGGAACCACCTGGTCGGTTCCTCCTCCCTACGGTGGGGGTTTGGCCTCCGGAAGTCAAGCCTCAGTAGGCAGTGGTCTGACCACGACAGGGGTATGATCTCATTACCCCTCAGACCAAGATCACACATCCACTGCTCCGAGAGGAATACGAGGTCGAGCATGTGACCCACTGCATGGGTTGGGCCCCGAATTACCTGGGTCAAGCCCATGGCTGTCATGGAAGCCATGAACTCCTGCGCCCCATCAGAGCGTTCACCGAGCGATGGCAAATTGAAGTCCCCCAGAACTATAAGCCTGGGGAACTCAACTGCCAGCTCGGCTACTGACTCGAGGAGCGAGGGGAGGGATGCTGCAACGCAGTTGGGAGGCAGGTACGTTAGCAGCAAACCCACTTGACCCTTGAGGTCCAACTTTATCAGCAGGGACTCACACCCGACAAGCTCCGGAGCAGGGACCCTACGAGGTAACAGAGACTCCCGGATTACAATAGCCACACCGCCACCCCTTCCCTGGGCTCTTGGCTGATGAAGCACCTGAAATCCCTCTGGGCACATCTCTACAAGGGGGACTCCTCCTTCTGTGCCCAGCCAGGTTTCAGTAATACATGACTACAGGATAAAATAAGAAGTAAGTGTCTGAAAACTAATGTATTGAAGACCAAGATAGTTTTATTTGACAGGGAAAATGGAGCAAATAATGACAAGCTGCTTGTAAAATGTGACCAACTAGAACAAGTAGATGTATTTAGTGGACTATTTTCTAAGGATAATAAATGGAGAAATTTCAAGATATGTGAATACTGCTAGAAAGATCATTGCTCAAATGCAAGGAATAAGAGTATACTTTGGACCACTTTGTTCTATCAAAGTGAGAGTAGGGTATATCCCAGAAAGTGTAAACATTGAAGTCAGTGGGAATGGTGTTAAGATGTCTTTGTGGTAAAACAAGAATGACATGATCAGTAATAAAAAGGTGGTAAACAAATGTAAATTGAAGATCCAAAGTGAGAAACCAGTATGGACAAAAAGATGTGTTACATTGATAGATTGTTAGAATATTCATGACTAGGAGAGACATGGTAACAAAGTCATCCAAAAAATAGGAATAGCAACCAATGGGAGCTTAAACAGATCTGAGTCTGTGCTTAGAACTGAAAATAAAACTACCTGTCAGCTCTGAAATGAAAACTCCTCTCTGCTGTACTCCTGCTTGTGCTTGCTTGTAACTACTACTATGCTGAAAGAACCTATATTGGTTTTGTAGATTTATTCATCTGTGATTATGTATATAAAGAAGTTAATGAATCCAGCTGAATCAGTTATTTTGTGTGTGCTTTTTGGATTTGATTTTTCTGCAACAAACTCTGACATAGATTATATTGCAAACAGATATAGATAGATAGATAGATAGATAGATAGATAGATAGATAGATAGATAGATAGATAGATGGATGGATGGATGGATGGATGGATGGATGGATGGATGGATGGATGGATGGATGGATGTTGTGGCCCAGCAGGAGCCGTTGGAGCTGCCGCCAGACTCCAACAGCGAGGGGTCTTATGAGTCGGCCCTGGAGGAGGTGGAGGACCATGGACAGGATGCCAACTCCGAGCAGGGCGAGGAGAGACTGATTGGCCACCAGGTGGCGGTGGAGCCTTGGATCAGAGGGAGTGTTCAGGAAAACACTTGTGAGTTGTTTCGGGATGCATGCCGTCGAAGGGCTACTCGGCGGCAAGAACAACTGAGTAATTGTAGGAGATGATTACGCTTAGCTGATGTTTATTAAGATCCTCTCCTGATTATAAAAGAGACTGCTTGTGCCACTCCCTTTTACAAAAGTCAACGTTCAGGATTCAGAGAAACCAACTTGGAGAAGTGGTTTGCTGTGTGAGCTTGTTTGCATTGCCTAGGTTTGTAGGACGTGCTTATCTCTTTGTTTATTTTGGGCTTGCAGCCAACGAGAGTCTGGACTGATTAAAAATATTCTTATTTACGTTTGTTTGTGGCTTTCATTCCTGGACGGAGGAGGGGGGTCAGAACAGATAGATAGATAGACAGACAGACAGACAGACAGACAGACAGACAGACAGACAGACAGACAGACAGATAGATGATAGATAGATAGATAGATAGATAGATAGATAGATAGATAGATAGATAGATAGACAGACAGACAGACAGACAGACAGACAGACAGACAGACAGATGAAGAAAAAGAGTCATGGATGGATAGAATTGATAAAATCCTAAAAGAGAAAAATGAAAAATGTAAAGAAAAAAAGAGGTGATGGTTATCAGCCTTGATAGCAATGTGAATACCATTGAATGTCTGTTGCTAGACTAGTAGGCTAGCAATTGGTTGGTCACTGGTCCAATGTAGCAGAGCATGGCTTTCATTCTTCTATTCTTAATGCACAAAGCAATATGTGGATGTGATGGTCTGCAACACAGAAAAATATAAAGCTGTGTACCAAATGGTGACATTAACTAGTTTTAGTTGTATTTCCTTTTCTTACTTCAGACATTTAATTTTGTTTTATTATAAATTCTTATTTTTATTGCCTTTTGTATATTTGTATCATTCAGAAAAGAAATAGCATGACTGACCTATAAACAGTATTGCCACTATTCTTTTTCAAAGAGAGGTGGAGAGTAAAATTCAGAAGGAAGCTGGAAATTTTCTTGGTCTGCAGAGAGGCTGCTAGGCTGAATTGCCAGAGAAAAATAGAAACAGATTTTCCTGATCAGGGCTGGCTTTGAGGTCCAACGCCAGAAAATCTCCAGAGAACTGGAATTAGCAAGATAAAATTGGCAGGGAATCAGTGTTCAGTCTGTATCAACACTCTGCACTCTTAATTCTCTTGGGTCTGGAGATTCTGATAAAAAGGGTAATCTGGAACCATTTATTCTGAGGAAGGAAGATTTTCTGCCTAATCTAAATTCCAACTGGGTGAAGCCATGCCTCTGGTCAAGAACAGGTAATTAGGTTGGCAGCATAATTACTTATCTCAGTATAACTTTTTTCACTGGAGAACATCCACACACACAGACACCAATCTAGAAAACCAAGGAATTCAAACAGAGGGAATATGGGGAATGGAGATCCCCTAAAAAGATCTATGGACAAATAGACTGAAAAACAGCTTCTATCCCAAAGCAGTAACTATGTTGAATTCTATTGTATAGTGCAATATTAATGCAATATCATTTTACTATTTTTTTTTTTGTAAATGTGTTTTTATTTTTCATTTTCATTTCGTACAGTCACATATATACTGTGCATAACCGGGGCCATATAACATTAAACAATAAACACATCCATTCCTCTTGTCAACAATACCCCCCAAAATAGAAACCCAATGTATCTCTTCGACCCTCCATACACCCTTTCTTTCGCCCCCCTCCAACTTTCCATCTTCCCTCCAACATTCCCCTCTACCCTACTTCCCCTCCTCCTCTACCACTCCTCTCTCCCAGTACACTCCCTCCCTTCCTTCTCACCCTCCCTCCCATCCTCTCTCCCACCCTCTCTACCCCTCTTTCTTCTATCCCTCTACTCCTCCCTTCGGTGTATTTCTACTGTCTATTAATATATTCAGCTTGTCCTATTTTTACAGTGGAATTAAAGAACAACAGTATACAAGTGCAGTTGCGTTACTTTAAAATCTAACACATACTATATATCATACTAAATGGAAAAAAAAACCTGGAAAATATAAACGAGATTAATGCAATATCAGGTGTTTTCCATTCAGTTGGGTAGAATGTGAAGGATGTGTGTTTTTGTTTTATTTTTAATAGTTTTCTTATGTATGATGTGGCACTGAAGATGGCATTTAATTTCATTGTACGAGGTACAATGACAATAAAGTAAACTTACAGTTAAAATGTGTGTGAATGTATGGATGGATATGTCCTTCCCGCATGTATAATTAGGTTCACAAAAGCCCAAGATTGCACATACATGATGTTTTCTGTGGAAATATTCAACAGGTGCATTGAATAATTGAAACCTGCTATTTGATCTGATTTTATCTGAACTTCCACATATCCGTGCTTTGTTTAAACAGATCCTTGTACCGTAAATGTATCTGAATGCTGGCACAAGGAGTAAAAAGAAATGTTCTTGTCTACAGGATACTCCCACATCAGGGAAAAGAGGACAGAACCTTCCTCAATTATTTCTAATGCTTCATTCTGACTCTTCTGCAAATTAACCTGGATCGATATACACAATTCTCTGGTCCCATCCACAAAGAGACATTGGATTCAATCAAAGTTAATCCTCCTTAGTGAACTGATAAAGAAAATCTCTCGTGTCTAATTGAAGTCTTATTGATTTCAGTGGGTCTCCTCTAAGCACAACTATGCTTGAATCCAATCAATAATCTTCTCATGCTGATTTTCTTCAGATCTGGTCATGCTAACATTGTGAGCTTTATAATGAATGGAGATCTGAAGGCAAGATGTCTAAGATATTAATCCATTTCAACATGCACAAGAGAAGAAGTCCATGCTCTGTTTCAAAGGAGTTTGCTCCTTGAATTTTACTCATCTCAACTTCAATGGTGCATTCATTGTGCTGTACTATAATTGCTACTGATTATTGGTAATGAGAGTCACATTGTGCTCAGACAGAATTTCTAAGTAACATTACAAGGTTTAAAGGTGGTGTGAGGGGATATATGCTAGAGTATTTAGTGAAAAGAATGTGATTCTGTAAATACTGATATGCTGATCTGAATTCTTCTGCTAGTGAAATATTTTCTGGTAAGGAAAGACAATTGAAGACTTTTGATGAATTTGCTCAAAGAGTTCAGTTGTTCAACTGTGGCTCATATTGTGTTCACTGCATTTCTTTTTTAAAAAAATAATTGCTCTATTGCGCTGTAGAACACCAACAATAGCCAAGTACTGTGATATTTATACAATGAGAACTAGAAGCTGTTAACACTGCACATTTACTTTTTTTTAAATTGTCTCCAGTGCTTTGACTGAATTCCAACATTTCTTTTTCTTGACTGCTGATTCTTTTTTAAGGTGTGTGTGTGTGTGTGTGTGTGTGAGAGAGAGAGAGAGAGAGAGGGGGGGGGGGAGGGAGGGAGGGAGGGAGGGAATGTTTTCATTTTGGTCTATAATTTACATTATTTACACAGTAGCATTTTGAAATCCTAGACATATAATGAAGGCTCCATCACCTGTGGTACACCATTTTGGGGCAAAGGTTTGCCACCTGAATATTCTTTTGCCATCCGGTTGTTGCCACTGCACTAAAAATGACTTAAAACTCATTGTGGTGGTGTATTGTGTATAAAAGGGTTTATAAGATGGGCTGCTTCATCTGATCAGCACAAAGTGTAGTGAAGCTGTCATGGTAGTTGAAATCAAAGTGATTGTGGTTCCTTTGTGATGGCCTTGGGATTACTCTTAAGAAAGCTTGAGGCAGAACAGGAATTATCTTAAATAGCAGCTTCCTCTTGAAACAGCTTGTTTCAGATTATATACCAAATTTAGATCATCATGCAGCACAAAATATTCTATGTCTCCCTTATCTGCTGCTGATCACATTTTTCAATATAGGCAACATATCTGAACAGGCAGCAGTTGTTGTAAAATGTCTATTAATAAGATTTTATTTTATTTTGCTACAAAGAAGCACCTCTTAAAAACTTGTTTAGAAGATCCAGTTTAATTTGGTATTCCAGGACAGAGTATAATATAAATTATAGTACACAACTGCATTATGCGGAAATTATCAGCAATTGGGAAAATCTTTTCTCATAACTTGAAAGCTAGCATTTCACCACTGGATCACAGTAAGATGCTACCAATATTTACATCTATACCAGTGGTGGGTTTCAAGAATTGTTTGAACCTACTCTTTGGTGTGGCCTCCTTTGTGGGAGTGGCTTGCCGCCCATGTGACCAGATGGGAGTGGCTTGCCACCCATGTGACCGGATACGAAGATGCCAATGACACTTGTCAGAACCACCTTAAATTACCTCACACACAGCACTGGCATGCATAAGAATATGATGTAAACTTGTTTTTTAAAAGGCATCTTTGGTTTGCGTTAAAACAACTTCAACACACACAATGTTCTGATTGCACCACAAACGCAGTAGTCATCCTTACCTTTCACAGAGGCACTGAGTTTTATAAATATGAGCATGATAGTGTAGAATAATCATATCCAAGGATCAGTGGTGGGTTTCAAAAATTTTTGGAAACTCTTCTGTAGGTGTGGCCTGCTTTCCAGGTCCACTGGTGGGACCTCTTCTAACCAGTTCGGTAGATCTGATGAACCGGTTCTACCGAATAGTGTGAACTGGTAGGAACCCACCTCTGAACTATACAGATCCCAGCAACAGCTTTGAAATGGATTGAATAGATTAATTCCTTTAATCCAGATTGAGTCTCTGTAGCTCTTGTTGCATTCATCCATTTCAGCCTAATACCTTCCCTGCTTGTGAGTTTACTCCAGAGGTGGATTCTGGCCACCATTACTACTGGTTCGCCCCCCACCCCCCAAAAAAATGTGTGCGCAAGCACTCACTTTGCTCAGATGTGTGCCATAAATATGCTTCCTGTGTGTGTGAATTTGCACTTAAAACTATCTGCGCATGCACATGCAGAACAGAAAATCAAGATGGCGCCACCAAGGATAGAACTGGTACGGTCACATCTCCACCAGAGTGGCCCGAATAGGTAGTAAACCTCTGGTTTACTCAACAATTCATTTGGGAGTTTTACTTTTGATGAAGGCTTAGTCCTTCTAATTCTCCATCTGCACAGATATTTTTGATTACATGTACATTCTAGGAAAAGGTTAGAAAGCTATTTTATATTTCAGGTATTAAAAACAACAATTGGAAACTGGTCAGCTTTTTTGCATAGTTTCAAAAGGACCTAACACTTAAAAGATTTTTTTTAAAAACAACATTTGCTGGATTGAAAGTATGCCCCCAAAGGTCTGTTAATGTGAAAAAATTTATCCCAGTCCCTAAATGCGGAAGGATAAAGATGCATGCAAGTTTCAGGCTGATGGATGACATCTACTAAAGTTTCATAAAGTAGAGAAAGAAAAGCAATTTGGGAGAAAGAAAATTAAGCATCAACATCCCATCTTTATTCCAGTGAGAGAGAATCAGAGTTCTGTAGCTTCAGATGGATCTTTTGAGAATATCTTTCTAAAATAATAATCTCATTCTTACTTGAATATTTGGATTTGAATACTGTTGTCTTACAGACTACACAATTCTGAAGTTACAGTATTTTGCCTGTCAGGGTGCTAAAGTAGTACACAGAAATGTATGTAGCAAGAAAAAGAAAACCTGTTTAAAACACATTAAGCAAAGCTGCAGGCAAAAATAAGTGACAAAGTATGTGCATGCAAATAGCAAAAAAACTCAAAAGTGATGGAAAGGATTTGTGGCAGGATACACGTAAAACTAGACAGGCTGATTCATTTATAGTAGATTGGGAAAAATATTATGTAGCCATCATGCAAGTTTAGAAGCCTCTGGATTGGATATCAAGAGAAGGAGAGAAAGAAGCATCAGTTCCTATTTCAAAAAAGCAGTGAAGAAAGATGGAGCTTTATGAATTTAGTTCCAGTAGCAATGGATATGGCAGTGGAAGACCTGAAAGACCATGTTAGAGGCAACTTCTCATGGAAAAAGTAGACCAGTGATGGCTAATCTGTTTGTCACTGTATGCCAGAAGTGCATTTGCACGCGCACCCATAATGCAATGCACATACAGGCCCCCCTCACATGCTACACCCCAGCGCTCCCCCGCCCATACATGTGCATCACCTGCATGAACCCCAACTCCCATGCATGCACATCAGAGACCCGAAAACCAGCTGGCTGGCAGGAGGCGCACGTGCATGCGCGGTGAAGCTGAGCTGGGGCAACGGTTCATGTGCCACCAGAGATGTAATTTCTCTCTGTTGGACTTACAAAAGATAGTTGTTAAAGATTTGAGGAATTTTTACAGAAGGAATAAAGAAGAAATGAAAAGAAATTAAGTTCTGTGACATTACTTGAATGGACTAGATATTAAGATTTTAGAAGCAAAAGAAAGTTGGTTTAAAATAAATATGCTGTTATTGCTGGTAATCTTTAATGGACTTTTGCTAACACCAGGGCTGAAATAACGAAGCTTTATGGATATATTTAAAGATAGGAGAAGGATTAAAGTAAGAAGAGATCACTTGTTATAATTTAAACATGGTCATTAAAAGGAAGTGAAAAGTTATCAAAGTTGTTTATATTGGTTTGAGTCATTTGTTTATATATTTTCCTTTTTCTTTGTGGTATTCTTTTCCTTTTTTTCTTTCTATTATTTATTTTCTTTCTCTCTCTTCCCTTAGCCCATTTTACTCTCCATTTTTCCGTTTTTCCATTTAGATTATATTCGTTTTAACTATTGCAATTATAATCTTTAATAAAATTACTTTTAAAAATGAAAAAGAATTAAAGTTTTTTTTAAAAAAAACCAATCCTCTTACATAATATGAAGTCATTAAACTATAGCATATTCCATTAACTGAATAGCATTTTTAATATCGTACTTATCTAGTAAATGCCTTTAAATTTTGTTGATTTCGTAATACTGTTTAATAGAGAGAACTATTTAAAATGAGTTCATGAAAAATCTTTGGGGGGGAGGCTTTCTGTCACACTGCTGTGCACCCAATATAACATGGCAGCATTAGTATGAATAAGCTGCATAAAATCCTTCTACTGTATAGGTGAAGTTTAATAGTCTCTTCATATAATTGCTATGAAAATTCAAGGAAGCCTTGCCGAACAAAATATATTTAATTGAGTAAGTGGAAGTAGCAGAGGCATTAAGTGAAAATTATTGTGCAGTACTAAAGTTCTTGATTTTAAGGGAAACTACAACTGAGCATAATCAAATGTGTAGCTTAGAATAAAAAAAGTACATTTTGATAAACTGGGAGCAATAATAAGTAGCATTTTGTGGCAGGAATTCATGCTGGTATTTAGAAATCCTGGAGACTGGATGAAGTACCAAATATCTAAAAGGAAGACAATTTGTGCAGTGTGTGTGTATGTATGTGTGTGTTGTTGTTGTTTTGAAAGAGAGGATGGTCTAGTATCCAGGGAACCACAGATCAGTTAGGCTAGGGAAATTCTGGAATAGATTGTCAGGTATTCTTGGTCAGAATTCAGCAGAAAACCACAGATATCTTGATACTATGCTCAGCTCTTTCCTTGGCTTGGCTGAAGACTTAGTGGTTAAAGACTTGGCCATATTAGTAATTTAGCATTAGCTAAGATATATTAGTAACTTCATTGTAGAAAAGAATGGAACTAACACATCAATTGATTACCTCCCTGCAGGTACCAAGATGGAAATTTCTTACATTCTTAAAGTTTTAAGGTTAAGTGTCCTTCTTCCCACTCTTCTGAATTAACACACAGTTGGGACCATAATTAGTTTCCTTATGATAAGAAAGCCAAGTGATAATTGAACATTTCCATAACAGCCATTCCTTCTTTGCCTATCTCAGCTTTTACAAAGATCAATCTGTAGCTGCTCTGAAAACAGTATGGTAATTATCAGAAATCAGCATGGACTTCTCAAGAACCTAACTTTTCAGACTAATCTTATCTAGTTTTGAATAGGTTACTTCCTAATAGATTATAAGAAACCTGCAGATGTAATATATCTTGATTTCACCTAAGCCCTTGACAAAATAACTCATGCCATTCTAATTATCAAGGCAAAGTGTAGACTGGATATCAAGATAGTTAAATGGATATATTGCTAGATGAAAAACCATAGTGTTCTTATCAATAATTCTTTCTTCATCAAACTGGAGAAGGGTAGCATATGGGATCCTACAGGATTCAGTCCTGGATCCTGATTGTTCAACAGGATTGTTAACAGCTTGGATGAAGAAATTGAGAAAATGCTTACCAAATTTGCAGCTGATCCAAAATTTGATAGGATTGATATTTCCTATGAACCAGAGGTGGGTTCCTACCAGTTCGCAACAGTTCGGTAGAACCGGTTTGTCAAATCTACCGAACCAGTTAGAAGAGGTTCCACCAGTGGACCCGGAAAACAGGCCACACCTACAGAAGAGGTTCCAAAAAAATTTGAAACCCACCACTGACACACACACACGCATAAACACACACACACACACACACAGACTCACACAGAGAGAGAGAGAAAGAAAGGAAGAAAGAAAAAAAGAAAAAAAGAAAGAAAAAGTGAGAGAGAGATGAAAATAAAAGTAAAAAGGGACAGAGAGACAAAAGGAAGGAGAGAGAGAGAGAGAGACAGAGAGAGAGAGAAAAAAACATGGCCAGCAAGCCACTCCCCCCAGGTCACATGGCCTGCAAGCCACTCCCACAAAGGAGGCCACACCCACAGAGTAGGTTCAAAAAAAATTGAAACCCACCACTGCTATGAACAGAAATAACATAGAAAGAGAAACTGGACAGGTTTGAGAGATGAATTGGAAATAACCAAATACATTTCAAGAGAGACTAAAGCAAATATGTTTATTTTGCGTAGAAATCAAGCATACAATGCAAGTGACATTTCAGATTTGGCAATAATACTTGAAGAAACAGTCATGGAAATTGCAAACTGGTATGAATCAGAAGTATGATGTGGCTTCACAAAAGGCAAATACATTTTTAGACTTCAATAGAAAGTAAAACAAATTGTGCATAATTTTTGGCACCAGATTTTAAGAATTCAAACCACCGTAAAGGGGTAAGGTAGAAATGAAAGAATCAGCAGGACATAGAATGAAAGTGCAATTCTGAATAAATCTTAATAAAAGCAATAGTTGGACAATAGAAGCCAGTATCCACAATGCACTTTCACTGAATGTGTTTAAATAAAGGCTGGAGAAATATTTATCGAGCATGGTTTGATATTGTGGCCAAAAGAGGTTTTCCTTAGCTAAATTGAGACTACCGTTTGAGGAAGGTGTCTTTAATTTGTCTAGCTTTCAAAAACATCATTGGACCAATATTTTATCAACCATCTGCTTGTGGAAGGAAAATATAATTGAATGTTACCCCTTATGCATTAAATTGGAAAGTTATTATTTAGTTCCTTTGCAAACATAGAATGTGCTTGGGATAACATATAATAGAAAAGATCCTTTATTTCCAGGCGTGCAAGCAGTGACAAATGAGATAAAGATTAAATTGTGATGGAATGTGTTAGGAGCAGTGGGGGATTGGCAACACAGTTTTCTCAAAGAGAGGCCCAGATTAAGAAACTGCACAATTCCAAACTGGGTAGAGGAGGAAAGCAGAGGTTCAGAATAGCCAACCCTATAATCTATCAATAGAATAGAATAGAATAGAATAGAATAGAATAGAATAGAATAGAATAGAATAGAATTCTTTATTGGTCAAGTGTGATTGGACACACAAGGAATTTGTCTTTGATGCATATGCTCTCAGTATACATAAAAAGACAAGATACATTTGTCAAGAATCATAAGGTACAACACTTAATGATAGTCATAGGGTACAAATAAGCAATCAGGAAAGAATAAATATCAATATAAATCATAAGGATACAAGCAACAAAGTCATGCAGTCATAAGTGGGAGGAGATGAGTGATAGGAATGATGAGAAGACTAATAGTAATAATAATAGTGATAATAATGCAACCTTAGTGAATAGTTTGACAGTGGTGAGGTAATTATTTGTTTAGCAGAGTGATGGCGTTTGGGAGAAAAACTGTCCTTGTGTCTAGTTGTCTTGGTGTGCAGTGTTCTATAGCATCGTTTTGAGGGTAGGAGTTGAAACAATTTATGACCAGTATGCGAGAGGTCTGTAAATATTTTCATGACACTCCTTTTGACTTGTGTGGTGTACATGTCCTCAATGAAAAGCAGGTTGGCAGTAATTGTTTTTTCTGCAGTTCTAATTATCCTCTGAAGTCTGTGTCTGTCGTGTTGGGTTGTAGAACCAAACTAGACAATTATAGAGATGCAGATGACAGACTCAATGCGTCAAGTCGGTTAGAAGATTATAGCTTTAGTTTGGCAAGATTCTGTCTATTAGGTATGTGATGTAATGTAATGTTGAACTATATACCAAAGCTTTGGAATCTGACTGCTTATTATGAATTATGATTCTATCAAGAATGAGAGGTGGCTAAAGGAATAGTACTGAAATGTTGGATAATTTATTCCAGATGTCAAGGAATAATTGTCAAAAATGTGTGATCTATCTGTTTTGGAAAAGGTAATATTTTCTACTATCAAAGATTGATTACTATGCCAGAAAGTTTGTGATATTTTATAATATTTGTGCTGCTCGTGCTATAATAGGGCAATTCCTTGCTATAGCAATTACTAATGATAAAATATAAAATGTGGGGGTCTTTTCTTGTTCCTTTTCTTTCTTTGTATTTTTAGTTTGTTTTATTTTAATATATATTTTTTTGAGATTAAAGACTGCATTTATAGGGATTCTGGCTGTCGGCCCTGGAAGCCATCTTTTTTGTTGGAGCTTCAGGGCTGCTACATTTAGTGCCTGGGAAAATAGAATAGAATAACAGAGTTGGAAGGGAACTTGGAGGGCTTCTAGTCCAACCCCCTGCCTAGACAGGAAACCCTATACCATTTCAGACAAATGGATATCCAATATCTTCTTAAAAACATCGAGTGTTGGAACATTCACAACTGCTGGAGGCAAGTTGTTCCACTGATTAATTGTTCTAACTGTCAAGAAATTTCTCCTCAGTTCTAAGTTGCTTCTCTCCTTGATTAGTTTCCACCCATTGATTCCTGTCTTGTCCGCAGGTGCTTTGGAGAATAGTTTGACTCACTCTTCTTTGTGGCAACCCCTGACATATTGGAACACTGCTATCATGTCTCCCCTAGTCCTTCTTTTCATTAAAGTAGACATACCCAGTTCCTGCAACCGTTCTTCATATGTGAAGATGGGAAGGGGGATAGCTAGGAATGGTGAAGGATTAGCCATAACAACATTCCTTTCTCTGGGAGTCAAGGCCATTCGGCCTACAACTGGATGGGAGTAACTAGGGGTTGTCTGCAGTTGGGACAATGAATTGATTGGACCATGTGATGGACCTGTGTGTGCAGGGATGGATCTTTGACTTTCTTTTGGGTGGGGAAAACCTAGAACTCTCAGATTCGGGTTTTCCCAGATGTGCCAATATGACATCTCTAATAAAATGGAACTTTGAGGAACTTTAAGCCTTGGACTCTTCTTTCATTGGGCGTGTTACTTGGAACCCTGACACTGGCATTGAGTTGTACTCTATGACCTAAACATCTTTCAACTTTATCATTCTAAGTTTCTATGGGAACAGTAACAAGACATGGAAATAATTCCATTAGTTCTAGTGATAATAGGACTATGAAGTGAAACAAAGTTCAATGTCTGACACTAGAAGTAACAGCTATTATAGCTAAAGATAAAGCAAAGGTTAATAGATAATAGATAGAGGACTGAGATCTTATCCTTACATTTAGTTTCATGGAGCATAACATGAAAATTCATTATTCTGCTTGTTCATATTCTTTATTATCTCCTGAAATCCATTTAAATTATTAGAAATATCTTCAGTGCATTGTGATAAAGTTTTATACCTACCATCTCCCTCAGATCTGGAGATTTATGAATGCTTTTCCTTTCCTACCATTATCATCCAAGTTGTTCAGTGAAACAGGAATTAGGGTGCACTACTTCAATCCCAACATTAGAAAAGATTCATCACTATGAAGTTTAAGGTTGCCCTTCCCTGAGATATTATAAAAATTATACAAAATATTGAAAAGATGCAATGATCAATTTATCTAAGTCAGATGATATTGCTGCAATTATACCCCCACGCATGGATTCCTTTGATCATGATTTATGTTATGAAATCCGTGGTGACTGTTAGCAACCACATAAATAAATAGCTCTAACCCCAACCTGGTCCTTCAGCTCTTCCAACAATCTTCTTTTTTCTTTCTATCCCTCAGTCATAATTAGAATTAAACATTGTGGGGAGCAGAGAAGATGACACAGGTGTACACATAAACCTTTCTCTAATAGTCTCATTGGCCAAGTGCTTGGAGAGATCTTGACATGTTCAACATGAAAATACAATGTATGTGCTTAAGGAAATGAAATTCCAACAAGAAATACCCTTACAATTCCATCTTCCTCTAATTCAGGCGTGCATTTGTCTGGTCATATGCAAAATAATCTGAGTGGTTCTTATGACAAGATACAAAAATGTCAAGAATTGTTCTTATTTTTTTTTGCCTTGAAATACATGCTAGGATGACAAGAACCTGGAGGATGAGGATAAGTGTTCGCCAAAATGGGAAGGCAGCTAAATACGAACTTTCAGACAAAATGCCAATTTTGTTACAATTGCAAATTCAGTTTCTTGAACATATTGAGTTTGATGGCATAACTGCATAGATGTTTTTAACATAGTACACTCCTTGTTCAAATTCCCATAATGAACCTACTGTATACTTTAAATCACGTTTAATCTAACTGTGCTGCAAATGCTTCACAGAAAGCATCTCTATGAAATGAATAAATTAATCTGGGTGTTCATTCAAAGCACACATTATTCATGAAGTTAATTGCAAACTGTAGTTGCCCAATAGCTGGAATTTGCTGTTTGGATCAGAGATGGGCATCTTGTTTGAGTTGAGCTCTAGTCCTAGTTATTTCATAGATACATTCCTGCAGAGTATTTTTTTAAGCAACAATGCAGATGAGGCTCTTTCCTGCCTTGTTCCCTGATCTTTTTTTTTTTTTTAATGTCTCAATCTAGTTCATAACCCTGTAAATTCTCAATGGTCTCCTGTACATGTCCTAACCAGATATGATCTGATCTTACTGCCACCAAGATGAATGCATTCTGGATACTTTATACCAGGATTTCACTTTTTTTATTAACCGCAAATCTTTCTCTGGTTTTTGAGAATATTCCTTGAGGAAATAAATAAATAGCACATCAACTTTATTCTTAGATATGTTTGATATTTTAACAAAATATTTTAATTGAAATATTAGGAATTTCATATAGATACATAAATAGATAGATCCACATATAGCTGTACCTCATCCTATGATCTTCTAAGACCAATTGGATACAATGCTTTAAGACATCAGGTAAGAAACCAGGAGAATGGGAATTCTAGTCCATCCTTGGGCACAAAGTCAGCTTGGTGATTTTGGGCCAGTCTCACTCTCCCATTCCTAGGAGGACAGAGGCAAGGGCGATCCATTCCAGGAAATTAGCAAAAGTCAAACTAATTTAAGGCCCAATAAATTCATTGTGAAGCAACATATTATAGTTCTCAGATCAAAGTATACAGCAATTATTACATGAAGTGAGAGAACATTGTGTTTATACAGTAAATCCTTAAATAGATCTGCTAAATTTCTCATTTTATTGAGGAATAAAATACATGTCTGAAAAGTATTTTTTCTTGGTATTGAATTGAAAATGATAATAGCAATCCAATAACTATGCAAGCCCATATATTACTTACAGAGAGAGAGAGAGAGAGAGAGAGAGAGAGGAGAGAGAGAGAGAGAGGGAGGGAGGGAGGGAGGGAGGGAGGGAGGGAGGGAGGGAGGGAGGGAGGGAGGGAGGGAGAGAGAGAGAGAGAGAGAGATCACAGCCATATCCTGGTTCGTCTAGATCTGTGATGATGAACCTATGTCACATGGGCGAGAGGTGGCATGAAGAGTCCTCTCTGTGGGCACACGTGGCATCAACTGGTCTCATCTGGGTTTTGGTGCTCTGGCGCATACATGCACACTCCAGTTTTGGCACTCAGTGTTCTAAATAAATAAAAGTTCAAGCAGAGTATTTTGGATAACCTGTAAGTGTAAAAAAGATAGTTTGAAGTTTCTATCTTTGCTGTTGTAATCTGCAAGTGCTCCTTTCGTTACACCTAGATATTTTATCTTGCCCTCAAGTGACAACTGGTACGCCCCTAGTGACAACTGGTAGGCAACATTCCCTACAGGTGTTGAGACCCCAAAGTTGAATCTGACACACATACTACTACATTTCCCCTTTATCATCTTCAACTTTTTAAACTACTTGTGAGCAGGTATTCCAGTGGTGGATTACGGAGCCTGTTCCAACCGGTACGATTGGAATGGGCCTGGTGGCATCCGCATGGACGTGTGCAGTGCGCACGCACACGTGTGCAGCGCAGACATGCATCTTACCATCTCCGTGAGCCTCCGCAATGCTCCAGCTGCTCAGCGGACCATCACACAAGTGCTGTACATGCCATGCGCATGCGCAGAAGCACAGAAGCCTTAAAAGACAGGTAAGGAGCTCAGACGGGTGGGTGGGCCCTCCAGAGCATCGTACCCAAATGGTATCCGGTGCTCCTGGCAGGCTGCAGTACACCTGTACCGGGGCATACCACCTGCAACCCACCTCTGAAGTATTCCCACCTATCACAGTCTGCAAACATAGATCAACATAAGATCAATGTGTCATAACAATGCACCATAATGTTCAAGAAGATCGATGTATCAGAGAAGATAAAAATCAATGTACTGTAACATTCAAGGAGACTGATTTTTAAGTATAAGAAGAGCTAAAATGGATATAATGGGTCTGTTTCTAAAACAGATTGTCATCCTACAAATGGGTGGTCCTTTAGTTGTCATATAACAGAAGACAAAAATATGTATGCATGTATGCATACACACACACACCTCTCTCTCTCTCGCTCTCTCTCTCTCTCTCTCTCTATCTCTCTCTCTATCTCTATCTCTATCTCTCTCTCTATCCATCCATCCATCCATCCATCCATCTATCTCTTTCTCTATCACTCTCTCTCTCTCTCTCTCTCTATCTATCTCTCTAGCTCTCTCTCTCTCTAGCTCTCTCTCTCTTTCTATCATCCCTCCCTCCCTACACACACACACACACACACACACACACACATATATATGTGTGTGTGTGTGTGTGTGTGTGTGTATCTATATATATTAGATTTTTGGGTTTCTGTCGTGATGGACTCTTGTGACGAGCCGATTGACAGATGATGGAAGCAGTTAGCTTCCTCCCATAATTGGGGCTTACCAGGGGTTGTAAAAATCTAATAGATACCTTTCACCCTGGCTTCGGCTGATAACGGATAAGAGCCTGTGGCCTAATGGCTAAGATCTCTGCCTGGTGTGCCTAGTATGCCATATAGCCCAGGTTCAAATCCCAGTAAGGGTATGGCTAGCTGATGAGAGCTAAATAGCTTGAAATAGATCTATACTAGTCTCCCTTTATTTATTTATCAGCACAAATAAACACACACACACACACACACACACACACACACAGACAGACAGACAGATAGATAGGGAGGGAGGGAGGGAGGGAGGGAGGGAGAGAGAGAGAGAGAGAGGAGAGAGAGAGAGAGGAGAGAGAGAGAGAGAGAGTTTACAACCCCCGGTATGCCCAAATATGGGAGGAAGTTCACTGCTTCCATTCTCTGTCCTTCGGCTCGTCACAAGAGACCATCCAGACAGAAACCCAATATTTTTACTGTTACATATACATACATACATACACACACACACACACATGCATACACATACACACACACACACACACACATACACATACACGTATATGTATATATAGCTTGTCTTCTGAAGCCTGCTGAATTCAAACATGGAAGACAGACATAGGGAAAGGGGAGATATTCTTATCTACCTATCCAACCTCACTTGAATCCCTTATAAAAGTGTCAGACCATTCTTAAAAATGTGAGATAATTTTCATAAGAAGGCAGTTCCCAAAAGGCAACAGGAAGGTACATTCTACCCCAAAGAGTCCTTGAGTTATCGCCATTTAACAAAAGGGTTGTTTCAAACACTTCAGCACAAAATGAAAGTTGCTCTTGGAGTAGTCTGAACAACTGGAAACTTCTGGATAATAGATATGATTTTGTCCCTCATGAACCTAACTGTATTGTCAGGTCATGGCCTCTGTGTTCATTAAGCCCCGCCTGGCCTCTTGAGCCCCACTTCTGCAAAATGCTAGCTAGATTGAACTTCAGGCATAGGTTAGGCTCTGTAATCAAGGAAGAAAGATGATATGTTCTGGTTACCAACTGTGACCAGTTTCTCAACTGCAAATTAGTATCTTTCAGTGGGACATGAATTACAACTGAAAATGTAATTACAGTTTAAAACAGTAGGCTTCCCAAGGCTCTGGTGTGTCTGGAACTGCCTTGAAAAAAAAATCCATTTATTTCTTCAATGTATGTTAAATCAAGCATCACCAGGACTGTCTCATTTCTTGCCAGTGAATATGTTAATTGCAAGATAATCCAGTGGAAATTCATATACCTGTGGCTGATACAATCCACTGTATTAAGGCAAAGCCTCCATCCACCAATTTTGATTTATTCTTAATCACAGAAGACTAATATGGAATTTGGAGAGTAAGTTAACAACACAGCTTATTTATGAGTTTTGCAGAAAAACAGTAACAAAAGATTTGGTTGTGATATACTCTAAGTGGGTGGTAGACTTTTATTTTAAAATAGCTGTAGTGCTGCTACCAAAGTTTTCACCAAAATATGAAGTGGAAAGAACATTTTATTAGTGCCTGCAGGGATATGATTTGGATTAATCTGAAGGGAACAAGGAGGTGATGCTTGCTTTTCTCTTTACAATTATAATGGCAGAAGTGATAACCTATAACATTGTTTCTCAACCTTGGCAACTTGAAGATGTCTGGATTTCAACTCCCAGAATTCCCCAGCCAGCGAGTGCTGGCTGGGGAATTCTGGGAGTTGAAGTCCGGACATCTTCAAGTTGCCAAGGTTGAGAAACACTGACCTATAACATAGAATGTCCTTACTTAATGTCATTAAGAGCCGAGTTGGTGCAGTGGTTAGAGTGCAGTAGAATGCAGTACTGCAGGCTACTACAGCTGACTATTGGCTGACTGCAATTTGGCAGTTCAAATCTCACCAGGCTCAAGGTGGACTCAGCCTTCCATCCTTCCAAGATGGGTAAAATGAGGACCCAAATTGTGGGGACAAGATGCTGAATCTGTAGACCACTTAGAGAGGGCTATAAAAGCACTATGATGTGGTATATAAGTGCTATTGCTATTAAAAGCTCATTCCTCCACCCCACTACCACAGTCTTATAGTGATCAAGCATAATACATGTATATGGGTAGGGAAAACAAGATAATGTGACACAAGGTTGCTATTTGCAGTTTTGAGTCCCATTAACAGAGACATAAGATATAAGTCGTTACTTATAAAGCCCTTCATGGTATTGGACCTGGGTACTTGAGAGACCGCCTGCTGCCAATTACCTCCACTAGACCGATTAGATCCCACAGATTAGGCCTCCTCCGAATTCCATCCGCCGGCCAGTGTCGACTGGCGACTACCCAGAGGAGAGCCTTCTCTGTGGCTGCTCAGACCCTCTGGAACGAACTCCCCGTGGAGATTCAAACCTTCACCACGCTCCAGGCCTTCCGCAAAGCCCTTAAAACCTGGCTGTTCCGACAGGCCTGGGGCTAAAGAGCTGTTGCCCCCGTCTCGAATGGTATGACTGTTGTGCGTTTTAAATTATGCATTGTTATGTTTCGTTTTTTAATTTTTGTCTGTATCCCCCTTCCCTGGTTTGAGTTGTGAGCCGCCCTGAGTCCCCTTCGGGGGAAAAGGGCGGCATATAAATATAATAAACAAACAAACAGACAGACAAAGAGATCCTAGAAATGGGATTGACAAAAGATTACAAAAGATAAGAGGCTAGGCAGTATACACACTTCATCCTATGTGTTATATGCTTTCTTACTTCAGTAAATGTTTGGGTTTTGTACACTGTTTTCACTCTCATTGTATGCAAATCTCTTTTTTTTGGAAAAGAAATAGTAAATCAATTTATCCATCTCAGGGCATGTGTATGTTTATGTTACGAGCATCTATATACGGACTGAGCATCTTTGCAATCCTTTTCATGCACCTGGTGCAACAGAAACATAATGTCCTTTAAATAATAGCTATACAGAGAAGAAAACAAATGACATAAGTAAATACAAATAAAGATCTTGACTGTTATGTGTTGAAGCAGAAATAAATATGAAGTAGCAGGTCATGTTGGATGCCAGGGGGAGGTGCGATGCATATCTGCTGGCATTCATATGCTACTTTTCTTACCATTTCTTGTGAGAAGAGGCCCCTAACCATGATTCCTGGCTCTCAGAGGTCCTCAGTGGGTCCATGAACAGTGTGAGTTACATAGGTAGGGGACACAAAGAGAGACAGAGACATTCCTTCCTGGAATGGTAGGAAAAAGAAATGTCACATTTTTTTGAAAAAGAAAGTCAAATAATGTTATCAGGACAGGGTGGTTTTTTTCCCACTTCAAAGAAGTTTAGGGTGATATGCATTCTCCAGGACATGGCATGACATCCAGAATATAGAAGTTTCCACTTAGTAAGAATTAAAATAAACAAACAAAAATATATATCCAGCTATTTTGATTAGAAATCTCTGCCGCTGTTTACATTAGGTCACTCCCTGTCCATCCTAATACACACACACACACACACACACACACACACACACACACACACAAACTTTGGGGATCTTTGCAGTGAAAGGAGGATCAATTTGAAAGGGCTGGATTTATCTCAACATAAAAGCCTTGCCTGAAGCTTCCTACTATCACAGTCCCAAGCGAAAGCAACAGTGTTTGATTGGGGCAAACGTGGTGAAGCCATGTACCCTGAAATGTTTGAAATGTTGTGGCTGAAAGCAGAGGAAAAAATTGAGTGGGGAATCTCTCAAATAACATCAACTCTTTCTGAATCCCTGACATTTCTTCTCATATTTTGAACAGGTGATGGAAGAATTGACAGGAATGTCTTGACTTTTCAGCAGTCAAAAGGATAAAACCACTTACATCTTTCCATGTCACCAAGCCTCTGGTTTTCTCCATTATGCCTATGCTGATGCTATCAAATAATTCTTATTTGGTTAATCCCTTTTGGAAAGTATAAAGGTCATCCGTATCTCTGAAATGGTGGAAAGTTTCCTTGCAAAACAAAACTTTGACTGGAAGAAGAAAAAAATGGTACTCTACACAGATGGAGTGCCTGTGATGCTTGGCAAAGCATCTGGTTTTGCTGCTTTGGTAAAGAAAGAAGTCCTCACATCATTGCGAGTCACTGCTTTCAAATCAACATGTTTTGTATCAAAGTCTCTGCCAAAAATCCCAAAAGACATCTTGCCTGCAGTAGAGCCATGAAAGTCATCAACTTCATCAGGGCTTTGAATCACTGCCCTCGTTGACAAGATTGTCAAGAAATGGGAATAGAATATGAAGTTCTTCTCTATAGACAGAAGTTTGCTCATTTTTCTGGAAGAGAAACCTCTTAATATTTTTGAGGAAAAAGTCAACAACTCTCACAACAATTTGACAGAGAGTTTTATTCATAGCCTTACTTACTTGGCAAGAGTTTGGGTCCATATGAATAACACTTGTTATTTTTTTTTTATTCCAAGTACTATAGTCACCACTATGAAAGAAAGATTGGAAGGGGACAACTGTTTTAAACTTTCCAGTGCTGGTGTTAATGTTTCTACAGGCTGGAAATGAGAATGGCAAAGCCATTTCAATTTTTCAGACAGAAATATGCAGCTATTATGTATGGAAATATTGGATAACTCGTTTGAAAGTTACTTCTGCTCACCTAACCTTAATGAATTCAACTCCAAAGGCAGGAGGGAGAGAGATAAATAATAATTAACCTCTATTCAGGGTAACCTTAACTGACCTATTCCTGACAATTAGCAAAACCTAGGAACAAATAATGATTGCCTAGAAATGCTAATGCAAGTTGTAGGTACCTAAATTTGCTTTCGATTTGACTTTGACTTCCACTCCTAGTAATTTGCATGCACATACTTTGACATCTTTTTAGCTAATACTAAAGTCATGATTTCCCTCCAAATAGGCTCATTCTGCTTAATTTTTTAAATCAGGCCACATTGCCAAATGCAAAGGCCCATGCAGTTAGTACAGATTGATATTTGGATGAGGGACATAAATCATGAGGAAAAAAAATCCATCTTCCTCAGGCTTTGTTTATCCATTTCATTTGTAAGTTTCTTTACTGATGGCATGATATATATGATTACTTTTGAGGCTGAACAGCCTTATCCATGGTGAATGGTGCCTTGAGGAAAAGAGAAAATATCTACTTGTTCTCTGGTTTTAAAAAATCGGACAGACCTATAATGAGATTTGGGGGTACAAATTAAACAATCATATTATTGTTTTCAGATGTTGTTCACCCCACATTTCTTTGATGACATTAAATGATGCCATGCATTCCTAAACCCAAGTTCTAAGATGATTCTCATACTTACAATTATCAGACCTCAGGAATTGGTTGTGGGGCTTGGTTTGAGATACCGGGTGATTGTTGATACCAGCTCTAGCAGAAAAAGTCCTTTTCTGCTCAGATGACAGATCTCTGTTTCCAAACTGTACCACATTAAAGTGTTCTTAGGGGTTTGCATGCTGTGATGCTCCTTAATACATAGCTATGATTCTAAAAGAGAAAATATTACCTTTTGCCTTTGCAGTAAGAAACTAGAAAACTGGAGGAAGGAAGAAAAGGATGACTAAACTCTTCTCACTAAACAAATTACTTATGACACGTCATCAGAGTTACAATTGCCACACCCTTCCCCCACAGTTACACTATCACATTTTGGTTTCTTTAGCAGTTGGTTCTCATTTACAACTGGTTTAAGTGTCCTGTAGTCAAGTAACTATTTTTGTTAACTGTTTTTTTTATTATTTCCAGTAAGTGGTTCACTTACTGTTCATGTGATTCAGTTAACAACCATCATATAAACAATCATAAAATGGTCAGGGCACTGGTGACTTGCTTAAGAACCACAATGACTAAAATTTCAGGCTCATATATGGCTGTAAGTAAAAGACTACCTGTATTTGATTTCTAAGAGCTAAGCCAATCATTTTTCCTGCTTTTCTGATTATGATACAGGAGTATTGAAGCTAACTAGAGGCAGAGCATTTCCAAATACTTCTTTTTGGCAGTAAAACACAATAACCATTAACTAAATAATTTACATTTGCTCTGTTCAGGACACCTGATATTAATCCTTGTAGTCTACCCAGTGACAAAAGTATTACTGTATGTGGTGTGAGACTTTTTAAATCTCTATTTAAGGATGCAATTCAAAAACTAATGTTTCAGATGAATTGTAACCTTTTCTCAATTCATTCATCACATTTGTATATAGTGGAACAACTATTCATTTGTGGGGCGAAGGGGTACGTACCCTATTATTTTAGAACATTTATTGTCACAGTAGCAGTGATAGCTCTTCTTCAAACGTATTTTTGCTTTGTGGCAATTATCCTTGAACCTCTTTTTAAGATGGTATCTTCTAAAATTTCTTCCTGGCTCTGCCCTAAATGTTCAACTGAAATAAATGTTCACTAGGAGCCAAGGTGGCACAGCGGTTTAGAGTGCAGTACTGCAGGCTACTTCAGCTGACTTCTAGCTGCAGCTTGGCAGTTCGAATCTCATTGGCTCAAGGTTTGACTCAGCCTTCCATCCTTTCGAGGTGGGTAAACTGAGGACCCAGATTGTGAGGGCAAGTTTCAAGTTAATAGAATTTGTATGCCGCCCACTCCCATTGGGACTCTGGAAATATGGGCAATATGCTGACTCTCTAAAAACTGCTTAGAGGGGGCTGTAAAAAGCACTATGAGGCTGTATCTAAGTGCTATTGCTATTTCCAAATTGCATAGTCCAAGCCAATGCCACTTGTTCAGCTTAGTGTATCCATCAATCAATCCACAAATTACAGACATCTTTTTTCTTTAAACCAAGTCCAAAAGGACAATATTTTAGAAAATATTTAATTTAACCCGTTCCTTCCTATGTAAGCATCCATGATAATATAAGAACCAGATTAAGCTACTGCCATAGCTCCCACAATTTCAATTTATTGTAGGAACTACATCATTATTAGTTTTAAGATTTAGAAGGAGTAGAGCAACATTATTAATGAGTTCCTGATTGTCAAAGACCTTGCCTCCTCCCCAGCAACTTCTACCCACTTGTGTGTCTTTTGCTTCAAAAGGGAGAAAAAAAGTGAAAAGATGGTTTGCTTATTCAGAGAAGAAAGTGAATGAGCAGCAATACCTTGGAGAAGGAGGGCAGGTGGCTAGAGGGAATTTGGAGCCGAGGGGCGCAGGGGTTAGCATGCAGTACTGCAGGCCACTTCAGCTGACTGTTATCTGCAGTTCAGCGGTTTCTAATCTTAACAGCTCAAGGTTGACTCAGCCTTCCATCCTTCCGAGGTGGGTGAAATGAGGACCCAGACTGTGGGGGCGATATGCTGACTCTGTAAACTGCTTAGAGAATGCTGTAAGCCCTATGAAGTGTATATAAGTCTAACTGCTATTGCTATTTTTAGTTGAGCAGAGTAAAAATCAGCATGTATTGACCTATCATTGACATTGGTTAAAAAAAACCCTCAAAATGACAAATCTGAATTTTAAAATTAAACCATCATTAATATATACAAAATAGTGATTTGTCAACAATCAGGAAGAGAAAACATGAATGTTTTTTAATGAACCTGGCAAGTAAACTAAGGAAAGGTTTATGGACACTTTATATAATAAAGTTTGAAAAAATGCCTTAGAGTGTGGGGAGCAAAATAAAAGCAGAAAGATATTCAACCATGAAAGGGACAAGAGGAGCTTAATCTGCTTTTATGGCCATCTGCATGAAAATGTTTCATTATATCAAACAATTTTATTTTATTATTATTATGTTTGCAATTACCAACCTAAGTCAGCTTTCCTTTAGTTCTCATTTCATAGGGGCAGGATGGCTTTTGGTATTTTTTTTAAATAGATGATTGTATTGTTGGGGCTTTCAAGGCTGAATAACTTGCAGACACAAAACCGGCTTTCAAGCAATACAGAATTCAATACTTTCAAAAGGAAATGCAGTTATAACTGGAACGAACCATTGTGTTTTTTTTTTTCCTTTCCATCATTTTTATAGGAAAAAATGTATTTTCTACACAATGAACAATTTATAGATGCAGTGAGCACATTCAGGACTGGAGTCTAGGGCTGGTTAACTACAGTAAAAAGATGGAAGGCAGAAAGCTATAAGAGGGGAAGAGAAGAAAGAAGGGGAAAGAGGAAGGCTTGTGGGGAAATGCATATGGATTATAAGAATGTTACGCATGGAACACCCTAACAATCTGTGTGCATGTATTTTAAGAATAGTTGGCAAAAATGGGGAAGCAACCATGCACTGCTGCAGTTGGTGTCATGTTAAGTGAATTATATCTGTCACTAAGAACAGCTGGGGAAAACTTTTTTGCCAAGAGACAGAAAAAATGGAGGGAAGGAAGCCAAACACCAATAAACAAATTGTATTGATGAAAATAACTTGTTAATATAAACAAGTTATTTTCTTCAATACAATTCTCTTATTGAAGTTTGGGTTTCATGCTTGAGCAGGAGATTGGACTAGAAGACTTCCAAGATCCCTTCCAACTCTGTTATTTCCACAGCTCATACTATAAATCTTTTAGTTTTGTTAATATACCTGTTAGTGCTATGCAAGTATGGATGTAGACAGAATTACATACGTATATTCCTACTCAGTACAAATTTTTCAAAATGGACTGCCTGGTTCTTGTCAGCTTCAACGTGACTTTTGCTTATTACTGACGTACATAATTTGTCCATAGGCAAATTTTATTTTCAAAGGGAGGGAGGGAGGGAGGGAGGGAGAGAAGGAAGGAAGGAAGGAAGGAAGGAAGGAAGGAAGGAAGGAAGGAAGGAAGGAAGGAAGATACTGAGTTATAGGGGTAAAAAGAATGTCAGGAAGCAAATTCAACAATAAATTTTGGTAATTGGTGTTTTTTCCTTGGACACACCTGGGCACCATGACATGCAATCTATCAATGTTTTTCACCTCAGAGAACTTATTGCTTTAGAACATAAGTTCTGTTTCAATCACATTGGGCAAACTGGTTACCTGAGTTATACCAATGTATATTAGTGCTCACAATGCAAATACTGTTCCCCTTAAGATTTCTAATGACACATTTTAAAGAAGGTCATACAATATTGAACAAGCCTGGTCTCTAAAGACAAATATCTAAGAAAGTATTTAAAATCAAGTAATATTGTCCTTGATCCGTCTATAAACTGAACTAATTTAAATATTGCCAATATCTTCCTTCTGCCGGTCATTCAAATCAAAGTGATTGCATAGTTGGTTACCAAATTACTTAGAAATTGAACACTTTTAGTACCTAAGTGTCATTTTCAGTTTTCTTCCAAGGTAATTTTTGTTAGCAATAACAAACTCAGGCATTTAAACAGACAACACAGAGATTTTTAAAACATAACCATGCAATAAATGGGGAAACCTGCTATAAAAAAAGTCATTTTAGACATAATTGAACAAAAAAAGAGCAAGAGAGAAATGATGATAGTGGCATATATAAATCCAGAAATTTAAAAATATTCCTGATAAAATGCACAGAAAAAGTCAATCTGTGGTATTCTGTTATTTGTAAACCAAATTAATGAGGGGAAAAAAATGGCAGTTTGCTTAAAGATATTCCCTATTCATGTTGTATAGTTACACTAATAGGAAAGCATGTATCAGACATCTTGGAAGCTGGAATTTATTGGCAGCTTCTTCCCATTCACATAAAATGTCTGGATTAATTATTGTCTACATTCACAACATAATAGAAAGGGAAAACGAGGCTGGGTATCAGTTCACCACATCTCATTTTATGGGCTAGCATAAAGTTCATTAATAGTACTGTGCATTCCAAGGCCAAATTGGTCTGGCAGGGAGATTGGACAACAAAAAAAAGAGTAGGAAAGTTTAAGACAATCTTTCCTTTTTTTTTTTTTTTTTTTTTTAAGATTTTTTTTATTTTCTTTTTTTTAATTGAAATTTTTGTTGAATACATTTTATTATTTCATTTTCATTTTCATTTTATACAATCACTTATATACTGTGCGTAAAAAAAAAAAGAGAAAAAAAAACCCAACATGACACTTCATTCCCCCACACCCTCTCTTCTCCCCCTCCAACTTTCATTTCACCCCTCCAGCATTCCCCTCTTCTACTTCCCTCCCCCTCAGACATCTCCCCCTCCCTCCATCTCACCCTCCTTACATTCCCTCTCACTCCCTCTTTACTTCTCCTCCTCTTTCCATCTTCTCCTCGTTTGGTGTATCATACATTTCAGTTTGTTTAAAAGAGAAAAAGAAAAAAGAAAAGAAAACGAGCCGCAGTATACAATGAATTCTTATTGTTCTAAGAATTGAACTGTAGTTCCCCCCTCCCTCCCCCCTATAATCCCCCCTCCCTAAAAAAAAAAAAAAAACACAAAAAAACTAAAAAAATAAAAAAAAAAAAAAAAAAAAAAACCCCCTTTGAACCCACGGCTTTCGCAGGTCCCATACCCGGCATAATTCTTTAACAAGCATTTGAGTATAATAAGGCCAGCTAACTTTAAAATTAAAAAATAAAATAAAAGTAAAGCCAAAGAAAAAAAAAGAGAATAGTAAAAAATACAAAAAAAAAAACACACACACACACACACACAAAAGAAAGGAGAAACAAGAAGGGTCAATAAACCCACTACGTTAACACAGCTTCCCATTATCTGTAAATCTTAAACAATGTAGCTCATTCCAAATTTCGGTTATTTTACTACTTGCAGGGTTTCAAACTGTATTAGAGCCAGGTAAGTTGATCAATTAGGATTCCCCAACTAAAAGTCTCATTGCTTTGTCTATCTATTCAGACCTTTAATTTATCTCTTTTTTATCCGAATATCCAAACCTTTCTATAAAACCATTAAACTCAAGTACTTCTTTCATTTTTCATTTCCAACACCTCCCTTTCTATCCTTACCCACCTCCACATGTAAATTTTTTTACCTTCCACCCTGCCTTTATCCATATCCACATATATTTTATCCGCATCCATTGCTCCTCCCATATTTACTCCACTTTCCTGAAGACTCTCCGACCAATCTTTCTTGACCTTATATTGAAATAGCAACTCAAACAAACATCAGCTTGCATTCTAGCCCCAGGTAGTCTAATTAAGCTTTCGCTACCCTTCCCTCTCCCACGCGCCTCCCAACTCCGTTCGTCCCAGACCACAACTCAAAAAGATCGCAATCTCCGCTCTCCTCGCCTAGGAAAATAATTCATGCGCAATTTGAGTTAGAGTTCAGACAAATCTTATATACAATATGTGTCCACAATCAGCAACGCTTCTTTCAGTCTCCATGTCTCATCATCATATACAACTTTTCCATTTTATCCCAGACGGAAATCATAAAGCTTTAAGAACATCGCTAAGTCTTTATTCTTTAGTCTTCTGCCCTTCCGGAAGAGGAAAGCAACACCCTCCGCCTTGTAGCCACGTGTCTCGCTGTTTGTCTTCTCCTTCTCCTTGTCTCTCCCCAGGTCCGGATGAATCAGGAAGTCCCGCCTTCAGGGTCTCGTAGTAAAATTCTCGGGCTTCACAGAGAGAATTAATGCGGTGTTTTTGGTTGCCAAATGTAACTGTAATACCAGCTGGGACTTCCCATTTGTATGGAATCTGAGAATTTCTGAGTTCTTCGGTTAAGAAAGCGTACTCTCTCCTTGATCTTAATATTTGAGATGGTAACTCTTTAAAAACAATCAAGTCCTGTCCATCAATTCTCAACCTCTTGCTGTAAAGCCTCTGTATTATCTCATTTCTGGATTCCCTTGTGGTAAAGTATATAATTATGTCCCTCGGAAGCTGTCGCTGTTTTGCTACCCACGAATTCTGGCGGTAAATTCTTTGAATCTGCCAATCAAAGTTAAATCCCGGACTTCCCACCAAGCGGCTGAAAGCCTCAAAGAAGATCTGTTTCAAATTCTCCTGTTGGTTTTCACGCAATCCTCTAACTCTTATGGCAAAGGCAGTCTTATTATAATTTATCATGACAAGTTGTTTTTGAGCATTTTCAATTTCCTGTTGTAACGTTTGAATTTTGGATATCAAATTAAGATTAGTTTCTTCCAAAAGTTCCAATTTGTCCTCCGTTTCAGCAATATAATCTGTCATGACTGTCATTACTCCGATCATATCCTTCTTTGCCTGAGCAATTTTAGCATCAAATTGATCATATAAATCCGATATCAGTTGATTAATTTCCTGTCTGAAATCATTAAGCGTTTTGAGAAGAAATTCTTGTGTTAACAAATCTCCCGTGGAGGGTGTAGGAGGCAAGGGTAGCGGCTTCATAGCAGTTTTTGGAGATATGTTATTAAGGAAGCGCTTCTGTTTAGATTTGGGAGCCATTCCAGAGTAAAAATAAAAGACAAGCAGTCAAGCGAGCCAAAAATCAAAGTCTCTGCTCCCCTCAGTTAATCTTTTAGCAATTAGTACGGAGAAGCCTTCAGGAGGGTAGGGCTGACTAAGTACGTCACATCAAACACAAAAGCTACGAGATCGCCATCTTGTGACGCAGCTAAAAAAGAAAGGGAGCCTTTTGCGAAATTGAAGCTGGTATTTTAGATAGTAATAGAAGAAATTCCTCAGGAATGGTCCCCGCCCGGATTGACTTTTAAATAGCTTAGCTTTGTCCTGGGGGGGGGGCAATCTGCCTAGGGCTGCAAAAAAGGCAGCGCGGAAAACTGGCCGGAGTAAAGGCTCAGCTAATGTTGAACCTCTTCTCCATTCACAGCAAAAAAAGGCTATGAATTACAAAGAGATCCTAACGACTGACCTTCTCCCTGCCCCTTTCTGCCAGAAAGGGGAGATATCTATAGATCTTATAAGATATACGAACCAGAATCCTGACAGGAGCTTCATTGAGCTCCCGACGGCGGCAGGCTCCTCCCCCCGAAGCCAAGACAATCTTTCCATTGCAGATGAACTGTTTGAACTCTCAGAGCTTTTTTATTAGAGGAAAAAGGAAACAAAAACATTGGCAGGATATAATATATATTGGATGTACACAGTGGTGGGTTTCAAAAATTATTCGAACCTACTCTGTGGGTGTGGCCTCCTTTGTGGGAGTTGCTTGCTATCCATGTGACCAGATGGGAGTGGCTTGCTGCCCATGTGACCGGATATGAAGATGCCGACGACACTTGTCAGAACCACCTTAAATTACCTCACACACAGCACTGGCATGCATAAGAATATGATGTAACTTGTTTTTTAAAAGGCATCTTTGGTTTGCGTTAAAACAACTTCAACACACGCAATGTTCTGATGCACCACAAACGCAGTAGTCATCCTTACCTTTCACAGAGGCACTGAGTTTTATAAATATGAGCATGATAGTGTAGAATAATCATATCCAAGGACCAGTGTGGGTTTCAAAATTTTTGGAACCTCTTCTGTAGGTGTGGCCTTCTTTCCGGGTCACTGGTGGAGCCTCTTCTAACCGATTCAGTAGATTTGACTAACTGGTTCTACTGAATAGGTGCAAACTGGTAGGAACCCCACCTCTGGATGTAGGAATGTAGTCCCTTGGGCAGGGCAGGAGATTGGGCCAAAGCTACTTCCTGATGACCAACGTTCTATCTATTCCCTTCTCCGCGTAAAATAAATCTGAGATGATCTGAATTGTTCTGCGTATTTTGATACTATGATGCTATGGATATGACTTGTTCATATGTTTGTTAACTCATAAAGTTGCACAGAAGAAGCCAGATTGATCTTACAGGCAATAGTTGAGCACATAGGCCCTCTAGGCCAATGATTGCCTACTTGTTGGCCAGCGCTTGATTTCATCCCGCTTGGTCTGTGCCTAAAGACACACCTTGCTTCTCAAAATAAAGGAGAATGTATTCTCTTTCGTGCCCGTATTGTGTGTCTGAGATCTCTGTGGTGATTTTGGTAGAACATATTTATTACTTAGGGATGTGGTGCCTCGGTGGCTAAGATGCTGAGCCTGTCAATCAGAAAGGTCGGCGGTTCGGCGATTCAAAAAACGCAAGTAGAAAAACTAAAGACACTTTGGTGGGAAGGTAACAGCATTCCATGCACTTTTGGCGTTTAGTCATGCTGGCCACATGACCCATGGCAATGTTTTTAGGACAAAGCTGGCTCTTCGGCTTTGAAACAGAGATGAGCACCACCCCTTAAAGTTGGGAATGACTAGCACATAAGTGTGAAAGGAACCTTTACCTTTGTCTTATTACTTTTCATATTCCTGTTCTGGGCTTTGGACTTTTTTCTGAATTCTAGCATGCTCCTGCAAATGGATTTCAAGCTTAAGAGCAAGATGGAAATGTGAAGTAAGAATTTGTTCACAGAAAGCACAAACTGACCTTGAAAGCACAAGATAAAATCTGTTGTCGTTTCTGAAGTAGCATTGAAATAAATCCCAACTCCAGAGACAAAACTGCTGGAATAAGGATGTATCAACATTGCTCACATGTAAACTACACAGTTCAGCCATCATGTTTCTCATAAACCCTCTGACTGTCCCTTTTTCTTGAAGGTCTTTGAGCTGGGATTGTTTCTGCCCTAAAGATGTACAGCTTCATTTGGAGTGGTCCAGCCATCCTGGCAGAACATAACAGTAATGACAGATGATAATAGGAAATGCTATAAGAGACATTTTATCTAATCAAGTTATATGACCGCCAAACTCACAAAATATAGGATAAGAATAGCACAAACTTCATTTGAGCAACAAACAATAGTATAAACGTGAATTGTACTTGAGGCCCATAATCCAGCTCCAACCAACACTAGAATAGGCACCACCCTGGAGCTATTCTAATAGGGTGGAAATGACTTGCATCTGTTTTCCATACAGAAAATTCAGCACCCAGGAAGCTGAGATTAGATGATAACATACGATGTTGCTCAATTATGACTTCCAACTTTATAATTGACTAAGCTATTTTGGGCAGCCAGGAGTCGTAATTCAGCAACACCTGGGTTCAGTAGGGTCCAGGTTTCCGAGCTTTGACTGAAATAACCTATGAATGTGTGCTGTAAGCTTTGTATCATCTTGGACTTTCCATGTGTTGTATTATACCATATCTTCAGATGTCTAGAAATCTGAATATGAGAAGAAGCTGATATTCTTCTTTTGCTAGTGAGTCTAACTACTTCTATTGCTCACATCTCATAGGTGTCAGGCTGGCAGCATCTTTTACACTGGGCCACGTTTTCTGCTGTGGGAAAATGAGAGGGGGTTTATATGGAGTAGGGGAGATATATAGTCTAAATAACATTCCATTCTCAGAGAGTCAAGGACATTTTGCCCTGCACCTGGAGTGGTGAGACTGGGAAGCATTGGGACGGTGCCTGATTGGGCCCATGTGATGACATGTGGGTACTGGGCAGGGATTTGAACCTTTCACCTGGGTGGGGAAAACCTGGAAGCTTCAGATTCGGTTTTCCCAGATGTGTCAATATTAATCTGTTATAAATGGAACTTTGAGGAACTTCCAGCCTTGGAATCTTTTTCGTTAGGGGGTACTATTTGGAACCCTGACATTAAGAAGGTAAAGGTATGAACTATAAGTTTAGAAGGCACATGGCAGCTTTTTAAATAGCTGAGATTTTACAAAATCACCATTGAGTGTATGACATAAAGCTCGCTAGGTCTTTATTTCCCAAGTATTAATGGAATGGTTCACCAACCATTCCATGATGCATGCAATATATACATTAAAATATTTATGCTATTGTGTAGAATATAATACTGTGACAAGTGTTTGTGACAAACATTCCAGGGCTAATATCAAATGAACAACTTTGCTGAAGAGGCCTTACACAATGGATTGAAGATGGATGGGTCCAAGGAAAGTGATCCCTGGAGAAACTGGAGTAATACAAAGAGGCTGTATGCATTATGAAGTATTTAAAAGCCAACTATGTCATTCAGCTGATTAGAAACGGCTGCTCCGATCCTGTCCATGCTTTATCTCCTGCACATACCTGCAATAATCACTTATTGGTTCATGCTAAAAGAAAAATGGAAGTAAGCACTGGACAAGTGTGGGCACCATGCTTTGCTACTTTACAGGACTGGGAGCCTGCCTTCCATTGAGGACTTGCGTATGGCATAGGTCAGAAATAGAGTTGAGAAAATATCTACAGACACTTACATTCTGGACATAAACTGTTTCAATGTCTCCCCTTATGGCACCACTATAGGGCATCTGCATGCCAAAACAACTAGATACAGATATAGTTTTTTCACTCATGCCATCATTTGTGAACATCTAATTCCCCACAGTATACTGTATTACCCATGTAGTATGATTGTATTACTATTATCCTTCTCACCTTTTCTACCACCTTCTCCTACTGGTATCTTATGATTATGTTACTTTGTGCTTATATGTACACCAAAACTATGCACCAGGGACAAATTCCTTGTGTGTCCAATACTACCTGGCCAGTAAAATATTCCCCTTTCCTTCCATAAGCCCCTCAGGAAGCGATTTGGAATACTATGGAGGGGTTATTTCAGTATCACAGGGCAAGTTGTTGGCATAGAATAAAACCACTGTTCCACTAAGGTTTTGGGACGTCTTTCTTATCTCTTCTACTGAACATTAAACCAGTTTTATTTATATACAAGGACATGATGGCTCAGTGGCTAAGATGTGAGCTTGTCAATTCAGAAGGTCAGCAGTCTCAGAGGTTCAAATCTCCAGCTCCATTATTTGTCCAGCTTCTGCCAACCTAGCAGTTCAAAAGCATGTAAAATGCAAGTAGAAAAATAGGAACCACCTTTGGTGAGAAGGTAACAGCATTCTGTGCACCTTTGGCATTGAGTCATGCAGCCACATGACCATGGAGATGTCTTCGGACAGCCCTGGCTCTTCAGCTTTGAAACAGAGGTAAGCACCGCCTCCCAAAGTCAGGAACAACTAGCACATATGTGGAGGGGAACCTTTACCTTATTTATATATCATATTTCTTAACAACCCATCTCCTCTTAAACCTGGACCAACAGGTGCATTTTTAGCAACCAGTCCCTGCAGTAAAATTAGTTTTGTGTATGTGTGAGCATCTGGCAGGAAAATTATTAGAAACTCAGTTTTGTTATTGAAATTTCTCCCCTTCTCCTATTTAGGAGACATCTTCCTTTCAGATGAATGTAATACATTACATCTGCTTCAATTCTCATTCTACATGGCTTGACTTTCAGGATAGTGTGTTGTTCATGGACTCGTTCCATTTTCTATAGTCCTTAAAAACAGCAGCAACAAGATCCACAGGAGAGCCATCACATGTCACAAATATTTTGCTGCAGGGAGAACATTCTCTTGTGGAATACACACTTAAACAGAGGTGACATGTTGTGCACCTGTTCCTGCCTTGGGCCCATCCCATTAACTAGCAACTGGCAAAGAAGAAAGCTGCCTTGACAATAAATGGGATGGAACTTACTATTTGTCAGCACTCAACAAGGACCAGGGCACAAACACAACACAGCTGCCAAGGTTTCCTGATTCTCAGTTGGAGATGTTTGCAGCTGTAACTGAGGACAACAGATGGAGTAAATTACACATTTCAACAACCTTTAATGTAGCATCAAACACCTTGCCTTTTAGCTGAGAATAAGAAAATATGGAGATATTTCTGTATCTACAGCTTCCACTTTAATAACAAATGACATGAAGCCATATTTTCCCACCTTGTAGACTAGTGTAGCACGATCATGGGCTGTGGATCTGCCCACCTTGTGTAACAAAAGTGGACAACCACAGCAAGGGAAAGGGTTCTTTGGATTATAAGTTAAGTGCACCTTATTGTACTTTGTGCAAATTGTTTAAAGATGGCTACAGTGTATCTCCTTCTCTACCGTTGTGAGCACTGATTTCCTTAGTAACAGTGAGATTATAAGTGCTACACATTTAACAACTCTACAAAATAAATGGGTCTGTTCTGAATCCTCCAGCACATCCCCAATTCAATTGCCAGCATAGAAGAGGAGAAGGCAAGGGAGAGTGAAGATGTGTTTTACCTTCAAGCAAATAAGTTTACCCTAGCAAAGGCTTCACTCTCCTCCCCACCTATTATCCCATCCCATCTCCCTCTCTCGTTTTGTTTTTTGTTCTTGTGGCCTTTTCAGGATGCAAAAGAAATTATCACATATAATTATCGTATTACTCAGTGCCTTAAAATCAACATATGCTTCTGACATCCCACGGCTAAAGACAAAAGGGTTTTTCATGAAAAGATTTTCTCTGTGCTTTCACCAGCTGCTCTTTCGCTTGCATCTCAAAGGGCTTGGAGAACAGCCACAACGCACCGCTGGAGAGCCAAGGAAGCTCTTTTTGGGAAGAACATAAGGTGCTCCTTTAATCAAATTGGGCTATTCATCTGAGCTCTTCTGTCCAGCACGAAGTCTCCAGTGGCATTGCCAGAGGATACATCACCTGAATCCTTGGTTGGTTTAAAAACCATGAGTCCCAAATCCTAACTAGACTCTTATATGGCACCTACTATCAATCATAGTCGAATTTGTACAACACAAATTCTCCAGCTGGGACACCTGGAATCTATTCCTAAATCACAAATAGACAATCTGATGTGTGAAGCAGGCCCCTGTGGCTCTTTTCCCCCTGCTCCACAATCTCATCACAATGATGAAAATCCAGAAAATTTTGCAGACTCTGAAGTGTACCAGCTTCCCCAAAACTGTAATTAGCAGCTAAATGTTCAGTTGAAATTATCAGCTGAATGCATTTGGGTATTTAAAACCTAAAAGCAAGCAAGCTTTGGACAATTGATTTGATGCAGTCTGGGATCCTTCAATTAAGCAATCTATTGCGACCCTGGAAAAATGCCTTTTCTGTTGCAGTATCTGCCCTCTGGTATGA
The DNA here is from genome assembly GCF_009769535.1 of Thamnophis elegans. Taxonomy (NCBI): domain Eukaryota; kingdom Metazoa; phylum Chordata; class Lepidosauria; order Squamata; family Natricidae; genus Thamnophis; species Thamnophis elegans. Next base: position 12,728,564 of record NC_045541.1, on the reverse strand, counting down.
AGTTCTCCAAGATCTGAATAGCAATAGTACCTAGACTTATACTGCTTTGTAGTGCTTTTCAGTCCTCTCTAAGTGTCTTACAGAGTCAGCATATTGCCCCCAACATCTTGGATCCTCATTTAACTGACCTCAGAAGGATGAGTCAACGGTGACCTGGTGAAAATTGAACCACTGGGAATCAACAGAATTAGCCTGCAATACAGCATTCTAACTACTGCACCACAATAGCTCTGAATAGCCTTCATCTTGCTGGTGTTCAATGGTGTTTCAAAGGGTCCTGAAGAACTTAGGTCTTTATTCACACTTGTGCTGTGGTGTAATTGAAGCCTCCTTTTAACCCAGTTTGTTATTGTCTCATCTTTTTTCCCTTGTCATTTTTAATGTCACGTTTTTCATATTTTAAGAAAATTGGCCAGAGTTTCTGGGAATCAGGTGGCATATGCATGTTGTTGATGATATTATTATTATTATTATACAATTGTATCACAGCGGCCAGTTCTTTCGCCGGATTTGGCATTGGTTATTAGTCGGGCCCCACCCAGGGACCTAGGATGTCGTAACGTATTTTTGTAATATGCTTGCAGATGCAAGCAATGCGGCTTTTTGCATTTGACCTATGGTGATTTCGTCAATTTTTAACTGTTTTAAATGTAATTCCAGTGCTTTTGGAATAGCACCCAGTGTGCCAATTACCACTGGAGTTACCATTGCTGGTTTGTGCCATAGTCATTGAATTTCGATTTTTAAGTCCTGGTATTTTGTGATTTTTTCATGTTCCTTCTCAGCGACCCTGCTATCACCTGGTATTGCGATGTCTATGATTGTGACCTTATTTTCTCAACCAGTGTGATGTCTGGTGTATTATGCGCCAGTATTTGTCCGTTTGTATACGGAATCCCACAAGATCTTGACCATCTGATTTCGGTGACTTTTTCAGGCTGATGTTCCCACCAGTTTGTTGCTGTTTTAATATTATTAATTTTTGCACAAATTCCAATGGATCATTTGTGCTACTGAATTGTGTCGCAATTTATAATCAGTCTGCGTGATTTTGTTTACAGCAGCTGAGTATGTGATCAACAGTTTCATCAGCTTCTTTGCAAGTCTGCATTTGGCATCATCAGAGGATTTTTCGATTTTGGCCTTATGGGCATTTGTGCGGATAGCTTGTTCTTGCGCAGCCAGGATTAGTGACTCTGTTTCTTTCTTTAATGTACCTGTTGTTAACCATAACCAAGTTGTTCACTGTCCACTTTATCTTTTATTTTTTCCAGAAATTGGCCCATGCAGTGCTTTGTTCTGCCAACTCTCCATTCTTGATTTTATCACATGTTTTCTGTATCTTTGTTCGTCTGTTGGGCCTTCAGTAGTTTTTTGTTCTTTACTTCAATTAATAGATGTTCTTGACTTTCTTTTAAATAATCAGCCAGTGCATGTTTTCTTCTTCAACTGTTTGCTTCACTTGTAATAATCCTCTGCCACCTGATTTTCGGGGCAGTACAGTCTATCAGTATCACCACGTGGATGTAAACTGTAGTGCATTGTCATTAGTTTCCTGGTTTTTCGGTCCAAAATGTCCAAATCAGCTTGTGTCAGTTAACTATACCAGCTGTGTATCTTATAACTGGTATTGCCCAGGTATTTATGGCCTTGATTGTATTTCCACCATTCAATTTAGATTTCAAAATTTTCCTAACTCTGTTGGTGTACTCTCGCCTGACAATATTTTTTACTTCTCTATTCTTGATATTATCCAACTGCAGAATGCCTAAGTATTTGTAGGCTTCATTTTCGTTGCATTTAATTAGTTGGCCATTGGGCATTTCAATTCCCTCACATGCAGTGATTTTGCCTCTTTTTATGGATACAGTGGCACATTTTTCCATGCCAAACTGCATTGAAATATCGGTGCTGAATACTCGGACTGTATTTGTCAATGACTGGATTTCTATTTCTGACTTTCCGTAGAGTTTCAAATCATCCATATATAGTAAATGCGAAATTTTTTCAGCGTCTTTGGCTGTTTGGTAGCCTAATTTCATTTTTTTTAAGATTACTGATAGTGAGATCATTGCGATGATGAAGAGAAGAGGTTGAAAGTGAATCACCCTGGAAATTCCTCGCTTGATATTAACCATTCTGTAGATCTCATTCCCTACTGCCAACTCGGTTCTCCATTGTTTCATCGCCTTTTCAGTAAAGGATGTAATATTTTTGCTAATGCCAGTTGTTTCTAAGCATTTTATGATCCAACTATGTGGCAGTGAGTCAAATGCCTTTTTGTAATCAATCCAGACCATATTCAAGTTCATTTTCTGTTCTTACTATTTCTAATATCATTTTATCAATTAGGAGCTGATCTTTTGTCCCCCTGCTCCTTCTTTTGTTGCCTTTTTGCTCTACTGGCAAGATATTATTATTATTATTATTATTATTATTATTATTATTATTATTATTATTATTCCCCCAAAAATGGTCCCAATGGCATTGAATTGTATATAGGAAGTGCATCTATGAAATCTCAGTAGGGAAACGGAACATTCTCCACATGGAGAGGAAAAGCAGAAAATATTATACTGATCCCAACTTATGTCAAACAATATTTTTTTCCCAGTGCTTTTGAATAATATATTTAAGCTGAATCCTTTTTACATGCTGTTACAACTTGTTACCCTTTCTTGTTGAAATTTGCTTTTTGCTCCCCCCCCCCCCGCACTTTTCCACCAGTTTTCTCCTTTTTCTTCTTTGTGATTGATGCGTTCCCATTTTTTTCTTTCTTGGAAGTTCAAAGATTGCCTCCCACATCACTCTCTCCTAAGGGATTAATTTAGCCTTTCTATCCTTGGTTTGCCTGCTAACTACAGTGACTTAAAACTAAAAAAATTTTTTAATGCACTGAGAGAGAAGGGATCTGAGACTGGCTTCTAAAACTGAAAACACTGTTCAATGTAACACTTGAACTTAGCCAGAGAAAACAAACCATGTCTTAGTAAAATCTATGAACAAGGCATTATGTGTTAGGCTGCACTTCACAATTGTCTTCAAAATCTTTGGCTTTTTGACAGGCATTCAGAGATTCATCTGCAGCAAATGTATTCATCCTTCCGCGGTTGGTAAAATAAAGACACAGATTGTTGGGGCCAATATGCTGACTCTGTAAACCGCTTACAGAGGACTGTAAAGTGGCATATAAGTCTAAGTGCTATTGCTATTCTGTATGTACTGCTGATTACTTCTCCCTTCATTTCAGATTGCTCACATTCTTCTTCTTCAAACCTTAAAAATCTTAATTTGTCACAAAACAATTTTCAATTGTTGATTCCTATATATGAAATATTTAAATAGGACTTTGAAAATAGATTTTGAATAGATCTACCCTATTTCCCCCTGAAAATAAGAACTCCATGGATAATAAGCCAATTGGGCTTTTGAGCACATGTGGTCAAATAAGCCCTCCCTCCAACATAAGCCATCCCCAAAATATTGCAACACAGGCAACAGCCATGAGGTGACCATGCTCGCCGCTTCCTGTACCTCCAAAAATAATAAGACCTCCCTGAAATAAGGCCAAGCACTTATTTCGGGGTCAAAAGAAAATAAGACCCTGACTCTGTCTTATTTTCGGGGAAAACATGGTAGTCTGGGTTTGTTGTTTTTTTTTGTCACAACCTGTTATGGCCCAACAGTGGCTGGCTGAGCTGTTGGTGGAATCTGACAGCAATGAACACTATGGGACTGCCCTGGAGGCTGAGGAAGACTCGGGGGAGGGTGTCAGAGTCAGAGCAGGGACTAGAGAGGCCCTGTTGGTGGTGTCTGAGTCAGGGAGCAGTGAGGAAGAACAGAGGGAGGCTGTCCCTGACGTAGGTATGCTAGGGCTGCGAGGAGGAGGGAGCAGCTTTGGAAAAAGGGTCACAGAAGGAATAGGAACAGGCAGCTACTGATTGGCCCCTCCCAGCGAACTTATAGGTGGGACGATGGGATGGGAAATTTTGCAAGAAACAACAATTTACTGATCCAGCCCATAGAGAAAGATTGGGAGATTTTTGTGAGTTCAAGCTTTGGTTCATAGAGATAGCTTTTTGGGCTCCCAGCCAAAGGGTTGCTTATCTCCTTCCTTAGTTGTGGCAGACAGCCAGGTCTGCATCCGTATATATTGTAGAGGCTTGGGACAGAACACAACCCACCTTGATTATTAAAATGTGTTTTATTTTCTTCCAATTTCTTGCTTATAGCAAATGGAGATTGTCATTTTTTTTTTTGCATAACCACTTCTCTTATGTTTTTCCCCTGTACCTGCATTTGCTTCTCTTTTCAGTTGGATAGCCACATCCCAATAAGTTGCTTTGATGGTCACATTGCTACAAAGATGAATCCCTCTACATTTTTATTTTTGAGTTGTCTCTTTTAAATATTTATCTGCAGTATAAAGATAGCAAGTGGCTTCCAAGGATATTTCCACTTATTAATTAGCAAATACCCAGAAAAATAAACTCACAGTGACCACACAACAATCACTGGTGACTTTAACTACATGGTTGGAATACTGCAATGTGCTTTTGGAGACTAATGAGAAGCTTCAGTTAGTCTAGAATGCATCAGCTTCTTATTAGCTGGCATTCAATGGTATCATGCATTATATATTGTATTTCTACTTCTGATTAGCTCTAAGTACAATTCAAGACAATGGTCGTTACCTATAAAGTTGGGTTACCAGCAGAGGTGGGTTCCTACCAGTTCGCACCTATTCAGTAGAACCGGTTCGTCAAATCTACCGAACCGGTTAGAAGAGTTTCCACCAGTGGACCCGGAAAGCAGGCCACACCTACAGAAGAGGTTCCAATTTTTTTTGAAACCCACTACTGGTCCTTGGATATGATTATTCTACACCATCATGCTCATATTTATAAAACTCAGTGCCTCTGTGAAAGGTAAGGATGACTACTGCGTTTGTGGTGCAATCAGAACATTGCGTGTGTTGAAGTTGTTTTAAGGGCAAACCAAAGATGCCTTTTAAAAAACAAGTTACATCATAGTCTTATGCATGCCAGTGCTGTGTGTGAGGTAATTTAAGGTGGTTCTGACAAGTGTCGTCGGCATCTTCATATCCGGTCACATGAGTGGCAAGTCACTCCCATCCGGTCACATGGGCAGCAAGCCACTCCCACAAAGGAGGCCATACCCACAGTGTAGGTTTGAACAATTTTTGAAACCCACCTTTGTTACCAGATACATGAAAAGGATAAACAGGATAGAGACAAATGGAAAGGAAGATGGGGGGCAGGGGGAGAGAGAGAAGGAGGACACACTGACTGTTTAACTTTCTTGGCATCCATGACAAAAACTATGAGAAACACTGAAAAGAATGTACTTGGGCCTCCATGTCTATGAAATTATTTTTCCCAAATATCAGAAAGGCTGGTTTTATAATTGCAATATTTTCCCAACAAATCTCTATTTTCAAGAAAATATGTTAGTGAGAATATAAAATCAACGACATGCTCTTCAAACCACACCATAGTAACAATAATGAATCATATGATCCACGGACTATGATAATCACAGTTTTGAAGGGACTGAAGTGAAGCTAATTGCTGGAATCGGAATAAATTAATGTAAATCTAGGTTGTCAAGTCTATTGACAGTTAACGAAATGAAAAAAAGCAGTCAATTTACAAGGTCACAGCAATAAACGTTGGAATACTGTTCCTGTGGAAACAGTCCAAATTACAACAAAAATAACCCACAAACCCTAAAAAAACCAGACAATGCTTTGATTTCAAAGCTATGTCTGTCTGATGGAATACATGACAAAAAGAAGGACATGTTTTCATTTTGCTGGATGTTTGGTAACTCTATTGTAAAGTCCTATATGGCTTAGCATCAGGGATGGGTTCTGGAAGGCACTACTGTCGTTTTCCTCGTGGGCGTGCTGTCTGCATGCACACTTGATGTGTGCTGTGCATGCAGGCGCAGTGCGATAAAATTTTTATGTGCATGTGCAGAGGTGAAAAACAAGATGGTGGCACCTATGGCGCCATCCAGAGAACCAATTTGGGGGCATGGCAGCTTTGGCCGAATTGGTCTAAACCGGTAGAAACCCACCCACATCTCTCAAGGAGCATTTTCTCCAACTAATCACTCAGTCCTGGGTTCCAGGAGAAACCGCTGGTAGCCTCCTTCACATCAGCCCAATAAAGACTGATAGGAGTTCCATTTCTGATATTCTTTGAAACAGTTCCATACTTAAACTATCTGACCCTTCTAGAAATGATTTAAAAAAACAGATATTTTGGAATGTTCACCGACAAATGCATGCTTGACAAAAGCACACCGATGAAACCGTGGCGAGAAAACTGCAAGGTCGAAATCACGCCAACGAATGCGTGCAGAAGTGCGCCAACAACAACACACTGACAAAAGCGGGCCTTCAAAAAACAATTAATAACAACCTAATAACCCTAACCCTAATCCTAACCCAAAACCTAACCCTAACCTTAACCCTAAACCTAACCCTAAATCTAACCCTGAACCTAACCCTAACCCTAACCCTAACCCTAACCCTAACCCTAACCCTAACCCTAACCCTAACCCTAACCCTAACCCTAACCCTAACCCTAACCCTAACCCTTACATTAACTTAAATCACACATTTGTGGGCGCGGTTTTGTCGGCGCGTTGTTGTGGGCGCATTTATGACATCACGGTTTTCTTGCCGTGGTTTCGTCGGCACGCTTTTGTCATGCACGCATTTGTCGGATCACGATTTTGGAGAGTCTGTGGTGATGTGTGCCACCCAGGATGGATGTCCGTACCCAGCCTTTTTTTTTGTTGGTGTTTTTAACTATAATGTTTTGTTTTTACTTGTTTTACTTATTTATTTAAAAGACTTACAGTTTATGGCTCCCCATCTTGTGTACTATAATCTTGGGTGGCTTCCATAAATAACTATAAAACCTACAGAAAATCCCCATTAAAAATGTGCAGGGTCCCAACACTCTTCTATATATTAACATTTATATTTGCTGGGCTCCAGCTTCACTTTTCATGTTATTTTTCATGTTTCTTTCCTGGAAACATCAAGAGTCTTATGACTCTAGTAGGTAATAAATCTTGATAGTAGCTTGAATTATCCTTCCCTTCCCCCCCCCCCCCCGGCAATTCCAAACGAGACTAGCAATTTGTACATCAGTCACTGGGTCCTTTATCAGCTCCTTTGCAAAAAAAATACCTGCTCTATCCACACCCATTGTTCATTTTCTTTGTCTCCGATTTTAAGTTCTTGCCTTTGTTTGCTTTCAAATCATTCTTTAGATTCTCCCTGAAAAGGGTTACTTAGAGTCTGCCTGTTTTAATGATCACTTTGTCTTGTCCTTCTTTTCTTTAGCAGCAATCAATTAATCAAAGTCCTGTTCAGGTGAAATCTCTGCACCTCGGTGCATTTTCTCCTTTTCCTTTTCCTTCTCCTGTATATTCTCTTCTGCCCTGTGGCTTGTAACAACAGTTTCATATCCTGCCATTTCTTAAGATGTACAGTATGATGAATTTTGTGTTGCTTGATAGCTGCAAAAAGCAAAATGTATGGGATGGCAAATTCCTGATAGTTCATCTTGTTTCAGTCTGTTTCTTTAGAAATGGCTTGATAGATCAGAAAGACCAGACTTTTGTTCTCAGAATTCCACACATTTAACTGGAGAATGATGGGAAGGATAGAAGATCATTTTTTGGTAGTGGCTGCCAAGTTTGGAGGAAATAATAGATGGGAGTATTGTTGCTGGCAGCTGATGGAACTCCAGTCAATAGTTTATAGATCAAAACAACAGCCGTATTTTTTCTTATTTCTCTGGCTCACCTCTGTTCCTTCATCTCTCCATCTATCAGAGTTTCAGAGAAAAAAACGAGATTGGTTGGACATTGTTGTCCTCATCCACACTTTACCTAAGACCATGAGTGTATACAGGAGCCACAAAACAGTAGCAATAGAACTTAGACTTATATACCACTTCACAGTGCTTTACAGCCCTCTGTAAGCAGTTTACAGAGGTCAGCATATTGCTCCCAACAATCTCGGTCCTCATTTTACCGACCTTGGAAGGATGAAAGGCTGAGTCAACCTTGAGGTGGTGAGAATCAAATTGCAAACTGCAACTAGCCGGCAATCAGCAGAAATAGCCTGCATTACTGCATTCTAACCACTGCACCACCACAGTTCAGTAAAAGAAGATGCATGATTAGTAGGGCCTACTAAGAATCGATCCTGCTCCCAGAAAGGACTTATCATTCATCATGGTCATGCAGTTATGGAAAGCCCTGGCTTCAATGTCCAGAGTTTTTTTTTTCCTTCCAACAACTGACGTTGAATATGTATAGCTTCTTGAGAACTAAAGTCAGGTTATCCACTGTTGAGTTTGTCATTGATCAGCACGGGCTTCAACTGTTTGCACAGAATACTATTAACCTTGAAAGTGCTATTTATCTTAGTTCAAAATCCATGCAGAATGCATATAATTCATTTATTTATTTAAAGCACCAAAGCCAACAGTATTATGTGCCTTTGTGATTAGCATGCTGGAACTTTATGAAAAGTTCAGTGAACATTCATTATTCAGACTTGCTACAGTTTGCGATGGAATTCAAGGAGAAAGTTTGTCTGCTTAATGACTGAAGGATCAAGTTTAGTTAGTAAAGTGGAACTAAGCTTTGAAATCCTGCTAACATTGAAACAAACAACTAGGCAGTTTTTACTTCATGGCTGGCAAGCTTCATAGGCATGACCCTTGAGGATAAAAAGAGTTGTAGAGAGGAGGAAAAAAAATGCTAAAATTCCCTTCATCTGAATGGACTTTCATTGCCTGATTGGGAGGGATGGAATTCCATTTAGAATTTTTTATTTTATTTAGTTTGTCAAACATGTAAAAGGTAACAGATATAAGTATAAACATAAATATGAACACAGTAATGGGTACAAATAAATGGAGACAGTAGAACGAGGATGGTAGGCATGCTGGTGTGCTTATGCACGTTCCTTACAGACCTCTTAGGAATTTGTATTTGTATTTAGTTTATTTGTATGCCGCCCTTCTCCAGGAGGGACTCAGGGTGGCGAACAACTCAGGGGGGAAAGGGGACATAAACACAGTACACATAATTAAAATACACGAAAATCACACAGCCATATAGTCGAGAGGGGAGGGGAACTCATCAACCCCAGGCCTGCCGGCACAGCCAGGTTTTGACGGCTTTCCGGAAGGCCTGGGAGAGAGGTGAGGGTCTGGATCTCTGCGTGGAGTTCATTCCAAAGTGCCGGAGCTGCTACAGAGAAGGCCCTCCCCCGGGTAGTAGCCAGATGGCATTGGCTGGTGGACGGAACCCGGAGGAGGCCGGAATGGGGTGAGGTCAACAGTAGACAGTCTTAAGTTAAAATTATGGCAGTTGGGGATGTAACAACAGAATCAGGTAGTGCATTCCAGGCATTGACCACTCTGTTGCTAAAGTCATATTTTCTGCAATCGAATTTCGAGCAGTTTACCTTGAGTTTGTATCTATGATTTGTTCATGTATTATTGTGGTTGGAGCTGAAGTAGTCACTGACAGGTAGGACATTGTAGCAGATAATTTTGTGTACTATGCTTAGGTCAGGACCGTAGGCGGCTAAGTTCTAGGTTCTCCAAGCCCAAAATTTCAAGCGTGGTGGCAATAAGGTATTCTGTTGTGGGTAGAGGAGTGGAATACTCTTCTTGTGAAATACCTCTGGACTCTCTCAATTGTATTAATGTCCGATATACAGTGTGGATTCCAGGCAGATGGGCTGTATTCGAGAATTGGTCTAGCAAAGGTTTTGTATGCCCTAGTTTGCAGTACAATATTGCTGGAGAAGAAGCTTCACAAGATTAGGTAGACAACTCTTAATGCCTTTTTGGCAATGTTGTTACAGTGAGCTCTGGCACTTATATCGTTTGAGGTAAGTACTCCAAGGTCCTTGACAGAGTGAGGGTCGTCTATGAGGACATAGCCTCTCAGCTTGTATTTGGTGTTCTGATTTTTTTTGCCATTGTGTAAGACAGAGCATTTGTTGGTTGAGATTTGGAGTTGCCAATTATTTGACCATTCTGAAATTTTGTTTTCAGAAATAACATAAAACCATGGAGATTTATTCAAGGAAACCCAAAATATATCTTTTTGTCATATGTGCTTCTTTTTACTGGAATGATCACCTTTCCCTCATTTATTTATTTGGAATACTTTTCATTTCAGTCATCCTAAGAGTACTCTAATGTTCTGTATATTCCATTCCTCCATGATGCTAAAGGGATTCATCAATAAATTCCAGAATAGAGCCTTCCATCCCATTGCTATCTCTTTTCACAAAAGAAAAAAAAAGTGGTGTGGCTGATATTGCAGCATTTAGAGAGGCAGGTAAGATGGAGTTGTACAGTGAGGAGGAGGTGGGGTATTAGTCACTGATATTACAAAATAAAGCCCTTGGCTTAGTGGAACAGCATATAAAAGGTTTGACTTTGCTGACTAAAGCACCTCAGGCGGTGGTGGGTTTCAAAAATTGTTCGAACCTACTCTGTGGGTGTGGCCTCCTTTGTGGGAGTGGCTTGCCGCCCATATGACCGGATGGGAGTGGCTTACTGCCCATGTGACCGGATATGAAGATGCCGACGACACTTGTCAGAACCACCTTAAATTACCTCACACACAGCCCTGGCATGCATAAGAAGATGATGTAAACTTGTTTTTTAAAAGACACCTTTGGTTTGCGTTAAAACAACTTCAACACACGGAATGTTCTGATTGCACCACAAACGCAGTAGTCATCCTTACCTTTCACAGAGGCACTGAGTTTTATAAATAGGAGCATGATAGTGTAGAATAATCATATCCAAGGACCAGTGGTGGGTTTCAAAAAAATTGGAACCTCTTCTGTAGGTGTGGCCTGCTTTCTGGGTCCACTGGTGGAACCTCTTCTAACCGGTTTGGTAGATTTGATGAACCGGTTCTACCGAATAGGTGCGAACTGGTACTAATATTTCTAATATCAGTGACTAAAACCTCTGACCTCAGGGATCATACATGGGAGGGAGGAACTTGTTTGCGAACTTGATGTGTCATTTATGTTCAAAGAAGACAAAGGCCAGGCTAGACAGACTAGTGGCCTGATTCCATAAAAGGCTATGATGTATATAATTTGCAGTTACAACATAGTGACACAGAACATCTGGAAGCTATTAGCTGTCAAGCAAGCTAATTGGTGATAAACATCAAATGATGGAGCAGAGCTGTTTCAACAATACCTGTCAGTATTATTCACAATTGCAATTTCAGGTACAGCTGTGAGTGGGAACACGGGAGGAGTCAGATTGCTTCTCATGTCAGTCTGAATTCTAAATTCCGCTATGGGTTTTGGATATCTTAAATGCCCGGTGCATTTGGGTAATGAATTTGAAATTCTCCAGCAATCAAGTTGCTTGAAGTTATTTCTGCACACTGCACATGGCTAACTACATGACTGGTTTTCTACAAATTCCAGTTCTTTCAATGCATGTGCTTCTTTTTCCCTGCCTTCTTTAGAAGTTGCATCATTTCTGTTTTTAGAGCACAGGGGAAAGGGGAAGAAACCCCTCCATGCTTTAATCTGCATAATCCTATGACGACTCTTTCTACACTGTGCCTCCCGTCTGACAGATACCTGATACATTAGGGATAAACCTGCTGTTCAACCTGCTTTCTGCTCAGGTTTTGGAAAAGAGAAACAGGATTGTACCAGAGGTGGGTTCCTACCAGTTTGCACCAGTTCGGTAGAACCGGTTTGTCAAATCTACTGAATCGGTTAGAAGAGGTTCCACCAGAAAGCAGGCCACACCTACAGAAGAGGTTCCAAACATTTTTGAAACCACCACTGACACACAGACAGACAGACAGACAGACTCACACAGAGAGAGAAAGAGAAAGAAAGGAAGAAAGAAATAAAGAAAAAAAGAAAGAAAAAGTGAGAGATGAAAGAAAAAAGGAAAAAAGGGACAGAGAGACAAAAGGAAGGAAAGAGAGAGAGAGAGAGAGAGAGAGAGAAAGAAAGAAAACACATGGCCGGCAAGCCACTCCCACCAGGTCACATGGCTGGCAAGCCACTCCCACAAAGGAGGCCACACCCACAGAGTAGGTTCGAAAAAAATTTGAAACCCACCACTGGATTGTACATACTAGTTTACTGCTGGAGTTTAGTATTGAGCCGTGGTGGTGCACTGGTTAGAATGCAGTATTGCAGGCTAATTCTGCTGACTACCAAATCCTGACTATGTCATTAAGTCTCCCACCCTTCAGAGGTCAGTAAAATGAGGACCCAGATTGTTGGGGGGCAATATTCTAACTCTGTAAACCACTTAAGAGAGGGCTGTAAAAGCACTATGAAACAGTATATAGATCTAAGTGCTATTGTTATTGGAGTTAAAAAAATATATGTCAATGATGCATGTGCTGAAATATTGAATATCTGTCTGCCATTTCTTAATTCCCTTAAAATGTGAAAGGCTTACAATGTAAATGGAATTAAAATAGAGGGTGGGGAGGCACAGCAGGTGGCAAGTCAGATTCGCTTAACAACTGGGTTACTAACTAATCAACCCCTGTGATTCACTTGATAATAGTGACAAGAAAATGAAATGGGGCAAAAAACTTACTTAACAAATGTCTCACTTAGCAACATACATTTTGGACTTAATTGTGGTCATAGGTTGAGGACTACCCATACATAGAGATGCCCACGATGTTATCAAGGTTTGAGACAGTTCAAAAAAAGTGTATTTTCACTGTTCCATTGATAATGAACTGGAATTCTATTACTCTGTGATGTGTTCATAGCGATTGTATTTCTAATGCTTTTGTTATAAAACATAGGCTTCTATATGTCAGTTATATCACACCCATCAGTTCTCTTGCTCACCCACACAAATGCACACAAACACTTATTCCTTTGGTCTTAATAAGCAGCTTTGGATGATTGGCATCAAGGGATGCAATAGAGAGACCTTCCACCATCTGTTAAAAAAAATACTGCAGCCTCTTTGACATTTTCATTATTATAGTTGCCACAGCCAAGGGTTACTGTAAATTGATGATTTAGCGGGATGTTGCTAATATGCGGCTCAAGATACATTATTCATGAGAGTGAGTCACAGGCCTAATTAGAGGCATGACATAAAAGATTTTCAGCCCACAATCTGGATTGTTCCTAACATGAAAGATTTGACATGAAATAAATTTCCACTTAGCAAGACTGACCTTTTACATGCAAAGCATAGGCTGCTAGGATATACATTCCTTTATTGCTGCTTCAGGAAAGCTAGAAAGAAGTGGGGAGAGTCTGTTAATACTAAAAAAAAAATTAAAAAACCCCCATAGGTTCTACATTTGATACAGTGCTAAAAATATCCTTCAGAATTGTCAAGCATTGCTTTCCCAACCATCTAGTTCAACCCAGTTCCTGTTGACTCCAGTGAAAGCAGTTGATGGATCCATCCGAGACTAAATGCATGTTTATCACCTTCTGTGTGTGTGTTGCATTTGGGCTGATAAATAAATAAAGGGAGACTAGTATAGATCTATTTCAAGCTATTTAGCTCTCATCAGCTAGCCATACCCTTACTGGGAATCGAACCTGGGCTGTATTACATATCAGGCAGTTATATTAGCCACTAAGCCACAGGCTCTCTTCCTTTATCAGCTTTATCAGCTATATATATAACAGAATTCACTGAAGTGTCTAAAGTGGCCATTAGAAGTATTACATACATACATACATACATACATACATACATACATACATACATACATACATACACACACACACACACACACACACACACACACACACACACACACATACATACATACATATATATATATATATATATATATATATATATATATATACATATATTTACACACACACACACACACATACATACATACATACATACATACATACATACACATATATCTATTAGATTTTTACAAACCCCAGTATGCCCAAATTATGGGAGGAAGTTAACTGCTTCCATCATCTGTCAATCGGCTCATCACAAGAGTCCATCACGACAGAAACCCAATATTTTTACTGTTGCCTTTGTTATATTTGTGTTTTTTATTTGTGCTGATAAATAAATAAAGGGAGACTAGTATAGATCTATTTCAAGCTATTTAGCTCTCATCAGCTAGCCTTCAACACACACACACACACACACACACACTATATATATATATATATATATATATATATATATATATATATATATATATATATATATATATATATATATATATATATATATATATATTAGTGTCACAACCCCTGGTAAGCCCCAATTATGGGAGGAAGCTAACTGCCTCCAACATCTGTCAATCGGCTCGTCACAAGAGTCCATCACGACAGAAACCCAATATTTTTACTGTTGCCTTTTGTTATATTTGTGTTTTTTTTATTTGTGCTGATAAATAAATAAAGGGAGACTAGTATAGATCTATTTCAAGCTATTTAGCTCTCATCAGCTAGCCACACCCTTACCTTTACACAGGTTCGAATCCCAGTAAGGGTGTGGCTAGCTGATGAGAGCTAAATAGCTTGAAATAGATCTATACTAGTCTCCCTTTATTTATTTATCAGCACAAATAAAAAAAAAACCACACACACACACACACACACACACACACACATATATACATACATACATACATACATACATACATACATACATATATATATATATATATATATATATATATATACATACATACATACATACATACATACATACATACATACATACATACATATATATAATTTTAGTAAGGAGGCATTTGGGATCAGTCAACAGAATTCACTGACGTGTCGAGAGGATGATGACCTTGCTCCCAGCAGGAGTGAGTGACACTGTACAATTATGGGCTTGAAAGAAAAGTGGCCATTAGAAGTATTCCTTAGTGGGCACAGTCAATTTAGCAGTTATAAGCATTTAGGGAAAGTGATGAATGATTTAATAATGTGTATTCACAAATGAATGCATGCTTGAAAGCAACCCTGGAGCAACCCTCCATCCTGCATTCACAACAGCATGATCTGTTCTTCAGTTCTCTGTGATTTTGTTTGTCCTTGTGAAGCCTGTAAAAAAAAAAAAAAAGAGTAATAATAAATTTCCAGCTTAATTGATGATTAAACTGATCTTAGTGCACCATTAGTTAACATTTGGCCAGAAGTACTATATTAACAGCATTAACAACACAGGAGTTCAAACAACAGCAGAAGGGAGATTCTATTCAATTAATCATAATGATGAAATAATAGAAATGGCCAATATATTTAATGGCGAAAGCATTAGCAAAGGTTCGTGTTAGGGTCTTGCTTGGTTCAGCAGGTTAATGCACCAGGCATTTCTTTCCTAAGCTCTAGATCCAAAAGGCAACCCTACTGAGATGCTAAGTGAGACAAGTAGGGCAAAATAAGCAAGGTGTTTGATTAGATCAAAATATCCCAAGATAATTTTTTAATGGATTAAGGTGAGGGGAAAGTATGTGTTAAATTTTAATGCAAATTTCCAAGATTTTAAACTGCGGGGATGGAACTGAGTAACTCTTCAAAATACTGCCTTTCCTGAAATTTATATTCCAGTTTCCTAAATTGAAAAAATATACAGTAATACATAGTTCAGGATGAAAGATACCAGCACATTATTCATCACAGGAATATTAGTAAGAGTACATATACTAGTAATGTTTTATATTTTGTATAATGCACACAATAATGAACAGAAATCTTTCTGCTGACTCCATTGATGTGAAAATGGAACAAAACACATAGGGACAAGAAAATGTTAAGCGGGCATCAGCAAAAGCCAACAGAATTCATGAGCAGAATTGTTTTACCTCCAGTATTCAAGGACTTGACATTTTATATGGCCTCCCCCAATCTATTGTCATCCTGACATGCAGATGTCAACTCCAAGCATTTCCCATTTAGCCCATCCTTTACTGGCAATTCTGGTAATTGAAGTCCACACGTGTAGAAGGAACCCAGGTTGGGAAGGTGTTCAAACAGATGTCTGCACACATATAGCAGGAACATTGACAGGAAAAGGTCTTTTGAGCTGCAACTTTACCTACAAAGTAGTCTTATGCTACCTGCTTATGTGGAAGCCATTGTGTATGTATTATAGTAGCAGCAGAGATGTGTTCCTACCAGTTCGCACCTATTCGGTAGAACCGGTTCATCAAATCTACCAAACCGGTTAGAAGAGGTTCCACCAGTGGACCCGGAAAGCAGGCCACACCTACAGAAGAGATTCCAAAATTTTTTGAAACCCACCACTGGTTCTTGGATATGATTATTCTACACTATTATGCTCATATTTATAAAACTCAGTGTCTTTGTGAAAGGTAAGGATGACTACTGCGTTTGTGGTGCAATCAGAACATTGCGTGTGTTGAAGTTGTTTTAACGCAAACCAAAGATGCCTTTTAAAAAACAAGTTTACATCATCTTCTTATGCATGCCAGTGCTGTGTGTGAGGTAATTTAAGGTGGTTCTGACAAGTGTCGTCGGCATCTTCATATCCGGTCACATGGGCGGCAAGTTACACCCATCCGGTCACATGGGTGGCAAGCCACTCCCACAAAGGAGGCCACACCCATAGAGTAGGTTTGAACAATTTTTGAAACCCACCACTGAGTAGCAGGTATACTGTTATAATTACTGAGATTTGCCTAAGATGTTCACACATCTACATAATCTGCAGGATATAAAGGTTAAATACTGGAATGAGATGGAATTCAGGCAGTTATTCACTGAATAACA
Organism: Thamnophis elegans; assembly: GCF_009769535.1. Classification (NCBI taxonomy): domain Eukaryota; kingdom Metazoa; phylum Chordata; class Lepidosauria; order Squamata; family Natricidae; genus Thamnophis; species Thamnophis elegans. The sequence goes on along the minus strand of NC_045541.1, from coordinate 12,711,718 downwards.
TTGGGCCAGCTAGGATTTCTCAACCTAACCAATGTTACAACATTGGGAAATATTGAAAGAAGGAAAGCTGTCTGTATGCTACTTGGAGTTCCTGTGGGATGATGGCATACGGAGCCATCAACCCATCACATATGGAGGAGAGCTGCTTTCTCTAGGTTTCAATGTAGTAACACATTGTCAACAGGTGAACACATGGCCAACAGGCTAGCACAAAAGCATCAATTAATAGTGTATTAATAGTGTAATATGAATAGACGAGTCCAAAACATGCCACTCTCATTTCTTTTATGACTTCCAAATATTCATTATAGTTATTGTTTTAAATAATCAAACAAGGTTTTAAAATAAAGTATGAAAGCAATGCGAATGCACTCCCAAGATAGTGTTTACTTTGCTACTGTTTATGGGAACATTCCATCTTCTCACCTTTCAGTGTTTCTAAGTGCTTAAGTTGATGTGATTGTACATTTTTAAAAACCATCTTCTCCGTGCAAAGACATTTATGTTCCTTTAGTACATCTATATTACACTTTCAAAACCTCTGATTACATTTTTAAGAATTCTCACAGGAGGAAAATGCATATTTGCCAAATGTCTGTGAAAACAGCGTAATGCCTCACACATAAGAAAGGCATCTCAGGAAGTCTATTAAGACATTTCAAAAGAATCAATACAGATAGCATTGGTTAGATAGACACCTACACCTTTAGCTGATTTTTTTTAAAAATTGTCAAGCAAGAAAGAACATGCTTCCAAAAGATAAACAAGGAGATGGGGAACAAAGATGATGGAAGTATCATGAAGTTATGCAATAATCCTGATTTTGTTCATGTAAAAATTACCACAAAAACTTTAAGATTTAGAGATGAGGCTACATACAACTAGCAGTTTCCCTTAAATGATGGTGTGATGAACAGCAAGAAAGAGAATTCTTGTGCTTATCTATTAACGATTGAAAATATGCAGTGGTCTGAGTAATGAGGATTTCTATAAGCATTGAACAAGTATTCTAATAGCAAACCCAAGTCATTAATTATGATAGTTCTACTGTCAAAAGATGATTATTATATGGGTGGGAACTTATAGAGCAAAAGGATTGTGCTGTGGAGTAAGACTCTGGATCCTATATATTGTTCAGAGAAGGGAAGAAAATTTGGGAGAAAGATAAAACTGAGACGGAGGAGCCTTAAAAAAAGGCATAGAATAGAGGTGGTATTCAGTAGGTTCTGACCAAGGGTGAAATTCAGGAGATTCTGACAGGTTCTGGAGAACTGGTAGTAGAAATTTTGAGTAGTTTGAAGAACCAGCAATACCACCTTTGGCTGGCTTCAGAGTGGGGTGGGAATGTAGATTTTGCAGTATCCTTCCCCTTCTACACCCAGCAAGCCACGCCCACAGAAAAGGTAGTAAAAAAAATGAATTTCAACACTGGTTCTGATCAGTTCTGGAGAACTGGTAGCAGAAATTTTGAGTACTTCAGAGAACTGGCATATACCACTTCTGACTGGCCCCACCCCCATCTATTCTCTGACTCCCGAGTCCCAGCTGATCAGGAGGAAATGAGGGGTTTGCAGTAACCTTCCCCTAGAGTGGGGAGGGAATGGAGATTTTGCAGTATCCTTCCCCTCCTACACCCAGCAAGCCACGCCCACAGAACCAGTAGTAAAATAAAATTGAATTCCACCACAGGCATAGAATGAATATATGTATGTATGTATGTATGTATGTATGTATGTATGTGTATATATTCCCCTTCGAGTGTGTGTGTGTGCGTTTGTAAATACACGTTTTTAGTTTGTGGCTGTCAGATGATCATTTATCTCAATCCAGTCTAACTCACAGTGTTAAAATAATAGAATTAAAGGAAATACCACTTCCATGTATTGTGCAGTATAAATATAAATACATGGAGAAAAATACAGAGAGTAAATGCTCAATAGTGGGAGATTGATCTAGTTCTGTGTCTAGGAATCAAGAGGTTTATACGTTACATTACTTTTCAGATCAACCAAAGAATACATATAATTTTCCTGCACAGGCAAGAAAATGAAAAACTGTCCATCCACGTGGGCCCTGTTTGCTGTAGGAATCCATCACTAGTGTTGAATAACAATTTAAACCCAGCAGCTAAAGTTGGGAGTTATTCTATACTGCTTCAAAATGGAAACAAAACCAGTGAGGTTCCCAAAGACACACATTATGGAGATGTTTACCTACATGTCACTTTTAGGCAGTAGTGAAATGCAAAAATTTTACTACTGGTTCTGTGGGCGTGGCTTAGTTGGCATGGCAAGGGAAGGATACTGCAAAATCCCCATTCCCCGCCCACTCCTGGGGGAAGGATATTTCAAAATCTCCATTCGCACCCCACTCTGGGGCCAGTCAGATGTGGTATTTGCCGGTTCTCCAAACTACTCAAAATTTCCACTACCGGTTCTCCAGAACCTATCAGAACCGGCTGAATTTCACCCCTGACTTTAGGTCTTACAGCTCCTCCAAAAGTTGCTGTGAATGGGTCTCCAGCACACCCTCTGTATCCAAACCAAGGCAAGCTCTGTTATAAGAGCTTCATAGCTTTGTTTGAGTTTGAGCCATTTCAGGAGTCACATGTCTTCTTTACATACATACTTGATACATACTTGACAATGATGCAGAAGATGTCATTACAGCCCATTATTGTCTCTCCTCTCCTTTCTATAAGCACTGACATTCTTGAAGCCTTGGCGTATAAATTAATGCAATGCAGTAACGCTCCTGCAATTTTTTGCCCCATCCAGTTCACATTTCCCTCCAATTCACACTCGCTTTGATGAAAAGGAATTTGCTTTTAGAATGCTTTCAAAGAAAAACTTTAGAGAAATTGAATTCTGTTGCGGCTAAAATGTGTTTTGTATGTTTTTGTGTGGTATAAGTATAGGTGCATGAATGTCCTCTTACTTAGTCTCCAGCAGTCTACAGTCTTTCATGCTTCAAACTATCCAAATAAATGTCAGGGGAATATATTGAGAAGGAATTTCTCCCAACTTTTTTTTTTAACTCAGATTTGTGGGAAGCCAAGATGCTTTCAGAAGAAGCAGGTATCCATAGATTGGAAAACACAGACATCAAAACGAGCATTTTTATCCACCAAGAAGCTAAAGGAATTCTTAAGTTTTTGTAGTGGTATTAGAGTAAGGTAGGAAGGCAACAGCTTTTTCATAAGGGAAGAAAATGTTTTGAAACACTGCAAAACAGATTTTTGGCACAATTAATATGCATCAATTACTAAAAATACAAAAGGTATTTCTCAGCATTAAGGAATGATAAATTCAGGGGTTACAAATGTTAGCATAATTTTATACTACATACATGGAGCAAATTAGCAAGGAAACTAAGGTTTAAAATATGAACTTTAAAATATTATATGGAGATAACATTGACACTTCCAAATATCTATAATATCTTTCCCTTTACAGCGAGAAAATAATTTCTTGGTGTTAAAAAAGGGTGGGGGCTCCAGAGGAAGATAGTTCCTCCATATCAGCTTTGATATTATGTAAACTTATTTAAGAGGAATCAAACAGATGAACCTACTCTGTGGGTGTGGCCTCCTTTGTGGGAGTGGCTTGCCACCCATGTGACCAGATGGGAGTGGCTCGCTGCCCATGTGACCGGATATGAAGATGCCGACGACACTTGTCAGAACCACCTTAAATTACCTCACACACAGCACTGGCATGCATAAGAATATGATGTAAACTTGTTTTTTAAAAGGCATCTTTGGTTTGCGTTAAAACAACTTCAACACACGCAATATTGTGATTGCACCACAAATGCAGTAGTCATCCTTACCTTTCACAGAGGCACTGAATTTTATAAATATGAGCATGATAGTGTAGAATAATCATATCCAAGGACCAGTGGTGGGTTTCAAAAATTTTTGGAACCTCTTCTGTAGGTGTGGCCTGCTTTCCAGGTCCACTGGTGTAACCTCTTCTAACCGGTTTGGTAGATTTGACGAACCGGTTCTACCGAATAGGTGGCAAACTGGTAGGAACCCATCTCTGCCCCAGGTGTTTTAAACTTTAGCTTCCATTAGTTACAACAAGGATATCTAATGACTGAGATTTAGTCCAAATCATCTGGAGGGCAGCAAGTTTCCTCCACCTCATTTACCCTTTTTTAAAAGAACATTGATGTAACCTTACCATCCTGTTTTTCTCTCTCATAAAAATCTCACTGAAATTTAGTATAGGAGTGGAAATTAGGAGGTACTGATGTGTAACCAATGCTTTATGTTGTTCTGTGACAGATAGAGTATACTGGTATTTTTTTGTTTTACCTAACTCTCCATCACTCTTCAGCTTCCTTAGTTACTCATACTTTCTAATCCAGGGGTGTCAAACAGAAGCCTGGATCTGACCTGCTTAGTCGGATCTGGCCTGCAGAGCTATCCTGGAAAATGTAAGGGGCTGGCCTGCGTCACTTCAGCCCAGTCTACCCACATCACTTTGGCCCGATCTAACCAATGTGAAGAGGAAATATTGGGCCAGCATGGTTTCAGCCCAGTCTACCCAGTGCGAAGTGGAAACATGCCAGCAGTTTGAGGAGTGGCATCAAATTGGCTGTGCCCACCTAATAGACCATGCTCAGTGAGTGGCATCAAACTGGTCATGCCCATCCAATTGGCCACACCCAGCCAGTTGTCTACACCCAGCTGGCCTCCCAAGGTCAACCACAGCCCTTATGCGACCCTCAATAAAATTGAGTTTGACCCCCCCCCCCTCATTCTAATCTGAGCTCCTCCTATGTTTTTCAGGGGGAAAAAAGTTAATCCAACATGTTTTCCCATAGAGTTTCGTCAAACTCAAGGAAAACAGAACAGCCACGCACCACTAAAAATTAATCTCACAATGAAAGTTAGGAGATTCAAATGTTTAACCATATCTTGATGAACTTCCAGTGAAAGTATGGGCAAAATGGTATATTTATTTTGGGGTGGGAGGGAGGAATAAAAACAATTCATTTCCCATCAAATTGAATGAAAGTGGCCAAATAACTGCCGAAGAGATTTTCACCATCATTCTAAATTATACATTTCCACATGCAGCTGAAATACATCTATCCAGTTAAAAGAGACTTGGATAAACATTTCGGTGCAGGCTGGATAAATATGATGACCATCCAAATTAAACAGTCTAGAACAGTGTTTCTCAACCTTGGCAACTTGAAGATGTCCAGACTTCAACTCCCAGAATTCCACAGCCAGCATTCACTAGCTGGGGAATTCTGGGAGTTGAAGTCCAGACGTCTTCAAGTTGCCAAGGTTGAGAAACACTGGTCTAGAACAACAGCATGTTTGCCTATATTTCTATGCTGTTTTCCATTCCTTATAACTCCCTAATCAATGGATTTTTTTAAAATCTATTTTCTGACATGTTGCCTTAGGAAATGTTTATAGCCTATTAAAAATAGCAACACCAATACCAACAAAACAATCAATGGAAAGGGCAAAGTAATTCAGATCTTTACCCATTAAAAAGAAAAAAAGATGTTTTCCCCCATTAAATCACTAAGAATATTTATACAGCTATATAATTTTCATTTGTATGCTATTTTCATAACAATTCTAGACTAAAACCATAGATAGAAAAATGTGTGGGTTTTTTTTAAAGAGAGGGGATGAAATAACAGTGGGAACAATTAACCAGTGGAATGTTTTGCCTTCAGAGTTTGTGGATGCCACATCACTGGAGGCTTTTAAGAAAAGATTGGATAGGCATTTGTCTGGAATGGTATAGGGCACAGTTGTTAAACTTGATTGTGGCACGTGACATATTGTGACATATCACATTTTTTGCCTTTGTAGATCCAGGGTAGGAATAGCAAGGGGTTGAAGATCTCCAAGGTCCCTTTCAACTCTGTTATTCTGTTATTTAATCCCAAATTTTAGAACCTGCTTTTGAATGAAATCCTCTCAGCCTAGTTGAGCTTTAGTGGGTATAATTTTCTCAAGACAATATAGTCTACTTTTCTTCCAAGTTTACTGCCGAATGTAATATAAAAATATTAATTAATTTTTTAAAGGATCAAACTGGGAATCAAACAAGTGGGAGAACCAGTAGGTTCTTGATATTATTTGTAGACAGTTTCATTATCCAAAAGGTGTGAGGGGGGAGACCAGTGGTGGGTTTCAAAAAAGTTTGGAACCTCTTCTGTAGGTGTGGCCTGCTTTCTGGGTCCACTGGTGGAACCTCTTCTAACCGGTTCGGTAGATTTGATGAACCGGTTCTATTGAACCGGTGCGAACCGATAGGAACCAACCTCTGGGGGAGACCTAGGAATCAGCTAAACTAAACTTAATGCTTATTAATAAAGAAAAATGATTGAAGAAATAGACCTTGTAGAAATGTTTGGAGAATATGACCATCTTATTGCTATAATTCAGCACATTATAAGTAAGGAGAAGTGAAGTTAGCCAGGTCAGTGTTGTAGAACTTAAATTATCTGCAATTTAACTCTATTGAGTGCAAGAGGGAGGGAGGGAGAGAAAATAAGCCAGGCTTTCAAAATTGATGTCAGACCATTAAAGTTAACCAAATAAGGAAACAAGACTCCTCAAAAATGACTGGAACCTGGGAGTCATTAATCAAATCCTTTGTTCATCATAGGACATTTTTGGAAATTACAGCAAATTTCTGCAAAATATCATACATCACGATCATGTGACCATGGGTTGCTGCAAATGTGGGTTCAAAATGCAGTCATGTGACCACAGAGGGGGAACCTAGCTGATGGAACTGGCTCATAAGTCCCTTGGGGGAATCCAACATAAATTTGAACAGTTACTAAGTGACTGGTCATAACACTACATTAATGTAAATAACTATTATTGTTGTTAATCTATCCATGGTGTGTGTGTCAATGAACAGACCAAAGAGGAGGAAACTATTTCACTTTCTGCAACCTCAATATAGGCCCTCCAATATGAATCAATTTAACAAATAATGTAAATGACATTAATTATGCTAGTTATCATCAAATCAATATTTAAGCATCAAACATCCATTTTGGTTTCACCTTGCCTTTCTTTTTAGAATGGAATAAGACAGAGATTCCTCATTTCCATGAGTGCCTGCAGTAATGTCAAATGTCATGTGGTTCACTCTTCATTTTAATTCAGATACACCATTCAACTTCAGTTACAAAAAAATTAAAGCTTAATTCAGTGGATGGGAAAGATGTCAGTTAAGCTAAAATTACCTGCCTAGCTTAACACAAAGATTCCTTCCTTCCTTCCTTCCTTCCTTCCTTCCTTCCTTCCTTCCTTCCTTCCTTCCTTCCTTCCTTCCTTTGCAACACGGGTTGCTTCAGGCACTCGCTTACCCCCACTTCCTTCTCGCCAGTTATTTCTCCTGGAATATCTACACCCCTTCAAATGCACAACTTGCAAGCAAGCAGTAAGATGCTGAAGTGATCAGAAAAGCTTAAGGCAAGATTAGTAACACCTCTGCATGTTTAGCAGGGAGGGAATTTAAACCTCACAGTAACAACTTCTCCTTGATAGAAGTAACTTGAGCATCAGACTTCACATTCTATTATTGTTGTGTAGAATTCAGTTATTTTTGACCCCAGCTTATTAACTAATCTTTAACTCTCCTTGCCTTGGCATTGTAAATATTGGGTTTTAGTTTGGAGTGCTTGACTTGGAATTTAAAATTATGCAATCTTCCTTTGTCTAGTTATATTCAATCTACAACAGTGGTGGGTTTCAAAAATTGTTGGAACCTACTCTGTGGGTGTGGCTTCCTTTGTGGGAGTGGCTTGCCACCCATGTGACTGGATGGGAGTGGCTTGCCACCCATGTGACCGGATATGAAATTATGAATTAGTACTTAGGTCAGTCCAAGTAGCTATTCAGAAGTTAGTGATTAGAAGCAATCGTAAACCAAGATATGGAATTAAAACCAGAAATATTTTGTTGGCTATTTGAAAGGGATTATAATATATATTTAATTTTACACATGTGGAAAAACAGAGATATGTAAATGAATAAATATTACAACGTGCAGGAATAAATAAATTGCCAATTAAAATCAAGAAGGCTTTGAATACTTTTTTCACATGGGATTGGTTTGAACAATTGCCAACTAATGGAAACAGAAATTAAAAATCCAAAAGTATGAAAGAAAACACCAATTATGTATGGAAAGGTCCCTAAAACGTATAAGGAAATATTACTAGATCATTATTAATGCTTAGATAACTGCGGGACATTACACACCCACCAGTGGTGGGTTTCAAAAAGTTTTGGAACCTCTTCTATAGGTGTGGCCTGCTTTCCGGGTTCACTGGTGGAACCTCTTCTAACCGGTTCGGTAGATTTGACGAACCGGTTCTACCGAATAGGTGCGAACTGGTAGGAACCCACCTCTGATCTACAAGTATTTCTTTCTGCTGTTGCCTTTTCCTCCACTAACTTCTACTGCACGGGTGTCAAACTCACATCATCACAGTGGCATCATGTGATGTATTGCAATTTTTCCCCCTTTGCTAAACTGGGCATAGGAGTGGCCAGCGCGAGATGCATCTGCCCCCGGGCACGTGAGTTTGACAGCTCTGTTCTACTACCATGCTGTTTGGACTTGTAGCAACAAATCCTTCCTTTGATCCTACCCGGGAAGTTGGGGGGCGCTAAGAACAGTTTCTGACTCCTGAAGGGGTGCTAAGAAAGCCAGGATGTGAAATCTTCCTCCCTTCCCTTCCCCAGAACTAGATAGGAAATTGTTAATTCTTGTTTTCTTCCACAGCTGCAGATCAATATTATTCTCAGTACTATTTCAGCTAATCATTAGGAAATATCCATCAACTGTGAAAATAGTCAGGCCTGAGATTTGCTCATTTCAGTCAACTGTAACTTTTTATCACCTCAAATAGCAACACTGTGGCTTGTCTTCTATAAAAGTCACCATTGTGAGATGCTTACAGATTATCAAGAAATTTCCATTTCCAAATCATTGACATGAAAACGTTGGGATGTTTTATTGATCATTGCTTTCAAGAGATGTTTTAGAACCAATCGTTGTACAGAAAGGATTTATTGTTACTGTTTAAATTTTATTGCTGAAATCCAGATAGTTTATAAGAAAAATGAATAAATCAAATTGAACCATGAGATAACAAAAAACTAAAATGAAGAACAGTTAAAACCAATTTGTTAGCATGATCTTTAAAATCCTTTGAAAAACACATACTTCTAAAAAAATGGCTTCTCTTGTTAGCAGGAAGTATATTCCAAAGAGCTGGAACCATTACAGAGAATGAAGAGCAATCATACTGTATGTATGTGTATATATCTCTATCTCTATCTCTATCTCTATCTCTATCTCTATCTCTATCTCTATCTCTATCTCTATCTCTATCTCTATCTCTATCTATCTATCTATCTATCTATCTATCATCTATCATCTATCATCTATCATCTATCATCTATCATCTATCATCTATCATCTATCATCTATCATCTATCATCTATCATCTATCATCTATCATCTATCATCTATCATCTATCATCTATCATCTATCATCATCTATCATCTATCATCTATCTATATATCTATATATCTATATATCTATCTCTATCTATCTCTATCTATATCTATCTCCATCTCACTTTTTAACCGGGATTCAGCAAAGTAGAAAAAAAATGCTGTTGCTTTAAATCGGAACTGTGCATGCCTGGCTGTGGAATTCTGGGAGTTGAAGTCCACAGGTCTTAATGCTGCAAACTTTAAATTGAAGCCTGCTTTAAATTGAAAAAGGAAGTTTGCAAAGTGACATTCAGCAGTTTGTTTCTGGGTCAACTGAACAACAAACTGGACAAAAGGTAGGATTCTTATATGGTTCTATGTTTTTGAAGTTTTGGGGTTTATGCAATATGGGCTAAAAGGGTTTGGCTCACACATTGGAGTCAAAATGATGCATGTTGCACATGAAGAAGTTGTACTCTTGAAATTATACAAAAATTTAACAGGATGGATTTAGGAATGAGTGCATGTAAAACTAACATAGAACAGATCTATATGGATCCATAAATCTATATTCCTTGGTAAACAGTGTAATGACATTGTACTATCACCTTGCTGCAAGGGTAAAATAACAGCTATTTGCTGTTCCTACATACTGCTAAGTAGCTTCCTACATACTGCTAAGTAGCTTCCATAATTATTCATTGTTGGACTATTCTAAGCTCTTGCCAGCATACTATATAACTAACTTCAATTATATTTGAATAGTTTCCCATTCACTCATTTGCTAACCGTTTTAAAGCCTTCAAGTGTTGGACTTCATTGAAAAACATTTACTGAAAATATTAATGAAGTACCAACAGAGTTTCTGCCCAAGGATACAGTATGTGAAATCTATTCTTAAATGGAGTGTTTTGAAGAAGACGGTAGTTACTTTTCTTGTCACGCTAATCGGCCACTATTCTGATTGGTTCTAGCAGCTCTGTGCAATTAATCTGGATTTAAAATTAAGAAGCAACCTTCCCTCTCCCAAATGTGTAGACATAATTCTGCATGAATATCTTATTCACTTTTTGATCACACAAAAAAATGCTTTTCCTATTCCTTGTTAATAAAAATAAAAATTCAGACACACACATGCAAACACATACACATACACAAACCTGTTCAGAATCAGGGTCAGCTTTTGCCTGCCTCAGTGTTTTGCTATGGATCTATTACTTGGAACCCCAAAAGTCAGCTTGTGGCAAGATGGATGGATGGATGGATGGATGGATGGATGGATGGATGGATAGTTATATAGATATATAGATAGATGATAGATAGATAGATAGATAGATAGATAGATAGATAGATAGATAAATTCTTCGACAAAGAGACAAAATTAATGGACCAGAGGAATGCTGTCTACATAGTTTACTTGGACTTCAGTAAGGCATTTGATAAGGTAGACCATAACCTACTACTAGATAAAGTAGAAGAATGTGGGTTGGACAGCATCATCAGCAGATGGATTCGTAACTGGCTGACCAACCACACTCAACATGTAGTCCTCAATGGAACTGCATCTACATAGAGGAAAGTATGCAGTGGAGTACCCCAAAGCTCTGTTTTAGGCCCAGTACTCTTCAACATCTTCATCAATGATTTGGATGAGGGGATAAATGGGAAACTCATCAAATTTGCAAATGAAACCAAGATGGCAGGAATATCCAAAACTCCAGAAGATAAGCTTAAGATACAGAAGGATCTTGACAAACTGGAACATTGGGCACTATCTAATAAAATGAAATTCAATAGTGAAAAGAGTAAGGTTCTACATTTAGGCAAGAAAAACAAAATGCACAGGTACAGTATAGGTGGTACCTTGCTCAATAGTAGTCACTGTGAGAGGGATCTTGGAATCCTAGAGGACAATCATTTAAATATGAGCCAGCAGTGTGCAGCAGCTTCCAAAAAAGCCAACACATAAGCATAAGCAGAGGGAATAGAATCAAGATCATGTGAAGTGTTAATACCACTTTATAATGCCTTGGTAAGGCCACACTTGGAATACTGCATTCAGTTTTGGTTGCCACAATGTAAAAAAGATGTGGAGCCTCTAGAAAGAGTGCAGAGAAGAGCAACAAAGATGATTAGGGAACTGAGGACTAAAACATATGAAGAACGGTTGCAGGAACTGGGTATGTCTAGTTTAATGAAAAGAAGGACTAGGGGAGACATGATAGCAGTGTTCCAATATCTCAGGGGTTGCCACAAAGAAGAGGGAGTCAAACTATTCTCCAAGGGAACTCAGGGCAGAACAAGAAGCAATGGGTGGAAACTAATCAAGGAGAGAAGCAACTTAGATCTGAGGAGAAATTTCCTGACAGTTAGAACAATTAATCAGTGGAACAGCTTGCCTCCAGAAGTTGTGAATGCCCCAACACTGGAAGTCTTTAAGAAGATTTTTATAGTCATTTGTCCGAAATGGTATAGAGTGTCCTGCCTAGGCAGGGTGTTGGACTAGAAGACCTCCAAGGTGCCTTCCAACTCTGCTATTGTTTTGTGTAATAAACAAACAAACAAACAAACAAACAAATAAATAAATAAATAAATAAATAAATAAATAAATAAATAACATGAATGTCTGTGTGAGAGCAAAAATAATATATTACAAATACATCAGTATGTCAAGGAAAAATCCCATTTGTAAACATCTTTTGTATGTTAAATGGGCAAAAAGCAAAAATGTATTATCTAAAATTTGACAGGGAGGATAAAATTTAAATGTATCTATAACTTTCGTCCAGAAGAACAGAAGTTGCTTCTTTAGAATCTTTACTTCCTTTTTCCTTTCTAATTCTTTTTTGATATTTCTAATCCAATTTCTTACTGCTTTTCTTTATTCTTTCATTCAAATTATGTACTTTTTTTAATTCTGTTGAAAATTTCTTCAATAAAAATTATTTTGGGAAAAAAAAGAGATTGGGGAAGAGGTCTGAGCAAAGGAGACCTGGATAAAGATGAAGTTGTGCTGTGGGACATCCTACCCAAAGAAGAGAAAGCATAAAGAACCCCGTGAAGTAGCTACTATGTCTGGGCAGCAAATGTGATTCTGAGTACATATCAGCATGGACAGAATTCCTGTCAGAACTTTTTGAAGTCAAAAGTGCCTTTTCTTGGGACAATTCCATCCATGAAGAAGAAGCCCAACAAAAAGGGCTGCTTACTGTAAGGGTTTTTTGACAACTACTCAAAGACCATCATTGGGTCCAGATCACTCCACAGGCCCATCATCAAAGGTAGTATTCAGCAGGTTCTGACCAGTTTTGGAGAACCGGTAGCAGAAATTTTGAGAAGTTCGGAGAACCAGTAAATATCACTTCTGGCTGGCCCCGCCCCATCTATTCTCTGCCCCCAAGTCCCAGCTGATCAGGAGGAAATGGGGATTTTTCAATAACCTCCTCCTGGAGTATTCTTCCACTGCCATGCCCACCAAGCTAGGCCACCAAGCCACACCATACCCACCAAGCTACGCCCACAGAACCATGAGTAAAAAAAAATTGAATCCCACCACTGCCCATCATTTATTGCTGTCAAGATATCTGGCTGGTTCCTCCAATGTATACAGAATTGTTCTAATTAGTTTTTTTCATCTGTGGCTGACATAGACTTTGGAGATTCAAGGTCCCTTGCCTTATTTCATGATCCTGATCTCCCATGATTCTTAGGACAAAGAGGGGAAGCAGGACTTTTCAACCACAGGTGTAATCTAGTAACAATCTGATGAATTTATTAGAAGAAAACAAGGTGAGCCACCAAAATCTGCTGAGAGACCACAATTCATTTTGCTTTCAGAACTTCTTAAGTGCCGTGACTTCGGGTCAACATATAAAAAAAACAAATGGTTTCCGAATTATGTATTAGGCTCAACAGCTGAGAATCTTTTATTCTTCCCATTATAAGACTATAATGCCATGTCATCTGATAAAATACCTCAAACAGAGCAATTTTCTATTGTCATGGTGAGATTTGGTAAAAAAAAAATTTTTTAAAAAAAAAACAGCATGATGGAAGTTTAATGTGCATTATGTACAATACATTTCAGCACTTTGTGCTGAAGGGACTTTGAATCTTTGAAGGATTTGAAGGATCCTTTTCCTTTCAAAACACAGTTTAGCAGGTGGCTAATTCCTTAATTCCCCTTTATTCTTGTTCTTCGGTGTTGCTGCTATTTTACTTCCTATACCATCTCTAGTAATTACACAGTAACCTGAACTAACTGTGCAAAATTTCCTGTTGATAATTTACAGATGCAATCTGCAAAGCGCCATGCATCCAATAGTAGATATCCTGTGCAATTTTGTCAAATACAATATTTCCATATTGCAAGTATAAACTTCCTATGTCTTTTCCTTTTCTAATGTATTTTTTCTTTTTTCTGCAGAATATGTGATGTGGTAGAAGAAATGAAATTGCTTTCTTTTGGATGGCCAGGGGAGGGGGGTTGTCAGTGGGAGAAATGAACTTTTAAGTGATAAATTATGATTAGTGAAGCCTCTTTACAGGGCCGGATTTTCCTATAGGCTAACTAGGCTTCAGCCTAGGGCCTCAAGATCAAGAGGGGCCTACATTCAAATTGTTAGCAAAATTAAAATTACACTATTCTAAAAACAGTGAACACTAAAACACTGAACGAAAATAAGGATAAATTCTACGCATATGACTAATAAACAAACATAAAAATGTATTGGTTAAGATCGTTCCAGCGCCGTGGCAGTTGGGGAGCCCGCCCACGTTCCCGGCACCGGCGGTCGGGCGAGAGGCGTGGCCACTCCCAGTAGCCGCCCCGTCGACGCGGAGCCCACCAGCGGCCAGGCAGGTGAGGGCAAGGGGGCTGAGCTGAGCAGCTGAGCACAGCAGGGGAGGTGGCTGGCCTCACTGCCTTTGCCGCAGAGCAGAGCCGCCCTCCCACTTGAAAATGGGAGGTGAAAGGGCCTCATAAGTAGAATAGCCTAGGGCCTCTTTTCATCTAAATCCGGCACTGCCTCTTTAATTTCTATTTTTCATTAAATTCTGAATACAGTGTAGGTGTTATGATTAAAATAATACAATTAGTTCAAAATATGTGTTTAATATTTCAATATATAAATATTGTAATTGTTTTTTTTTCTTTTAGAATCCCTCTTCCCTCTGGCTTTCATTTTTGAGATCAGAAACTCCCAGTCTCAGAGTACCCAAAGAGGACATTATGTGGAGAAGACAGGGAGAAAAAAAAATGAGATTCTTCACTATGCTTCCCAAACAATTTGGGATTTTTAAGTAATCTCATAAGCCACCCAAATTTATTCCATTATTTGCTGTAATAAGGTCACATCAAATACAATATACTGTGAAAAGACCACCAGAGATCATGCCTACATCAAAGCAAATTAATCCTTTTGATGGTGATGCTTCCTATCTATTGTGTAAGAATTAGGAAACCTTATAAAGCTGCATTAATGGAGGGATAGAATCAAGATCACATGGAGTGTTAATACCACTTTATAATGCCTGGTAAGGTCACACTTGTAATATTGCATCCAGTTTTGGTCACTACTATATAAAAATTGTTAAAACTTTGAAAAGAGTTCAGAGAAGAGCAACAAAGATGATTTGGGCACTGGAGGGTAAAACATGTGAAGAACAGTTTTAGGAGTTGAATATGTCTAGTTTATTGAAAATAAGGACTGGGGTGAAATTATAGCAATGTTCCAATATCTAAAGGGCTGCCACTAAGAAGGGAGTCAACCTATCCTTCAAAGTCTCTGAAGGCAGGACAAGAATCAATGAGTGGAAACTAATCAAGGAGAGAACCAACCCAGTACTAAGGATAAATTTCCTGACAGAACAATTAATCAGTGGAATGACTTGCCTCCAGGAGTTGTGGGTGCTCCAACATTGGAAGTTTATAAGAAAAATATTGGGCAATCATTTGCCTGGAATGCTATAGGGTTTCCTGCTTGAGCAGGGGGTTAGACTAGAAGATACTTCAAGGTAACTTCCAACTTCGTTATTCTGTTATACAATTTATTTTGTAATTAATCATATAGAGATTGGTGATCTGAACAGAATTTTATAAGCCACTTGCTTCTACAAGATTGAGTAGATAGAAATAGTATTGGATACACATCTTAAATTTGAGGGTGGTGAAGAGGCATGTAAATACATACTGAAAGATCTTCTTGGCATGGGGGAGCCTCTATCTATTCCTTGTCTTGATTTTGATAATAAAATGTATATGGTTCCAATTAAACTGCCATCATTCCTTCTTGATCACATTAACAAGGAACAAAATCTCATTCATCAGTATTGTAACTTTATCAATTAATGATTGGCTGCTATCTGTCAACAGGAAGAGAAAGGAAATGGAATGGATTGAGGATGATAGGAAACAATATGTTCAGCAAAGGTAACAAGGAGGAGTTTATTTTAAGACAGTAAATATATTTATATAATCATAAGGCTCCAGGGCAGTAGTCTGGATGCCTGCAAGAAGTGAAATAATACATCTGCTTTCTTTTTAAATAAGGATACTACATATTGTGATGGATATACCATTGGGTTAAATACATAAAAAAGATAGAAACAATAGCAAAGCAACAATCAACTCTGTCCTAAGATGGTTCTATACTATAAAATAAATGTTCTACCCTGTTTTCCTGAAAATAAGACCTCCCAGGAGGTCTCAATCGGGCTTTTAAGCACATGTGCTAAAATAAGCCCTCCCCTGAAAATAAGTCTTCCTTGAAAATATTGCAACACAGCAGCAGCCATGAGGTGACTGCTGCTACCTTCTGCACCTCAAAAATAATAAGACCTCCCCGAAAATAAGTCTAAGTGCTTATTTTGGGGGTCAAAAGAAAATAAGACCCGGTCTTATTTTCGGAGAAACACAGTATTGAAATATCAGAGAGTTATCCTTTGATTAAGCTATATTTTTTATAATAGGAATAATGTTTAATGTACCTGAATTTCTCCCTTCATCCTTCCCCAGTCTTGCCCTATGCAAACATTTTAGATCATAGCTCTGACTTGCCAAGTATCATGGCTGAATTATAGAAGTTGTAACCTAGGACGTGCAGTGAGGAATTTCATTTATTAAATTTATTTGCTGCCCATGTTGTTTCAAAGTGACTCTGGGTAAATGGGACTTAACACCCCACATTTCTCATCTCTGTGAATTTTGGGGGCATTACGGCGAAAAAAGGCAGCTAGATGAAAGTTCTGGATCCCTGAAATGCTCTCTGGATCAAATAGAGATCTTGAGATTTTCCATATGTAGACCGGACAGCTTATTTTATAAGTAGCTGGCAGAAATCGATGTTTTAGCAGCTGCTTGGAAACAGCTTGGAGTTGGGGATTCCATCATGCTCTGAGTCATTAATGCTTTTGAAGCATTAACCTTAATACTTTGGAAATTTAATTGTTTTAATGGCTTCTTTAAGATTAAAAAATCTTTGGAACTGCAAGTTTAGGAGTTGCTTGGTGAATCTATCTTCAGTCTCTTTAAAAAGGAAGAAAATTAAATGTTTTTAGCTTTGTAAGATTTTTATTTTTTTGCAATGTTCAGCCAAAGAGTGATTATAGTGGTTTTTTAGAAAGTTTTTAAATGCTAAGAGTTTGGATGAAATTGATTTAAAGAAAGACTTTGAAGTTAATTAGAAATACCCCTTGGCATGGAAAGCATTTTTATTATTTACATTTCTATCTGATAAGATTTGAGGGTGGATCATTAGAGACGATGGCTTCTTTAAACAAAATGTTTGATCTATGCGTTCAGGATGTGCTTGAACTAGTAACTCTATACTGGAACCAAAAGTTGCTATTGAAGAAGCACAAGTCTCTTTGAAGATAACCAAAATGGACGCTAAGGGAAAGTTAAAAATTATAACCTAGAAGAAAGAAATGAAAATATTGAATTTACAAATGGAATTTTAAAATTTAAAAAGGCATAAAAGTAACATACCAAGGTTCACACACAAATGCCTGCTCAACAAAAGCGCGCCGACGAAATCGCGGCGAGAAAACCATGAGTTCTAAGTCGCACTGCCGAATGAGCGCAGAAGTGCGCTGACAAAAGTGCACCGACAAAAGCGCGCCTTCAACAAACAAGTAATAACCACGAGTTCTAAACCTAACCCTAAACCTAACCCTAAACCTAACCCTAACCCTAACCCTAACCCTAACCCTAACCCTAACCCTAACCCTAACCCTAACCCTAAACCTAAACCTAAACCTAAACCTAACCCTAAACCTAACCCTAAACCTAACTCCAAACCTAACCCTAAACCTAACCCTAAACCTAACCCTAAACCTAACCCTAACCCTAACCCTAAACCTAAACCTAAACCTAAACCTAAACCTAAACCTAAACCTAAACCTAAACCTAAACCTAAACCTAACCCTAAACCTAACTCCAAACCTAACCCTAAACCTAACCCTTACCTTAACTGAAATCCCTAAACCTAACCCTTACCTTAACTGAAATCGTGCTTTTTTTGGGTGTGGTTTTGTTGGCACGTTGTTGTGGGCGTGTTTATGACATCTAGGTTTTCTCGTTGCAGTTTCGTCAGCGTGCTTTTGTCGTGCGTGCATTTGTTGGGTCACAACATACCAAATAATACTGTGGATTACCCTTTTAAACTGGAACATAAAAGATCTACTGGAGTTATTACATCAAAATTACAACTGCAAAAAACCTGTGATAAAATACTGAAAAAAGTTAAATTTACAGAAATGTTTCAAACTAAATTAAAATTTAAACAAATCCTAATATATGAAGACAAAAATGCAAACCAATTAACTCTCAACAAATTTTAAGGAAAACAATTTGAATTTTCATAGGATCAATAAGATTTATTTAGTTAATAAAAAGAAATAGCATTCAGGATATTGTTACATAGATTATTACAATCTATGAATTACAAATTACATATAATTAGTCTTACATTTGAACTGCATCTGTATAATGAAATCATCTTCCCTTCCTCACTTCTACCCACATCTTGTCCCTGTTTAAATCCTGCATTAAGTTTGACCACTTCATCCAAGGAACATGAAATGTTATGTAGTTCACAAAGGTTTTTGCCATATGATAAAATCTAGTGATCTAAAAAACACTATTAGATTTCTTATTTTTAATAATTTATTAGCCTAATAGAGTATCAGTAGTATTAATAATGAAACTAGAGAAAACCTGTTAGCATGGGGTTTTTTGCCTGTAAATTCTTCCCATTTCAGGCATGGATGCATAAAAATAGAAATCTGAATGAGCAGAAAAATCAAACAGATATTAGGTGGGTGCCACATTTGACCTTTTTTCTTCTTTTACACCCAACCAACCCCATATCTCTCACTAACAGCAATGTGGATTTTTCATAGAAACTATTTCTACTTACTCACACTTTCTGGAATAGCAATAGCAATAGCAGTTAGACTTATATACCGCTTCATAGGGCTTTCAGCCCTCTCTAAGCGGTTTACAGAGTCAGCATATTGCCCCCAACAACAATCTGGGTCCTCATTTTACCCACCTCGGAAGGATGGAAGGCTGAGTCAACCTTGAGCCAGTGAAATTTGAACCGCCAAACTGCAGAACTGCAGTCAGCTGAAGTAGCTTGCAGTGCTGCATTTAACCACTGCGCCACCTCGGCTCTGGAATGACCATAGTAGGGGTGGGTTGCTGCCAGCATTACTACCGATTAGGTGTGCACGCGTGTGCAGTTACCCATAATAGGTCTGTGCATGCGCACAATGTTAAAAAATGAAAAAAAATGTGTAATTAAATTTGTTCTGCACATGTACAGAACTGAAAAACAAGATGGTAGTGCCAATGGCACAGCCCGGGGAACTGGTTCGGGTGCGTGGCAGGCCTGGGTCGCTGCCGGTTCCAGCGACCTAGGCCACCAAACCATTACTGGTTCAGCTGAACTGGTCCGAACAAATAGAAACCCACCACTGAACCATAGTCAGGAATAAAACTGAAAAAAAAAATCTTCTAAGAAGTCCAAAATGTAAGCAACTCTTAAGGCATCAGTTCCTACAGAGTAAGCCCCTATAATGAGTAGAACGGCCTGTCAGCTATTTGGTCACTCTAAAAAATGAAAAAGCAGTTATTTTGAAAAATCCTAGAAGTTAATCCTGAGGTCAGTGACATAAGATTCTTCCTCATGAATTCACCAGATACAACATTCAAAGTGGACTAGAAAGAGAAGGAGGGAAACAGGAGGGAGAGAATACAAGGAGATAGCATAGTTTACCTGGCTATAAATTCTTTATGTTGGATTCTTTTTTCTTTTAAGGTAGTTGTTGACATCCAGCTGCTCTGAGAAAGTATCCAAGTTGGATCACTATAATTTAGTTTATCTACTGATTCCTCCAATTTTTAAATTGCATCGAATATCTTCCACCTGGAGAAAACAAAAAATGGAATCTCTCCAGTTTCAAAACTTTAAAGAAGTTTTGAAAAACTAAAGTTAAAAAAAAACTCCAACAGATTTCTCCAAGTGCTCCTTTCTAAATTGAAATCTACAGTAGAACCTTTGGTCACAATCATACTTTGTTCCATAACCTATTTGGTCGTGACCCGAACCTAATTTTGGAAATTTGGTGCTTACAAAAAAATAGGGGGAAGGGGAAATCGGCTGCACAAACAAATGGGGGAATTTTTTTTTGTCAGAATCTGATTTGGTCGTGGTCAGAAGCGTTTGTGACCAAAGGTTCTACTGTATTAGGAAAAAAAATACAAGCTACCTAAGGATATGAACCACGGAGACTGAAAATCCATTTTTGTTTTGTCTGTTGTATGACAATTAAAAGAGATTTGTCAAGCCCTGGTTACCATATATGTCTGGTGGACTGTATTCAATATGAAGATTTTTAATATATAGCAATAGCAGTGGACTTATATACCGCT
Source organism: Thamnophis elegans (assembly GCF_009769535.1). NCBI lineage: Eukaryota > Metazoa > Chordata > Lepidosauria > Squamata > Natricidae > Thamnophis > Thamnophis elegans. The sequence continues at coordinate 12,691,273 of NC_045541.1, read as the reverse complement.
TCATAGGCCTTTCAGGCCTCTCTAAGCGGTTTACAGAGAGTCAGCATATTGCCCCCAACAATCTGGGTCCTCATTTTACCCACCTCGGAAGGATGGAAGGCTGAGTCAACCCTGAGCCGGTGAGATTTGAACCGCTGACCTGCTGATCTAGCAGTAGCCTGCAGTGCTGCATTTAACCACTGCGCCACCTTGGCTCTTAATATATGACACTGGTGATCGCTTCATTCTGCTAAAGTAAGGCAGAGCACACACACACACACACACACACACACACACACACACACACACAGCTGACCTGAAATATTCATTAAACTATGAAATTCTACTTCCTATTGTTCTACTTCACGTGTTGTCCTTGCTAGAAATACTTTTTTAATACTTTTACGAAAACTCTGGAAAAAGAGTATGTTCTTCTCTCACAACGATAAGTCAGATTGACTTTGAATAAACTCAGCAAAAGAAAAATAAATGCTGCTCTGAACACATTCTAATTTTATTTATAGCAGCTTCATTTCAACACCTTCCTGAATGCACTAAGCGTGATACCAGTCTGATTCCTACATGGAGGCTTTTCCAGAAACTTGGTCTTACCACTGAAAAGCAGAGGCTGCTAGCTTTGTTCTCTTTATTTCCCAATAAATGAATATTTAGATGATGATATAATGATCTAATAGGTCAAGCCAGCACAGGTTGGAGCAGGGCAGCGTATAGGTGCCAAGCAGTGGTGGGTTTCAAAAATAGTTGGAACCTACTCTGTGGGTGTGGCCTCCTTTGTGGGAGTGGCTTGCCACCCATGTGACCATATGGGGGGTGGCTTGCTGCCCATGTGACCGGATATGAAATTATGAATTAGTACTTAAGTCAGTCCAAGTAGCTATTCAGAAGTTAGTGGTTAGAAGCAATCATAAAGCAAGATATGGAATTAAAACCAGAAATATTTTGTTGGGTATTTGAAAGGGAGTATAATATATATTTAATTTTACACATGTTAGCAGCTGCTGGAATTGTGTTTGCACAACAGTGGAAAAACAGAGATATGTAAATGAATAAATATTACAATGTGTTTCAGTTTCAGTTTAATAAAATTTGTATGCCGCCCACTCCCATTGGGACTCTGGGCTGCTCACAAGCAAGATAAAAGCATTTAAAAATTTAAGAAAAGATACAATTATTAAAATAATTCACCATCCATTCAGTCTAAGTGGGGCTGGATATAATCAACAGCCCCAGGACTGCCGCAACAACCAGGTCTTGGTCGTTTTACGGAAGGCCGGAAGAGTGGTAAGGGTCCGGATCTCTACGGGTAGATCGTTCCACAGGGCCGGTGCAGCTACAGAGAAGGCCCTCCCTTGGGGGGCCGCCAGCCGGCATTGTCTGGTTAACACCACCTGGAGGAGGCCCAACCTGTGGAATCTTATTGGTCATTGGGAGGTGAATGGCAGGAGGTGGTCTCTCAGGTAGCCAGGTGCAGGAATAAATAAATTGATAACTAAAATCAAGAAGGCTTTGAATACTTTTTCACGTGGGATTGGTTTTAGCAGCTGCCAACTAACGGAAACAGAAATGAGAAATCCAAAAGTATGAAAGAAAACGCCAATGTATGTAAGGAAAGGCCCATAAAATGTATAAGGAAATATTACTAGATCATTATTAATGCGTAGATAACTGCAGGACATTACACACCCAGGTGTATGACATAAAGGGGTGGGCTGCTGTGGGTTCATTTTGTTCATGTCCATGTTTATACTTACACCTGTCATCTTCTACATGTTTGACAAACTAAATAAATAGAATAAAATAAATAAAAATATTCAGGAAAAATATCCCAGGCTGAGCCCTTCCCTTCTTCCACTTTCAAAGACAGAAGAGTTGTTGTTGATATGTAGACAAGTTCTGGCTTAGTACAAGGCAGCTGCATTTGGTACAATATAATTCCTCTCTCCCCATTCAGGGCAATGCAACTATTGCGTTTTAATTTGTTTTAGGCAAGCACACTGCTTTTAATGATTAAACTAGTGAAGCAAAGGAAAGCACTGCAGTTTTCTTCCTTTCCTGCAGCTTGCAGCCTTCGAGGAAGAGAGATGAAGAGAAAGTGCTAGTATTCGGAAAAAAGCTTTTGAGCATGTTGGCATTGACTCAAGAGATAGCCGGCTTTAAAGGGAAGAGAATGAGCTTCAAATAATAATTTGAAAGCTGTTTGCAATGCCTCCCAAATGAGAACCTTCACTAAACATATTGCTGAAGTGGTGCATCTGGCCTTATCCATTAGCCAAAGGGGGTTTATGGCTCTGGGTGCATAGTGAGCTTTTTAACACAGCTGGGGCAAGTGGAAATGACGGCACATGGGGAATAAGGGTGAGCGACACAAAATGCATTCTTGGTAATAGCCGCAGATGGAGAAGCCAGGGTGGACCAAAGTGGAAGGAAATGGGAGAGAGAAAGGAAAGGCCTGACCAAAAAAACCATTTTGTGAGATTATTTTTCCGGTATGAATGCCAACATCTGGTCCTTCTGCAAAGGTGATGGAGTTGGATGGATGCTGTTGAGCATAACAGCTGATTCTTCCACTTTCTGAATTGCACCTTGTAGCTTCCATCTGGAAGGCTAAAGAGGGAAGAATTTACACCCACTAATACATGAATGTGAAGCGGGGAAAGGGTTGATACACAGGCTTAAAGTATGTTTACTTTTAATTTTAACGTAGAGTAAGGGAAATCCAGGTTGACTTCTAGCTAGTCTGTATTACCTCAACTTACATATTTATAGCAAAATGATAATTAGTGGCATACATATCTTTGAGTATTTCTCAGAGCAAGACTCTAACCCAGGGGTGTCAAACTCAGGTTGTCATGGCAGCATCACGTGATGTATCGGGACGTTTCCCTCCTTCGCTAAACTGGGCATGGGTGTGGTCCAGTGGTGGGTTTCAAAAATTGTTCGAACCTACTCTGTGGGTGTGGCCTCCTTTGTGGGAGTGGCTTGCCACCCATGTGACCAGATGGGAGTGGCTTGCCGCCCATGTGACCGGATATGAAGATGCCGACGACACTTGTCAGAACCACCTTAAATTACCTCACACACAGCACTGGCGTGCATAGGAATATGATGTAAACTTGTTTTTTAAAAGCATCTTTGGTTTGCGTTAAAACAACTTCAACACATGCAATGTTCTGATTGCACCACAAACACAGTAGTCATCCTTACCTTTCACAGAGGCACTGAGGTTTATAAATATGAGCATGATAGTGTAGAATAATCATATCCAAGGACCAGTGATGGGTTTCAAAATTTTTTGGAACCTCTTCTGTAGGTGTGGCCTACTTTCTGGGTCCACTGGTGGAACCTCTTTTAACCGGTTCGGTAGATTTGAAGAACCGGTTCTACCGAATAGGTGTGAACTGGTAGGAACCCATCTCTGGTGTGGTCAGAGCGTGACACATCTGGCTCGCGGACCAGGAGTTTGACAGCCTTGCTGTAACCTGAGCAATGAATAGTGAAACAAGTTTTGTAGACTTACAGAAAGGAGATTTGTATGAAATATGTAAGAAATATAAGATAGGAATAAGCATAGCCTAGCATCCACCTAACTATTTCCTACTGGGACAAGAGTGAGCAAGCAAGCATTCTGCATGTGCAACCATGGGGACAAAGGAAGAGAAAAGTCACCTGAGATTAAAAGTCTGGAAGACAAAGAACAGCAGAGTGATAAACAAAGAGAAGGCACAGAGTAAATCTTTAACTCTCTTATCTCACCCCACTGACCCTGAGGCTAGTGGGTTATGAGATACTGCAGCATCCATGCCACTGATGTCTTATTTCTAGCAAATGCACTCTCAAAAAAGGTCTTCTTGTTTTCAAGAAACATGTTTCAGTCTCAAGTTAAGCCTTTCCTTGTCCAAAATTTGTCTTAGGCTATGTTAGAAATTCTATTTTTTTAAAAAAGTAAAGAGAAATGTTAGGAATTCTTAAGAACGGGCAAAGCTACATGGTTCACTTAGTTCTATGACTGCTTCCCCCCCCCCCGCTTTTTTTTCTTTTTTCCCCCAAAGGGGAAAACTTTTGATAATGTAGCTATAGCAGCTGAAGTTTGTTCTGGAAATTGGCAGACTATGAGTGGTTTAATTCTCTCCACTGTGGAATTTTTCTCCTGTAAATCATATCCTTGGCCTTTAAAAAAGAATGCCCCCCCAAAAAAAAACCCATGGGAGAAAAAAAATGACTTTCTGTGGACAGGATAGATAGATAGATAGATAGATAGATAGATAGATAGATAGATAGATAGATAGATAGATAGATAGATAGATAGATAGATAGATAGATAGATAGATAGATAGATAGAGATAGATAGATAGATAGATAGATAGATAGAGATAGATAGATAGATAGATAGATGATAGATAGATAGAGATAGATAGATAGATAGAGATAGATAGATAGACGATAGATAAATAGATGAGATAGATAGATAGATAGGTAGATAGATAGATAGATAGATAGATAGATAGATAGATAGATAGATAGATAGATAGATAGATAGATAGATGATAGTGATAGATAGATGATAGAGATAGATAGATAGATAGATAGATAGATAGATAGAGATAGATAGATGATAGATAGAGATAGATAGATAGATAGATAGATAGATGATAGAGATAGATAGATGATAGAGATAGATAGATAGATAGATAGATAGATAGATAGATGATAGATGATTGATAGATGATAGATGATAGATGATAGATGATAGATGATAGATAGATAGATAGATAGACAGACAGACAGACAGACAGACAGACAGACAGACAGACAGACAGACAGACAGACATTATGCTTCTTCCTAGATTGGCCAGGTTCAGCCAAAGAGGACAGATTTTTAGAGTCAAGTAGTGATATACAAAATATTCCAATCATGGAGCTTCTGAGTTTAAAACAAACTTTTTGTACTTTGCAAGTTTGATTTTGAACCTAAAACAAAAGAAACTCATGCAAGTCACAAGTATAGAAACTAGGACATAAATTGAGAGCTGTCCCATTGAAATATTTGCCTTTAAAGTTGACCAAAGTTTGTAAGAACTTTGATTTGGGCTTGTAATCTAGATTTAAATGGAAATTCATTTCTGTCTTCCTCAATTGCATAGTGGTTTGAAATCACTCCAGAATCCAGAAATCAGAAATGCCATCACTGATATTAAATGAATCTTTCATTATGTTTCTTTTTTTTCATTTAACCTGAGCGGAGAATCAATGAACAAAAATAAAAGCATTTATTCAGCTGATTTATGAGGAACTGAACAAAAAAAACGCTATGGAAAAAGATATACACAGATAAATCTCTCATCTTCATACAAGGAAACAATAGGATATTTTATTCTTTTTCTATTGGAGGGTTGTTTTTTTTTGCTTCCCACAATTTTCCTTCCTTTCACAATAATTTATTTCCCAAATAGAAAGAAACGATTTCTTTCCTTTTACTATACTCTTTTTATTTTAAAGACTGATCAAGGATCTTAATATAGATATTTGATTGATTGCATTGCATAGGAGGGCCCTCTGTGAGGAGATGGGTATCTTCTAAATTAGATAGATAGATAGATAGATAGATAGATAGATAGGTAGGTAGGTAGGTAGGTAGGTAGGTAGGTAGGTAGGTAGGTAGGTAGGTAGGTAGGTAGGCAGGCAGGCAGGCAGGCAGGCAGGCAGGCAGGCAGGCAGGCAGGCAGGCAGGCAGGCAGGCAGGCAGGCAGGCAGATCATCTATCTTAGATGATGATAGATAGATAGATAGATAGATAGATAGATAGATAGATAGATAGATAGATAGATAGATAGACAGACAGACAGACAGACAGACAGACAGACAGACCGAAAGACAGATATCATCTATCTTAGATGATGATGATGATTGATAGATAGATAGACAGACAGACAGACAGACAGACAGACAGACCGAAAGACAGATATCATCTATCTTAGATGATAGATAGATAGATAGATAGATAGATAGATAGAGATAGATAGATAGATAGATAGATAGATAGATAGATAGATAGATAGATAGATAGATAAAAATAAATAATTGATCATTGAGAAATATTTTTTAAAAAATAAATACCATCTGTATGAAATTGGCCACCCTTTTGTTCTGAAAATGACAGTAAAATTTCTGTTGGCAAATCAAGAAATGTGTCCCTAAAAAAAGGATATTTGGAAGTTTCCTCTGGGCCAGAAAACAGCCCTGGATTAAACATGAAGCAAAATGAAAATGTACTGAGGATACCAAGGGAAGAGGGAACCACAATTTCCCATATGTATCATGAGCTTCATTCTTTCAACGCTTCACTTAATTTTCAGCACCTATTTAATGTTTTATTAGTTAAGCAGTAGAAGGGCCAAGAGGCATCATTGTTGCACTAAGCTTAGAGTTGCTGTTGGCCTGAATCCCATTATGGACATGTAACACCACTCACAGTTACATGCATTGGTCCCAGTTTCTTTCCATGTGCAATTCAAACAGCTTACCGTATTTTTCAGAGTATAAGATGCACCGGAGTATAAGACACATCAAGGTTTTGAAGAGGCTTTTTTTTTTTTTTTAAAAAAAAGTGTTTTGCACTCTGCAAACCTTCCAAAAACGGTCCCAAAATGGGCCCATTTTTGTAGAAAAAAAATGGCATGCATAGCCTTTAGGAGGCTTATAGAGTACTCCTGAGGATTGGAGAGAGAAATTGAGCAAAAAAAGGCCCACTTTTCACTCATTTCTGTCCTCCCCAGCCCCCAGGAGCTCTCTGAAAGCCTTCTACAGGCTCTACACGGCCATTTTGGTGAAGGGAGTGGGGCTTCGAGAGGCAAAACATGCTGTATTCAGAATGTAAGACGCACCCAGATTTTCAGCCTCTTTTTTGAGGGGAAAAGGTGTGTCTTGTACTCTGAAAAATATGGTACTTTAAAGGCCCTTATGTCATCTAATTTTGAGACCTTATTTCCATAATGGTTTCTGCTCATCCTACTAGTTTTGACTGAGATAGCATGCTTCAGATCCATCTGTTGGGGACAAGGGGGTGTGCCTTCTCTGTCATGCCGCTTGCTCTATAGGACAGCCCAGAGGTTGGTTCCTACCAGTTCGCACCTATTCGGTAGAACCGGTTCGTCAAATCTATCGAACCGGTTAGAAGAGGTTCCACCAGTGGACCCGGAAAGCAGGCCACACCTACAGAAGAGGTTCCGAAATTTTTTTGAAACCCACCACTGGTCCTTGGATATGATTATTCTACACTATCATGCTCCTATTTATAAAACTCAGTGCCTCTGTGAAAGGTAAGGATGACTCCTGCGTTTGTGGTGCAATCAGAACATTCCGTGTGTTGAAGTTGTTTTAACGCAAACCAAAGATGCCTCTTAAAAAACAAGTTTACATCATATTCTTATGCATGCCAGTGCTGTGTGTGAGGTAATTTAAGGTGGTTCTGACAAGTGTCGTCGGCATCTTCATATCTGGTCACATGGGCGGCAAGCCACTCCCATCTGGTCACATGGGCAGCAAGCCACTCCCACAAAGGAGGCCACACCCACAGAGTAGGTTCGAACAATTTTTGAAACCCACCACTGCTTCTCTGTCATGCTGCTTGCTCTATAGGACAGCCCCACTCCAGAAATATAGACAGTCCTAACTTGCCTATGTGAAGTGTTGGTTTTTTCCTCAGCGATTGAGGGAAGTCTTAGTTTCTGAAGTTCTCACATGAATGTATGGCATAAATGTCATTTGAAATGCTTAATGCCTCAACTGATTTTGGAGAATTTTTGTCTGTTCACCACCCATATTCTTGCTTGATAGTTGAAAAGCTTTATCAATATCATTAATAAATTAAACAAATAAAGGTCCCATCATACTCCAGTCAGACAAGGAAGGAGTGCTATGGACCCCATCAATTAAAGATTTTTGACTGGTGAGGTCCAGAAAGTGAGTTTTCTCTGCTGCTGCCCCCACTTACTGGAACATTCTGCCCCACAGAGGGGAGACGGGGCCCCCTCCTCTTGCCTTTTGGAAGGGTACAAAAATTTGGGGGGGTCATGAGGCCTGCAGAATGGGGGAGCGGTTAGCACTTGAAGGCATTCCTTTGTACCTTTTAAAGTTTTAACTTAGTCTAGCCTCTTTTTTTCTGGCTCTCATTTTACTGAGGTGTTGTTGTTGTTGTTGTTTGTGGCTTTTATGGTTTTAGTTATAATCCGCCCAGAATCATTCTGAGAGGTAGATGGGCAGTATCTAAATTTGACAGATCAATACATAAATAAAGTACATATTTTGTAAATATGTGTACATATTTTTCAAAGTGTGGGGGGAAAGGAAGGCAAATTTTCCTCTAAAAGTTATAAATGATTGCACTGAATTGCTCTTTGCATGTGTTAATCACAAAGGAAGGATAACTAAATATCAAATTCTAATTGACTTTTTGCAAATCAGTTCAGAGTGGATTTTGCCTTGACAGTGCCTTATGGTTGAATGGCTTACTGAGTCTGGAGAAAGTAGAAGAAATGACATTTTTCAAATGCCAGGAAAGAGCTTAAAAAAATATCCAATGATGCCTGTTGGGAAAAGGATTTATATCCATGACACTAGAAATAGCCACCATAATGTTCATCTTATCTTGATTGCTCAAGTGAGGGCAGGGAGAGCATAATCATCATCAGACCGCCTGCTGCCAATTACCTCCCACAGACCCGTTAGATCGCACAGGGTCAGCCTCCTCCGGGTTCCGTCTACCAGCCAATGTCATCTGGCTACCACCCAGGGGAGGGCCTTCTCTGTAGCAGCTCCGGCCCTTTGGAATGAACTCCCCGCGGAGATTCGGACTCTCACCCCTCTCCAGGCCTTCCGGAAAGCCGTCAAAACCTGGCTGTGCCAGCAGGCCTGGGGTTGATGAGTTCCCCTCCCCTCTCGACTTGTATGGCTGTATGAGTCTTGTGTATTTTAATTACGTGTATTGTGTTTGTATCCCCTTTCCCCTTTTGAGTTGTTCGCCGCCCTGAGTCCCTCCCGGAGAAGGGCGGCATACAAATAAATTAAATCTTAATCTTAATCAATATCATCATCATCATCTGAATACACAAACATGGGTGTATATACACTTAATCACCTGTTAATTTACCATTGTAATTAATAGGTCTTCTTCCCCAAAAAACGACAGCAGCCCTCAAATGGTTCTGCCATTTGTATGGCAAGAAATACTTCAGATGAAAGAACCTGGTGAGAAAATATGAAACTGCCTTCCTTACATCTGATGAATAATGTGAATGGTTGTATTTCAGGCAAGCTACCAGCAGGCACAGCCTTTGGTTATTACTTCTGAGGCAGAGCAGTCCTCTTTGACATCAGGTCTCAAGTTCGTAAGGCTTAACGAATAAAAATAGAGGTCTACTCATACTTCCCACAGGGGAAAAGCATCAAATGAAGCATTGAGATAGTTGTATGACATGCCTTTTGATGTCCCTTCTGTTCCATCTCAGAGGATCTTATGAGACTTGTTAGTACTGTAGCACCAAGCAACAAGGTAGTGATCATCAGTCAATAGCCCAACGTTCTTATTTTGACACTTCAGAGGAATACACCGTCATCAAATCTCTCTTGGCTTTTGCTTCACATCTTTGTAAAGCTGCTAGGGAGGTCATCCAGCCACAGGAGTGAAGTTTGCTGATGATAATAGAGCATACTGAGGATACATCTCTGCATGACGATCCAAGTGATGCTGTCAAAGTGCTATCGCAGAGTCTGAAGGCTTTTGGGGTCTGGATGGGAAAGAATGAGATTTGGCTCAATCCTAGCAAGACTGAGTGGCTATAGATTTTGTCTCACAACCCCTCAATCCAGAACATCTTTCAGTTCTGCTACTGCTGCTCTTTGGTTGTGTGTATAGTACATGGAGCAAAAGATAAAAGATAAAGGTTTCCTTGTCAGTCCTTTCCAACTCTAGGGCATGGTGCTCATCTCCATGTCTTGGCCGAGGAAGACAATGTTGTCCAAAGACAATTTCCATGGTCATGTGGCCAACATGGCTACATGTCAAAGGTGCACAGAATGTTGTTACCTTCCTACTGAAGTGGTACCTATTTATCTACTAGCATTTGCATGCTTTTGAACTGCTAGGTGGGCAGCAAGTGGTGCAAGTAACGGAGCTCACCCTGTTGTGTGGAGCTTGGGGCTCGAACCCAGGCTGTCATTTCTCCAGCTCTGAAACTCCAGGATCTTTAACTTGGACAGCCATTGTCCTCCTTTGCTTGTGAAATAGCAATTGGCAATATGGTGACTTTGGGAATCAGAGCATTTCCATCTGCAGAAACAGTAGGCAATACCTGTCCAAGACAAAACAGAACTAATCCTTTAAATGCTTAAATCTTTAGAATGCCTACATCTCACAAGAGAAATTGCAGGGCTGGAGGAGTGAGAAGATTACTTGTCTGTTACTTTGAAACCCTATAGCTGCTCAGTTGGGTTGCTGTTGTATTTCATTCCTAAGGCAGAAACAACTTTTCAAAAAGAGTAACAAGAGCAGAGGTGAAATTCAGCAGGTTCTGACAGGTTCTGGAGAAACAGTAGCAGAAAGTTTGAGTAGTTCAGAGAAATGGCCAAAACCACCTCTGGCTGGCCCCAGAGTGGGGTGGGAATTGAGATTTTGCAATATCCTTCCTCCAGGAGTGACGGGGACATGGGGATTTTGCAGTATCCTTTCCCTGGAGTGAGGAGGGAATGGAGATTTTGCAGTATCCTTTCCCTGCCACGCCCACCAAGCCACGCCCACAGAACCAGTGGTAAAAAGTTTGAATTTCACCACTGAACAAGAGACACAAAAAGGTTGGGGAGAGATAAAGAGAGAGAGAGTGAGTGAGTTAGGAAAATCCTCAGGGACAATGCACACCCTGGTCAGCCCTCCTTTATTCTCCTACCATCTGGAAGGAGATATAGAAGCATAGGCAGCCACACAAACAGGCTGAAGAACAGTTTTTATCCGTGGACTATCAGACTCCTGAATGAAAAATAACTCTACAACAACATAGTACGATTGACTTGGCATGACATGAAATGAGTTCACATGATGCAAAGGGACTGGGTGTTTGTTAGTAGGATTCACGTGACTAGGGAATTTTTTGTCTTTCATTGTGAGTTATGTTGGCTGTGTATGTGTGCATGAAAGGAAGCTCAGTGTCAGGCCTGCAATTATATTCCTTTTAGAATTTTGGCCTGACACACTTTTTCTTATTTCATTACGCTGTTTCATTAGTATAGTCGATGGGAGGGGGGAATAGAAGGAGTAGGATTGTGGAATGTATTGTTTTCATTCTTTACTAGAAGTCAAGGTCAACCTTTGTCTCCGTACTTTTACATCTGACCGGAAGCAGCTGGGTGTGGTTGCCAGTGTGGAAGAAGATTGGACCATGTGATGGATTGTGGGTGTGGGGACAAGATCATGAACTTTTAACTGGGTGGAATTCTGATGTCATTTCGAGTGTTGGGATTCCATAGCATAATGCCAAGATGTCTGATTTATTAAATTGGAACTTTAAGGATAGTTTTGCCTTGGTTTCTGATTTAATTCTACATGATACTTGGAACGGTGACACTCAGCCAAACTCATTATACCCATATTGTACTCTGACAGTAAAGGCTTGAATTGAATTGAATTGAGGAGAGAGACTAACCTTGTTTCACAATTGATAGTTTGGTAGGCTTTTTTCTAGCGAATATGCCCCAGTATGTGGAATTCTGCCTTCTTTGCAACAACTCAATTCCCTAAGCTTTGCCATCTTGCTGGAGACAATACACATCAGAGAGTCCTTTATCTTTCCATGATATACATATCTGATATTTATTATTAAGGCATATGACAAGCCTAACTGCAGTGAAGTCATGCATATAAAATACACATTTTCAGTCATTGGAAAGTGGGCCTGAGGGTATTTAAGGCTGAGTGGGTGGGTAACTTCTCTGTAACACTAATGTGACATCTCCTTTAATCTCAACAGCAAATGCCAGTAAATGTTTTCCCACAGCTAATGAAGTATTTCCTCCCCATCCCACCTCCCCCACAAGAAAGAGCTTTTGACACATCACTTGTTTGTCAGGATGAAGCTGCATTTCTTTTAAGTCATTAGAAAGACTGCATGTAGAAACAGGATGGATTTCAACCTCCTTCCCTGCTTGCCTGTCTTTCATTGGTTGAGGGATCTGTGTTCTTTTCGCTTTCTTTTTCTAACCTTCTCCACCCAATCTTGATTGATATAACTAACAAATCAACTCTGTTGCTGGGTATAATTTTTAGATGAGAAGGAGAGGAAAAAGCAGCAGCAAGAGGGTCTCCCCCTCCTTCTGCCCCCCCCAATCTATAACATACTGCGTGATATTTCTAATCCAGGCTATTCCTTCCATGATGCCAGCATTTATCTAATTGTCATTGGATCTGATGTTCAGTGTATTCCTACCAGGGGTGGGTTTCAACCGGTTCGCAGCGGTCCCTGCGAACCGGTTGGTCGGCGAACCCGGAAGTAAGTAACTTCCGGGAACGGCAAAGGGCCCACCCGTGCGCCCACGTTCCTTACCCGGTTTTGACGAGTTCTGCGCTTCCACGCATGCGCAGGACGCATACAGTGCCTGCGCGATCCTCCAGGAGCAGCCGGAGCATCGCACAGACGCTAGTACGCACGAGCGCGCTGCACGCGTGCGCGAGGACGCCGCCAGCCCCGTTCCAACCGAACCAGTTGGAACGGGGCGAGAAACCCACCCCTGATTCCTACGCATCAAGATTCCCAAATAATTCTAATCTGAATATGGGGGAGTAGAATCTAACTATAGTAGATAAGTGAATTGAGAGCAAATTACTCTTTATGACCAGTCGATTATAAGGAAGGGGCTCCCAATGTTCTTGGGTCTGTAGACCATCAGTGGTGGCAGTGTATGGGGAGGGGAGGGTTGCGTGGGTGCAACCTAATCCTGACGAAGAGCTAATAAAATTTTGTGCACTCGCTTGCTGCTTGCGCAGCTTGGTTCACAATGGGCCACGGACTGGTAGAGGTCTGTGCCTGGGGGTTGGGGAGCCCTGATATAAGGGAAAAACATCACGATGAGCCTGGATACACTTTTTCCAACGAATGCATTTTGTGCAAAGGTATATTCTTTTTTGAGCTGTAGCATACATACATACATAGATACACAGATGATTTGCTCCTGCCTCCTTCTTAGGGTTGAAAGAGAGTGACTGGCCCAAGGTCACCCAGCTGGATTCATGCTCAAGAGAGGGACTAGAAATCATGGTCTACTGGTTTCTAGCCTAATGCCTTAACCACTATACCAAATTGGATCTCTTTATGTATGTGTGTATGTACACACAGACATACATGCACACCAGTGGTGCGTTTCCAAAATTGTTCAAACCTACTCTGTGAGTGTGGCCTCCTTTGTGGGAGTGGCTTGCCGCTCATGTGACCGGATGGGAGTGGCTTGCTGCCCATGTGACCGGATATGAAGATGCCAACGACACTTGTCAGAACCACCTTAAATTACCTCACACACAGCACTGGCATGCATAAGAATATGATGTAAACTTGTTTTTTAAAAGGCATCTTTGGTTTGCGTTAAAACAACTTCAACACACATGCAATGTTCTGATTGCACCACAAATGCACTAGTCATCCTTACCTTTCACAGAGGCACTGAGTTTTAGAAATATGAGCATGATAGTGTAGAATAGGACCAGTGGTGGGTTTCAAAAAAATTTGGAACCTCTTCTGTAGGTGTGGCCTGCTTTCCGGGTCCACTGGTGGAACCTCTTCTAACCGGTTGGGTAGATTTGATGAACCGGTTCTACCGAATAAGTGTGAACTGGTAGGAATCCACCTCTGATGCACACCATATTCACATATATATGTATTTCCAAGTAAATCTGCTTAAGAATGAGTTCCTATAAAGAAATCCTAAGCAACTGTAGTTAGCTAAGATTAATGCCATCAATTTTCATTCATGGAGATGCATATAAAAATGTAATTTTAAATATTTTTATTGTTTTAGCAATTAGTAATTTTAGTGATTAAGTTTTAGTGATTCACTTGGAAAATAGGGTTTTTGAAAAAAATGTATCTAACCATTAAGAAGCAATTTCAGCTCTACAATAAAATGAGCTGCTGTACTGCAAACTCAACTGCCAGTTTTGTTGTGTTGTTCCTACAATCTATTCAGCTTAATTTACAGTAATGGACAGTAATTTGTTTATTTCCTGATTATACATTTCTTTGCTGAAATTGAAGGGGTGGGGGAATGAAAACTGGAAGAAAAAGAAAAATGTTTCAGAAAGGTATAATGGAGTCAAAGCTCTATGAATATGAGATACATGGGACAGATATTAATCATTTCATTCTATATCCACCAAAATTGTAAAGGCCTCTTTCATTATTCCAAACATTGATCAGAAAAGCTATCTATTTGCCTATATTTCTGTAATCCACAAAGCAGATGACAACTTGATGGCTACTTTTGGTAGAAGCCCAAAAACTTCATGCAGCTTCTCTTAGTTACCTGTTTAGAACAAGTGATGGGTAGCAATAAAACAGAAAAAGGTTTTGAGGCTGTTGAAAGTAGAATCTAGGATTTCTAATGGTCAATAAGAATTCAGTGACTCTTCCCCCCTTTACTAAACTTGTCATTGCTGTTATGTGAATACATGGCAAATCTATATAGTTTTTACCAACCCATATGGTTTTCATTAACAGGGACACTGAGCTTGTTGATCAGAAAGGTCAGCAGTTCGACGGTTCAAACCCCTAGTGCTGCATAACAGAGTGAGCTCCCGTTACTTGTCCCAGCTTCTGCCAACCTAGCAGTTCGAAAGCATGTAAAAATGCAAGTAGAGAAATAGGGATCACCTTTGCTGGGAAGGTAACAGCATTCCGTTCGCCTTTGGCATTTAGTCATGCCAACCACATGACCACAGAGACGTCTTCGGACAGCATTGGCTCTTCGGCTTAGAAATGGAGATGAACACCACCCCCTAGAGTCGGGAACAACTAGCACATATGTGTGAGGGGAACCTTTACCTTTACCTATGATTTTAATTAGCAGCCTAACAACTACAACTACAATATTAATATACAAAGGGAGGAGGAAAATGGCTTAGAAATGCAGTCTATTTTTAGAACTGTATCTGTTTCTTTAGATTAGGGAGAGTAGTTGCCCACTCAATTAATTGAATTTACACCCCAACCACTCTAAAGGACTCTGGACACACAAATGGATGCAATAAACCACTGCCTCTATAATGGGCTGTCCCTAATCTAAAGGGATTCAAGACAAAGTTTGTAGTGGGGGTTGCCATATTTTTAATGACTTGTATGATTGCTGACCAGGAATAAGTTATTACAAAGGCATTCACAATATTTCAAGATCGGAACACCTATTGCTGGCTTTTTCTGTGAAAAACAGAAATCTTGATATAACATGGCTATGTACAATGTTTTCAGGTCTTCCACAACATTTTACGATATTCAGTACTTAAAATCTTTTCTGTGTTTGACAAAATAAACAATAGATTAATAATAGCAATAGCAATAGCAGTTAGACTTATATACCGCTTCATAGGGCTTTCAGCCCTCTCTAAGTGGTTTACAGAGTCAGCATATTGCCCCCAACAACAACCCGGGTCCTCATTTTACCCACCTCGGAAGGCTGAGTCAACCCTGAGCCGGTGAGATTTGAACAGCCGAACTGCAGAACTGCAGTCAGCTGAAGTAGCCTGCAGTGCTGCATTTAACCACTGCACCACCTCGGCTCTATAATATTAAATGAAGATTGAAAATGAAATGAAAATAATAATGAAGAATGAGTAATCTGAAGAATAAATAGCTACTGTATTCTCAACTAACTTTTTCTATCACGTGTACATATAAACATGTGCAGATACATATGTGATCATCTACCCATCCCCACACAAATACAATTATATACACCAGTAAGGGGACAGAAGCATCTATACTTGGGCATGAATCCCTTGTTCAATTCATTACATAAATTTTCATGAACTCCTTTGAGACACACAGTAGCTCAGTGGCTTAAAAGACACTGAAGAAGTCTTTGCTCAGATGGTTCAAGTCCTACCACTGTGTGATGGAGTGAGCTCTGGTCACTTGCCTTGGGTCCTGCCAACCTAGTAATGTAAAAGCATGTACATTTGGTGGGAACAGGATTCCGTGTTTTGCCCTATGCTTTGTGCTGTGGAATGATGTCATGCTGGTCACATGACCATGGAAATGTCTTCAGACATCACTGGCTCCATTGCTTAAAAAAATCAAGATGAGCATCTTGGCTACAACATTAACACCCATAGAGACTCCTTTATCTTTGGTTAAAAGAGTTCATACTAGGGCTACCAAACCTATACTGATCCAGGGAACTCTTAGATACATAGCAGCAAAGAGATCCAGAAAAAAATAACTCTTTGCTCTCATCTAGTGTTCACACAGGTTTTTACAATTCAGCTACGATATTCAGTTGCATGTCATAGCTATCAACAGATTAAGCACACACATAAATAAGCAGTATTAAACTATCTATCTATCTATCTATCTATCTATCTATCTATCTATCTATCTATCTATTATATAATATAATATACACACATATATACACACATATATACATACACACACACATACACATATATATACACAGATTTATATATATATACACATATATACACACATATACACACAAACACACACACAAACATATTTATTTATTTATTTATTTATCTATCTATTTATTTATTTAGATTTTACAACCCCCGGTATGCCCAAATATGGGAGAAAGATCACTACTTCCATTCTCTGTCCTTCAGCTCGTCACAAGAGACCATCCAGACAGAAACCCAATATTTATTACTGTTGCCTTTTTCTTACATTTGTTATATTTGTGCTAATAAATAAATAAAGGGAGACTAGTATAGATCTATTTCAAGCTATTTAGCTCTCATCAGCTAGCCATACCCTTACTGGGAATCGATCCTGTGCTGTATTGCCTCTAAGGCAGATGTGTTAACCATTGAGCCACAGAGCTCGACTCCTTATTAGCCAGCCAGGGTGAAAGGTATCTATTTAGATTTTACAACCCCCGGTATGCCCAAATATGGGAGGAAGATCACTACTTCCATTCTCTGTCCTTCGGCTCGTCACAAGAGACCATCCAGACAGAAACCCAATATTTTTTTACTGTTGCCTTTCTGTTACATTTGTTATATTTGTGCTGATAAATAAATAAAGGGAGACTAGTATAGATCTATTTCAAGCTATTTAGCTCTCATCAGCTAGCCATACCCTTACTGGGAATCGAGCCTATGCTGTATTGCCTCTAAGGCAGATGTGTTAACCATTGAGCCACAGAGTTCGACTCCTTATCAGCACAAATACAACACATACATACATACATACACGTACACGTACACGTACACGTACACATACATACATACATACATACATACATACATACATACATACATACATATATATATATATATATATATATATATATATATATATATATATAACTACAATGGTTTAACAATCCAGGTTTAACAATCAATCCCATTAAAGATTTCCCATTACAATGTTGAGGGCTGCCTGTTACTCTTTCCCAAAATCTGGATCAGATTTGTGTTTATATCCAAAGGTTTTTTAAAAAAAGAAACGTAGAAAAAGGAGCTATTTTCAGTGGAAGTCATGCTAAAAAAAAATAAAGTTTTCCAAGTCAAGAGGTAGCCTGAAAAGTTTTTAAAAAAGAAAAACCTTGCCAATGAACTCTTTTGAAATGATTTGAGCTCTGGAGAATGCTCGCCAATCTTCATCGTTCCCCATCTTCTCTTTGCTATGACTTCTGATTCTTATCTCTGAAAAAAGGGACTGAATAATTGCTCTCAACTTGGAAAGTATTTTCTTTTTTAAAAAAAACAATACCGTGAAAAATGTCACTCATGAAAGTACAGGTGAGGTGCCAATGCTGAGAGTTTTCCTTGAGGGCTGGGCATTTCAATGATTTGCAGACAAGAAAACACGAATTCCTATTTTACCAGCTTCTCCTCAAGAGCAACCCTCAGTAACCTCTCATTATGTTTCATAACATTAAAATCTTCAAAAAAAAACAACAACCCTCACCTGTAGAATCAATAATTCTTCAGCATCATTAAGTACCTCTTTGAGATGTTGTACAAGACATACAAAAAGTAGAGATTGCATCTCATGTTTGAATCCTCAAGGGGGATAAGTGAAGTGAATTCAGGAACTAAAGGTTTATAGATGGTTCATTAAATCCACAAAATAAGTGAATTCCAGCTTGACTCTGGTGAAACTTCACCAACCTTTCCTGAAATAAACCCATCAGTACCACATAATTGTTCTCATCTCTCAGTACTATTTTATCTGAATGAGATCAGTCCTTCAGAGTATGATGGCATTTCTTTGAAACAATATCCTGGCCATGAAAGTTGTACAGATAGTCCTTGACTTAAAACTGTAATTGATCACAGAACTACAGTCATAAGTTGTGATGGTTGTTAAGCAAGTTACCACGTGACCAAGCCCAATTTTATAATCCCTTTTGCAGCAGCTGTTAAGTGAATATGACAGTTATTACATGAATGTAGGTGTTGTTAAGCAAACACAGTGGTCATTAAATGAATACCAGTATGCATGGTACTGACATATTTTTTTTAAAAAAAAACATTGCCCCTCTTGCAGTGGATCATGAGGTTTGGGGTCCCCTGTTATGGTCTTAGCAAAAGGAATATAAAAGTTTGCATTGGGACCACACCAGTGGTGGGTTTCAAAAATTGTTGGAACCTACTCTGTGGGTGTGGCCTCCTTTGTGGGAGTGGCTTGCCACCCATGTGACCGGATGGGAGTGGCTTGCTGCCCATGTGACCGGATGGGAGTGGCTTGCCACCCATGTGACCAGATATGAAATTATGAATTAGTACTTAGGTCGGTCCAAGTAGTTATTCAGAAGTTAGTGGTTAGAAGCAATCGTAAAGCAAGATATGGAATTAAAACCAGAAATATTTTGTTGGCCATTTGAAAGGGAGTATAATATATATTTAATTTTACACATGTTAGCAGCTGCTGGAATTGTGTTTGCACAACAGTGGAAAAACAGATATATGTAAATGAATAAATATTACAATGTGCAGGAATAAATAAATTGACAATTAAAATCAAGAAGGCTTTGAATACTTTTTCACGTGGGATTGGTTTTAGCAATTGCCAACTAACGGAAACAGAAATTAGAAATCCAAAAGTATGAAAGAAAACACCAATTATGTAAGGAAAGGTCCAGTGGTGGGTTTCAAAAATTTTTGGAACCTCTTCTATAGATGTGGCCTGCTTTCCGGGTCCACTTGTGGAACCTCTTCTAACCGGTTCGGTATATTTGACGAACCGGTTCTACCGAATAGGTGAGAACTGGTAAGAACCCATCTCTGGATCACACACTGTGCAAAGGGATTATATGGTTTGGATCACTCTTACTCTTCTTAGTGAAGCTAATATAGCATAATTATGCAAAAAACTTCATAGCACAATATGTGAATATAATCAGATTGGTTCACCTTCATTTATAATGAGGGAAGAGGAAGGGAGGGAGGGGAAAGATGTGGAGGAGGGGAGGAAGTAAGCTAAGGCTTTAATGTTGAAAGAAGGTTAATTATATTTGCTCAAAATATGGTTTGCTTCTCTAGCACTCTCCCGTGAAGCATCCTTTAGATCTTCCCTGTCTCTGTCTCCTTTCTCTTGGTGATAAAGTTAAATTTCTCTGAACTCAACTTAACTTTGATACAGCAGCCAGCTTTTTAACTTCTCCTGCATCTTCACTGACACACAGAAGTAAAAGGGTCTCACCTGCTATTATTTTAGGAGGCCCTGACTCTCTCAGATGCCCTGTTGGGGGATGACAGTTCAAGCTCAGCACTTAAAATGCTGATTTGCAAGAGTTTTTGAAATAGCTCCTTTTAATAGCACTTCTTGACACATTCCTCTGCAAATACAGTAACAGTATGTCATATATAGTAAAAACACAATGGCTGTATCCCCAGATTAAGGTGCTATCATTCACGTTTAACACATGTGTTGAACTTACTATAGAGCTGGCTCCGCTGATTCACATGATTCATTTCCTTTAAATATGAGAAGTGTAGGTTTGCCAGTCCAATCCATAAAAAAAAGCTTGAGATTTCAATTTAATCAGACTAAATCAGTCAGGTGAAAAATGGAGATGGGGGGGGGGAATGCTGAGGATCTAATCAAGTTACTCTGAATCACTCAAGCCTTGTCATATTCATTGAAGTTTAGTCCCAAATGAGTGGTAACCAGTGGTGGGTTTCAAAAATTGTTTGAACCTACTCTGTGGGTGTGGCCTCCGTTGTGGGAGTGGCTTGCCACCCATGTGACCGGATGGGAGTGGCTTGCCGCCCATGTGACCGGATATGAAGATGCCGATGACACTTGTTAGAACCACCTTAAATGACCTCACGCACAGCACTGGCATGCATAAGAATATGATGTAAACTTGTTTTTTAAAAGGCATCTTTGGTTTGCGTTAAAACAACTTCAACACATGCAATGTTCTGATTGCACCACAAATGCAGTAGTCATTCTTACCTTTCACAGAGGCACTGAGTTCTATAAATATGAGCATGATAGTGTAGAATAATCATATCCAAGGACCAGTGGTGGGTTTCAAAAAAATTTGGAACCTCTTCTGTAGGTGTGGCCTGCTTTCCGTGTCCACTGGTGGAACCTCTTCTAACCGGTTCAGTAGATTTGACAAATCAGTTCTACCGAATAGATGCGAACTGGTAGGAACCCACCTCTGGTGGTAACATAGACAAACAGGCTTCAGGTCACAACCTTTCAAAGGCAAGCAGTAGACATTGCAATATAGTTTTGATTTAAAGGTGTTAACATGGAATTCCAAACTTATAGAGTGATTTCTATGGGGGTTGCTGAATTAGTCTATTGTAACCCAACATTGGTCTCATAGGTTAGCAGTGACTTTGTTACCACCTGACTATAATGCATTAACATCCTACTACAAAAGATATATGAATATGGATACACACAAATGCAAATATACACACAAACCTATTATTTTCAGTATATTATTGTATTGTCACAGGACAGTAAGACGGGTGGCAAATATATTTAATAAATAAATAAATATTATTATATTATATTACGTTATATTATATTTTTCTGGCTGGACTAGTCTTTTCAGTATTCTTGTCAAGGTGTTTTGGATACGGTTTAGCTTTGCTACTTTTTTCTTAAAGCTGAAAAAAGAGTAACTGACTCAATAATACATTTGTGCTTAAGCAGAGCTAGAACTTACGGTTCCACCACAACCGCGGTCGACTAAAGTGCGCTCGACGAAACCGCGTACCTGACGTCATCACAGCGCGACGAAAAAAGCACGCTGTGAGCGGTAAAGCTAAAATTAACGCGTAAACCTAAACCTAACCCCCCCAAACCTAAACCTAAACCTAACCCTAAACCTAACCCTTAACCTAACGCTAAACCTAATGCTAACCCTTAACCTAACCCTAAACCTAAACCTAACGCTTAACGTAACCCTAAACCTAACCCTAACCCTAAACCTAACCCTTACCTTTACGTGAATTGGCTTGCTTTAAAAGCGCTTTTTAAAGTGCCCTTTTTTCTCCGCGGTGGTTGTTGTCGCGCTGCTGATAACGTCACCGACGCGCTTTAATCGGGCGCGCTTTAGTCGACCGCGGTTTTGTCTTGCCACGGAACTTACATTCTCCCAAATTCTAAAATATTGACTTTAACAGCTATACCATATATTTCCATAATAAATTAAGGAAATGAATCATAATCATTTATTACAACTAAAATAGAAGTTAAGGTTCAAAACTTTGGAAATGTACATAGTAATTAGTTGATAACAAAATGAAAAATCAACTTTGGGACAAACCATGATCTGGATGACTGAGAATCTCCATAGACAAACTGAAATCAAGTCCCAGGAGTTGCTTCAACTAAGAGGGAAGAAATGGTGTAAATCTAAAAGATCAGGTTACAGATGGGAATGGATCACAGAGACCGGATAACAGAATTGAGATTGTGGTTGGAATTGACACCAACTATAAATAAATCCTTAAAGAGTGACTCACGGAACACAATGAACACATTGAAAGTCAGTGTCCCTATATGCTGTCATTTCAACATCTCAAATTCTTTTTAAAAGGTTAATGTCAGGGGACACAAATAGATTTGTTATTTCACTAAGAGCTACTCATCTTTTATAGTTTTTGGCACCCAGGTGACACTGCATGCACATTCCTCTTTCTGGGGTCCAGAAATCACACTGTTGTTGTGGCCCACAGACCAGAGGTGGGTTCCTACCAGTTCGCACCTATTCGGTAGAACCGGTTCATCAAATCTACCGAACCGGTTAGAAGAGGTTCCACCAGTGGACCCGGAAAGCAGGCCACACCTACAGAAGAGGTTCCAAGAATTTTTGAAACCCACCACTGGTCCTTGGATATGATTATTCTACACTGTCATGCTCATATTTATAAAACTCAGTGCCTCTGTGAAAGGTAAGGATGATTACTGCGTTTGTGGTGCAATCAGAACATTCCGTGTGTTGAAGTTGTTTTAACGCAAACCAAAGATGCCTTTTAAAAAACAAGTTTACATCACATTCTTATGCATGCCAGTGCTGTGTGTGGGGTAATTTAAGGTGGTTCTGACAAGTGTCATCGGCATCTTCATATCCGGTCACATGGGCGGCAAGCCACTCCCATCTGGTCACATGGGCGGCAAGCCACTCCCACAAAGGAGGCCACACCCACAGAGTAGGTTCGAACATTTTTTGAAACCCACCACTGCCACAGACTCGGGTGATGAAGAGGTTGGGGAGGAACTTGGGCCAGTCCTGGAGTCTGGGGAAGGCTCCAACGGATGCTCTGCATCGGAAGCAGAGATAGAGTCAGAACAATCCAACATTTACCAGCTGCCTTCAGAGGTGGAGATAAGTGGGGAGGAAGAACAGCTGGGGCCTGTTCCAGATGTGCGCATGTGCAGAGCCGTTAGGAGAGGAGGACGAGAAGCCAACCGAGGAAGAAAGGCACATGTGGACTCTGAAGGGCCCCTTCCTGGCTGGGGAATAAATAGAAGGAAAGGGAAGGGGTAGTTGCAGGATTTCTTTTGGAAGATTTGATCCCTGAGGTTGGTGCCTCCAAGATTGCTTGACAGAACTTCATTTACAGTCTTGCAACTGGAAGCTCTAGGCTTGGCAATTATCTCAAGGAACTGATAAGGTCTGTTACTGCAGTTAACCCTTTGAAGGATTATTTCCTGGACTTTTTGGTTTGTGAATGCCAATAATTCACAGTAGCTAAATAAAGAGGGGTTTCGGGACAAGGGGTGTGCTTATTGGTTCTGCTAAGGCTTGGTCAGAATAACTGTCAGATTCAATAACAAACCTCCAACATGTCAATTTTTAGGGGTGACCAAAGAAATAGGAGTCATCAGTTTGCTTTACCATAAATAATACACTTTTTAACACTTCATCACTTGCAAACTCAACTACAAAACCACTTGCATTACTCCACTCCCATAGTTTTCAGCTGCTTAACCTGGCCAAGTTCCCTCATAGCCAAACCTATACATTCCATCACCTATCCAAGAAAATGATATGTCTTTGCCTTGGCTTTTAATGCTGAAATCAAGGGAGTCCGTGTCTTGACTGGAGGCAAGAGGGAAAAGATTATCTGAATTCTCTTTTTAAAATCTGCTCACTGAAGCATCAAACCCTGAGTGTCTCACAATGTTTGGCTATGAAGCTGGGATGACAGTGGGGCTATCTCTGTGTAACTATTGTCCTTTTGGGAAATAGAAGCTGTGCGTGTTACAGTTTGAATATCTGAGATGCTTTCACATGACTGCACACATTTCAGTAAACCAAACTGCCTAACACGTAGAAATCAGTTACATCACCAGAGATGGTGAAGAGTGGAAAGAGCCGAGGTGGTGCAGTGGTTAGGGTGCAGTACTGCAGGCCACTTCAGCTGACTGTTATCTGCAGTTCAGCGGTTCTAATCTCGCCGGCTCAAGGTTGACTCAGCCTTCCATCGTTCTGAGGTGGGTGAAATGAGGACCCAGACTGTGGGGGCGATATGCTGACTCTGTAAACCGCTTAGAGAGGGCTGAAAGCCCTATGAAGTGGTATATAAGTCTAACTGCTATTGCTATTGCTATGGTATTCAGCCAGTTCTGGCATTGTTCTGGCAAACTGGTAGCAAAAATTTTGAGTAGTTTGGAGAACCAGCAAATACCCCCTCTGGCTGGCCCTGACCCCATCTATTTGCTGCCTCCTGAGTCCCAGCTGATTTGTTGCCCTGCACAAGAGAACAGAGCTGGAAAGCAGATTAGTTGGGTGGGAGGGAATGGGGTTTTTGCAGTAACCTTCCCCTGGAGTGGGGACAGAATGGGGATTTTGTAGTATCCTTTCCCTGCAACGCCCACCAAACCATGCCCACCAAGTCATATCACACCCATCAAGCCATGTCCACAGAAATGGTATTAAAAAAAGTTTTGAATCCCACCACTGTGTCATTATTGGTGCATCTAAAAAGTAACAAATTAATGCAACTCACAAGTGGTTATATAGTCACACCCTTATGCATCCCCATTTGGGCTTCACTTGAGGACACTTTAATGCTCTGTGAAGATGCTTTTAAATTGTCAGTCTAGTTTATCATATTCACAAAGTGGCTTACATTGAGAAAGACAGCAATTTCACCAACAAAGCATTCACCCTGCATGCAAAAAAGAAGATAAATAGCTTCTCGTTAACCTAAACTGATCTCCTTTTGTCATTCAACTTTCTCCCATCAGGGAGTGCCGATCATCTGCCATATTTGCATGTTCACCTTGGGATCGTTTTGCATACTTTATTAGTGAGCGAAATTCCAGAAAGACATTTCCCAAAAGAAGATTGAATGGCAGAACCAATATAATAAATGGGATTACATGGAAATGGCACACATTAATGGAAATAACACAACGTCAAGATGGAGTATGTATTTTAGTCAGACTGGAGGGATTTTGGAGATGTATCTCCGTACACGATTGTTATTCATCCTATAACTTTTTCTCCCATAGGTAAATAGTTTATTATTTTAAATGTTTATTTTATTAGACTTCAGTAACATATTATTTCAAAATTAATTCACAGAGAATAATTATATGAAACCCAGTGGTGGGATTCAAATAATTTAACAACCGGTTCTCTGCCATAATGACCAGTTGGGTAGGCATGGCTCAGTGGTCAAGAGAGTGGGTGGGCATGGCCAACTCAACATCACTCACATTGATGGGCGCTTCGCTTTAGCTGTTACAGTGGAATAAGGGTTAACTAGAGAGGCAGTTTCTGTAATCAGGACAATGAAGGTGAGGCTAGAAACAATACCAGAATGTTTCCTTCCTGCCTTCCCTACAGAATTAGCCCTGTAAAGTGGAAAAAAACAAAAGGAGATTTCTTCCAACAACCGGTTCTCCCAACTACTTAGAAAGTTACCAACCGGTTCTCCCGAATAGGTGCGAAATGGCTGAATCCCACCACTGATGAAACCGCTATAAAATGTAATCCCCTTTCCTAAAAGTAACCCATCTTGGAATTATCACCAGACTATTTGTCATGAATGTCTCAAAGGCAGGTAAGCAGATATGTTACTTTAGATCAGGAGTGTCAAACTCAAGGCCCAGAGCCCGGATCTGCAGGACTGCCCTGGAAACAGCAAAGGACTGGCCTGCAGTGCCTCAGCCAGCAAAAATGGGCACCCAAGCTTCATTTTCACTGGCAAAGGGTTGCAGAAGGCGGTGGCAGCTGAAAATGGAGCTCGGGAGGCCATTTTCACTGGTACAGCACTCAGGCCACCGCAGGCTCCCCCAACAGGAGTGCCATAATCGGGCCATGCCCACCCCGTCCCCCCGAGGTCAAATGCAACCCGGATGTGGCCCTCAATGAAATCAAGTTTGACACCCCTGCTTTCCTCAAGAGTCACTTTATTATCAAAAGAATAAAAACATTTGGCTTGCTGAAGCAAATACAGTACAAAACACATCTTGTTCTTAGTAAATTTCCCTCCTACATAATGCATAGAAAGGTATTTGACAATTCTCGAAGAATGTGGTGAGCTGGCATCCTACGGGAAGAATGTCATAGTTCTCTTTCTGTGTGTGTTTATGTGTTTGTGTATGTGTGTACAATTGAACTGAACCATATGGAACATTGTCTGAGAAGGTATGATTGGCAGGTAATTATTTAGACACATTTTTTTTTATATTTTTACAGAACATTTGGTTTGAACTATCAAGCAAGCAGTACCAAACAATAGCATATTTTTTTTCAGTCAGCCTTATTTATTTATGTAGAGAAAATATGAAAGCATCTCCAGGAGCATTTGGAGAATATGATAATTCCTTTGCCTTAATAATACAAACAGTTAATGACGGTCAATTACTTTAACAATGATCAGAACCTTTTTTTTCCTTAGAAAATACTTCTAGCCTTTCTGAGACATAGCAATTCCCTCTTCTGTACTTGAGTCATCTCTTCAGAATACCCCTGTGTATTTTTTATTTGCTGGATGTCAAAAAAATGATTAGAACACTGAAACACGTACTGCTTTGCACTCGGGACTCGGGACAAAACTGTCAATGAAATACTTTGACCTTTTCCAGAAACCAAACTGTTGCAGAATCTGTTTGTGAGAAAGGACCTTTGAGTGATAATTATAACTGTTATAATAGGCCCCAAAGATTTACGCTTCAGAAGTTTTGTTCCTTTCGCTAACTGAACCTTTCTTCTGCTCAGGTCAACAAGACATCCATTTCCACATAGTAAAGAAAGCAGATCCTTCTAATATTAGCTGGAGACAAATGAAATTTATAGAGTCCGAAATAGAGGAATTATTCCCTTCCATGATGTGCAAAGCCTATTATTCTAGAAATGGAACTTTCTGGAGAATTCCAAAATGAATTGTTTTGCTTTTAGTCTACCCCAATCTAGCAACCCTGAGGCTGCCTCTGATTCAGTCTTGACTTGCAGTGGTACACTAATGTACACATTAACATTTGTTAATGATAATGAAGCATGTTGCTTTTCCTACTTCCAATTCGCTGTTGTTATTGTTGTTTAATATCCAATTAATTAGGCTGATGTGGTATTACATCCAGAGACTAACCAAACTTCTGGATTTGGAATTTAAGCAGGCTCTAAATCCCAAATCCAGAAAAAATATGAACTTCATGCTGCTGCTTGCTGGGATTGCAACTTAAGAGAAAATTCTTTTTCAGGAATACATAATATATATCTACTGGGTCATAACAACAATGGAGAATGTAAGCATCATTGCTGGATGTTTTGGCATCGAATAATTTCATAATTAATGCAATTGAGCGAGTCCGGAGACATTTCAGAGAAGAGTCCTCCACTCCTCTGCTCATAACAGTATACCTTATACCACCAGGCCTGAAATTAAGCTACCAGGCTTGAAATTTTGGGCTTAGACAATTTAGAACTACACTGTCTTTGATTTGACCTGAGCTTGGGACACAAAATTATCTGCTACTATGTCCTACCTGTAAATGACTACTTCAGCTTCAACCACAACAATACACAAGCACACAATAGATACAAACTTAAGGTAAACCGCTCCAAACTCGATTGCAGAAAATACAACTTCAGCAACAGAGTGGTCAATGCCTGGAATGCACTACCTGACTCTGTGGGCTCATCCTCAAACTCCCGTAACTTTAACCTTAGACTGTCTACTATTGACCTCACCCCATTCCTAAGAGGTCTGTAAGGGGCATGCATAAGCGCACCAAAGTGCCTACCATCCCTGTCCTACTTATTGGTATCCATTTCCTGTATTCATAATCATGTTTATACTTATATCTGTTATCTTAAACATGCTTGACCAAATAAATAAATAAATAAATAAATAAATAAATAAATAAATAAATAAATAAATAAATAAATAAATAAATAAGAATTATGAAGAGCTTCAAGTTAGAGTATGAAACAGGTCTACATCTGGACTAGGACATACCTTGAGTCACAAGATTAGGATATATGTTTAATACCTGCTAAATCACCAAGTTTCCTAAGTGGAGTTGGGAAGGTTATATTTTTGTTGCCTAGCCATAGGGGTGCCATAAACTTCTTGGACATTCAAAATATGAATGATGTTGTCCCATTTGACCATTTGTTCTTTGTTCTTGGAAGAGGCATGCCTGCTTATTAATACAGGGAAGACCTTGACTTACAATCACAACTGAGTCAGATTTTTGTTGCTAAGCAAGACCGTTATTGAGCTTTGCCCCCATTTTATGACTTTCCTTTCCAAAGTAGTTGTGAGTCACAGCAATTAAGTTAGTAATATGGTTGTTAAGTGAATGTGACTTCCCCATTGACTTTGCTTATCAAAAGTTTGCAAAAGGTGATCACATGACCTCGGGACACAGCAATCGTTATGAACACATGCCTGTTGCCAAGGGTCTTAATTTTGATCATGTGACCATGCCAACAGTCACTGTAACAGTCATAACAGTGAAAAACCCTTAAGTCAATTTTTACAGTGCTGTTATAACATTGAACAATCACTAAATAAATAGTTGTAAGTTGAGGACTAACTATAATGAACCAATAACACAGCTAATGTTTAATATTTGAGACTGGGGTCTCTGTGTACATGATAACAAAAAAGTTGGCCTACCTACATAATTGTCCAATATTTTTAGGCCTTGTGTTTGACAATAATTAAATGGGGATTATTGAGAAGCTAAATGATGAAGGAAGCAAGAAATGTTTTATGGATTTTGCATCAGAGAAAAACATAGCTGTATAATATTTCAAGTTCTTCATTGATTTCCTACATCCTCTGAGTGTGCATATGTTTGCTTTTCATTTCCTTAATTGTTAGCATTGGTAGAAGGATATATTGGGCTAATTTCATAATATATTATTTGGCTCACCACCTAACTACCATACTAGATGAAATTGCAGCTATGTAGATGCTTTATTAGTGCAGATATTACTAATTTATTGGCAGTGTTTTTTTTTATATTCTGAATCACTTGGTTTAAGGCTAATAATAATAATATGAATTATATAAAGTGATGTCCTTTTCCAGCAATATATCTTCTTGTAAAATAATATTTAAATCAAATTTTGAAATCTTGAAGATTCATCCTTCATTTCTTTGAAACTAAGGCACTTTTGTCACAGAGAGATTTAGTGCTATCACTTCCATTAGGATAGATGTGTAATAGCAGTTGCCCACATAGATCTTTTCATGAGGTTCAGGGATTTTGCTTGCTTATCTGGATTTTTGCTACTGATTTATGCCTACCTTTAAGACAGCATTCCATAACAAATGTCATCCTGTGCTAGAATTGTCCCTGTCATTTGATGAAACTAGTCATAGAAATAATGTGTTATGTTTCAATGCCAGGAGGCAATTGGCTTAAAGAGTTACTTAACAAGTTAGCAACCAGCATTTTCATCTTTACTAACACTGTATATTAAGGGAAAGTTTTGTGAAAAGAATAAAAAAGAAGGACTATGAAATGCAAGTGAAGAGCACAGGAATCAGAACACAAGAGAAAATGCCAATGAGTCATTAAATAGTTTGTGCCTTAAGCAACAGAGTAATGTTCAGTGGTTATCACACACAAGATCAGACAATGATCAGCTTTCAGGAAACTCATGTCAGCAAATGTGTCCGACACAAATCTTTCAAACTGTGTGATCAGAGGTGGGTTCCTACCAGTTCGCACCTATTCGGTAGAACCGGTTCGTCAAATCTACCGAACCGGTTAGAAGAGGTTCCACCAGTGGACCCGGAAAGCAGGCCACACCTACAGAAGAGGTTCCAAAAACTTTTGAAACCCACCACTGGTCCTTGGATATGATTATTCTACGCTATCATGCTCATATTTATAAAACTCAGTGCCTCTGTGAAAGGTAAGGATGACTACTGCGTTTGTGGTGCAATCAGAACATTGCGTGTGTTGAAGTTGTTTTAACACAAACCAAAGATGCCTTTTAAAAAACAAGTTTGCATCATATTCTTATGCATGACAGTGCTGTGTGTGAGGTAATTTAAGGTGGTTCTGACAAGTGTCGTCGGCATCTTCATATTCGGTCACATGGGCGGCAAGCCACTCCCACAAAGGAGGCCACACCCACAGAGTAGGTTGGAACAATTTTTGAAACCCACCACTGTGTGTGATGCTCAGAATTCTATTCAAATTCACAACTGTTCACACAGAAAAAATAATAATCCTGACTAAGAGTTCTTGGAGGGACACTTTTAAGAAAACACAGAAGATGGCAGATAGACAGCTCTCTGTTACAGTATTTCAAAGTGCTGATTTGTACCCTAACCCCATTCATTCTCCTTTCAACACTATCCCTTGTATCAACAATTGCTATGGGACAAATTAATGCAGATGTTGGGATGAGGGAAAATGTGATGGATTTGTGCTTGCAACTGAGAATTATCTTAAATACGAATCTGGGTAGAATATGTTTTACAGGATAGTACAATCAGAAACTGACTTTTCTGGAGCAAAAGTGCATCTTCAAAAAGCTATGCTGTCCTATCATTATGTCCCTCATTTTTTCTCAACCTATTGCAATAAGGAACCTGTTCTATAGATTGACCATCTTATGTAAAGATGAGTATTGTCCCATAAGTACATTGAGTACTTGGTACTGTTTATCACTATGTTGTCTCCCCCCCCCCACTTCAGAATCACCTTTTTCTTTCTTTCTGGATGTTATGCTCCTCTGACTCAAGAGGAATAAGAAGTTGAAGAGCCTGATCCAGGAAGTTTTCAACCTCAGAAATTGGTAAAGGGTCAACTAATGGCTGACTTAGAAAAGAACCCATGTCTGAACTATTCAACCAGCTCTGGCAGTTTGTCTCCTTGTTGAGAACAGCATGCCAACTTTGGATCTTGCTTCCTGCTTTATTTCCTGAAACTTGTCTTCTTGACCCAGATCAGCTGACTAACCTCCCCGGTGACTGGACTTCTGGATGGGTTTCAATTTTTTTTAGAACCTCTTCTGTGGGTGTGGCCTGCTTTGTGGGAGTGGCTTGCTGGCCATGTGACTGGGTGGGAGTGGCTTGGCAGCCATGTGACCGAGTGGGAGTGGCTTGGTAGTCATGTGACTGGGTGGGCATGGCCAACTTGTAAAATGTGGTGAAACTCACTTAGCAATGCTCTTGCTTAGCAACCAAAATGTTGGCTCAGAAACTCTGGCATTGAAATGTGCAAGTTTTAAAGCTGTCAAGTTACAAGACCCTTGCACCCCTAACCCTTTAGAAAAAAACCCCAGGGGTGTTCAAACTTGACAGCTTTAAGACTTGTGGACTTCAACTCCCAGAATTCCTCCTCCAGTCATGTTGGCTCAGGAATTCTGGAAATGAAGTGTGCAAGTTTTAAAGCTGTCAAGTTACAAGACCCTAGCACCCCTAAGCCTTTAGAAAAAAACCCCAGGGGTGGAAAAAAAACCCCAGGGGTGTTCAAACCTTAAAGTCAGCTTTAAGACTTTAAGGTTTAGATAAGACTCTTAGAGGCAGGTGGGGCGATTGGTGAGCCAGCCAATCAGTGAGCGGTGGGCGGGGCAAGCGTGGTGCGGACGGGGGTGGGGAGGGAGTTGGAACCTGTTCTAAATGGCATGGTAGATTTGTGGAACCTCTTCTATAGAAGAGGTTAGAACTGGCAGGAACCCACCCCTGCTGTGAACTATGGTTGCATCTCTGAACCTATGCTGAGCTTTGATTCTGAACTCAACCTTCTAATGCTCAGCTCTCAGGCAATAATCTTACTCCCCTACACACATTGTGGGTTGTGCACAGCTGGTTCTCTGCTTGCTATTCACCATTAAACTGATGCAAATCAAGTTGGCCTGTGTGTGCTCAGACTGAAACAGAAAATTGGATTAGATTAGTAATGTTTTCTCCCGCCTTTATACTTAACTCATGGCAGAGAACACATACTATAGTCCTCCTTCCTCCTATTTTCCCCACAATAAGCCTGTGACATGAGTTGAGCTGAGAGAGAATGACTGGCCCAAAGTTACCCAGCTAGCTTGCATGCGTATGGGAAGGACCAGGGTTCATAGGCATGTGGTTTTTAGCTTGGTGCCTTAAACACTATAACATACCAAGAGAATCCAGGAATCGCATAATGAATGGGATGATGTCATAGCTTGATGTCATCCAACAGATTTGCCTATGGTGAGGTTACTAAATACCATATATATCTTATACTATCTTTCCAAATGAACTGATTAGATGATTTGCACAAACTAATAAAAGACTGAGCACTGACGAAGTATGGAGCCAATCAGAGCAAATGAAGTCAATTGAAAGTGGCCACAGCATAATTTCTTTTCTTTTTAAAATGCTTCAGTAGCATTTTTCTCATTGTTAAATTATTCACCCTCAAAATGCATCATTTGTCTCAGCCCAGATAATTTTAACTGCATTTTGTGGGTTACAGCAAACTCCATCCTTATGTTTTCCATGTCTCCATCCTTATATATCTATCTAGCTATCTGCATGCCTATCTACCTACCTATCTACCTATCTACCTATCTACCTATCTACCTATCTACCTATCTACCTATCTACCTATCTACCTATCTACCTATCTACCTATCTACCTATCTACCTATCTACCTATCTACCTATCTACTTATCTACCTACCTATCTACCCATCTATCCATCTACCTACCTACCTATCATCTAGCTATCTAGCTATCTAGCTATCTAGCTATCTAGCTATCTAGCTATCTAGCTATCTAGCTATCTAGCTATCTAGCTATCTAGCTATCTAGCTATCTAGCTATCTAGCTATCTAGCTATCTAGCTATCTAGCTATCTAGCTATCTAGCTATCTAGCTATCTAGCTATCTAGCTATCTATCATCTCTACCTATTTATACTTGTCTATACATTGTTTTACATGCCTGTTTAGTTTCAACAAGCCTGTAATTCATATGACAACACTGACTAATTTTAATGAAAGCTTACAATGATTATACAATTAGTTAGGCAAAAATGGGCACAAATCATGCTTGATTAGGGTATTTGGTCTCCTTTGGATATTGTATTAATAGCAAGCATAATTCTCAAGTGACAGAAAACAATCAGAGACAAAAGATCAACAGTCAGTGCAATCATCAACAACATGGTGATATATTTGCTTTAACTATTTCTATAAAGTTGCTTACCATAAGCAAGGAGTGTTAGTTTAACATTACTGGAATGCCTTAAGCATATCTCTCACATTATGGATTATTCTGCTTCTATTCATAAAGAGAAGAGAGAAGGAAATCTAGGTTACTTATGTATATTAAAAGGCTCTATCTCCTTTGCTCCCTCTCCTCCCCTCTCTCTTCTTTCAAGTCACAGTTGACTTTTGACTGGTGCCTGAACAAATCTGTGCAATTTTCTTGGCAAAATTTTTAGGAAGTGTCTCCTCCTTCCTAAACTCCTGACAGAGATTAGCTGGCCAAAGGTACTGAGCCAAGATGGTGCAGTGGTTAGGGTGCAGTACTGCAGGCCACTTCAGCTGACTGTTATCTGCAGTTCAGCAGTTCAAATCTCACCGGCTCAAGGTTGACTCAGCCTTCCATCCTTCTGAGGTGGGTGAAATGAGGACCCAGACTGTGGGGGCGATATGCTGACTCTGTAAACTGCTTAGAGAGGGCTGAAAGCCCTATGAAGTGGTATATAAGTCTAACTGCTATTGCTATTGCTACCCATCTGACTTTGTGCCTAAGGTCAGATTGGAACTCAGGGTCTCCTGGTTTCTAACAGAATGCCTTAACTACTACACCAAACTGGCTCACATATTAATTGTAAGTTAAATTATATTTTACAAATCAATAACCAACTTTCAAAATAAGTGTATTCTCCCAGTTTGGACTGGTTCTGGTGAACCAGTAATGGAAATTGGGCATGGGTCACCAAACTGGCAGTGATGGCTGGCTGGCCATGTCCCCTCACTGTCCCTGCCTTGCCTTCTCCATGTGGATCCACAGAACTGCCTCCTCTGCCTACACACAGGTAAGCAGCATTCACGCTTGCCTAGCACCCCTTCCCCACCAGAGCCAACCCAGGCCCTACCAGCTGGGAAAGTGGCGAGCAAGCAGGTAGGTGGGACCAGCTTGGCCTCCAATGCTCCATCCAACAGGACAGCAAGCGGTAAGGGAAGCAAACCCCAGACCAGCATCCCTGCCTCTTTCCTTCGAGAGCTGACTTGTGGGATGGCCAGCCTCCCCCGCACTTGTGTCTTTCCCTAGCTGCCCCTGTCAGATGGAGCGCTTGAGGCCAGGCCAGTGCTGCCCACCCACCTGCTCACCGCTTTCCCAGCTGGCAACCCAGCTGACCAGGCAGGGCCCGGGTTGCAGCTCGTGGGGAGGGGGCACTTGCAGGGTAAAATGGGAGGTGCCCCGATGGCAGTGGCTCTGTGTGGATGGTGAGGGAAGGTCACAGCAGCTGGGGAGGCTGGCCTCAACTCAAGCTGGCTGTTGAAGGAAGGAGGCAGGGATGCCAGACAGAGTGTTGGAAGCCAGGTGTGGGGCAAAAAGGGAGGTGCCCTGCTGGCAGAGGGCGGGTGAGCAATAGCCGGCTTGGGGGATGGCCAGCCTCCCCCGCCACTGTGCCCTTCCCTCGCTGTTTACATGGAGCCTCTGCCGGCAGGGTACCTCCCATTTCGCCCCGTGCCTGGCTTCCAATGCGATGGCGGTGAGCGATAAGCAAAGTGAGCCTCAGGCTGGCATACCTGCCTCCTTCGTCCGAGAGGAGGAGGAAAAGTAGGGTGGGCTAGAGAAGTTATGGGTCCAACACAGCCAACCATGAGAGGCAGCTGAGAGGAAGAACAGCACTCACTGAGGCAACATGGCTCGCTTTCCCGTCTCCTTAGCAGAAGCTCAGCCTTCTCCTTCCCTTCCCCCTCATTTCTCCCCGGCCACACTCGCCTTGCAGTGCTTCACAGTTGCACAAAGCAGCTAGATGGGGAAGAGGTGTATGTGTGGAGGTGCTCGCTTGCCCCTGGCATTTGGCTCTGGCACAGCTCTGGCATAATGGGCATTTTCCCTCTAGTCACCAAAACTGACAGTGCCTTTTTGTGTGTGTTCGTGCATTTCTTCATCTGCATTATTATGCCTTCAATGGAAGGGGGAAAGGGCAGGTTTTTGTTTATTTTGGCTCCTGCAGTTGCCAAGTTAGGAGAGGCCTGAAAGCACCAGCCAGCCTGCTTCGTTCTCCGTTCCCTCACCTTCCCTTGCTCCAGGATGCCGTCAGGGCGAGCGCAGTGTGTGTGTGTGAGTGTAGGGGGTCATGGACTGTTCAGCACTGAGGTAGAAGCAGCTGCGGCAGCAGGGAAAGTGAGGCTTCTTTGTCAACCTCCCAGCTGGCAAAACAGAATTTTTTTTGCCGGTTCTGTGGGTGTGGCTAGGTGGGAGGGGCATGTGATTGAGTGTGTGTGTGAGAGAGAGATGTCAAGTTGGCCATGCCCACTCAGTCACATGCCCCCACCTAGCCACGCCCACAGTACCAGTAGTAAAAAAAATTGAAATCCACCCCTGCACACATGATGTTATTTTGGAGATGTGTTTTATGCCTTATTCTCTCTTTTTTTTACTCTTTGATTCATCTTCATTCAGGCTAGGGTCATCACATAAATTCCAAATGAAACTGGCCGGGAGAATATGCCTCCATTTGTCTTGTCTCTTCTTAGTACAGAGGAAAAATCTCTTCACCTCATGTCAGGTTCAAAAAACACCCTATATTATCTTTAAATGCTTGAGTTGAATCCCTAGTGGAATGGCCACCCTTTCAGCCAAAAGGCAGTCAAGGTACCCTTCAGAATGTCCAGTTCAAGGGACAGTCAGAGTGGAGTTAATGTAATGCAATAGTCCCTGGGGATTTAATTCATCTCAGGAATGGAATAGTCCTTTACCTGTGCATGGTATTCCTGTGATGCCCCCCCCCAAGCCCAAGCAGGAGACCCCACACCATTTCTGACAAATGACCGTCCAGTCTCTTCTTGAAAACTTCCACTGGTGAGGCTCCCACAGCTTCTGAAGGCAACTTCTGTTCCATTGGTTGATTGTTCTCACTGTCAGAAAATTTCTCCTTATCTCTAGGTTGAATCTCTCCTTGATCAATTTCCATCCATTATTCCTTGTGTGGCCTTTGGGTACTTTGGGAAATAGCTTTTTAAAAAAATAAAATATATTTTATTCCCATGAGTAATTTATATCTAATCTGCATAGAGTACTTTATCTATCCAGGAATTTGTCTCCATTGCAGAAGTTCTCAGTGTGCAGGCAAAACAACAGGGTAATTATAAACATAGTAATCACACCAATAAGAGGCACTGCAATCAAAGCCCTGCTCCTCATGCATGTGCATATTTGCACGCATGGCATAATTGCACACATGTACCTAAAAAGTGAGTTTTCAACAATGATGTTGCATTTGCTATCTCAGAGATTTTAACCTCCTTTGTAGATGCCCCTCCTTTTGGAGACCACATCATGTCTTTGATTATTAGGGACAATGGCAAGATGAAAGGAAGGGTTTTAACACACTACACCTGTGTCTCTTTCTCACCAGACTGATCATTACTTACAGGAACCTCTGTGCTTAAAATATAAAAGGGGAGACTCTCCCTCTCTCTTGTGCTTCTCTTTCTTCAAGAAGAAGCTTGAACAGAAAGGAGGGTTTCCTTCAATTCTGCTTATTTCTAAGTTAATCTTCTATTTTAAGTGCAATAATTATCTGATAGCTTTGACAGATGGTTAGGTTAATCCCCTGCTTGGGAGTTGGGACAATAATATTATGAGCCTGCTGCTACTACATTCAGTATTCTTTGATCCCTCTGTCTATGCTCAGAGGTACAATAAGCAATGAGGGCTCCTGTTGGTTGGAGGGAGGAATCTTAATACTCCCTCATCCAATTCTCCAGCACTTGAAGCACCAGAAATGTGCTCTGTTCCCTGCCCCTTCTCCCGCCCCAAGACTTTTGACTGACTCCTTGTTTGGGGTCAACTGCCTCAGGCACCTGTCTGGTTTTTATCTCTAGCCTTGGATCTTCTGACTCCTGTGTCTCCAAGATATTGATCCTCTGCTCCACACCCATTCACCTTTCACTCCTGCTATGCTATTGAGCACCTATGAGACCAGCTCCTCCTCCTCCTCCTTTCTATCTCAGCTGCCTTTTTTTATATTTCTTCCTTTTGAACCCTACATATCAGCCTGGAGGTACATTTAAGAGTTTTAAACTCCCCCCTGTCTTTCTTTCTACGTGACATGCCTAAGCTAAACATCTGACATTCAGAGAGAGAAAGAGAGAGAAAAAAATTGCCCTTGATAGTTGCATGTCATGTTTTTCTGTTTCAGGGCAGTTTGTTCTTCCACACTCCTGAATTCAGACCTCCCACAGTTCTGCTGGCTTCAAAGGAAGCTTCATGGCCAGGACCCTGAAGACAGTTTTGGCAGAAGCTTTTGGCCAATAGCCTTTACTCTGAAGTAAATCTCTTGGATCTCACTGTTAATCAATTAACTTTCTTTTTTCTCTTACAGCCTGATATCAAATCTGGTACAGAACCTAACAGAGTAGAGACATGTTGAAATGTGTGTGTGTTTTTTTTAAAATGCCCTGATCTCCATTTTCTTTCCTTTCTGTGTGGGAACACAACTCCTCTGAAAAGCTGCCCTGGACAGATTTTACTCCAGATGATCTGTGATGCAAAGAAAGGAAGTGGGGAAGAATTGTCCCAGCAAACATAGAATTAGCCTCCTAACCAGTGGTGGGACTCAGCCAGTTCGCACCTATTCGGGAGAACCTTTTGGTAACTTTCTAAGTAGTTCAGAGAACCGATTGTTGGAAGAAATCTCCTTTTGTTTTCTTCCACTTTACAGGGCTAATCCTGTAAGGAAGGCAGGAAGGAAACATTCTAGTGTTGCTTCTAGCCTAATCTTTATTGACCTGCTTACAGAAACTGCCTCTCCGGTTAACCCTTATTACATTGTAACAGCTAAGGCGAAGCGCCCATCGAACTGAGTGACCTTGAGTTGGCCAAGCCCACCCAGTCACATGACCACCGAGCCCCACCTACCCAGGGCAGAGAACCAGTTGTTAAATTATTTGAATCCCACCACTGCTCCTAACCCATTCTTGAAGGCAGGAAATCAGTAGACGAGACTCTTCCCAGGCCTGCCCTGGATTTGTTGGCCAAGGCAGGGTAATAAAAACATCTCACTTTGGGAGCCAATTGTCCCAATAAAATAACGATTGAGCACAGCCATCACTGAGCTAATCAGGAGCATGGCAAGAAAGGAGGAATTAAGGATTTTAAAGGCTTGCTGAAAACGAGACCCAGCTAATACAAAAGGCAGCCTGAAGAAGAGCAGAGGGCAATGCAGATAATTGAATATGTTCCTGACAAAGGGCAAGCCCAGCATTTCCCTCCGATGCAATTATCAGAGATGTCATCTTTAGAATGAATCAGAGTTTACAGCCTCATTTGTAAAGGGTCTTGCTACCTACTGCTGGGTGCATCCTTTCCTCCTTCCCACCCCATGGCACTGACTACTCCGCTGGAATGGCCACAAAATAATACAGACAAGAGTACGAAAATAGCATAGACTATCCCAAAGCATTTATTCTGATAGAGTCTGAAAGCTCTCGGAAGAGTAAACCTCTTGTACTGATGACCAACCCACATTAGACCTGCATCCTTATTCTGATTCATTTATATTCACCTTCCTTTGTGAGTACTGAAATGGTTGAATTAGACCTGGCCATTGGATGAGCTGAAGTTAAGAGAAAAAAGAGAAGTTAAAGGACTGATTCATAGAATCAAAATGCAGAATTGTATCCCATTCAATATTTCTGTTTAAGAAACTTTTGCCCACGGGACATATTTTGGGGGACAACAAGAGATTGCAGGGGCTCAGTGTTATAATGACACACCTTTTTTACATGCTCCAGGGCAGCCTCAGTTTTATCACTGAACCTCCCTCTTAACACTGAAGAATCCATCCCTGGATGTTATTGATAAATCTTTGGCTACTTATGTAGAGCTGTGGCAAGCCCAGGGGTGAAATTCAACAGGTTCTGACAGGTTCTGGCAGAGAACTGGTAGCGGAAATTTTGAGTAGTTTTGAGAACCGGCAAATACCACCTCTGGCTGGAATGGAAATTTCCCCTCAGGAGTGGGGAGGGAATGGAGATTTTGCAGTATCCTTCCCCTGTCACACCCACCAAGCCATGCCCACAGAACTGTTTGTTTGTTTGTTTGTTTGTTTGTTTGTTTATTTATTTATCTATTTATTATCAAAATTTATATGTCGCCCAATCCCAAAGGACTCCGGGTGGCTTACAAAAAAAAGAGAGAGAGAGAGAAAGAGAGAGAGAGAGAGAGAGAGAAAAGACAGTTTAAAATCATAAAATCACATACATTCATTCTAATCAGGGCTGGACCTCAACAATGAGGTCAACAGCCCCAGGCCTGCCGGAAGAGCCAGGTTTTTACAGCTTTCCTGAAGGCCATGAGAATGGGTATGGTCCGGATCTCTGGGGGTAGCTGATTCCAAAGAGTCGAAGCAGCCACAGAGAAGGCTCTCCTCCAGGGGCCCGCCAGCCGACACTATCTGGCTGACGGCATCAGAAGGAGGCCCAATCTGTGGGATCTTACTGGCCGCTGGGAGGTATGTGGCAGTAAGCGGTCTCGAAGGTACGCTGGCCCTAAGCTATGTAGGGCTTTAAAGGTAATAACCAATACCTTGAATTGCATCCAGAGACCAATTGGTAGCCAGTGCAGCTCGCGGAGGACAGGTGTAACGTGGGTGTACCTTGGTGCACCCAATATCGCTCGCGCGGCTGCATTCTGGACTAGCTGCTAGTTAAAAAAAAATTGAATTTCACCACTGGGCAAGCCTAGCCTTTTTCATCTTCATTCTCACCTAAGAAACATGTTCTATCTTCAGGGGCTATGAGTCTGGTTTTGTTTTTTGTTTTATTACTCATGTACTGATAATCTTTCTGCAGTTTTTCTGACTTGTCTCCTTCAATGTAATAGAAAAGAAAATTGCTTCGGACCCCACACTCCCAAAGGAGCATAAAACAATTCTCATGGGTAGGATGAGAGAATGCATATGCTTTCCTTAGTTGAAAGTATATTTGAATGCATTTCCTTATCCAATCTTCTCTCTAGAGATCTTCAGTTTTCTTGACTTCTTATGTCCATCTTTAGCTTTAGCTGTTGTTGAGATCTATCTTTCTCTTTTTTTGTTGTTGAGTATGTTGAGTCAGGCAGGAAAGAGAAATAGAGAGAAAGAGAATTTGTTCCCTAAAAGTAAGGATGTTTGAAACCTAGGTTCCCTCCCCCTCATATAAACAAGCCTCTGAAAAATGAAAGAATATGAGAATCAAATCATTGGAATGTATTTTATAATTTTAATCTTGATCATAGTGATCCCCCACTCTTGGACTGATTTGCCATCTGTATTGTTTTTGGAAGTGGTTTGCAGAATCTCACTGGCTCATTCATACACATAATCTATTCTCCACTGGATGAGGCCATAAGTGAGTCCATAGCTGTTCCAGAAATGTTCCCTACTGTTAGTAAATGATAAGGGACATGATTTGCAAACATTTCTGGGTTTTGATTCTTGGAATAACCAGGTTAGATTATTTTAAAAAACCTCCTGAAATTGAAAACACACAGTGGATCTGTATCAACAATGCAAGGCTACATAGAACTATGGTTTGGCTGAGTATAGCTTCCTGTGTTCTTTCATCATAAGCCATTTCTCAGCTACCTCCAGGGGCATCTCCTGGAGTGGACAATAGTATCAAAATACTGGCTGTGACTAGATCTAGTTTTTTTTAAAAAAAATATGTATTGCATGCATTACAAACATTTTAAAAGGGATGTGGTTTCAATTGCATGGTATGCCTTGCATTTTGACATCACCCCTTGATGCAGGAGGGGGTGCACAGGTAAACCCACCAGTGGCTGGCCAGCTTAGGTGGTCTTAATAGAATGGACCTTATAAATTCATATTAGCTTGGCTTTTCATTCTAGTGCCCTGGAGTTCCAAAGTTGACTTTTAGCTGGAGTGAACTTTCTCTCCAACTTCCTCATAAGTATTAAAAATAGGGCTGAACAGTGTGGCAAGACCCTGTAAAGGAGGGGCACAGGTAGCCAGGCGTGGGTGAGAGATAGAACAGAGGTAAAAACTGCTGACAGCTTAAGACATTATAGGAACTTCTCTTTTTTCTATTTTTCCTATGTACTTCTCTGTAACATTCCAAATGAACTTCTCCTTTTTGAAATGTCATGCTTGTCTCGTGTATGGAAATGCCTTGAGAATGCACAGTGTGGAACACGGCATAAAAGTAGCATCCTGGGCAGAGCCCAGGCAGTTCAGATTTTGGTGTGTGAACACGCTGAACTCGATGCATCAAATAAACCTGTTTCTCTCACCTTCGTGATATCGAGTCCTGGTCTTTCGTAAGTAGATTACAAACCTCAATCTGCTGCAACACCCTAACCAATGCAAGTGCTCCTCAACACCTCTAAACATGACCAAAGGGACCATTGGCTCTACTCTTATGAAAACCAACTTCTACTATTTACTGGTCTTGAATAAGAATATGTGGTATATGGTTCCTTCCTTGTTAGGCAGAGGTGGGTTCCTACCAGTTCGCACCAGTTCGGTAGAACCGGTTCGTCAAATATCGGCATATCTTAAAGATCACTCAAATGAGAGATATAAACAAGACTGGAAAAAAAATGGATTGACTATATACAAAATAAATATGGGACCAAGAAATTCCAGTTAGCCTATGCTTAAGATCAGGAATGATTTAAATTGTTTAAAGTTAGCTTAGCAAGAAGAAGCTAAGATCAATGTAGAGATGTTATTAATTTCTTTATTTCTTTTTTCTCAATAGATTTTAGACTGTGTTTGTTAAAAATCTATACCGTGTACGGGTTCTGGGAAGTCGGGGGGGGAGGAGGGAGGGTCGGGGGGTCAGGTGGAGGGAGGGAGGGAGGGATATATATTAGGCTAGACACGATGTGTTAGATTTCAATGTAATGTGATTTCACATGTATACTGTTTTTCTCTAATTTTTCTTTAAAAATAGGATAAGCCAAATACATTAACATATAGTGGAAATACACCGAGGGGAGGAGGAGTAAGAAAGAAGAAAGATGGGTAGAGAGGGATGGGAGAGAGGGTTGGGGGGAAGGCGAAAGGGAAGGGGGGAGCGGATCTGGAGAGAGGAGTGGTAGAGGGCGAGGGGAAGTAGGGTAGAGGGGGATGATGGAGGGAAGATAGAAAGTTGGAGGGTGGTGGAAGAAAGAGGTGTATGGAGAATGGAAGAGGTATATTGGGCTTTTATTTTCTGGGGCATTGTCGACAAGAGGAATTGATGCAATTACTGTTTAATACTGTATGGTGTATACATGTGAGTGTATGAAAATGAAAACGAAAATAAAATATACTAAAGGAAAAAATCTACCGAACCGGTTAGAAGAGGTTCCACCAGTGGACCCGGAAAGCAGGCCACACCTAAAGAAGAGGTTCCAATTTTTTTTGAAACCCACCACTGACACACACACACACACACACACACACACACACACATGCACACACATGCACATACAGACTCACACAGGGAGAGAAAGAGAAAGAAAGGAAGAAAGAAAGAAAGAAAAAAAGGAAAAAAGAAAGAAAAAGTGAGAGAGAGATGAAAGAAAAAAAGAAAAAAAGGGACAGAGAGACAAAAGGAAGGAGAGAGAGAGAGAGAGAAAGAGAGAGAGAGAGAGAGAGAGAGAGAGAGACAGAAAACACATGGCTGGCAAGCCACTCCCACCATGTCACATGGCCGGCAAGCCACTCCCACAAAGGAGGCCACACCCACAGAGTACGTTCGAATTTTTTTTGAAACCCACCATTGTTGTTAGGGCATGTGTTCACCCCAAATAAGTGGCATTTGGAAAATACATGTATTTTATGTGGTGCCCATGAGGCAAATGCCATGGCAAAATGAGAAAACAATGCATGCATAAAGTCAATGCCAAAGTTATTAAGCCAACACCAGAGTTGTTAAGCAAACCCATTGTTTGCTATGAGATTTTTGTTTGTTGGAAACCAGAAATAAATGCCAGCTATTAGTTAAAAAATATAAATCATGGTCACATGGCTCAGGATGTTGCAAACAGCTGTAATTGCAGGCTAGTTGCCAAGTACCCAAACTCTAGTCATGGGGGGAAGGGCGCCTTTGAAACTTTGAATGTCACATTTGTGTTTGTGTGTGAGAGAGAAACAGAGAAATGGAGAGGCAGAGATCACTAGAGAATATGTTATTAGCAAAAAAACTTTGTGAATATAATGTTGGTGTTAACTATACATTTTAGTATCTGGGTACATGTAGACAAATGGGAGTTCTCTGCCTGCTCATGTTTTCCCCTTCTACATCTGTCAGATAAATCAGAAAAGTGTAAAGAAAATGTAGCACTCAGCAGTATTATGTGGATACATGTCAGACTCTGCAGAATTTGGGGTTAGCAAAGCAATGAATAAATTAATAGAAAACATACAGTCAGGGGCTTTAAAATTCCATCTTCTCCTTCAGAGAATGTCATGCCCTCCAAGGTAAATTTATCCGAATAACAGAAAGTTTCCCTTATGAAAAAGAGATAATCAAAACTGTGTAGTTGGCTTTTTAAAATGGTAAGAAGGGAAGAACAGCCAGGAAACTATGTACAGCGCCTCGGGGTCAAAGTAGAGGTGACAATACAGTTTCATGAAAGGCTATTCCAAAATTTTTCCCCAGAGGCAAAAGCCATTTGTAGAAGGTGATTTTGACAGGAGAAAAGCATCCACAGGAAGAAATATAAACTCTCCTTCTTTCCCATCTGGAAAAAAAAAATCCATTCCGCTTTGGGGCTTCCTACCAGTCCTTCCAGTAATGGAAACAACTCAAATCTTATTAAGGGAACAATAAGCAAGAGTAAAAAGTATGTCACTCTCCAGGTGATGGCAAATTTCAGGGGCCCAAGGCTTCAGCCACCATGGCCACTAATGAAGAATGGAGGTTTGGTTGGGGTGGGGGTTGCACTTGGAGAATCATACCAGTGACGTGCGGTGAGGTTTATACCTGGTGAGGCTCAGCTGGGCATCCTTTTGCGAAGAAGCTCAGCAGGGCAGCGGTTGGCCTCGGCGGGGGGGGGGATTTGCATCGCGGGAGCAGCCAAGCGCCCAGGTCTGCAGCAAAGAGCCAGCCTCCTCCTTCTCGCCCACTCCTCTCTCCTCTGAAGCACGCCCCGCCCAACGTAAGCACTAAGCAGACACCAAGCCACTGTGACCTGGAATCTGATAGCAACTATCTTGGCTTTAATTATTAAAAAAAAATATTTAAATTTCTTTCTTTTTCCTGAGGAGACTGGTGAGGCTCCGCCTCCCTTGCCTCTAGTGACTGCACGCCCCTGAATCATACATACCTGGTCCCCAATGCATTGTTTCATCTTTAAAGTTTTTCTATATTGATTTAATCTGACCCAGGGGTGGGTTTCAACGGTTCGCGGCGGTCCCTGCGATCCGGTTGGTCGCCAAACCCGGAAGTAAGTAACTTCCGGGAACTGCGAAGGCCCTCCCCTGCGCCCGCGCGCCCGCGCGCGCCCGCACCCGCTCCTTACCCGGT
The DNA here is from genome assembly GCF_009769535.1 of Thamnophis elegans. Taxonomy (NCBI): domain Eukaryota; kingdom Metazoa; phylum Chordata; class Lepidosauria; order Squamata; family Natricidae; genus Thamnophis; species Thamnophis elegans. Next base: position 12,646,415 of record NC_045541.1, on the reverse strand, counting down.
TTTGCCGAATTCTGCGCTTCCATGCATGCGCAGGACGCATACAGCGCCTGCGCGATCCTCCAGGAGCAGCTGGAGCATCGCACAGACGCTAGTACGTATGCGTGCGCCGTGCGCGTGCGCGAGGACGCCGCCGGCCTCGTTCCAACCGAACCGGTTGGAACGGGGCGAGAAACCCACCCCTGATCTGACCATAATTTAGAGCTGTGTAAATCTCTGCAGGATGGGATGTACAGACCATCCTATCAAGAGCAAAAGCCCAAGAGAGAAAAACAAGCAAAAAGTTACAAAACCCAGGACAACTCCTCCAATATATAAATTTTTAGCATACAAGCTCTTGTTGTGGCCCCCAGCGGCCAGCAGAGGTGGCAGCAGAGTCAGACAGCGAGGAGGTTAGGGAGGAGCATAGGCCAGTCCTGGAGGCTGGGGAAGGCTCGGACGAGGGCTCTGCATCAGAGGCGGAAATGGGGCTGAGGCCGTCTGGCAGTGATCATTTGCCTATGGAGCAAGACAGCAGTGAGGCAGAGGAACAGCTGGAGCCTGTTCCCAGTGTGCGCATGCGCAGAGCTGCCAGAAGCAAAGAACAGTTCAGAAATCAGGGTAGACTTGGGAGTATAGTCACAGGTGGAAGGTGATTGGCTCCTCCCGTAGGAAATAAAAGTGGAGCAAAAAGGGGAGGGGGCTTTTGCAGGAAACAATTCATTCGTTTGGTTGTTAGATTCATTTCAGGAATGTAAAAATCTGTCCGTGAATCTCAGAGTCTCTGTGCCCAGTCTTTCCTTTCCCAGCACCTCATTTGGAAAATATTTACATGGCAGCTTTCCAAGACAGATAAGGTATGTAGTCATAAATATTCCTTTGAAAGACTGTTTGCCAGGCCTTCACATTTATTTAATAAAAGGGGTTTGGTCCGGACCAGGACTCTGCCTGGTGCTTTTTGGGGAAGTCTAGGTCAGAACAGCTCTCTGGATACAGTAAGGATCTATAACCATGAGATTCCTCTTTAGAACTTTGTGACCCATCACATCAGAGGTGGGTTCCTACCAGTTCGCACTTATTCAGTAGAACCGGTTCGTCAAATCTACCGAACCGGTTAGAAGAGGTTCTACCAGTGGACCTGGAAAGCAGGCCACACCTACAGAAGAGGTTCCAAAAATTTTTGAAACCCACCACTGGTCCTTGGATATGATTATTCTACACTATCATGCTCACATTTATAAAACTCAGTGCCTCTGTGAAAGGTAAGGATGACTACTGCATTTGTGGTGCAATCAGAACGTTGCGTGTGTTGAAGTTGTTTTAACGCAAACCAAAGATGCCTTTTAAAAAACAAGTTTACATCATATTCTTATGCATGCCAGTGCTGTGTGTGGGGTAATTTAAGGTGGTTCTGACAAGTGTCGTCGGCATCTTCCTATCCGGTCACATGGGCGGCAAGCCACTCCCATCCGGTCACATGGGCAGCAAGCCACTCCCACAAAGGAGGCCACACCCACAGAGTAGGTTTGAACAATTTTTGAAACCCACCACTGCATCACAAGTACTGTGGAAACCAGACACACACACACACACACACACACACACACACACCCCAATTGTTTTAGTTTACCAATAAAAAGAAAACAAAATTATTGTGCTCTTTAAATAGGCTTTTGGTTATAGCCTGTTATTGCTGCACAAAGTAGAAAGCAATGGTTTAAGACTCCCTACTGCAATCACTTCTCTTCAGCGTTTTAGCTGATATGCTACCTTTTCGTACATAATTTTCAAGGACTTCAAACAAAACATCAAGGAGGAACTGCAATAAAATATTTAAAAGGCTCAGTTAGGCAAGTGGCACTTTTCAAGAGGACAGGGATGGTTCCTTTAGTTCTTATTCTTTGAATCGAGAATTGAGGGAGGGTTGGAGAGCGAGAAGATTGATAGAAACAGTGCAAGTGTTGCAACAGGAGCATCATAAAACAGAGGAAGAAAAAACGTATTGGGTCCGCTAATCCCTTTACCATTCATCAGGGTATCAGACTATAAAGATAGGTCTGATCTATGTCCTATCTTTCTCAAATATATTGCTTGTTTTCTCCTTATACCGAAGGAGTATTAATTTTAAAGCGCTGACAAAAGTGAAAGCATGTTAGATACCATGTGTGACTATGAAAAGTCAGGTGATTGATTGTAGCATAACTTTTTTTAAGAAAGGCTCCTTACCTCCTTTTCCTTTTCTTTTTTTCTCCTCCTTTTCCTCCTTCTCCTTCCAGATCCATCTGAATAGCATTATGGGCTCCAGGCAAAGCAGCGTACTGGAGCCCCTATGATAACTACTGACAGGAATAAAAATGTAAACAGTCAATAAAATGAAACATATATTTACATGTTAGTATTAATTTTAAAATGCAATAAAATGTAATAAACATGTCGCTGTATTTATATGATAGTGGCTCAGTGGCTAAGATGTTGAGCTTTGTCAGTCAGAAAGGTCAGCAGTTTGGCTGTTCGAATCCCGAGTGCCTTGTAATGGAGTGAGCTCCTGTTACTTGTCCCAGCTTCTGCCAATCTAGCAGTTCAAAAACACGTAAAAAAAAAAAAACAAATAGAAAAATAGGGACCACCTTTGGTGGGAAGGTAACAGCATTCCATGTGCCTTTGGCATTTAGTTAAGCTGGCCACATGACTACAGAGATGTCTTCGGACAATGCTGGCTCTTCGACTTTGAAATGGAGATGAGCACCGTCCCCTAGAGTCAGGAACCGCTAGCACATATGCGTGAGGGGAACCTTTACCTTTATTTATATGATACAAGGTGCACTGAAGGGTTAGCATACACCGATTAGTATGGGGTCCCTATGTTCATGGGGCCCATGATTAAGTGTCCATCAAGCCCATGGGTTAAGACAGTCCTGTTTTCTTCCTCCCTTCTTGAAAATTACTTCCAGACAATGACCATGCATAGTATTTTAGTAGCCATGCGACCAGCTTCTTTAGGGAAGATTTGAAGCAGAATTTGGCAATGAATACCGTGGTCTTATATTTTTCCTGTATTCAGTGAAGTGGAATGTCCATATGCAATTATTAGCTGCCACATGGATGATGATTCTTAAAATTATCTTGCTATTCATGAATTTCTGTTGCCTGTTTACTAATTCTGTAGAAATATTTGTAATATCATACTAAGATGCCAAGGGTGATAATTCTTATTTTTTTAGCATTATATTTATTTTATGGTCTTTAATTTATCCATCCTATGGACCTTCAATTGTCCAATAACTAACCAAATATAGGCCACTTGTTTAGAAAACTCCTTTGCTTCTTAATATTAGGAATTTATCTTCATCTTGTTTTTCATCCCAAATTTTTACTCCTTTGCTTTTCTTGTTCAGTTTTTTTCCCCTTCCATTCAGTCCCACGTTTTTAAGCAAAATATGATCTCTGCAATGTCATTCATAGAGTTTGTGATACACCCCCTTTACATGTATTGGTTTGAACAAATGGGAGTTGAAAGTAGGAGGTGGGGTCCCTATATTTTCTTCACACCAAGGTCCCCTTCATGCTGTGTCTCCGCCAAATACTTGTCACATTGAAAATATGAACACTGATCTAAGCAGAAGAGGAGCTATCTTTACAATGACCAATGATTTTTCACAAGGAACTAGATTCCTAAGAGGTGTATTCAATTGAATGCGCATAGAACTGTCTTGTATTGATCCCTCTTAGAAAACTCCACGGACATGTTTAGGGTATACATGAGGATGTAAAGATCTGGATAAGTAAGCATCTGCTGAAGTCTTCAGAAGAATATGTGAAGAAGGCAGTTAGTAAGGGGACGTGGATGGAGTGATTTCTCCTCCTCCTTCCATTATGTCATTAAAATGATATATTTACAGTATACTGTTGTCTTTTCAGTATCAATAAAGTGTATATTATTGCAATGGTAAAGAAAATATTTAGCACATAAATCATAAAGGGCTATGACTAAATTGTTGACAATACGTTGATTTTTATTGCATTATTTTAAATTTGATGTATTTTTACAAAGTAAATGTCAGCACTCCTCCATTGAATAATTAGGAAAGAAAACCACGAGACTCCATTGATAGAAATCAAGTGTACTTTTACTAATTATAAATGATTAGAAGCGCAGCAAAGCGAAGACTGATTATTTAGGCGCGAAAGCAAACGATATATAGAATAACCCATTCCCCACCCCTTGGCATCCCAGTTACAGTCCAATCACAATTCTTCCAAGTGTCAGGTGCGAGATAACTTCAAAAGGCATCACCAAGATGGAATGTCGGTGCCGTTGGCCTTGGCGGGAACCTCCTCCGCATGCGCAGTAAGACAGGCAGCAGAAACTCCAGAATCTTCCTCCAGCACAACGAGTAATCCCCTCCCAAATACCATGCGCCCCCTCCCCGTTTCAATGGCAGCCGAAGCAGCAGCAAAGCAGAGGCTGACAGTAAATAACAATAATTGTGTAAACTACAGCAGAATAGTATAAATGTCCTTGGTCATCAAGATGACAGAATGAGCCTATCTTGGGCTGGAGAAATCAGGACAGCTATTGATACATGGCAGCAAGATCATATACAAAGCTCTAACTTTCTGCTGCCATTTAGTAGCTACCTGGATTTTTGCAGCAGGTGCAAAAATCTAAAAGGAAAAAAAAATCCATAAACCAACTGCACTTTCAAGGAATGACATGCATTGTAACAGTAAAAGTAGCCCTAATTGATAAGAATACTTTGAATGTATTTGCATGACATGCTCCTATGGGCATCACATAAATCTGAGCTTTAATTTGCAATAACTGAAAGGATCAAAGAGGGTAGTCCTGTCCAAATACCTTAAAAATTCATATTTGTGACATTGATGGGGGGGAAAAAAACCCATTCCCAGTGCAAAGGACTTTATAAATTAGGGGGAAATAACAACTTGTATTCATTTGCATTCCAAACATATTACTGAATAAGCTACCAGGAAGAATGAAGTCAGTAGGTAGAAAACCAGGCAGCATCAGGTCATCTCTGCTGGCTTCTTTAATTTGATCTGCCAATGCAGACTTCCATTTGACTGTATAGTAATTCAGCAGGGACTGGCTCTCTAGGGCTGCCAGCTGCTAAACTACTTCCAGATACCTTCTGGATAATATTGGGAGGCATTATTTAATATGGCATGGAAATGCCACCTTCATCACAATCTGGGCTTCTGCAGATAGAAATAGACACTTTTGTAGTGGTGCAAATTTATTCGGCACAGATGTCTCTTAGTGAATTACAAGATGTCCCTGAATTTAAAGGACATTCTTATTACTGCCCCCTTCTCAAATTTAAAAGAAACAAGCCAAATTAAATAAAAATAATATCAGAACTTACCAGTTTGGGGATATCATAGTCTCTTCAGTGTTCGCAATCTAGGTGACCTGGTCCAGCTTTTGCCTTAATGCTATAATTTGAACTTGGGAATTGTTAGATTAGAAGTGGGTTCCTACCAGTTCGCACCAGTTCGGTAGAACCGGTTTGTCAAATCTACCGAACCGGTTAGAAGAGGTTCCACCAGAAAGCAGGCCACACCTACAGAGGAGGTTCCAAAAATTTTTGAAACCCACCACTGACACACAGACAGACAGACAGACTCACACAGAGAGAGAAAGAGAAAGAGAAAGGAAGGAAGGAAGGAAGAAAGAAAGAAAGAAAGAAAGAAAGATGAAAGAAAAAGTGAGAGAGATGAAAGAAAAAAAGGAAAAAGGGACAGAGAGACAAAAGGAAGGAGAGAGAGAGAGAACACATGGCCTGCAAGCCACTCCCACCAGGTCACATGGCTGGCAAGCCACTCCCACAAAGGAGGCCACACCCACAGAGTAGGTTCAAAAATTTTTTGAAACCACCACTGTGTTAGATATTGCCCCCCCCTTGCTGACAGATTGACAGAGGTTTCCATCAAGATCCTCTGTCCGGCAGAATCCCATTGGTCCAGAGGTCTGACAGATCCCTTTAAAAGGGGATGCTGCTCAACCATTCCCCAGCTGGATGTTTACTTGACTTGCAATAAAGAGCTGTTGTTACTGAAGCCTTTGTGTGCCTCCGTTACCCGATCTAACAGGAGCCACTTTTAAAATTTGCAGCATTCAAAAGTCTGATATTTTGTTAAAGAAAGAAAGCGTTTAACTGACTATTTGTTTTGAAAGATTTTGAAATAGTCTGGTCTTTTTCATTTTTTTTAAAAAAACGCTTGGACTAATTCTATCAAACTAAAATGGAGTAACATGATAAGAAATAATCAGGTGAGACAAACAAGTGTCAAAACATTTTCTCATTCTTGTGTGGCATTATGCAAATAGTATATAAATGGAGAGTTTTCATATTATCTATATGAAGTATTGTGTTGATTAATTTCCATGAATATGTGCATGTGTTTTCATTCTCATTTCCAAGTTATGCAATTTGCATTTACAATTTTCCTTGGAAAAATGCATTTTGTGCATGATTTTTAAATTCCTCCAAATTATTAGGGGAATAAACCTTAATATTCCTTATTATGATATGAAAGGAATATTACAGTTTATTCCCCAAATAATTTTATGTGAATTTTGGGACGGGAAAGCATTGCATTCATTAAGAATTTGGTAATGAAGGAAGAGGCTGCCAAAAGCATGTAAATGGACAAGAGGTGCAATTTATGTGTTTCCTAGTAGGTTACACAAAAATTTAAACACATAAACCAGCATAATCCAGCACTGTGCCACAGTTGCCAAAAAAGCAAATGCAGGTTTTTGCTGCATCAACCAAGATATCGTATCAAAATCATAGGAAGTAATAGTCCACAGTTAGACTATTGCATCCAGTTCTGGTTGTCACAATACAAGAAGAATGCCAAGGAACTGAACAAAAGAACAGAGAAGAACAGAAATGATGATAAGGAGCTCAGAAGCTAAATCCTACAAAAAACAGTTAAAGAAATTTGATCTGTTTATCTTAAAGAAGGGGATATTGATAGCCATCTTCTAATACATAAAGGGATGTCAGAGAGTGTAGATTTTTTTCTCCATATATCCAACAGTAAGACAGAAACCATTGAGTGGAAACTTTACTGAGGGAAATCCACACTTTAAATAAGGAAGAATTTCCTGATGGTGAAATCTTTTAAGCAGCGAAATAATCTGTCTCCTGAAGTTATAGAAGCATCTAGATATCTATATCTATATCTATATCTATATCTATATCTATATCTATATCTATATCTATATCTATATCTATATCTATATCTATATCTATATCTATATCTATATCTATATCTATATCTATATCTATATCTATATCTATATCTATATCTATATCTATATCTATATCTATATCTATATCTATATCTATATCTATATCTATATCTAATCTACATCTACATCTACATCTACATCTACATCTACATCTACATCTACATCCATACCCATACCCATACCCATACCCATACCCATACCCATACCCATACCCACCTATCCATCCATCCATCCATCCATCCACCCACCCACCCACCCACCCACCCACCTACCTACCTACCTACCTACCTACCTACCTATCTATCTCTATCTATCTCTATCCATATCCATATCCATATCCATATCCATATTTATCTTTCTATCTATCATCTATCTATCTAACTATCTCTCTCTCTCTCTCTCTCTCTCTATCTATCTATCTCTCTATCTCTATCTCTATCTCTATCCCTATCCCTATCCCTATCCCTATCCCTATCCCTATCCCTATCCCTATCCCTATCCCTATCCCTATCCCTATCCCTATCCCTATCCATATCCATATCCATATCCATATCCATTTATCTCTATCTATCTATCTATCTATCATCTATCTATCATCTATCTATCTATCTATCTATCTATCTATCTATCTATCTATCTATCTATCTATCTATCCATATCCAAATCTATATCCATATCTATATCTATCTATAATCATCCATCCATCCAACCAATCAACCAACTAACTGTCCCTCTTGCATACATATCAGAAAGAGGAAACTTGAGCGTTCACAAGGTTGATACTATATGGAAGAAAACTGTGACCGAATCTGGATGTTCTGCTTCAGAAACCATGAAGCCTCCTGCCAGAAGGCAACACGGAAAAGAGGTTGTGAAGAGGATGTTTAGCATCCCAGACAATACTGCAGACTCTGGTCAAGCAATGCTTATATGCTCTGTCCTGGATAGACAGAAGTGAACTGCCAATAATCTTCTCTGCCATCCAAATCACTCTCTGCACCGCCTTCCTCTCTGAAGCAGTAATGCTTCCAAACCAGACAGTCATGCAATATGACAGGATGCTCTTGATCGTCCCTCTATAGAAAGTGGTAAGGACAGTGGTAGGAAGATGTACTTTTTTCACATGTGATGCAGAAAATGCAGGCGCTGCTGTTCCCTCTTCATCAGTGCCTCGTTGTTGAGGTGATAGAAATGAAAGAGACAGAGATGAAGATAGGGAAAATTGCTGTAGTTATTATTTTCTTAAATGCAAGCAAAACTGTCATGAAAGAGACGTAAAGCTAATTATCCCATTTAAACCTGTTGAAGGACCAACAGAGGGCCATGGCAACCAATGTATATTCAACTTCTCCTGCTTCCTCTGGCTAGCAAGAATTTCTAACAACCAATTCTGAAATAACCATGATAATTTTTAAGATTCTTAAATAAAATATATAATATATAGTACCACACTATTGATGAGTCTGTATGCATGTGTGTGGATATTTGTGGTGCGTATATGTGGGATGTGTGTGAGGTGTTTTCATTCAAATCTTAGCACAGGCACTCTGGAAGTGCTGAATGATAAGTAGGTAGAAAGAACTTGAAAGCAGTATAATTTTAACTAGTCATCAGCCCCTTCTCTCATTTCTTACTCTACCTAGAGGCTAACGAAAAGTGAGTAGGGAAAACACTTCAAAGCAACACTTTAGGCGCAGTTCACATTTTCCTCCATCCCCGCAGACATTTCTGAAGCAATTTTAGAGCTGATTATCAGTGTGAAGTTTCAGTTACTCAAGAAGTTCTCCTGTAACTTGAAAGCAAGGTGAGTCTTTCTGAGTTTTATAATGAGAAGAGCAAAGCGGGTTACTTTTTGTTTTGTTGGTATTGTGGAGAAAAGCAAGTTTGAGCAAGTTGCTTAAGAACCGATACACTCAAAAACATGTAGGCAAAAGAAAGGAAGGAACAATTTCAGTTTGGTTTTTCCTTCGTTTTAGTTCAGATGTATCTTGGTGGAAGAAAAACAATAGGCAAAAAAGAGACTGACCATAATATCTCAGCTTTTGTTACTACTGATCGTTTTCATAAATGTCATGTCAGCATTGATAGTGTTGATCGTTAGTTGATTGGTCAGAGTTAGTTAGTCTTAGTTAGTTAGTTAGTTTTAGTTGCATTTATTTATAGGCCGCCCTTTTCCCTGAGGGGACTCAGGGCGGCTAACAACTTATGGGAGGGGAAGACGTACAATAACATAAAAATACAGTATGTAGTTAAGATCAAACAACATTCATTCAACATTCGGGTGGGGGCAAACTATGGTCTTTACCCCCAGGCCTGGCGGGATAGCCAGATCTTGAGGGCTGTGCGGAAGGTCTGAAGGGTGGTGAGGGTACGAATCTCCACGGGGAGATCGTTCCAGAGGGTCGGAGCTGCTACAGAAAAGGCTCTCCTCCTTGTAGTTGCCAGCCGGCACTGGCTGGCAGATGGCACTCGGAGGAGGCCTAATCTGTGGGATCTTATGGGTCGAGAGGAGGTAATTGGCAGGAGGCGGTCTCCCAAGTACGCAGATCCACTACCATGAAGGGCTTTATAGGTAGTAAGAAGCACCTTGAAGCGCACACGGAGGTCAACAGGTAGCCAGTGCAGCTCGCGGAGGATAGGTGTTATGTGGCCGAACCGAGGTGCACCCACGATCACTCGCGCGGCCGCATTCTGGACTAGCTGAAGCCGCCGGATGCTCTTCAAGGGCAGCCCCATGTAGAGCACGTTGCAGTATTCCAGCCTAGAGGTCACGAGGGTGCGAGTGACTGTTGTGAGAGCCTCCCGATTCAGGTAGGGTCGCAACTGGCGCACCAGGCGAACCTGGGCAAATTCCCCCCTGGTCACAGCCGACAGGTGGTGATCAAAGGTCAGCTGTGGATCCAGGAGGACTCCCAAGTTGCGAACCCTGTCTGAGGGGTGTAAATTTTGACCCCCCAGCCTGAGCGTTGGAACACTAACCAAATTTTTGGGAGGGAAACACAACAGCCACTCGGTCTTTTCTGGGTTGAGTACAAGCTTGTTAGCCCGCATCCAGTCCCTAACGGCTTCAAGACCCCGGCTCATCACGTCCACCGCTTCATTGAGTTGGCACGGGGCGGACAGATACAGCTGCGTATCGTCCGCATATTGGTGGTATCTTATCCCGTGCCTCCGAATGATCTCGCCCAGCGGTTTCATGTAGATGTTAAATAGTACGGGGGACAGGACCGACCCCTGCGGCACCCCATATGATAGGGGCCTCGTGGTCGATCTCTGACCCCCGACCAACACCGACTGCGACCTGTCCGAGAGGTAGGAGGAGAACCACTGCAAAACAGTGCCTCCCACCCCCACCTCCCGCAGTCGTCGCAGAAGGATACCATGGTCGATGGTATCGAAAGCCACCGAGAGGTCGAGGAGAACCAAGATGGAGGCATGGCCTCCATCCCTGGCTCTCCAGAGATCATCGGTCAATGCGACCAAAGCGGTTTCTGTGCTGTAACCAGGTCTGAAGCCGGACTGGAAGGGGTCCAGGTAATCGGCTTCCTCCAAGGACCACTGGAGCTGGTAGGCCACCACCTTCTCAACAACCTTCCCAATAAAGGGGAGGTTGGAGACTGGACGGTAGTTGTTAAGTACGGCTGGATCCAAAGATGGTTTCTTCAGGAGGGGTCTCACCACCGCCGTTTTAAGTGCGGCGGGGAAGTGCCCCTCCCGAAGCGAGGCGGTAATAACCGCTTGGATCCAGCCCCGTGTCACCTCCCTGCTGTTAGCAACCAAGCGATGGTCAACCAAATCGTCCTCTCGTGCCTCGGCTGGTTCTGCAAAGGTGGAGTCCAAATCCGACCGAAACCGAGCAACTTTGTCCGCCAAGAACTGGGCATAATCTTCAGCCCTACCCTGCAAGGGGTCCCCCGTATCCCTCTTATTTAAGAGGGAGCGGGTTATCCTAAACAGGGCGGCTGGACGAGACTCGGCGGACGCAACCAAGGTGGCAATATAAGATCTCTTTGCTGCCCTAAGTGCCCTGATGTAATCCTTGGTGCAGGTTGTTAAAAGTGCTCGGTTCGGTTCGGATTTATCGGACCTCCACAGGTGCTCTAGGCATCTCCTCCAGCGCTTCCTCTCCCGGAGCTCCTCGGTGAACCAAGGAGGCCTCCGGGATCCGCCGCCTCGGAGGGGCCGTAGTGGCGCAATCCGGTCGAGGGTCTCCGATGCTGCCGAATGCCAGGCGGCAGCCAGAGTCTCTACCGGACTGTGGGCGAGAGTATCAGGAATAACCCCAAGCTCCGTCTGGAACCTCAAAGAGTCCATAAGTCGCTTGGGGCGGAACCACTTGGTCGGTTCCTCCTCCCTACAGTGGGATTAAAAATTGTAAGAGTTTAAAGGCTCTGGAGAGGACAATTTCCAGAAATTCCTGCTGGAGGTTCTATACAGGACTCCATTTAAATTGAATTTGAATTTAATAAAATTTATATGCCGCCCAATCCCGTAGGATTCTGGGTGGCTTACAAATACAGAAATAAAATAAAAACAAAAATATAGGAAAAAAGAAAAGATAGATTTAAAAGCAGCACACCATAAACTCAATCCTAGATGGGGCTGGACCTCATTATGGGGTCAACAGCCCCAGGCCTGCCAGAACAGCCAGGTTTTAGTGGCTTTTCGGAAGGCCAAGAGAGTGGGAAGGGTCCGGATCTCCGCGGGCAGATCGTTCCACAGGGCCGGAGCAGCTACAGAGAAAGCCCTCCCCCGAGTGGTCGCCAGGCGGCATTGTCCGGTCAATGGCACCTGGAGGAGGCCCAGCCTGTGAGATCTTATAGGTCGTTGGGAGGTATGCGGCAGGAGGCGGTCCCGCAGATATCCAGGTCCTAGGCCATGTAGGGCTTTAAAGGTAACGAACAGCACTTCATACTACCAAGCCCGTGAATTCTGCAGAATTCATACAGACACCGCATAAACACTTACTTTCTTATTTTCATTCACCTGAATGCCATCAATATATAATCCCTAGCTGATTGACAGGAAAGCCCATTTGTTTATGATGACTTTCAGTTAGTACAAGAGAAACCTTTATTTCTGATATATTATTTGCTTCATTTTCTGACATTCTGATTTATTCAATTAAGTGGCTAGCAGTCCAAATAGCATGGAACATATTTTTATGTTCTAGCTACCTACTTGCATACCTACTCTATAGATTATCTGTTATATGCCTATACAGGCAGTCCTCAACTTACAACCATGCTTTCAGCAATTGTTTGAAGTTACAATGGCACTGAATAGTGGTTACCAGTAGTCTTTGGAATTCTCTTTCTGATTAGGCCTCTTATACTCTCTCACTTTATGAATGTATCACTGAGTGATGGAAATTCTGGTCCTAATTGCTGTTCTAAGTTGAGGATCACCCTAGCTGCATTCTTTTCTAAAAAAAAAACCCAAAGAAACAAATGTTTGCCATTCATCAATCCATCAGTCATTCAATTCAGTGGTGGGATTCAAAAAAAAATTACTACCAGTTCTGTGGGAGTGGCTTGGTGGGTGAGGCAGGGGAAGGATACTGCAAAATCCCCATTCCCTCCCCATTCCTGGGGAAGGTTACTGCAAAATCCCCATTCCCTCCCAATCAGCTGGGACTCAGGAGGCAGACAATAGATGGGGGCAAGGCCAGAGGTGGTATTTACCGGTTCTCCAAACTACTCAAAATTTCTGCTATCGGTTCTCCAGAACTGTTCAAAACCTGCAGAATACCACTTCTGATTTCAATTGCATCTTTTTTTATGAAGGTATTCCACCAAGATAGGCTATAGAAATATGTTGTATTTTGAAGGCTGCCAAGAAATCTTAGCTATTTTAGTACATAACCTGCTAGTCTACTTTCTAGAATATATGTTGGAAAGTGGTTGTTTTAATATATTCTTCCAATATTGCTTATAAATATTTTTTTTATTCTTGCTACTGTTTAAACCCCAAAGCAAAAAATAAAAAAAATCAACTATTAGATTAGAAATTTAACCACAAAGAAACAGCATCATTTGAATGTTTTTAAGGTTTCCCTGACTACTGTTCCATTTTCAAATAGAATGCAAAGTGCATGTTCTTTCCTTCAGAGCCTAAATAATTTCTCCCACTTGAGCCTATTCATATACTAAAATCTCTTTATCTGATGAGAAGTGAGTGATGGCTAAGTTACCTGTAGGGCCTCTGCTATGGAACCTTCTCTAAGGGTCCTATACGCTCCCGGCTTTCAAATTCTGGTGTATTTCTTCCTGTGCTTATTATTTATGACACTGTCTTCATACATTTTAACACTGTGTTAATTAGTTACTGTAATCCACTTGGAAATTTTCAGTGCTAAGGTGGTTTAAATGAGAGGTTTAAATGAACTGACTAAACCAGTCAGTTTCAGAAGGACTTTTATTCAGTCAACATGCCCCAGTGAGAGAATTAACTTCATATTTATTGCTCACTCCACTGAGGAGGCTTTTCTTTCCTTTAGTCTCAACAGTTCTTGAGGATGGTGGGATGGTTCAACATGACTGAGCATATCAAGCCAAACTAACAGAATAGAATCATCTTATTTTATAGCTCTCTAATAGCAATAGCAGTTAGACTTATATACCACTTCATAGGGCTTTCAGCCCTCTCTAAGCAGTTTACAGAGTCAGCATATCGCCCCCACAGTCTGGGTCCTCATTTCACCCACCTCGGAAGGATGGAAGGCTGAGTCAACCTTGAGCCGGTGAGATTTGAACAGCCGAACTGCAGAACTGCAGTCAGCTGTAGTAGCCTGCAGTGCTGCATTTAACCACTGCGCCACCTCGGCTCTAATGCTTTATTCACTTCTTTTTCTACTATTCCCCCATTTTATCTGCTAGTGTCTAATACATCTTTACAAACATTCAGATTTGGACAAACTATGATTTGCACTGGGCTGATTTTATATTTGTCCAAGGGGCAGTAATGACTCTTTAAATTTAAGAACCCTGGTGGCACAGTGGTTCGAATGCACTATTGCAGGCTAATTCTGCTGGCTGCCAGCAGTTCGATCCTGACTGGCTCAAACTTGACTCGGCTTTCCATTCTTCTGAGGTCAGATAAATCGAGGACCCAGATTGTTGGGGGCAATCTGCTAATGCTGTAAATCACTTAGAGGGCTGTAAAGTACTGTGAAGTGGTATATAAATCTAAGTGCTACTGCTATTGCTAAATTGCCCAGCTCCAGATGAATCTCAGCTTCCTAAAGCTTCCAGCTGAGATTCTCTTCCCCTCCCTCCCCCACCTCTCTCTCTGTGTGAAGTGTGTACATATGATGAATGTATCCTGAGCACACTTCAGTGCATCCACAGAACCTTCTCTGAGCAGGAGGTGATAATATTTTTAACCTTTCCTTTTGTTTTACATTAACGTTACCTGTGCTATAATACCCCTAAATCCCACCCAATCTGTCAAATGTGGTGTCACCAGAACCAATGACTGAATTAGTAGCTTTGCCCTCTCTAACTCCTTGTTATAGAAAGCTTACTACCTGTGGGCCAGCTAGGTGACACCATGTAGAGTTTTACCCTTAGAAATTCTGGATTTACAGTATACTCAATACTTAAACTGCTTCTAGCAAACAACTTATAGCTCTTCCGGTTCGTTGTCTTTGATTTCAGCCATGCCTAATTCAAGTCTTTCAGCAAAATGCATGTGTTTGTAGATAGGTATTTATTGATGGACAGCCAGTTCAATGTGGTTGACAGACTTCATTGGTATATTAGTATTAGTATTTGGTTTATTTGTATGCCACCCTTCTCCAGGGGGGACTCAGGGCGGCGAACAACTCAAAGGGGAAAGGGAACATAAACAACAGTACACATAATTAAAATACACGAAAATCACACAGCCATACCAGTCGAGAGGGGAGGGGAACTCATCAACCCCAGGCCTGCCGGCACAGCCAGGTTTTAATGGCTTTCCGGAAGGCCTGGAGAGAGGTGAGGGTCCGGATCTCCGCAGGGAGTTCATTCCAAAGGGCTGGAGCTGCTACAGAGAAGGCCCTCCCCCGGGTAGTAGCCAGATGGCATTGGCTGGTGGACGGAACCCGGAGGAGGCCGACCCTGTGAGATCTGACGGGTCTTTGGGAGGTAATTGGCAGCAGGCGGTCTCTCAAGTACCCAGGTCCAATACCATGAAGGGCATATGTAAACAACCCTCCCCCCCCAAAAAAAAGAGTGGACTAGTGTTTCATGCATTACATCTTGTCATTTTGGACATCGATTATAGGAAATACATTGCAACATAAGAGAGAGTCTTCTTTCCATTTATCTTGCTTTGTCTTTGTAGCATTCCTATAGTTGGGTCAGCATTCCAGAAGAACCCAATAAGAAAGATCTTTGTTAGCAAAGCTGGATGATAATCCATCTGACAGTGCAGCTCTTAACTCTGCTGTCAACTGGATTATCATCCAGCTTTCCTAATGTAGATCTTTCTTATTTATTGCTCATATTTTTCTGTTTACTTCTTATTTATTGCTCATATTTTTCTGTTTATTTCCACTATTTTTCTCATTTGTTACTGAAAGAACATATTTTCATTTTAAGCTGATCACTTAAATCAAATCTTATCTGAGACCTGACAACAACTTTGATCCTCTACAAAAGGATTTTTTTCCCCCACTTCACAATAGGAACTGAAAATAAAAGTGAAAACGCACAACACTAAAAATCTGATAACCTTGAAATTAAAGTTTAGAGATAAAGAAAACATGCAAATAAAGCTCTCTCTCTATTGTCCCTGATCCTGAGGATCAATACTCAGCATCTATGCCAACCTAATTAACAAGCACCTGAAAAGTCAGTCCTCATTAATCAAGTATTTAGTGATTTTCTATTAAAAATTTACAAATGAATTTTTGCATAAAACATGATGCCTTTTTTTCCCTTTTCTTTCCTTAAAAGGCTGCCTTACAATAGAATATTTTTTTTTCAGAACCAGACACTTGAACATCATTCTCAGGCAAAGATCCCAATAGCAGAAGGAAACAAGCAACTAATAAGCTAAATATAGGTGGATTTAATCAAGCCAGCAGCCCTTTGGCTTTGGAGAAATCAGTGATGCATTTGACATTTGGAAAGCACATTGAGGTTCTTAGGTATCAACAGCTGCTAGAGACACTTTCCTGTTCACGAAATAGTTGTTACAATTTGTGGCTAGTTGGGTGGAAGGCAGCTAGATACCCAGGGAGGCATCTCTGACAGATTAGGGACCCAACAGTTAAGCCTATCAGCAAGATGGCAGTGAGTAAAACTCTAGGTCAGAGGTTGGGAACCTTAAACACTCAAAGAGCCACAAAAGTCCTAACTGGAAGCCCCCCCCCCCTTCAATTCTGGAGCTGACCAGAAGTCCAGTTCCCCTACCATAGAGTCTTCTCCTACTGTGGCATCCTTTTGAATTTGAATTTGAATTTGTGTTTATTTGTATGCCGCCCTTTTCCCTGGGGGGGACTCAGGGCGGCTCACAATCAAAAGGAAGGGGGAAAACAGACTTTTACATATAGACAGTACATAATTAAAACGCAACATTTTCCCTCTACCTGTCCTAACCAAAAGCCATACCAATTGTGGAGCCAACCAGTGACAGGGAGCTGCAGAAGAGGGATGAAAGAGACATGTGGCTCCGGAACTGTGGGTTGCTGACCCCTGCTCTAGGCTATTCAACATCCTTTGAAAGATGACATAAAGATACCACATCTGATTGGTACAATTCCCTAGCACCAGGTTTGTCAATGTTGTTTTCTCCTCTGCTGATCATTTAAGAAAGAATTAGACTTTGGGAGCCTAGATTTGAACAATGAATTCTGGTTTCATTGAAATCCCCTCTGATTCAGTGATTCATCTATTAAAAAATGGATGGAAACTAATCAAGGTGAGAAGCAACTCTGGAATTAAGGAGACACTTCCTAACAGCGAGGACAGCTGGAACAGCTTGCCTTCAGAAGCTGTAGGTGCTTCATCACTGGAGTTTTTAAAGAAAAGACTGGGTTGAGCATACTCAATTCAAAGAAGACATAAAAAGAGTTCAGTCATCTGTATCTTCATATGTTGTCTCATCAAAAGGTTGGTCAAGGAGAGGTACCACTCGATGACGAGACTATTTCAATAGCAAGAGGTTTCCAACTTCATCGATTTTCTTTAAAGTAGTATCTCTCTGTTATGAGATGCAGACAAACAAATTCTTGCTCTGGATTCAATGATTGGTGCAGCAGGAAAGCCCACTACAATGCCACCTATGTGCCGTTTCAACACGTCTCGTCCAAATGCCCCAATTTTTGCTGGCCTATAGAGCATCAGAGGTACAACAAGATAATCTTCATTTCCCATTTTCTTAAGTTGTCTTTGGAAGTATCTGGTATTCTCCGCCAACTGTTGTATGTGCATCTTGCCAAGTGTCGTGCCATCGTCGCCCATAATACACTTCATTGATGCAATTATTTGTTGAAGAACTGGAGGGGGAAATGATGTGGCATAGCTGTCTGAAATGGTATAGGGTCTCCTGCTGGAGCAGGGGTTGGACTAGAAGACCTCCAAGGTTCCTTCCAGCTCTATTCTGGTTGATTGATTCGTACTGAACAATGGCAACAAGGTATAATATGAAAAGCAGTCTGTCAAAAGCTGATTTTAATATTAGGAGGACAGAGGATTATAGCTTTTTTTTTCCAGCAAAGATGATATATCTCATTGTTAAACACCAGCGTCTGGATGTCTTTTGTGTCCTGATAACTCAGCATCACATCAGCAGCCCTGTGACAAATATTACTTATCACTCATGTCAAGACTTGAAATGCAGAGAACATTTGAGCACTAACCCTGGTTTATGGAATCAATCATACATGCTTCTTGTACTTGCCCTTTCCTTTCAGATTTGTGGCAATTCATTTTCAATGGCTCATTTCACTCTTTGAGATTCTTGGATCTTTCTCTACAAAGAGAGGTGAATGAAGGAGCAGCGTAGTTGTATAACTGAATTTGTTAATAGTAAACTCTACTGAGAAATCAGGATATTTGGAAATATAGTTGAGAAGAATAATGTGATTCCAAGAAGGCTGTGTGTTTCCTGTTGATAAGTATAGCTTTCAGAAATCACTAAGTGCTTCTCTCTCATTATTGATTGTTCAGGATTTTGTCATGAATTTATCTTGCTCCTGTTTTGCTTCTTTTTATGGCTTGTGATAAAATTATGTAAAATAATGAAGATATGTAGATATTAAAAATGCAAAATAGTTTTTCAATGTAGGGTAAATCCATGGTTTGCATTTCTAAATTATACTTTTTAAACAGTAGTATCAATGGAATTTTTTTTGAAGGTAGCAAAAGCCTTCTGTAAATGCAACAAATCTGCTTTAAATGACAAAATTGAAGTATGGATGACCATCCCACCAACATCTCCATTGTGATGCACATAAAACATTTGATCAAATGGCTGTAGATACCATCTTGCCTTTTTTTCCCCTCTGGATACTCTTGGTGTGTATGTGGAATAGGATTAACACAATTTAAAAGATAATTCTCTTGAAACAATAACATAAAATCCTGCCTGGCCTCTTTAATGTGGATGATTTAATTCCCACTCACAGTATCTCTCTACTTCTTAATTAAATACAGACTGACTATTCTTTTCTGGAACAGAGAGATAGGAGAACACAACAGAGGAATTATCCAGTGAATCAACTGATCATCTGTACTTTGAGCTGAATAGTTTACAGGCTGTTGTTAAAGGATCTCTATCCAGTTAATATTTTCTTAATCCAGTTTATGGTCAAGCTGGAATGAGCATAGGAGAGGAGCAACTGAAAGATGCACTGTATATATTTCCTTGGTCTGTTTCCTGCATATACCCCCAAATTTAAATATCAATAAAACAATAACTTGGGATTCTCACCCAATGTCCTCACTTTGTTCATTGCAAGAGAAATGTATGACTTTTACATCCCTAGCCTTAAACACAACTGCTTTCCAAAGAATCCAAGAGAAGGAAGGAAAGAAGGAAGGAAGGAAGGAAGGAAGGAAGGAAAGAAGGAAGGAAGGAAGGAAGGAAGGAAGGAAGGAAGGAAAAGAAAAAGAAAGAAAAAAAATCCATTTGTGCTTGTGACCTAAAAGTTAGTGTGATTCTCCCACAGAAAAATGGAAACACTTGGCCTCATTGAATATTCTTGGACCTACAGTAAACTCTAACCACTGAACCACACCTTCTTGCAAACATATATGCATTGTTTCCCCTCACTTCCCAAACCAAAATGAGCTAATCTCAGTTCTCTGCATCTATATATGGGAGGCTCTCCCGTGCAACATCATGTAATGTCCATGGGACTCAGCTAGTGGAGAGATTTTATGCTTCAGATGAAAGTTCTTGGACTGCAATGATGTCTCACAATGAAGAGATTGAAAATATTTGAGAGAAAGGGAAGGAAGAGACTAAGGACACAGAAACTGGGTATTAAATGTAGAGATCATTAATTTTCAAAATGGAATTAAAATCAAATTATACTTTTAGAATTATTGTCCATTCTAGTTGAACAGAATGGTTATCTAAAATGAAATTCAAGTGTACTTGACATTAGTGAGATATGTTCTCCAATAATTTGAAACCCATCTTTCTGAAAAGTCAAGTAGGCATTGATTGCGTTTTGGAAAATTGGTTGTATCTTCTTTAGACTCCATGGAGTGAAAGCCATCTTTCAATGGCCAATCGAACAAATACGTAAAAGGTATTTTCCATGCTTGTTAATTCTGAAATGCTTCATTAGAACTCAGGGTAAAATAGAGAACAATATTGCTCCTTGCAATACACGGAGGAACCCAATTTCATACAAAACAGCTGGATAATGATCTCTAGGTAAAGGTTCCTCTCGCACATATGTGCTAGACTTTCCTGATTCTAGGGGGCGATGCTCATCTCTGTTTCAAAGCCGAAGAGCCAGTGCTGCATGGAAAACATCTCCGTGGTCATGTGTCCGGTATGACTCAACACTGAAGGCACACGGAACACTGTTGTGGTCCCTATTTTCTACTTGCATTTTTACATGCTTTCGAACTGCTAGGTTGGCAGAAACTGGGACAAATAATGGGAGATAACTCCGTTATGCGGCACTAGGGATTTGAACCGCTGAACTGCTGACCTTTCTGATAGACAAGCTCAGCGTCTTACCCACTGAGTCACCGCATCCCTTAATGATCCCTATAGTAAGCACCAAATGTGTCTGAGTGAAATGTTTGTAACTGACATATATTTGTTCTTTGATTTTTACCTGATTCCATCTTCCCACATCCTGAGCTACATCTAATAACAGGGTCAGATTATCAGTCTTTGGGTCCATTCAGATTCTGGAGTTTTCATGATGTATTGAGTCTGTATCTCTGGAGCACCAGGGATTTGAGAGTTATGTGAAATACATGAGCTAGTTGTTATGGTTTAATATTGGATTTATTTTACAGACAAGAAAAATTAACTTACAAAAATGAGTTTTACCATATTGAGAAAGGTATGCTACCATTCCTCGTGTGTGTGTGTGTGTGTGTGTGTGTGTGTGTGTGCAGTCTCCTCCCTAGAATCGATCAATGCAAAATTTGACACATGTGGTTTTTTGCTGCAGAGTAGATTATAATTGTTCCACATTTAGTCATTGTTTTTTCAACCTAGAATAATAAAGCTCTAACTAACTCTTCCCTGAAATTGTCACAGAAATCTACCATGGATTGGCTTTCAAAATAAAAGTTGGCTTTTCCAGGAAGCCCGCCTGGCCTGAATAGCATAAAATATAGGATTAATTTGGTTGTTAATTTTAATTTAATTTTTAAATTTGTATTGTAAATATCAATTGGGGTTTTTTTTTTGGGGGGGGGGGATACTTTATTTAATGTCCCTTTTAATTTTTGTAATATGTGTTTTCTTTTATGTTGTACACCGCCCTGAGTCCTTGGGAGAAGGGCGGCATATAAATCCAATAAACCTAAATCTAAAATGCATACTCTATTAAAAGGGCATTAGATATAGCATAATTGGAATGTAGTTTTAGAAACTGTTTTGTTATATCTCAAAATAATGCATACAATAAACCAAATATTAGGGGGTATATACTAAAAAAACCTAGGCATTTCAAAAAAAAGTTATAAGTCATAGGGAATTTGATGAATCCAAATGCATACCAGGTTGTAATAGAGTGGTTTTCAGCTGGCCCACAGATCCCTATCCTTACTCATCCCAGTTTAGAGGTTGGATAATAAAAGAGTCTCCAGAAACTGGTTTTGAATTGCTATTTCAAATCAAAGATGTCATTCTTAATGTAGAAGGAAGGGAAAATCATTAAATCCATAGGAGATCATATTATTCCTGGCATTTAGCCTGCTTGTTTAAATGTAATCCAATTTGGGAAGCAGCCCTCAATCCAAGCAAGCAACAAAACCTGCCTACCAGCTGCCCGATCACATGTGGCTCTATAGTTTAGACAAGGATTCCATTTGAAATCTATCGTAGAATCCCAGCAGGGAACTCTTTGCAGCAGATGGGGCACTGAGCCTCAATCTGATTCAAGCCCTAGAAAGTTCAAGAGACTTGCTTTGCAAAACAAGCAGCAGGCTCCCAATCAAGTCAGAAGAAAAGAAATTTTCCCACTTTTTCTAATGAATCTCTAATATTTTTTTTAAAAAAATGAAGCCCACAAATGCCCTTTCAATACCAGAAGACAACCTTTCCACGTAAAAATTACCTTCCTTGATATTCCCGATTTTCTTTTTATTTTCATAACAACTCTCTTTCTCTGTGTTTTTGTTGGTAATGGATGCCCCAGAAGCCAGCTTCGATGACAAGAGCTGCTTCAGGAACTTCGGAGTGAGGCTCAGATGATGGAAGATGCTGGGGACCCTGAACCAAGAGGGGATGGGCAAGAGGAGGATGAGAGGACAGAAGGGTTGGAGAAATGACTGTATGACTGGCTGGCTAATAAAGATTTGGTTTGGTTTGGTTTTGGTTTAATTTATTTGTATGCCGCCCTTTTCCCTGAAGGGACTCAGGGCGGCTCACAACTCAAAAAGGGAAGGGGGGATACAGACAAATTAACAACAACACAAAAAACAATACATGATTTAAAAACACACAACAATCATACCATTCGAGGCGGGGCAACGGTTCTTTAGCCCCAGGCCTGTCGGAACAGCCAGGTTTTAAGGGCTTTGCGGAAGGCCTGGAGGGTGGTGAGGGTGCGAATCTCCACGGGGAGTTTGTTCCAGAGGGTCGGAGCAGCCACAGAGAAGGCTCTCCTCCGGGTAGTCGCCAGTCGACACTGGCCGGCTGATGGAATTCGGAGGAGGCCTAAAGAGAGGGAAGAAACACAGCTGCAGCTAGGAGGCTTGAAAGGGCAGCCAGAAGCAGAGAGCAGAGAAGAGGCACAGCAGCAGCCAATCAGCATGGAGAAAGAGGAATTGCCTTTTCCTTTGGTTTCCAGGGCTTGCAGGACTGAGAAGAGGGAGGTGCAATGGTTGGTGAGGTTACTCACGAGGAGGCAGCTTTGCCCCTCCTGGTTGTACTGGTTTGTGGCTATTTAGGCCAGCAACCTAAATTACCCTAGAGATAACTCATCCATTTCCTGCTTCCAACTTTGGTTTTTGGCCCTTGGTCTTCAGTTTTGTGATTTGAGTTTGGACCATGGACTTGCCTTTTGACTTCAAAATGGGCGGGTGACTCTACAGATTTTGGTCTGTGTTTCTGTATTTGGGAATTGGAGTCAATGGGATTTGTGCCAAGTCCTGGGAAATACAATGCAGGGCTAGCAAAGCCCCAATAAAGACTTCAAGCCTTCATTGGGTGTGCATGGGTGAGCAGGACAGAACAGTGTTTCTCTCTCTCTCTCTCTCTCTCTCTCTCTCTCTCTCTCTCTCTCTCTCTCTCTCTCTCTCTCTCTCTCTCTCTCTCTCTCTGACACTCTAACACATCACTGTATAATCCCTCCATTTGAATAGTTGATCTCTCTCTCTCTCTTTCATCTCTCTCTCATCTCTTTCTCTCATCTCTCTCTCATCTCTCTTTTTCTCATCTCTCTTCCTCTCTCTCTCTCTCTCTCATCTCTTTTTCTCTCTTTCTCTCATCTCTCTTCCTCTCTCTCTCTCTCTCTCTCTCTCTCTGTGAAAGGGAGGGAGGGAACATGTTGCTATTGGAAGACAATTGGGAGACACAGAATTTTTGCTGTTCTATTCTATTCCATCACATTAGGATTTATATCTATTCATAATGATACCAAGATGTCAAAATCTGGAGATATTGCTCCCAAGCTCTTAAGGGGCATAGAGTCGTTAGCTGAACAGGCTGAGCATAAAGGTGGGGTCAAAGGCATCATTAGTCTGGAGTCTTTACACCCTCAAAAGAGACTTAAGTCCTGTTCCCCCTTGAACTATATCAACTCTTATCTGGCACGTCTTTTCCTTGACTTTTAGTAGATGAGATTCTTGTAGAGGTTTCATGGAATAAATTTGTAGTGCTTTTGAACTGTGTCCTGGCTCCTGGTTTCTTATGCCTAACAGCAGTGACATGCGGTGAGGTTTATGGCGGTTGAGGCAGTCCTCTCCCCCAACACCCCACTGACTAAAGCATTTGCTTTCGCCTTCCTGAGCCTAAAGCACTTTCTTTCGCCCACCTGAGCTTGTTGTAGCCCGTCCGAGCTCTGCCACAGAGGGAACAATCAGATAAGCAGGGCATGAGCTAAAGCTAAGAAACTAATCTGAGGGTGGGGGGGAGATCTTAGACAAGCCTCTCCTTAGTTCATTCAATGAAAAAGTGTGGGAGGACAAAGCACATACACACTTGCAAGATTGTCTTGGATCAGTGACGTGCGGTGAGGTTTATGGCTGGTGAGGCAGTCCTCTCCCCTGACACCCCACTGACTAAAGCACTTTCTTTCGCCCACCTGAGCTCGCGGCAGAGCTCAGGCAGGCTGCTGTGAGCTCAGGCGGGCTGCCGCGAGCTCAGATGTGCAAAAGAAAGTGCTTCAGTCAGTGGGGTGGCGCGGGAGAGGAGAGAATGCCTGAGCATTGCATTTATTAAAGAAAAAAGGAAAAAAGGAAATTTGAAGGAAAAGAGGAAGCGTGGGGTGGGTAGCATCAGAAACAGAGAAAGAGAGGAGGAAGAGTGAGTGCAACGCTGCAGCTTTAAACAGAATGACAGAGTTGAAGCCTTGAAAAAAATCTGCCCTCTACTATGAGGCAGGAGAATTGTGTGCCTCAACTACCTCAGGATTTTTTAGGCTTTTAACCCTAGCTTAACTCTGCTCGAGCGCCTAAAATGTCAGGCTAGATGCAGTTCTCCTGCCTCATGGTAGATGGTGCTTTTTTAGAGGCTTTTTTTAAACAGGCAGTCATTCACGTTGTGGCAGCAGCTAGCTAGCCTAACCTCAGCACTCGCCTTTTCCCGTTTACATTTTTTTTTCCTTTTCATGATTGACAGTGGTGAGGCTGTGCCTCCCCTGCCTCCCCTGACTGCATGTCACTGCCTAACAGTTTCATTATATCTGCATATTTTGTCCTTGGTCCTCTTGCCCCCAGTGGATTTTCATTTATATAGAACAGTGGCACAGTGGTTAAATGCAGCACTGCAGGCTACTTCAGCTGACTGCAGTTCAGCAGTCCGGCTGTTCAAATCCCACCAGGCTCAAGGTTGACTCAGCCTTCCATCCTTCCGAGGTGGGTAAAATGAGGACCCGGATTGTTGTTGGGGGCAATATGCTGACTCTGTAAACCGCTTAGAGAGGCCTGAAAGCGGTATATAAGTCTAACTGCTATTGCTATTGCTGTAATAATGTTTTGGAAAGCTACCTTTCCATTAACCTTTGCTCTTCCCAGATTTAGGCATAAAGAACCTTCTTTTAACCAATTTCAAAAAAGATAAGGATGAAATCCTTTGCTGACTGAATGCCTCAGTTACCATTATCGATAAGTCCTGGGTGACACTTTGTGATATGAATTTGCTACTTGTGTGCATGCTTCTCAAAGCATAGTGCCAAGAAATAACTCCTTCAAAGTATTTGTTTCTGCTACTTTTAAAAAAAACAACCTGCATTTTCTTCTGTTGCTGTTCTCCCTTCTTAACATTACTTCTTCTTTCCTATGGACCCACATGGGGCATATTGCAACTGAAAGGAAGTTATGAAAATTGATGAAAGAAATTGAGACTCCATTGATGAATAAACACAGTAACCTGAACTAGGAGAAATTCAGCATGGTTGTGTTTCCATAGTGAAGTCATTCTGATATTGAAAGTGGCTATAAATGTTTTTTATTTTACCTTCTCTTTCTAAATTTACATCATAGTTTCCTTCTTTCCATAGCCTATACTTTTTAACGAAACCCATAAATCACAGATATATTTTTCTTTTTTTCAGCCTAAAGTCCATAAAGGGTTTCCACACAGTAATAAATGTCGAGAGCCGAGGTGGCGCAGTGGTTAAATGCAGCACTGCAGGCTACTTCAGCTGACTGCAGTTCTGCAGTTCGGCTGTTCAAATCTCACCGGCTCAGGGTTGACTCAGCCTTCCATCCTTCCAAGGTGAATAAAATGAGGACCCGGATTGTTGTTGGGGGCAATATGCTGACACTGTAAACCGCTTAGAGAGGGCTGAAAGCCCTATGAAGCGGTATATAAGTTGAACTGCTATTGCTATTGCTATTGATTCCCCTCCCCCCCTTCTAAGTGGACGAGTCAATTTTCCCATTTCTGTTAGCTGGGCTGTCTTCACCATCCATTCCTCCATTGTCAATAGTTCTGAGTCTTTCCATTTTTGCACATAGAGTAACCTCACAGCAGTGATCGTATATAAAACTAGTCTTCTGTGACTCTTTTCTAATTGTCTATCCATTACTCCCAGCCAGAAAGGCTCTAGTTTCAACTGAGTAAGTCTGTTATCTTAAAGCCATGAAAATGTGTTCCTCACTTCAGATGTAGAGGATGCTAGGGGCAGCCATTCACTCTAGTGATGCCCCTGAGTGTACTGTATAAATTAAAGGCTGTTCTCTATTAGCAAGAGGAAAGAAAACCAGGTTAGCTATGTCTGCTTAATGGGATATTTTGATATCGCAGACTTGTGGGGATTTTTCTGAGGCGCACGAAGTTTTTATAGTGTCTACCTTTTTCCTTTCTGTCACTCAGGCCAAGTTGCCAACTTGTTTTTACTGTCAGAAAATTTCATGAGAAGCAAAGGCTGAGCCATGGATATTTCGATAGGGCCTTTTCTATCTTTTTTTCTGAGACAAATGCAGCTTTTTCAGCCCCGCAGACCAAGATATGAACACACGCACCCACACAAAAGGGGAGAACAACAAAACAATAAAAGAAAAGCGCTTGGCGAATTTGTCATTTGGAAAACAATGAAAATAACAACCCCCGAGTTTAGGAAGAGATTTGACCGCTGTTGGTAAGTCTCAAGAAGGCGAGAAATCAATATTTATTTCACTCAGAGTGCTGGCCCCAGCATGCGGTATTGATGTTTTCAACAGGACCAAAAAGCTTTTCACAGCACGATGTATACTTTTCTCCACCTTTCGAGAAGATCTGAGCATTAGTTGAATGTTATCGGTAACACCTCCCTTGCTTGCATTGTGTCTATGTGTGGTCTTTTTTCCATAGCTTTATAACATTTACATTAACTCTTCCATTCTTCTTGTGCAGAAAAGTTTTCTCCTGTTTTAACAGGCTGAGCCATACCACTTTTCAGGGCATTGATTTTTTTTTTTTTTTTTTTGCTCAGGAAGCCCTCTGGATAAAAAAAATCACAAGCTCTGCTGAAAATCAGTGCGACATTCTTTTCTTTCTTTGAAGTCAGGGAAATGAAGCCGATGCCTTCTCCCCTGCAAAGGGTCCCAGGCGCTTACTGATCACAGTATGATCCACTGACATCTTTAACAGCCATATTCTTTTCTTGATATTGCTACTAGCTGCCTTTAGAAATGCACGTATGGATTCCAGGGCAGCTGTCACAACTGGCTCTTTGCCCTTATTATTCCATCCCTTTTTTATGTACACATTTCATGATAGAGACTGTAGTTCCCTGACCTTTGGATTGCTGTGGGGTTTTATTGCCAGATGAACCAGCTCCTGACCCATTCTTAGTAAAACAATGGACTTCATTCAGCATTTCTTTACTCCTTCTTTTTAAGAGCCTGTTTGACCTTGGCACTATCCTCTGGTTGTTATCTCATCTCCAGGGTCAGCAGAGAGGAGCAAGAAAAGAAATGGCTCATCTGTACGAAGAAAGCTCTTCTGGGGACAAAGAGGAATGTGACGAGGGAAAAGATACGGCGTTGGGAACCGAGCTGCTCTTAAATGCTTTAATCCTTTTCACTCGCTAGCTGAAAATCGCCTTGAGAGGCGTATATATATCTCCTGGAATGGATCGACACCCTGGCAAGGAGGAAATTGATTACCAAGCCCTTCTAAGGTCATTTTGATTTTCACCTTCTCTGTGTAGAGAAGAGCCGAGGTGGCGCAGTGGTTAGGGTGCAGCACTGCAGGCCACTTCAGCTGACTGTTATCTGCAGTTCGGCGGTTCTAATCTCACCGGGTCAGGGTTGACTCAGCCTTCCATCCTTCCGAGGTGGGTGAAATGAGGACCCAGACTGTGGGGGCGATATGCTGACCTGTAAACCGCTTAGAGAGGGCTGAAAGCCCTATGAAGCAGTATATAAGTCTAACTGCTATTGCTATGACCACAATTGAGCCCAAAATTTATGTGGCTAAGTGAAACATTTGTTAAGTGAATTTTGTCCCGTTTTATGACCTTTCTTGCCACAGTTATGAAGTGAATCACTGCAGTTGTTAAGTTAATAACATGGTTGCTAAGTGAATTTGGCTTCTCCATTGATTTTGCTCCTCAGAAGGTTGCAAAAGGAGATCATATGTTACTCTGGGGCACTGTAACGGTCATAAATATGAATCACTTGCCAAGCATCCAAATGTTGGTCATGTGACCCTGGGGAAGCTACAATAGTCGTTAGTGTGATAAATGGTCATAAGAGAATTTTTCCAGTGCCGTTGTAACTTTGAACAGTCACAGAAGGAACTGTTGTAAGTCGAGGACTACTACTACACTGTTAAAGTAAATAGTATAAGGTTTGCTTTTGTAGTACAAAAAGTTGCTCTTTCCCTATATTTTGACTGGGCACAATTTCTAGGTAGTGACACAATTCTTGATTGGGGTAGGAGAAATCCTGTTCAGCTCCGAGGTGGCGCAGTGGTTAAATGCAGCACTGCAGGCTACTTCAGCTGACTGCAGTTCTGCAGTTCAGCTGTTCAAATATCACTGGCTCAGGGTTGACTCAGCCTTCCATCCTTCCGGGGTGGGTGAAATGAGGACCCGGATTGTTGTTGGGGGCAATATGCTGACTCTGTAAACTGCTTAGAGAGGGCTGAAAGCCCTAGGAAGCGGTATATAAGTTTAACTGCTATTGCTATTGCTATTGTGTAGCCGAAGCTGTTGTTGCAGGGGAATGATTCTCACCAATTACATCACAATTAAAAATTGAAGGCAACTTGCAGGCTGCCCCCATTAGGGATCCAGTTCCTGCTTTGAATCTTATTATGGTTAGTGTTGTGGCTCAGCAGGAGCTTTGGAAGCTGCTATCAGACTCTGACAGCGAGGGGCCCTGTGAGTCAGGCATGGAGGAGGTGGAGGGCCCTGGACAGGGTTCTGACTCCGAGCAGGGCTCAGAGAGACTAGTTGGTCCCCAGGTAATGACTGAGCCTTGGATCAGTGAGCGAGGCTGACACAGAAACCTCCTGTGAGTTGTTTCGGGATGCACGCAGGAGAAGGGCTGACCGACGTAAGGAACAATTGAGGACTCCCAGGAGATGATAACGAGCAGCTGTTGCTTGTTAGGATCTCCTCCTGCGGATAAAAGACTGATGGTGCCACGCCCTGGTTGCAGAAGTCAATGTTCCGTTTCTGTTCTAGTCAACGTTCTCTGTTCGGGTGCAACCATCGAGAAAAGCACTTGGATAAATGACTTGATTTATATAATCCTGTTTCTCATCGAGAAAAGCACTTGGATAAGTGACTTGATTTATATAATCCTGTTTTGTAGCAGTTTATGAGTTAGGACGTTTGCCAGAGCATTTATCTGTGTTTATTTTGGGCTCGCAGCCAGCAAGAGCCGGGACTGATAAAAACATTCCTCTGAATGTTCTCTTTGGCTTTCGTTTCTGAACGGACAAGGTGGGGGTCAGAACAGGTTACCTTTTGTATGATAAAGTGGGCTCAAAATATTGAAGAACCAATGTTGGATACATGGGAAAGAATCTGGGTAAGAAATGTAAAATTTACACAAGCCCAAAACCTGAGAGAAAATTTTTACAAGATGTTCTATAGATGGCATTTAGATCCTAAAAAGCTGGCTTCTATGTATCCAAATTTACAACCCAAATGCTGGAGATGTGGTTCTCTCGATGCTATGTATTTCCATATATGGTGGACTTGCCAAAAGGTTAAGGCATTTTGGATAAAAATATATATTAGGCTTGACGAGATGTGTTAGATTTTAGCGTAATTTGATCCCACATGTATACTTTTTTTTAATATTTTCATTACTATTATTATTACTATTTTTTTCTTTAAAACTAGGATATATTAAGCATATTGACACATAGCAGAAATACACCAATGAGAGGAGGAGTAAGGGAGAAGAAAGATGGGAAGAGAAGGATAGGAGATAGGGTAAGGGGTGAAGATGAGAAGGATAAGGAGGAGTGGATTGTAGAGAGAGGAGCAGTAGAAAGGGAGGGGAAGTAGAGTAGGAAAGGATGATGGAGGGAAGATAGAAAGTTGGAGGGTGGTAGAAGAAAGAGGTGTATGGAGAGCAGAAGAGCTATAATGGGTTTTTATTTTTCTGGGCATTGTTGACAAGCGAAATTGATGTAATTATTATTTAATACTATATGAGACGGGCTATGTATAGTGTACATGTGAGTATGTGTTATGAAAATGAAAATGGAAATAAAAAATATTCAAGAAAAGAACAGGTTACCTTGTTTTGCTCATGCAATATAAGGAACTAATGCAATGGGGAGGGGAGGGGGGAAACTGATTTAGAATCACTTGACAGAATCGATGAGATGAAAATCTTGCCATTTTGCACCAGACCATTCTGTACTTCTGCCATTGCAGTTTTCTTCTTGACAACTCACGTAACAATCCTCTATTATGTTCAATATGAAACTTCTCTACCCCTTCAGCCACTTTTATTTGATTGAATGGGAAAAAGATTGTTTTCCATCATGGTTATATTCGGAACTCTTACAAAGCTCTTGAAAGCTCATGACCATGGTGACTGTCCTGTCTTTCACCATCCAATTATCGCTCCAGCAGCCTGCAACCTGCTTAGCTTTTCAGAATTCAGTGAAAATTTCCCGTAGAAGAAGCTTCTCTCATGAGACATTTGCACATCTTTGGGGAGTGAAGACCGATTCAGAGTAGGACTGTGCAGTGCTCCAATTTCAAAGTGAAAAGGGTATTTTAGAAAGCTCAAATAAGTTCACATTGGTTGGTTACACCTTAAAACAACTGTCTATTTCAATGTGATTCACCGAAGATAGCAAGGGATAAAATAACATGTATGTGATAACCAGTGGTGGGATTCAAATAATTTAACAACAGGTTCTCTGTCCTAATGACCAGCAGGGTAGATGGGGCTTGGTGGTCATGTGACTGTGTGGGCGTGGCCAACTCAACATCACTCACGTTGATGGGCGCTTCACCTTAGCTGTTACAATGTAATAAGGCTTAACTGGAGAGGCAGTTTCTGTAAGTAGGGCAATAAAGATGAGGCTAGAAACAACACCAGAATGTTTCCTTCCTGCCTTCCTTACAGGATTAGCCCTGTAAAGTGGGAAAAAACAAAATGAGATTTCTTCCAACAACCGGTTCTCCAAACTGCTTAGAAAGTTAACAACCGGTTCTCCCGAATAGGTGGGAGCTGGCTGAAT
Source organism: Thamnophis elegans (assembly GCF_009769535.1). Classification (NCBI taxonomy): domain Eukaryota; kingdom Metazoa; phylum Chordata; class Lepidosauria; order Squamata; family Natricidae; genus Thamnophis; species Thamnophis elegans. Next base: position 12,615,157 of record NC_045541.1, on the reverse strand, counting down.
CCCACCACTGGTGATAACTCAAGCAGACCAATGCCATAGATCTTACATTAGACATTGGTGTATAAGTATCTGATTACAACAGTAGTGTCATGGCATCAGGTATAGGGAATCCTTATGTTTTACTGCAGATGTTGTGTAGTGTTACTGACAGGCACTACATGAGTGCCCATAACTGTTCCACCACCTTTTCCTCCTAATGCAAATAATTGAGAGATGTGTGAGATCCAAATATGTTTTAAAGAATTTTCAAAGCAATCTAAGAATAAGATCCATCCTTCCTTCCTTCCTTCCTTCCTTCCTTCCTTCCTTCCTTCCTTCCTTCCTTCCTTCCTTCCTTCATTCATTCATTCATTCATTCATTCATTCATTCATTCCAACATTGTTATCTGGAAATAGATCTGGAAATAGAAGGGAAGAACAATACATAGCTAGTAGAATATCACTTTTTAAAGAAAGAAATCTCTTTTTAGAAAGAGATCTTAACATAACTCATTTATTTTTTTAATGTAAAATTTGGTAACGTTTTGGCAAGGTCTCACTCACCATCTTCAGGCTGGGTTTAAGATGGCGAGTGAGACCACGCCGAAAGACAATCTCAATCTTACACGGGAAAAGACCCGAATACAACAAGACCAGCATACCTACACCCGTGAAAATCTACGAAAACACACACACACACACACACACACACACACACACACACAGAGGCTATATAATGAGAAGAAAAGAAAGAAAATTATCTAAAGGTAAGAAGGGAGAAAATTAAAAGACCATTTAAACACCATTGTAAAAAAGTTAAAAAAAAAAGGATAGCAAAACATATCAGGCTGTTCAAATTATATCAGTTTGTTCAATTCCAAGTCTTTGATTTTATTTAAATGAATGAGTCCTAAACCAAATGGGACAACCACTTATTTAGGGCTATTGGTAGCTTTTTATATCTATCTGTTGGTGGGACATGGATGGGGTTAAGGGCAGAAACTCAGCCCAGATCCCTGTGAATTCTGCTAGAAATGTTTTTGACCCCACAATGATAGGTTCACTGTATTGTGCTTAAAGTATTCGGTATGCAGAGTATGAATTTGTGGACAATAGATTGAGAAGAACCATACTGACTTTGCAAAGAATTTGAATATGTAAATAATTTAGCCAAGAACTTGCCCCCCCCCCCCCGTCCACATACATACGCATTTATTTTTTAAAAGAATGGAGCCATATATTTATTGTTAGAACACTCGTATATTTATATGGAAGGGATTAAACTTTTTTTAAAAACCTTTTGAGAAATTTTGAAAAAAAAATCTCCTGAATGGGATCAATTTATTGTTCCTTGGAAAGATTGTAATTCTTGTGTTTTCTCTCCAGGCAGGAAGTAGAAAATTAGCATATCAAGGGGAATGGTTTCACTAGCTTTCTTTATGTAGGAAGAATGTGTGTGTTCTTATTTGTTTTGGAGCTTCATTCAAATTGGCAAACCCACCACATCTGCAACCGAAGCACACACATTCAGAAACAGTTTCACTCCTGGATTTTTCTCACTAGAAAAATTAGTCCCTAGTGACTGTTAAATCAGAAATACCACTAAGACATCATTACTTTGGACATACGTACTATGAAAAGTCCCAGCTCTCTGGAAAAAATCTCTAGATCAATCTATATGTGGTTGCTAGTCAAAAATTACTTGATGGCACATAATTAAGAAGATGTTTGGTTTTGAAAGAGGATTTTGGGTGGAGCAACTTGATAGTATTGGAAGAAATGTCCTTCTGGGTTCACTTCCCAGTGGGGACACTAGAAACATGGAGGCTGCTTGGAAAGGTGATTTTAATGGTGGACAGGACCACATGGTTTGAGGTCCTGGGGGGGGGGGGAAGCGAACACATGCTTTAAGGTGTTGAGTGAAGAAGAAAAAGAAAGGGGCTTGCTGAGAGTTTCCTGAGTTTTTTATACTTTCTATTTGGCCCCACCTCTCTGTTTCCTGTTCCTGTGTAAGAAATATATTCTGATTGGTTGTCAGACCCCAGGGGTGGGGAGGGGTCTTAGATAACTTTGTAGGTTGTGTGTCTTTTGAGTCCCAAGCTTGGTTGAATTACCAGATGCCAAGTGGTGAGTTTCTGTTGCAGGCTAATCCTACCTTTGTTGTGTAGAATAGACTGGCTCGGGCATTTTAATGGCCCATTGATAAAGGTGGGGCTATTAAGAGTGAGTCTGTTTCATGCCCAAAAGCATGTTTCTTCATTTCTTATCCGGGGAAATATAACATTCTGCCTTTTCAATATTTCCTAGGATATTTCATTCTTCTCGGAGAGGGGTGGGTGATAACTTCCTACAATAACAATGTTCAAAAAGGATTATTCCACAGGGCTGTTGAGACTCAGGTATAGGCATGGATATTTTGTTTAGCTGAAGTACTTGTGTTTAATAGCATGATATTATATTTTTATATGAAAACCTTGGATGAAGAGTTAATTTTTTCCAATGTACTCTCCTGAGATATCATCAATATCAAAGCAATTAACTCTGTAAGCTAAGGCTTCAAATAATGTCTTTGTGGTTTCAAATGAAAATCAAAGAAAGATAACTATTGTAATAGGCCCTAGATTGTGCGTATATGAAGCAATGTATCATACTGCATCAAATTATGTTGTTTGTTTTGTTTAGAATAACAAAAAGCAAGCAAAGAAAGAACAGAACCATTAAGAGTAGTTTTATTAGAAGTTTTTGGTCCTACAAAGTAAGACAAATGGGAATGGAACAATGAAACAATAACTTAATAACTTAAGTTAGAAGAACTTGTGTTAGAAGAACTCTCTCTCTCTCTCTCTCTCTCTCTCTCTCTCTCTCCCTCCCTCCCTCCCTCCCCCCCTCCCTCCCTCCCTCCGCCCCCCCCCTCTCTCTCTCTCTGTATTTGAAACCTACTAATCTTTTGATTTAAGTTCTATGTGATAGCTTTTCTACAAAACAAAATACAATAAAATTAACATTTGGTCCAACTTAATAGCCAATGAAGTATTGGATGCAAGATGCTGAGAGTAAAGTATTGGTTTTTTTCTTTCTTTCTGAAGAAGTAAACATTGTATTATTTTAAGCAATAAGTGCTTGAAATGAATAGTAACTCAGATTCCTAATTCCCAAATAGCTACTTATATAAAACCTACAAATTTCAGTGTGCAGATGTATATAGCCAATGGCAGGTTGATTTGTGCATATATGAAATTCTTAATTGGGCATATATTCCAGGGAAAAAAGTTGAGTTTACCTGATTCTTTTCTCTTTTTTATTGGGCAATTAGAATGATAGAATATGATTAAAATATTATTATTGATACCAATTAAATAATAATTTTAACGGAACATCTAAATATTTTTTTATAACAGTTCTGCTTTGAGCCAGTATGAACTTCCCCTGGGTATTATAAAATTTGTTTACACTGAAATGAAATCAAAAGAAATTTCCAGCAGATTTTGGAATGAAATTTTATGGAAGTCTTCATCTTGGACATTTAATATAAAAAAATGGAAATATAGTCTACTAAACCTCCCCCGCTTCTCCCCCCCCCTCTCTCTCTCCCTCCCTCCCTCCCTCTCCCTCTCCCTCTCCCTCTCTCCCTCTCTCCCCCTCTCCCTCCCCCCTCCTGTATGTATGTATGTGTAAATCTCAAAATATATATTTTCAACAGTTGTCAATCTCCAATAAAGAAGCTAATCAGCTATGGTTGGTTGTGAGTGATTGGATAGCAATAATCTTTAAAATGAAGAAAAATACTACAGATGAAAGTTCTGCTAGTACATTACAGTAACTTTTGTCTTAATCTGTATTGCAGTATCCTTAAAAAGCTTCACAAGATATCTGGTGCAACATTTTTCTTTGAAATAATACTTGACAGGAGGGGTGGGGGAAGAAAGAAAGAGATTCAATGAAGCAATCTAGGATCAGTATCAAATTTGGCCTGGGAGAAGGAGGGGGAAATCATCCTTATCCAGAATCTGAACAAAATCCATCCTCTGACATTACCTAAAGGAAAATGTTTTGACATTCAGTTCCCCTCCACCAAACAGTCTGTCAAGTTGTGGCATTTTCAGATGATAACACAGGGGGGGGGGGGGGGAAGCTATATGAAGGAGAAACCATCTCCCTGACTAATGGTACAAGTTACACAAGGAATGCTTACTGCTTACTTATTGGATGATGGGTAAATTACACACAAACATAAGAGGTGAACATAAAAAAAATATATTGAATTTTAAGAGCATAATTTGAACACCTACTTGCTTGATGTAGGGGTTGCTATTTTTTTTAACAAGGGACTGCCATGAATGGTGTAATCAATCCCCAAACTGTGAAGGTTGTTGTTATCTGTCATCCCCTTTTGGATATTATCAGTCCTGTGTATTTTATTATTATTATTTTCAGGCAAGTATAAGCACTTTTTTCAAGCAAAGCGCTGAGTTACAGCTTCTATCCTCACTTGTCAATTTTTCTTGCATTCCTCTTAGCTGATTTGGGGCTCAGAGGTATCCTAATATTCTTTAAATAATGATACATTTTGTTGCTTTGCTTTTTAGCAAGCCATTTTTCCCCCATTTAATTTGCAATGTGTCTACATCAGAGGTGGGTTCCTACCCATTCGCACCAGTTCGGTAGAACTGGTTCATCAAATCTACCGAACCAGTTAGAAGAGGTTCCACCAGTGGACCCGGAAAGCAGGCCACACCTACAGAAGGGGTTCCAAAATTTTTTGAAACCCACCACTGGTCTACATGATTCATGTCCAGAGAGTTATCAGTGGGCATGTGAATTGTCTGAGCCAGTCCTTCTCTCTCAGCCCTAAGAAAGAAGCGAGGACAAACCACTTCTGAAATCTTGCTGCAGGGAACAATCCAAGCAGCCACCAGATATCAAAACCTGATTCAGAGGGAGAGGGTATATCTAGGTATCTACTCACAGACATACAAATAGATATGCTTATACTTATACATGTATTTATAAGCCACCCGTTTGCAAATGAATTTGAGGCAACACAAAAATTAAAAAGGTATAAGATACCCAAACCAATAGTGGCCAATCATAACAATGAAAGAACACATTGAAGAAATGCAAATAAAATGAAAGTAACACATATCTAATAGAGAGTCACAAGTCATCCTGCCCAAGGACCTGCTATGGAAAAAAAAACAGATTTTCAGAGCTTTCTTAAAACACATCAGGGTCATGTGGATTGTGGGTGGGCAGTGATAGGACACTCTTCCAAATGACAAGGATTCTGACAAGGAAGATACATAACCTACCTGTAAATAGAAACTGAATCTCCTACACCCACTCCCACATTGTTCTGAATATGTTAAGTTTTAAATATTTCTTTTCCATCGGGCAGACAATTTTTATCTAGGCTTTCTCCTCCAGGACACTAACCTGGTTACCACGTATGCAGTGGCAAAGTTCTGTGCTGCTGCAATATACATAAGAAAAAAATATGGCTACAGAAATATAGCACCATCTTGTACCAATTATCTGGACATACCTCTAACAATCTTTGGACCATTATGTTATTATCCACTTTTAATGTCAATACTTTTTAATTATATTTTAATGTTAGTATTTTTTAATATAGTGTAAAAACTAATGTGTATTGCTGGTCTTTGACCGTAATAAAGATTTTACTTACTTACTTTTCTGTTCTGACCCCCTCCTCCATCCAGTAACTAATGCTGAGACAAGCTTAACTGGAATGTACTTTAATAGCAAGATACCAAAACCTCGGTGGCTGAAAGCCAAGCAAAACAAACAGATAAGGACCTTGGCAGCAACTCAGATAAACTCAGGCAGCAATAAACACAGATAAGGCTTGGCAGCAATCCAGCCTGCCAAACTCACAGTACAGTCCTCCGACATTCAATCCTGCGTTGACTTCTGCAAAGAGGGCCGTGTTCACAAGTAGCTTTTTATAGTCTGGAGAGCAGCCTAATGACCACCAGCTGAGTGCAATCACCTTATGTAATTGCGTAATTGTTCCTGACGCCTAGTAGCTCTTTGATGGCGTGCATCCAGGAACATCTCACTACTGGCCTCCGGCTCACTCTCCCTTGTCTCCTCCCCACTGGTCCAAGGCTCAGGTGCCTCCTGGTGGCCAACCAGCCTCTCTGTGCCCTGCGCGGAGTCGGAACCCTGTCCAGGGTCCTCCACATCCTCCAGAGCCGACTCATAGGGCCCTCGCTTTCGGAGTCTGGTGGTAGCTCCAACGGCTCCTGCTGAGCCACAGCACTTTTCCATCGATGATCTTACCATTGTAACTCCAGAAATATTGACTCTTAGTACTTTTTGCCCTACCAGCTACTAGGAACATTAAGAATAGTTCATTTCTGTATTAGCAGTTTATAGCATCTTTTAGAGCAGGTGTGTCAAACTCACATCACCACAGCACCATCATGGGATGTATCAGGACTTTTTTCTGCTAAACCAGGTGTGGGTGTGGACAGCCCATGAAGCATCCTCTCCACGGGCCCAAAGTTTGACAGCCATGCTCTAGAGTTATCCAATCATTGTTCAGCCAAAATTAACAGTAAAAAAGATAGGCTTCATATTACTTCAATAGTGACTGGATGATTATATGCAGCTGCTATAAATCATTAGTGTGGAGATGACTTTTGTCTCTGCATTGCTTTTCCAGAGGAAAGATTAGTACTTTCTTTCTATTTCCTTCCTAAAAGTATTTCCTGGTCCCCAAATACCAGAAGGAGATACTCAGACATTCTGGCTTTCTACTGGAGCATGGAATTTTCTTGTCCTTCTGGATATTGAGGATCTATCCCTAAATCTTCATCATGGACGATGGAGATGTACCACTCCTACGTCTTTTTTTCCCTTTCATTTAATCACACCTACACACTGGAAAATAATGAACCAAGGATACATCTGCAGTACATCCTCAAACGGCTCCTGGGCTCATGCCAACTTGTCTGAAAACCAGATTTTTAAAATACAACCTGATCAGACTGAAACATGTGGCAACGGTGTGTATGGTACTCACTCCATACTGAAGATTGAAAAGAAAATCTTTTTTCTCCCAAAATATATTTTTATTTTCCATTTTCATGACATATAATCACATGTATACTGTTACATAGCCAATATCATGCTGTGTTAATTAATAATTACATCAGTTCATCTTGACATCAACTCCCAGAAAAAAAAAAAGAAAGAAAAACCAATTATTGGCTCTTCCGCTCTCCATACACATTTATGCCTTATCCAGCACTTTCTTCTGCCTCTCTCCTCCCCCTCCCTACCTCCTTTCTTCCCTCCATCATCCTTTTATACTCTACTTCCCCTTCCTTTCTCCTTCTTCTCTCTCCCCTTTCCACTCCTCCTTATTCTCCTCCTCTTCCCCCCCCTTCCCCTCTCTCCTATCCCTCTCTCCTATCTTTCTTCTCTCCTCTGCTTCCCACTCTTCCTCTCATTCACTTGGTGTATTTCAGCTTCTGAGCAAACTCCACTCTGTGTTGATGGTATTTTATATTTCCATTTCAATATACATAACATATCTTTGTTTTAAAAAAAATAAGAGAAGACAGTATATATATATATATATATATATATATATATATATATATATATATATATATATATATATATATATATATATATATATATATAATCATATTACTTTAAAACCTAACACCCCTCCTCAAGCCTAATATACTTCCCTCCCTCCCACCCTCCTCCCGATCCCCCCCCAACCTTCCCTCCCCTGACTTCCCAGAACCAATACACTGTATAAGTCTCTAACAAAAAGAGTCTAAAATATATTTAAAAGAGAGTAAAAAATTAATAACGTCTTTAAATTGAACTTAGCTCCTCATTGTTAGGCTAACACTAAACAATTTATATCATTCCTGATCTTAATCGTAAGCTATCTGGAATTTCTTAGTCCCATATTTATTTTGAGTATAATCAAACCATTTTTTCCAGTCTCATTTATATCTCTCGTTTGAATAGTCCTTAAGATATGCAGATATTTTAGCCAGGTTTGTGACTTTCAATGTCCATTCTTGAATTGTAGGCAAATCTTCCTTCTTCCAGTATTGCACCACCAACAATCTTGCTGTAGTTATTAAGTGCAAAATCAAATTAATCTCTACAGCTAATCTCTACAAAAGAAAATCTTTTGAGGAGGAGGAGGAGGAGGAGGAGGAGGATTATTATTTCAAACTGCTAACCTATTTGTATGGCAAAATGATATAATTTGAGCCGTTATAGCTGATTTATAAAGGTAGACATCATGGTAACTATTGTCTGAACTGAAGAGACAATCTTTCCTCAGCCAATGAGCTGATGCAATTATCTCACAGAGAAGTAAATTGTAACAGCCAAAACCAACAGTAGAACTCAAGGCTACAAAAAAGGGGGAGAAGAGTACTTTAAATCTGCAATAAAAAAAGAGAGTACCTTGAGGTTATATTTGGGTGTGGAAGAAGGGCGAATACAATGTAATTTCATCATATATTTTTTTGCTTTCCCCCCAAATAGTTGCTATTCTGGCAACAAAACAACAAAAGAAGTGTAGATAAGCCCCATTGAATTAATTTAATGATGCCAAGGTTTCCTGCAACATTTTCCTTATATAAATAATATCATCGCAGAACTTATTTTCATGGTATTGTTCATCTGGATAAAAAACTTCAATTATTTATGCTTCTAGGCTTCATGCCTTTGTCTTTCATTATCTATCATCAACCTGTGTCAGCCAGCTTATTCTTTTCAGGTGGCTCTGTTGTTTCATATCTGATGTTTCGCTGTTGACACTAAAGTAATTAACCTATCAAACTAATTATCATGTGAACATCTGTTGACCCCAAATGGGACTTTAATCTAAGACAGTCATTCTGATAACTTCAACTGGAAGGGCTCCCTTTTTCTTGCCCTAATGAACACAACATGCTTTTATGGTGCTTTGGAACAATTTCTGTCAATAAACTCTCCAGCACAGGTTGATAAATATAACACCATTCTTTTCCTGGAGGAGATTTCTCAGGCTGACATCTGCTTGAACACTTTGTGGCTCATCATCTATATTACTGCTACTAGGGACTGAGTGTTGCACTCTGTATTGTGAAAACTGTCTCCCCCACCTGTATTTATGGAGAATCATGAAGAGCAACATATACACTGATTCTTTTCCCCATTACTATGGCCAATGTCAGAGAACTTTGGTTATAACATGGAGAATCGGTGAATGGATAGACAAATCAGTAATAAATGAATGAATACAAAGTTCAACTAAACATGCACTACAGGGAGATAGGAAACCATTGTGTATTTGGGACTCACAGCTGCCCCCCTGCCCCCCAAGTGGGAGTTGAGAAACTGTAAAAATGTGGGTATACACTAAACATATTTGAAGTAACTCGTTACTACACCAGGCAAATGTTCCCCTTGCACATATGTGCTAGTGGGTCCCAATTCTAGGGAGCAGTGCTCATCTCCATTTCGAAGAGACAGCGCTGTCTGAAGACATCTCCGTGGTCATGTGGCCAGCATGACTAAATGCCAAAGGCGCATGGAACACTGTTACCTTCCCACCAAAGATGGCTCCTATTTTTCTACTTGCATTTTTATATGCTTTCAAACTGCTAGGTTGGCAGAAGATGGGACAAGTAACGGGAGCTCACTCTTGTTATGTGGCACTAGGGATTCAACCTGCTGACCTTTCTGATCAACAAGCTCAGCGTCTTAGCCACAGAGCCAGCCCGTTCCTCCAGTAGATTAGTCCTCAAATTGACAGTGAGCAGTGGATTCTAGTGTATCACTCATCTTTATCAAAATATTGTAAAAACAAACACCATATTTTATGGATGTTCTTTATTTCACATGTACTGACTGTACTTATATGAGAGCATCAGTTGTATGGCTTGGTTATCATGAGCATCCCATGAATCATAGAACGATGTGTTATCCCAGTATTAATAAAGAGCTTGGTAGTTATGGTTCGGAAACAAAAACACATTACAAACCAAAACAGAATAGAATAGGATAGAATGAGACTTTCAAAATATATTAATTCTTACAGGGCAATCTAAATATACTGTACTGAAAGGTGATGCTCAGACTAACAATTTGACAACAAAAGTTCCAGAGAACTTCCAGATCAATTTATTTTATGAATAATCAGAGTTCTGAACAAGAAGGGCTGTGTTTCCTCTTTCGGTTTCTCTAATAGCCACATAGGATTAGTGTCTTTGTGTGTGTGTGTGTGTGTGTGTGTGTGTTATTTTCTGGCAGAAATCTTTCTTTGTGGGGGATTCCTTTTCACATTTCCCAAATTGATTCTTAGACAGATAGACTTTGATTTACAACAGTTTGTTTGGTGATCATTTGAAGTTACAATAGTACTGAAAAAACTGACTTATGACCATTTTTTCACACTTACGACTGTTGCCGCAGCATCCCCATGGTCATATGATCAAAATTCATATGGTTGGGAACTGATTCATATTTATGAAAGTTGAAGTATCCTGGGAATCATGTGATCACCTTTTGTGATCTTTGACGAACAAAGTCAATGGGGAAGCCATATTCACTTCACAACTGTGTAGCTAGCTTAAAACTTCAGAGATTCATTTAAGAACTGTGGCAAGAAGGGTTGTAAAATGGATCAAAATTCATTAAAAATGTCTCTCTTAAGGACAGAAATTTTGGGCTCAATTGTGTTCAAGGACTATCTGTACTATCCAGTGGTGGGTTTCAAAAATTGTTCAAACCTACTCTGTGGGTGTGGCCTCCTTTGTGGGAGTGGCTTGTTGCCCATGTGACCAGATGGGAGTGGCTTGCCACCCATGTGACCGGATATGAAGATGCCGACGACACTTGTCAGAACCACCTTAAATTACCTCACATACAGCACTGGCATGCATAAGAATATGATGTAAACTTGTTTTTTAAAAGGCATCTTTGGCTTGCGTTAAACAACTTCAACACACACAATGTTCTGATTGCACCACAAATGCAGTACTCATCCTTACCTTTCACAGAGGCACTGAGTTTTATAAATATGAGCATGATAGTGTAGAATAATCATATCCAAGGACCAGTGGTAGGTTTCAAAAAAAGTTTGGAACCTCTTCTGTAGGTGTGGCCTGCTTTCCGGGTCCACTGGTGGAACCTCTTCTAACCGGTTCGGTAGATTTGACGAACCGGTTCTACCGAATAGGTGCAAACTGGTAGGAACCCACCTCCGGTAGTATGCCTTAAGAATCTGCCATGTATATCTATCTATCCATCCATCCATCCATCCATCCATTATCTATCTATCTATCTATCTATCTATCTATCTATCTATCTATCTATCTATCTATCTACCTACCTACCTACCTACCTACCTACCTACCTACCTACCTACCTACCTACCTACCAGCATTTTTTATTTTTGTATTATATGTTCTGGTTCAGAAATTTGAATCAAACTGATTTATAAATCCAAATCAGGTCAACAATTTGAAACAAATTCTTTCAATAATCCTATGCAATTGCCAATTCAAATGTGATCAACTAAATCTTGATCAAGACTAGGTTGTAGGCAATAGCTCAATGATTTTAAGTGCATCATGTTTCCAGTTTAATTCCTGATATTTCTAGGGAAGGCTGGAAAGGACTCATCTGTAGAATTGTTGCTGGTCAGCACAGACAATGCTGAACTAAATGGATTAATAGTCTTAATTTCTGAGAAGACAGACCTCATTGTTTGGCTTAAATTCTGACAAACTTGTTCATTTCAATAGAACTGAAGTGTGACTTGCATGCATGGTTTCTGGGCAATCTTGCATACATCTGTCTGTTCAACCCCCATTGAGATTAATGAGACTTACTCCCTGGAAAATATTTAAGCCTTTACTTACTTCCAGGGTATTTCTTTCTCACACAAATCTATTCTGACTAACACGGTAAAATTCTGAATCTAAGCTTTCTTCCTTCCTTCCTTCCTTCCTTCCTTCCTTCCTTCCTTCCTTCCTTCCTTCCTTCCTTCCTCCCTCCCTCCCTCCCTCCCTCCCTCCCTTCCTTCCTTCCTTCCTTCCTTTCTCTTTTCTTTCTTGGGAGTAGGGGTAGGAGTGGGGATATTGTTTCAGTTCCGTACATGCTAGTCCTGGAGAACTAGACTTGGCAATTTAATTTTTCCCTGTATATTTTATTCCCTGCTTTCTCCATCTTGTCTACTTTTCTAATATGTTTTCCACTTACAGTATTCTTGAGATTCTGGGGAAGAAAAGCCTTTAGCAAAACTGAGAATCTTTTTCCAATAAAGCTAGCTTGCTCTCACTTCCTCCCTCTGGGTCCTTAGCAGTTTGTGCACCAGTAGGACGAAAATCATAACAGAAACACCCACTTTCTGGTATGTGATGGAGTCAACAGTTTCTCTTTTAAAAAAATGTTATTTGGGTGTCAGGAGAATTAGATAAACTAAACCTATGGTGATCTTAAACCACAGGCTAACACAACCAAACAGCTGCCTATAAATTCAGGAGATTAGCTGGGTTAATGGGACAACTTGATGTCTCTTAGTATTGGACAATTGTGCTGTTTCATTCTAGGCCATTAATTCAGCCCTTGGCCACCACAGGATAAGCTGGTGCCTAATCTTTGAATGCTTGCTATTTGTTTCCTGAGAAATCTTTTACCTAAACCTTCTGATCCAGACTTCCTTTGTTCGTATAAGTGATTCAAAGATTGTACACAGATTTTGGAATCTCACTAATGATAAGCTACATGTTTTCCAGGCAGAAGACCTGGAAAGCAATGATGAAAGAAATATCCTTCTGGGTTCAGCTCCAAGTGGGGAAAAAGACACTGGAGACATGGAGGATGCTTGGAAAGATGGTTTATTAGTGGACAGAACCACATGGCTTGAGCCCTGAACAGAAAAGGTGATCACATGCTTCAATGTTGGTGGAGAAGAAGAGAAGGGCTAAGGGAGGGGCTTGCTAGGCTTTTTATAACCCGTTCAGTCCCACCTCTCTGTTTCCTGTTCCTGTGTAAGAAATGTATTCTGATTGGTTGTCAGACTCCCATGGGGCCATGCAGGGGCAACTCTCTAGGCTGTGTTTTGAATCCAGGTTTGGTTGAGTTCTCAGATGCCATGTGGTCAGTTGAATAAAGGGCCAATATTATTATGCTTTAATCCCATCTCCCTGGAGCTGAAATGGAGAAGTCCCTTATGTAAAGGGACTAGCTTGGTCTTCTTAATGGCCCATTGACAAAGTGGGGATGGGCAGAAAGCTATTCTGTCTTTTAAAACATGTTTCTTTCTTTTCACATCCAGAGAAATATTCTGCCTTTTCAGTATTTCCTAGGATGTTTCATTTTTCTGGGAGAGGGCTGGGTGATAACTTCTTACAGCAATAGTTGGGGATTTCTTTTGAAATAGATCTGGAGAGATCCAGCCATGTAGTCAAAATGATCAAAATCAGATGGATACATTGTAGAAGCTCCAGAAATATTTTCTTACTGGAGATAATCTATAGAATCAGATTTACCAAAGAAAAAGGAATTATACAATCATACCAGCCTCTCTTGCTGTAATTATGGCAGAACAAACATAGTTTTATATCATTTGATAATTTCTCATCCAATTAGTTTTAGCAAACCCTGTTACCTGTTTCCACTTCAGAAAGTGGACGGGAGTGAGGTCAATTAAGCTTGTGCTATTTAGCCTGTCTAACTTGGGTGGGGGCGCATTACTTTAACTAAGAAGGATTTATTTACACTGTCATAGAATTTTCATTATTCAGCTTCTCCAGATGAATCTAGCAATAGCAGTTAGACTTATATACCGCTTCATAGGGCTTTCAGCCCTAAGCAGTTTACAGAGTCAGCATATCGCCCCCACAGTGTGGGTCCTCATTTCACCCACCTCGGAAGGATGGAAGGCTGAGTCAACCTTGAGCCGGTGAGATTAGAACCGCTGAACTTCAGATAACAGTCAGCTGAAGTGGCCTGCAGTACTGCACCCTAACCACTGTGCCACCTCGGCTCGAATCTAGTTTTCTATTGTGAGAAAGGGGTCAAGATTTCTATTGTGCGAAAGGGATCAAGATTTCTCCCTAAGCACTTACGTTTCTTGTATACCATATCACCCTTAATGCTTTTCTTTAAACTAACAAGATGAGCCACATAATCACACTCTAAAGAGATTTTTTGAGCTCATTGCTAATTTTCATTGTCCTTTTATGTAGGTTTTTCCTCACATACAACTGGAACATTTTTTGAATTGTGGTGATCACAGCAGTACATATTCTATGAAGCAGAATAATAGGTGTAGGTATAATCATATTGCCAATTAAAGTTTAGATTTATTTCCTAATGAATCCCAACATAGTATTTTTCCCTCTCCACAATGGCTTGTATTATATCTTTTATTATTTTTCTTCTTTGACCAATTATTCACCGCGTCCTTGAGACCTTTTCCTAAAAAATCCAGATTTGTTTTCAAACATGATTAAAGTGCTTGGATATTGATTTACAAACTGTTTCCACAAGCATCATTATAGCAACCTGATTGTTGGTAAAATAGAAAAATAGGGAAGACCCTAAATGCATGTTCTGTCTTGCACAAAACATATTTGGTACTGCTCCTGTGGTTTATTGTTTATCTCATGTATATAAGCCATACTGAGACACATATCATCAACTGTATTCTTGCCCTTTCCATCTTCAGTCAGGAAGGTCTGAAGTTTGGGAAGAGTTGAAAGAGGACATGTAAAAGTAATCAAGCATAGATTTCTTTGACAACAAAATGGTGTGATCTATCAGATTCATTGCAACATAGCAAGCTGCAATGAATAGAACCTGCTAAGATTTATCATTTTCATGAATTAAAAAAAAACGTTGTGTACCTGGGAAATCTGAAATCAACAAATCCGTAAAGGGGGTGTGCATAAGCGCACCAGCATGCCTATTATCCCTTTCCTACTGTCCCCATTTATTTGTACTCATTTCCTTTGTTTATACTAATACCTGTTATTTTGTACATGTTTGACAAACTTAATTAATTAATTACTTACATACATACATACATACATACATACATACATACATACATACATACTGGTTTGATGTGTACAAAACTGTCAGAGACACACACATCCCAAACATTTATGTTAGAAAAGTTGCTTTTGAAAGTGCATGTACGCATTTAACAAGAAACAAAAAACTGATTTTTAATGGAGCAAAATAATATGCATCCAAAACCCATTGAAGTTAGATTCATAATGATCAAACGTCCCAGCTGCAAATACAATAGTAATACAAAAAGTAACTATACTGAAGCAGCATTGAATGCATACAGATTGCATATAAATCTGCTAAATTGTTTTAGATAATATTGAACTAGTTATTATGGCTTTTCTCATTTTCTCTGTTTTTTTAAATATCTAAAATCAGAAAGAGGCAACACGTGGTCCTTTGAAAAATTAAAACTCAAAATCTGACCTTTCTCAAACATCTTGAGTAACAAAATAGTGGGAGCTTATAATGATTGGGTATCAGAACTATCCCTCAGAGTATTGTAATATACAGAACCTCTTCCCACTTTCAGGCATTAGGCTAGAAACCAGGAGACCTTGAGTTCTAGTCATATTTAGTCATTTCTAGAAATGAAAACTGGTGTCTTGGACTTGTCACTCTGTCTCTTCCCAAACCACATCACAGGGTTATTGTTGTGAAGACAATAGGAGAAAAGAATCACATTAGGTATTTTCACCACTATGAGTTATTTATTTTTAAAAAGCTAAGGGTATAAAAATAAATTAAAAAAACTGAGAAGAGAGGGATTGGAAGATACGGGTGGAAAAATCAGAGATTCATACCCTAGGGGAACCCCCATCTGTCAAAATGATAGGTTTATAAATATATGTTTTTAAGTATTAAATCAAAGAAGTTAATTTGGTTACTTGTATAAACGTTAACAAAACAACTTCTCCTTATTACACTTATTCATGTTATTTCAGATATACAGTATCTGAAGAAATAGAGACTACATACTTGAAGAAATAGAAAAAAAGCAAAAAGGGGAAAAGAAAGCCCCCAAATTTCCAAATCAGAGGAAGATTTAACTCTAACAGTCTCTCTCTCCCCCCCTCTCCTCTGTCTGTCTGTCTGTCTATCATCTATCTATCTATCTATCTATCTATCTATCTATCTATCTATCTATCTATCTATCTATCTATCTATCTATCTATCTCTATATAACTATACCTATATCATCTATCTCTACATCTATCTATCTATCTATCTATCTATCTATCTATCTATCTATCTATCTATCTATCTATCTATCTCTATATATCTATACCTATCATCTATATCTATATCTATATCATCTATCTATCTCTATCTTTATATCTATCTATCTATCTATCTATCTATCTATCTATCTATCTATCTATCTATCTATCTATCTATCTATCTATCTACCTATCTCTATATAACTATACCTATATCATCTATCTCTACCTCTATCTATCTATCTATCTATCTATCTATCTATCTATCTATCTATCTATCTATCTATCTATCTATCTATCTATCTATCTATCTATCTATCTATCTCTATATATCTATACCTATATCATCTATATCTATATCTATATCATCTATCTATCTCTATCTTTATATCTATCTATCTATCTATCTATCTATCTATCTATCTATTGCTACCTTGTATGATGATGCTTTGAGTGTGCCTTAATTTCGTCTCTCATCCACCTATTAAAGTGAAAGGGGGAAGGCATAGGGTGGTGGCAAGGATTAAAAGGCTAACCGTAAAAACCCACACATTAATTTTTAAAATCTGAATGACTTTAAAATGTAGTCTGTAGATTAGAGTTTGGGGGAAGCCAAGGCAGGGCATTGTTTCAAGGAATCCTAATTGAATCACTCCAGAGGGCAAGCAAATGGGTTTTAGATTTTCATTTCTGGATTGTGGCCATTCGTCTGCAGGTTGACCATTCGCCAAGGAGAATTAATCTGTATGACATCAACTAGGATCTATATCAGCAAAGAATCAGGCCTTAATCTGTATGGTAAGGGAGCTCATTGGAAAAGGAACTGTGCTCTTTTAATGTGATGGTTTAATTCATTAACCCAACAATACCACCTCCACAAATCTTTGTACTTGAAGGGCAAAGTCTTGAATCACTTTACACTGCACATTATATATATATATTCATTCCTGAAGTCTCTTAGCAGAGCCAGAACTCTATATGTGATGGGGAGGAGGGAGTTGGCAGGGATTTCCGCCATTTGAAATAAACATGAAAACCCTTCACATTAAAAAAATCAATATTACTATAGAAGGCCATCAGTCATGCTCTTGTCAGGGTAGTGCATTGCAGCATGTAAACCTGAGGCCCTGTCACTGGATACTTAAGGTTTTTATTCCTACAGTGTTGAAGAAGTAATAAAAGTTAATTTGTTCCCCTTAGGACAGGGGTGACAAAGTTGATTTCATTGATGGCCGCATCAGGGTTGTGTTTGACCTCAGGGGGCCAGAGTGGGTGTGGCCAGGGTGGGTGTGGCCAGGGTGGATGTGGCCAGGGTGGGCATGGCTAACTTGACATCACTTGTGTTGGGGGTGCCTGTGGTGGCCCGATTCATCTACCAGCAAAAGTAAACTCCCAAGCTCTGTTTTCAGCTGTGACGGCCTCCTGCAACCCTCTGCCAGTGAAAATGGAGCCCAGGAGGGCTGCCCGTGCCCCCCCCCCCAGCTCCATTTTCACTGGCAGAGGCATTGGAGGCCAGTCCTTCTTTGTCTCCAGGGCTGTCCTGCAGCCAGATCTAAGCACCCTGTGGGCCCTGCCTAGTGGTGGGATTCAGCCAGTTCGTAACTATTCGGAAGAACCGGTTATTAACTTTCTAGGCAGTTCGGAGAACTGGTTGTTGGAAGAAATCTCAATTTTGGTTTTTTCCACTTTACAGGGCTAATCCTGTAAGGAAGGCAGGAAGGAAACATTCTGGTGGTGCTTCCAGCCTAATCTTTATTGCCCTGCTTACAGAACCTGCCTCTCCGGTTAACCCTTATTACATTGTAACAGCTAAGGCTGTGCCTATCGACCTGAGTGCCCACACAGTCACATGACCACTGAGCCCCACCAACCCAGCTGGTTATTAGGGCACAGAACCAGTTGTTAAATTATTTGAATCCCACCACTGGGCCTGCCTTAGGAAGAATACAAACACTAGAGAAGAGAAGAGAGAAATTTCAGAGTGGCCTGATCCAGTTGACATCTGAGAAGTTCTTCAAAAATGAATTACCAAATGGAGAAGTGCTAATTTTTCATGATGTCCAACATTTGGCTATTTTTCCCCATGCACAGTGGACCCATATACACGTAATCCTCACGTTACGACCACAACTGAGTCCAACATTTATGTTGCTAAGTGAAACTTTATGTTGTTAAGTGAGTTTGTCCCATTCCATGATTTTTCTTGTTAAGTGAATCACTGCAGTTGTTAAATTAGTAACACAATTGTTAAGTGAATCTGATTTCTCCATTGTCCGCTTGTCAGAAGATCGCAAAAGGGGATCACATCACTCTGCGACACTGCAACCATCATAAATGTGAATCAGTTGTCAAGCATCTGAATGTAAATCATGTGACCATAGAGATGCTGCAATGGTCGTAAGTATGAAAAATGGTAACAAGTCACTTTTTTCAGTGCTGTTGTAACCTCAAGTGGTTACTAAGTGAACTGTTGTAAGTGGAGGACAGTGGTGGGTTCCTACCAGTTCAGACCAGTTTGGTCAAACCAGTAGTAGCTTGGCGGCCTGGGTTGTTGGAACCAGGAGTGACCCAGGCCTGCCACGCCCCTGAACCAATTTTTCAGGCTGGGCCGTAGGTGCCGCCATCTTATTTTTTGCTTCTGCGCATGTGCAGAGCAATTTTAGTTGTACTGTGCATGTGCGCACAGCGTGCATAAAGTGGGCGCACACGTGAAGTGCCCCTGAGCAAACCAGCAGTAGTCTCTGCCGGAACCCACTCCTGGTGGAGGATATCTGTACAATAATATATAAGGCAGATTTCAGTTCTGTTATTCATTGAAAAAGCACTCCATACAAAAGATGATGAAAGCATGGCTTATACGAGGCTGGTAGGTGATTGAAACAAGGAAAGAAAGAAGCAGATAAAACTATTGGCTCCTGAAATCAACAGGGATGTAGGAAGTTATTAATAATCTTCCATCGATACAAATATTTGCTTGTGCTCCTCTAAGAATAACGAAGATGGAAAAGGGAGTTTACGTTGGCAGGATTTGCTCTCCTCTTTCCCTGGAGTGACGGTAAGCGGATTAACAATAAATGTAAGGGGCGAAGGCCATTGCAGTCAACAATGTCCTTCAAAATCCTCACTCACAGAGTGTTGCTAAGTGTTTTTCAGCTGCAGCTCCAAGACTGAAAGCATCATTCTGGCATCTAGGGCCGAGTTCCCAGTTCACTTCTCAGCAAGATTCTCAAAGTCCTGCTCTAAAGCAGTGCATTTTAAGAGTGTTTCTTATGATTATAGAGAGGTAGAAACAATCAGCACAATATTATCACAATAAACTACATTTAGATTAATATCCTAAATCCTGAGAGTGAACAATTTTCAGTTTTAAGATCACAGACTTATTATTTTTTTTAAAAAGTCCTCTGCAAACTATCGGGGGAATTTTGTGGCAGGTGGCTTCAAAATTCAGAAATGAATGCAAAAATAAGACAAGAGGGTCTTTTGTGAAAACAGAAGATATAAATTCATCCACTTGCAGATACTTTTCATTAACTGTAATTACACAATTATTTTGTGTGCTTGTGTCTCTGTGTATGTTCATGTAGGGCAGTAAATTTGAGCATTATCTTGCTTTGGTTTATGTCTCTAAATTGTCAGGCCTCTGAAATATCCTTTACTTCTAGGGTAGACAATATTAACACTGGGCAGAAATAATTCTTCAAAATTCTCTATCCAATTTGTAGAAAATTTGTATAAAAATTGAATAGATGATTTGTCTAAGGGAAGGAGAAATTTTCAAGCAGCTATCCTTAGCACTTAGAATAACAAAATGACCTAGTGGGAAGACTTCCATTGTGAACTCTTTCCTTAGAAATTAGGTGGTCCATGGAAGAGTAGGATAGAAAATCAGAACATTGACTCAACCCTCAAGCACCTCATAATTAAATAAATACAAGAGCACAACATTCCAGAATTCCCATTTTTTTTCTGATGGAAATCTTCTGTTAGCAAACTGAATGCAGATTGGTACAAAAAAAAAATCAGATGATAAAGTCTCTGGCAACAAGGGTTACGAAGCAGAATGCAAAAACAAAGAGCTATTACAGCAACACCAGGTTTACAGAAAGGAAGCAAATCACTTATCCAAGTGCCTCTCACAAACAAACCACGACCGATGAACGACGAACCACGAACGAACGAGTGAACATTGACTTCTGCAACCAGGGCATGGCACCATCAGTCCTTTTATCTTCAGAAGATGACACTAACGATCCCCAGCTGCATTGTTATTCCTGCATCCCGACTCAACTCACAGCAAACTTCTGCTGAGTCACAACAATAAATAGTAGCCTATTTTTATTTTTATGCATTTTTAATGAAAGACCTGTATCACAGCATTTGGAAAATGTACTGTAATAGGAGAAATGTGTTTCCTATTGATTTAGGAGTGGTCAAATACAAACTAATGCATTAAAATGTGAACTTGATCCCCCCACCATCCTTACTCAAAGCACATCATACCTCTTTCTTGCCACTTGCATTGATTACTTGCCATTTCAGGGGACAAATAAATGATAAATTATATTTAAAATCTTAAGTGACAGACGTTGAGTAATTTGAAGGTGTTTCCTTAGAAGATACACATGCCTTTGCTCTTTGGATTCTTAAAGACAACCTGAACTTCATTTTATTTCTAGCTAATTTTTAATACAAAAATACTATAGTTCTTCAACAGACTGCTGTTTAAAAATGTGGTTTCATTGATACCTGGTATTTGATGCATTATGTTTCTAATGGATGTTTTTCTCTGGAAACTGCTATTAATTATTTGTGGAAAAATATAGGTACAATAAACAAAAAGTGGAGATGAGGGTTAATACTGTGTTTTAATACTCTTGGGTCTTAAAATAGGAAAACTCATTATCTCTAAGTGAGCAGCTTCCAAATGTTCCAGGTTATAGTAGCTGAAATGCCTACCAGTTCTAATCCTGACAAATTTAGAAACCTGCCAAGTTAGAGAAGGATCTCTTGAAATAAATTGCAATCTGCCCCCTCTCACTCTCTTTCTCACATAAAAGCTAGCATTTCCATAAAGATGGCATGGAAATTTGTTTGCCTGTTTAAGTATAACCAGTTCAGATCAGTTAAATCTATTTAGGAATCAATATATTCACAGAATTTGTGAATTTAGAGATTTGTTGTGGTTAGGGGAAACAACTGCACTATGTTAGGGGAAAGTATTCTGAAACAAACTTAATATTAGGTATAAATGCGGGATCAACATGAATTCTGTTTTAGAGGGAAAAGGAGGTAAGGAGTCCCTGAGATTTTTACTCCATTAGTTGTGGGAGTAATCTAGGGGATGATGTTTATCTACATTTTAAGGCCATTAGAGGCCATTGCTGTTTGAAGACATTTCCATGGTCATGTGGCCAGCATGATATCACAGAGTTGCCTTTCCACCAAAGTAGTACCTACAATATTTATGTACTCACATTTGCATGCTTTCAAATTGCTAGGTTAGAAGGAACTGGGCCAAGGATGGGAGTTCACCCCGTCATGTAGCATTCAGATCTGTAATCTGGTGTCAACTTGTAAAGCATTACCATGACTATTAGCAAGTTGACATGGGAGGGAGAATTCCATGCACACCTTCGGCCAGAGTCGGATCTCATATTTCTACAACCTGCGTGTGGGTGCAAAGTTCACAGCCTGCTGCAGCAACTCATTGGCGGATATGATTTATGACACAGACTGAGGGGAGGGGAGACACAGAGGTAAAGTGCAGAGACCATTAACCAGAAATCAGTTTCGGTTCCGCAGAAGACCATGCCAAAATATTGATCCTAATAAATGACTGGATTTCTTTTGAACTTTGTCTCGAGGCTTGTAAATTAATTAGGTCATCTTTTGGAAACTTCACACCTGGACTAGCCAGCAAGCCCAGCATCTGAACTGCTGAGCCGCCTTTTAAATATGTACATTGGAAAGAGTCACATGGAAAGGACAGAGGGACAGAAGTGCACTACTATCTCTATATATCTCCACACAGATTCATTTTCTAAAACTGACATTGTAAATTGATGGGAAAAAGAGGTAAAATGGATTGACAGTTGAACATTTGTAACAGAGAAAAATCAGAAGACAGTGACTGACTAATAGATAAAATGAAAGGTTTATTCTAATTCCACTTCAGAGAAAGTATGTACAACTGTACACCATCATTTTATTCTATGCTTCTGACTCCCTTTCTTTTCTTTCTAAGACTTTCTAAGCTTTTATATAAGTCAGGAGGAGAATGCATAGACATAGACGGATATTTACAGGGGTATATGTTTGTGCAAGAGTGCATGGAAAGATATTGCTGCTGCCAGCTATTATCCATATAATATTGACCTTTTAAATTAACCAGAAATAAACAGAGAGTCAGTGAAGATTGTATGAAAGTGGCACAATATATTCCTAATCCCCAGTTTCACTCCAAATTTTTGCACCAATATTTTTTTTCTGATTAAGGATCCTTTCCAAAGGTAGTTCCAATTATCAGGCATTGATGTCATCTAAATAAGAGGTCATTAGGGACACAAATGACTGTAGTGAAGCTATCTCAATTCAAGTAAGGTCATAACTAGCATGTTAAGTTAAGCAGCTAAAGTGTGCTTCATACTTTAGAAAATTCTAATGTCTCTAATAAGAAAGATGGATTTAGAATCATACCCAAATTATGAAGAGGATTCTTTAGTGGGAATGTAAGCTTTTCCAGAACAGATTGGACAAATAAAACATCCATTAAGTGAACTTACACTCTGGCATTTGTCCAGTCCATTACCGCATTCAGGTAAATTAAGTGCTTCCACTGTCTCAACTAGATCCGATGAAACAGATAAAAAGCTATGTGAGATCAGCATATTGATGTGTTGATAATGGAATAGGTTTAAGCATATGCCATCTTTTCTGGTGAGGACCATCCAGGTATGAATAGGTCCACTGAAAACCTATTCTGTCTAGATTATAAATATTTTTTTTTCCCTGAATGATAACATGGTTTGATGGAATGGAAAACCAATTTTATTGGCCATACCAGTTCTAAAGCCTAATGGAAATTGAACTAAGAAATTATTCTAATGCTTCACAAGTAATGACTTGGCTTGTTCAACTTGTGTTGGCTATGATCTTAAATGCCCTACATGGCATGGGGCAAGTTACTTATTCTTATCCTCATTACATTAGTCCATCCCACTTCGTCAGGTGGAGAAGATATGTTACAGTCCATTAAAATATTTTGACTGTGGAGTCCAGAAAGAGAGCTTTCTCTGCTATCTCCCCCATTCTTTGTAATATTTTCCCCCCAGAGAAGAAACAGGTCATCCCCTAATTTATTCTACCCTTGTTTTACCAGGTTCCTTTTATTAAGATGTAATATTTTTATATGGGTTTTTTTTGTGTTTTTAATTGTACATCACCACTCTGAAATGAGATGGGAGATCTCTACATTTGATAAACAAACAAACTTCCATTCAGTTGAGTACTTTGTCTGAGGAAGTAATTTTGGTTATTGGCCTACATTGATTCAGGTCTTCTAGGTCTAATGACATTTTTATTTCAGGAGATATCTCATTAAGGCCTTCTAGAATAAAGGTAGGAGCACTCCTTTCTGTAAGAAGAAATGTGTAACCTCTTGAACTCAGCTGAGTACTCCCTTCCTGTCAGATTAAATAAGCATGCAGTACTTGAGCTAACAGAAAGTTGGTCAAATTTCACCAAGGCCCTCATATTAAAAAAATTATCCAATGCATACACAAGTTGCAATTCTACATGCACTTACCTAAGCATAATTCCCACCGACTTAAACAAGACATTATTTTTAATGTACACTTGTACAGTGGGATAAATAAAACTTTTTAAAAAAAATATAGGATTTTTCTACTATGTGACATTTAGAAAGAAAATACACAAATGATTTCTCTTTCAAAGCCAGTGATTAAATTATGGGTGTTAAGTACCTAAAACTCTACCAATTTCCCCATTATATTATTCTAAAAAATTGCAAAAGGGGGCTGCTCAAATTCACATTACAATCTTTTCAGCTTCATTGATAATGTGTAAATTAAGTAACTAGAAAAATAAAACAAACCCATGACTAAAGAGATAGAGGGGAAATAAAAACATTAATATCAACTTCAGTTGATATATAACGAATCCCACTGTAGGATTCATCGGTATCCACGTGTATCTTTTGTCTCTACCAAACATTCTGGAGTGCGGGTGTGACTCAAGTCTTGTCAGTCAAAGAATACAATTTTGTGGGGCCTAAGAAATATGCCTACTCTGTTATGACTTCGGCCCTCAGAAATGATCTTCTCCAAAAGATTCAGGTGGCTCCACATTTATGTTGTCAGAAAACCATTGAAGACCTAATTTTTCTCCCAGATCTGAACATCAGGATGGTTGTGGTGTCTTTTTTTGGCTTTTGTTTTGTTTTCTACTGTTTTATTTTGGTTTTATTTGAAGACGTTTCAGTATTGTGTTCTCTTGGAAGAAAAATTGCATAGATGATAGATAGATGATAGATAGATGATAGATAGATAGATAGATAGATAGATAGATAGATAGATAGATAGATAGATGTTGTTGTTAATTGCAAAGTCATTTCCAACCCATCAAAACCCCATGTACAATGTTCCTCCATGCCTTTCTGTCCTCTACCACCCTCTGGAGTTCATTTAAGCTCACACCCACTGCTTCGGTGACTCCATCCAGCCACCTCATTCTCTGCCGTCCCCTTCTTCTTTTGCCTTCAACCTTTCACAGCATTAGGCTCTTCTCCAGTGAGTCCTTCCTTCCCATTTGGTGGCCAAAGTATTTGAGTTTCATCTTCAGGATCTGGCCTTCTAAAGAGCAGTCAGAGTTGATCTCCTCTAGGACTGACCATTTTGATTGTCTTGCAGTCCAAGGGACTTGCAGGAGTCTTCTCCAGCACCATAGTTCAAAGGCCCCATGTCTTTGGTGCTCAGCCTTTCTTATTTATGGTCCAAGTTTCACAGTGATACATTGCAATTGGGAAAACCATAGCCTTGACTATACACGCTTTTGTTGGCAGGGTGATGTCTCTGTCTTTTAATATGCTGTCCAGGTTTGCCATAGCAAATGGATCAGAAGTGGGTTCCTACCAGTTCGCACCAGTTTGGTAGAACCGGTTCGTCAATCCACCGAACCGGTTAGAAGAGGTCCCACCAGTGGACCCAGAAGCAGCCACACCTACAGAAGAGGTTCCAAAAAATTTTGAAATCCACCACACACACACACACACACCCGCAGCACGCACACACACAGACAAACAGACTCACACAGAGAGAGAAAGAGAAAGAAGGAAGAAAGAAAAAAGAAAAAAAAAGAAAAAAAGAAAGAAAAAGTGACAGAGATGAAAGAAAAAAGGAAAGGGACAGAGAGACAAAAGGAAGGAGAGAGAGAAAAGAGAAGGAGAGGAAAGGAAAGAAAGAAAAAGAAAGAAAGAAAGAAAAGAAAGAAAAAGAAAGAAAGAAAAGAAAAGAAAGAAAAAAAGAAAGAAAGAAAGAAAGAAAGAAAACACATGGCCGGCAAGCCACTCCACCAGGTCACATGATGGCTGGCAAGCCACTCCACAGAGTAGGTTTGAAAATTTTTTGAAACCCCCCACTGAAATAGATGATAGATTGATAGATAGGTAGGTAGGTAGGTGGTAGGTAGGTAGGTAGGTAGGTAGGTAGGTAGATAGATAGATAGATAGATAGATAGATAGATAGATAGATAGTAGAGAGATAGATAGATATAGCTATAGTATAGATAAGAAAGAAGATAAAAGATAAAGATAAAGATAAAAGAGAGAGAGAGATGATAGATGATAAGAGAAAGAGGGCGAGAGAGAATCCTGCCAAAAACATATTGATTCACCAGCTGCCTCTTTAACTGGAAAAAAATGAAAGGGAAATTTTCAAAAAGACAGAAAAAGGTGCAGAAAAATGTTTTCCCCTTATCCAGCCAATTCGTCAAAAATAAAAGAAATATCTTCAAAAGAAGGATAAAATTCACTCCTCAGCTATTTTTATTAGGGATATGTACTGACTTCACAGCGGTAGAGACCAATTTGGTTCTTCACTTAATAACGGCAGCAAGATGTTGGTGGCGCAATACTGGAAGAAGGAAGACGTGCCTACAACTCAAGAATGGACATTGAAAGTTACAAAACTTAGCCGAGATGGCTAAAATATCAGCATACCTTAAAGACCACTCAAATGAGAGAATAAACGAGACTGGAAAAAATGGATTGACTATACACAAAACAAATATGGGACTAAGAAATTCCAGATAGCCTATGCTTAAGATAGGAATAAGATAAACTGCTTAAAGTTTGGGTACAGCAAGAAGCTGAGTGCAACGTAGAGATCTTATTGACTTTCCTTTTTTTTTTTAATCTCCTTTGTTTTAGTATATCGTAGACTGGTTTGTGAAAAAGCTAAACCATGTACGGGCTCTGGGAAGTCAGGGGGGGGAAGGGAGGTGGGGTCTTAGGGGGGGGGGGAGGGGGGAAATATAGTACGTGTCAGATTCTAAAGTAACATGATTGCACTTGTATACTGTGGCTCTTTAATTCTAGTGTAAAAATAGGACAAGCTGAATATATGATAGACAGTAGAAATACACCGAAGGGAGGAGCAGAGGGTAAGAAGAAAGAGGGGCAGAGATGGGTGGAGAGAGGAGTGGAGGGAGGAGGAGAAGGAAGGGAGGGATTGTATTGGGAGAGGAGGAGTGATAGAGGGGGAGGGGAAGTAGGAGTAGAGAGGGAATGTTGGAAGAAGAACGAAAGTTGGAGGGGGGTGAAAGAAAGGGTGTATGGTGGGTCAAGTGGTATATAGGGTTTGTATTTTGGGGGTGTTTTTTAACAAGAGGGGGGTTGTGTTTATTGTTAATGTTATATGCCCCGGTTATGCACAGTATATATGTGACGCACGAAATGAAATGGAAATAAAACATATTTACACAAGAAAAATAAAGAAATGCTAAAAATCAAAGTGTTGTTTACTTACTCCTATACATTAAGTATAATCTTAAATAATAGAGTCCAATATCTGATTCTCATTTATTTCCAGTCATCCTAATAATTATCTCATGTGATTGAAGGGAGAAATTATTTTGATAATAAGAAAAAAAAAGGAGGGATCAATTATATTGTGAAAGCTAAGCTATGCTGCATATTTTTCATTTACTTTAAATCATGCCCATAATAAAGTGAGAGAATTAAACTTGGTTAAATGAGTCCTCTGGACAGCAGAAAAGAAGATCAGCTCTTGAAAAGTAGTAGATGACTACAACCTTTCCATCATTGGTGGGTTTCAAAAATTGTTCGAACCTACTCTGTGGGTGTGGCCTCCTTTGTGGGAGTGGCTTGCCGCACATGTGACGGATGGGAGTGGCTTGCTGCCCATGTGACCGGATATGAAGATGCGACGACACTTGTCAGAACCACCTTAAATTACCTCACACACAGCACTGGCATGCATAAGAATATGATGTAAACTTGTTTTTTAAAAGGCATCTTGGTTTGCGTTAAAACAACTTCAACACACGCAATTTTCTGATTGCACCACAAACGCAGGAGTCATCCTTACCTTTCACAGAGGCACTGAGTTTTATAAATGTGAGCATGATAGTGTAGAATAATCATATCCAAGGACCAGTGGGTTTCAAAATTTTTTGGAACCTCTTCTGTAGGTGTGGCCTGCTTTCTGGGTCCACTGATGGAAATCTTCTAACCGGTTCGGTAGATTGACGAACGGTTCTACTGAATAGGTGCAAACTGATAGGAACCCACCTCTGCTTTCCATTGACACCAATACTTAATACTCTGGTCTTGTTACCCAGAAATACAAATAGACTGTAGAAAGGAAAAATGCAAGACAATCAAGAGGATAGGGATTCTTTTCTAGTAGGAAATAGCTCATGTGAGAGATTTCTGCTGTTGCTAGAACAGACAAATGGGGAGGCCCAGATACAAATGTACCATATAATCCATAGTACAAAGGAAGTGAATACAGATAAAGCTTTTTCTCTATAGGAAGGGATGACATTATCCATTTTATATTTATTTATTTATTATTTATTTATTTATTTATTTTTTATTATTTATTTATTTATTTATTTATTTATTATTTATTTATTTATTGTCTTGTATGCCGCCCACTCCGAAGGACTCCGGGGGCTCACAATAGACAAGGGAAGTGGGAATAAATAGACAAAGAAAACACTTTAAAAAACCGCAACATTCACAGTTTCGAGGGGCTGGATGTTCATTTTGATCTTTGTCTTGGATTTTTCCAGATTTCTGAATCAATTTAAAAGGTTTTTTTTTTTTTTCTAAGTAGGCTTTCATGAAATATTTGCACACTTCTGCATGCAGTTCTCCAAAACATTGTGCTCTAACTGTATGTAATGTTAATGTGTTAATCAAGAGACACAGTGCTTGCAATGTAAATTGTGCAGGGAAATTTGCAAAACTTTCAGAGGTTGGTAGAGAATCTTCTTGAGAGCCAGTTTAGTGAAGTAGTTGCAAGCCTCAGGCTAGAAACTGGGAGACTGCGAATTCTAGCCCTGCCTTCAACACAAAGCCAGCTGGGGCTTTAGACTAGTCCAGTATTTCTCAACCTTGGCGACCTTAAGTCCTGTGGACTTCAACTCCCAGAATCCCCCAGCCAGCTGTGCTGTCGGTGTGAAACAACTGGCGCTGTGATACAATTGTATAATAATGCTAGATCATTTGAAAGAAATGAAGGGTTAAGCCCATCTAAATGAGGAAAAAAAAACCATCAATCAAAGTTGAGTTAAATGATGGCTTATGCTCCCAGAAAAATCTATTGCAGAAAGGCCTTTGATTTGATCCAAGAAGCCCAAGATGAATTTTATTTGAAACTTTCACCCAGTTGTTTTTTTTAAAAAAAACCTCTGCACTTTAAAGTCTTTTGTTTTTTGTTTTGTTTTAAGTCTTTTAAGTTTCTTTTTTTTTTAAAGTCTTCTGAAGTGAGGGCTTTCTTGCCTTTGGAGCTAAACACATCTTCCTTAACACATCACTATTTCTATGGAAATTCATAGAAGCTCATTTGTAGTTTCTCACAATTCACAACAACACCAGGATAAATTATTTTTAAGCCTGGATCTCTAAATGTGGATCCCATGCTTTTGATAGAGTCATTTTTTTTTAAAAAAAAAATGTGTACCAGAAAATTAAAGTTTAATACATTTTGACTTAGATTCTCACTCCACCTGACTTGTTTCTTGCATTGTATAATTGCATGGATGTGATGAAAGAAATGTCCTTCTGGGTTCGGCTCCAAGTGGGGGAAAAGACACTGGAGAAATGGAGGCTGCTTGGAAAGATGGTTTTAATGGTGGACAGGACCACATGGCTTGAGCCCTGAACAGAAAAGGTGATCACATGCTTCAATGTTGGTGGAGAAAAAGAGAAGGGCTGAGGAAGGGGCTTCCTAGGCTTTTTATAACCTGTTCAGTCCCACCTCTCTGTTTCCTGTTCCTGTGTAAGAAATGTATTCTGATTGGTTGTCAGACTCCCTTGGGGCCATGCAGGGGCTACTCTCTAGGCTGTGTTTTGAATCCAGGTATGCATGAGTTCTCAGATGCCATGTGGTCAGTTGAGTAAAGGGCCAATATTATCATGCCTTTATTCCCATCCCCCCTGGGGCTGCAGTGGAGAAGTCTTTATTATGTAAAGTGGACTAGCTTGGCCGTGTTAATGGCTCATTAATAGTGGGAATGGGCAGGAAGCTACAGGCAACTATTCTGTCTTTTAAAACATGTTTCTTTCTTTTCACATCCAGAGAAATATTCTGCCTTTTCAATATTTCCTAGGATATTTCATTTTTTCTGGGAGAGGGCTGGATGATAACTTCTCACAGATGGACCTATGTTTTCTCAGTTTTTAAAAAAGTTTATTCACATCCAGAATATTAAGGCTGGTTTGCTAGATTTCTACAGATGAAGAACCATTCTAAATATTCAAGTCTTTCACCAGCCATCTGAAATGTTGTAGCCCTTTCAAAGAAGACTTTACCCCAATGATATTCATACATGTATCTTCAGACTAAACAGGAGTAACCTTAGGGTTTTATCAGAATAAGCCTATCCACCAGTGAATTGAGAACAGCTTGGATAATGGTTCCTTCTGTAATTGGGGATCCTCTAGAGAAGATTTGCTGAGCGTGGAGGAAGTGAGCCTGAAGAAGCTTTGTTCTGTGAGCAGATGTTTCACTGTCCCTTTGGGACAAGTTTATTTCAGTATCTTTAGAAAGCATGTCATTCATTCTTAAAGAGCATGAATCATGACAAAATAGCCAAACTGTTGATCTGACAGCCACAGATACTGCTATGGAACAGCACTGCAAATTGGTCCTATTACAGATCCTGTCATTCATCCGAAGTGGGGATCTAGAATTCTATGGCCCCGTAGGCCCAATCTTTAGTGAAACATACTCTGTAAGCCTTTCTAATTAGTTGGAAAAAAAATCTGAATTAGGAGATTCAGGTGTGTTTTATGTCCTATATTAATTGTGAGTCAGCCTACAGTTGATGCAGCTCAATGAACAGCTTGTAACAATTAATTTGACCCATTAATTCAGGCCTACCAAGAGAAAATAATTTTCAAGACTGCATTTATTTGCAGTTGGTTTTACCAGCTCATGGCTGGTTAGGAAAGTGTTAAGGAATACTTGCTGTTAAATGGTCATTTATTATTCACTGTCTGCTGTTTGAGCTTCCTGATGAGATCACTTTAGCCATATGTTGACTCCTAGCTGAGTTTCCATTGCCTTTCTTTCTGTCAAAGATCACAAGAGAGACCCTCTCCATTCTATTATAGTCTGATAGAAGGAAGGGCAAGGAATACTTGCTCTACCTCTCATGCCCCTTGATAGATGTAATGCAAGGAAAAATCAACATAAACAAACAGCCTAAGTACTGTAGAAGGCAGACAACTATAAACATATATTGGTAAGTGAAGAATTCATCTTTATTGGGTAAGGCCTGTGTAAAATGAAATGAAAGAGGCAGCAAATAATGCAAATTATAGAAGTCGGGATAGTGAAATTGAGTCACACCATCCCAACAGTTTTAGCTAACATGGTGAAGGATGGGAGTTCAGCAGCATGTATAGGATCACAAATTTGTCACCCTGAATGACAAGAATCGGTTCAGGGATCTTGTTTGTGTATCCGCAGTGAGTGTTGCTTGGAAGATTTTTGTTCGCTGATTTTGTCTAGGAATGACAGTGCACATGATTACCCCTCCCAATTTTATTAACACAAGATTCCATGGAAGATTGAGAACTTAGAACATTAGCTTTGCTGTAGGGTCCTGAATTTGAATATTTCATGGGAGTCCACTTTTTACTTTACTCCATTACAGGATATGGTGTAGAAAAGCATAGGAGCCAGGAGGAGGTATGCATAACAGAATTGGCAGTAGGAACGCTTCGGGGGGGGGGGGGGCAGTCATGTGAGCAACTGGAACCATGTTTTTGTGTTACAGAAGGAAAGTAGAGGAGACCATGGTGGGAGAAGGTAAAATAAGAGGTCAAGAGCATTGAGAATAGCAGGAAGTGGCCCTGGGTAGGCAAATGTACAGGGAAGATTCCTATTTGGCCAGAAGAGACAGCAAGAACAGCAATAGAAGGAACATCATTATAAGCCAGCAAAGGGTGACCTGAGGTGTTTCTGTGTTTTCTGGAGAGCAAAGGCACATCAGAATAGCAGCAGCTACAAGCAAATGGATGAAGGAGGCCAAGAATGAGAAAAACACTCATGCAGAGGCTGAGGAAGAAGAAAACTAAATAAAAGCAGCAAGGCCAAGTGAAAACCCAAGTTGCATTGAAGCTAATTTTCATAATATACAGAACACAGCTACTGGATTTGGCAAACCTGTTCATCCTTGACTTCTATGTTTTCCTCTGAATGTCTTCATCGAGTGTACCTAGTATTCCTATGGAGGATTTAAGATTTTAGTGGATGCTCTTGCATATGTAAGATCTTCTGGAAAGACTTTTGCAGGAACTAAACATTGAAGATACAGTTGTCTGTTCCACTCTTCTAGATGCCACTCCATGCCTTTGGTTAGAAAAAGCACAGAGGTCCTTTTGTTTTGTTCCAGTTTCTCTCCCAGTGACAGTCTGGGGGAATAAACATGAAGGAATCCACTAGAAATAAAGATTAATGCAATGCTTGCTGTATGCAAGGTTAGCTAAATGTCAGCTAAAGTGAAGTTGACAGAAAGTCTTTTTAGAATCTTCACCAGATCTCTTTCAGTTCAGTAGCATCCTCACATAAACAATAAATAAAGCTCTGAGAATGTTTTACAGTGGGTTTACCAAAACACATGTATCCGTCAGAGATGAGTGGAACAAGTTTGCACACAAATCTTTCCTACCAGGGCCAACTTGCCCAGAATCTTTGAATGTTTTTTTTTTTTTGGGGGGGGGGAGAGATTAAAAACCTCAAACCCAAAATGTAAAAATTTCCTCCTAGCAGGAGGAAAACTTTGACAATAAAACCAATTACCCAGAGAAGTGATAGGTTCTCATTCACTGGTTATATTTAAGCAGAGAGCAGAGAACTGTTTCTCAAGGAAACTTTCATTTGGATTGCAGCACTGAGAAGGAGGTTGGACCTGATAGTGTAAATAAGGTGACCAGATTTTCAGATTGGTAAAGAGGGACACCTTTGACCGGGGGGGGGGGGGGGTTTGATTAAAATTTTTATTCGGAGCAACAAAAATTTCATACGACGCAAAAATAGTATTGTAATGGTTTTTTTTATTTCAACATAACTACAATTTACAAATATAAATTGTAACTGTTGCCAAACATCCAATTTTGATCGCATGACCATGAGGATGCTGCAACGGTCGCTAAGTGTGAAAATGGTCGCTAAGTGTGAAAAATGGTCATCAGTCACTTTTTTCAATGCCATTGTAACTTTGGTCACTATATCACCTTTCTTGCCACAGTTCTTAAGTGAATAAATGCAGCTGATAAATTAGTAACATAAGTGAATCTGGTTTCCCCATTTGACTTTGTCAAAAGGCGATTATATCCTGGGGATTATATGACCCCAGGACACTGAAACCATCATAATATGAATCTGTTGCCAAACATCAAAATTTTGATCGCGTGACCATGAGGATGCTGCAACGGTCGCTAAGTGTGAAAATGGTCGCTAAGTGTGAAAAATGGTCATCAGTCACTTTTTTCAATGCCATTGTAACTTTGGTCACTATATCACCTTTCTTGCCACAGTTCTTAAGTGAAAATGCAGCTGATAAATTAGTAACATAAGTGAATCTGGTTTTCCCATTTGACTTTGTCAAAAGGCGATTATATCCTGGGATTATATGACCCCAGGACACTGAAACCATCATAAATACGAATCTGTTGCCAAACATCAAAATTTGATCGCGTGACCATGAGGATGCTGCAACGGTCGCTAAGTGTGAAAATGGTCGCTAAGTGTGAAAAATGGTCATCAGTCACTTTTTCAATGCCATTGTAACTTTGGTCACTATACCACCTTTCTTGCCACAGTTCTTAAGTGAATCTTAAGTGAAGATGTTATATCTTAAGTGAATCTTAAGTCTTAAGTGAAGATGTTGTACAGTAGAACCTCTGGTCATGAACGCTTCTGACCAAAATATTCACATTCTCCCCGCTGCTGATTTCCCCTTCTGCACCATTTTTTTTTGTAAGCACCAAATTTCCAAATTAGGTTTGATTCATGACCAAATCAGTTTGCGACCAAAGTTATGGAACAAATTATGGTTGTGACCAGAGGTTCTACTGTATTCATGCCTTTACATACTCTATATCACCTCAAAATGTTGCACAGCCTTCATAAGTTTCTAATACAGATAAAATTAAATACAACATCAAAACCATAAAAAAGTAAATTAACCTGGCTGGAAATCCTATGCCTGTCTTGCTATTATTACTGACACACTTGCTGCAATATTTGATGACTAAAAGAAGAAAAATTGTTAAAGTGTGTATTATGTTCACTCCATGTCTTGTCTGCTGCGTTGATTTTGAATTCATTAAAAGAGCTTATTTTACATCAAATCCCTCTCATATTATTCTCCTATGTTCAATAAACCCTAAGAGACAGCATACTATACATGAAATTCCTGTAACTGTATATTTAGTAAATTGTGGAGCTGGGTTATCCAATTAACTCAGTTTTTGGACTTGAGTAATCACATACAATAAAGGAAATAAAACTATTTAGAATGAAGTGTAGTTGGCTATTTCTGATTAAGGGTGTCATGCAGAAACAATTATAGTTTGGTCAGGAAATACCCTAAAAAAAACCTTTTGTTCTTTCAGGTTTTTTTTAATGATTTTTCCATGGCACATCACATATTGTTTTGAATAAAAAACAGTAGCTGCACATTTTTAAAAACCTACATTATTTTAAAATGCATTAAAAAATAAAAGAAAAAAACCCAGCACACTTACCAGAAAGTTTCTTTTCCCACCATTTGAGCAGTCCTCCAACCTCCGTGCCCCTCCCCTCCGGAAAATCCAGGAAGTAACACTGGCGACCCTCTAGCCATTTCCTGCAGCTCTATGGTACTAGGATCATTTTTTTTTTCTTATAAATGAGGTAAACGCGATCGGCGTGGGGGGAGTGGAGAGATCTGTTTTGTTGCTTTAACGTTTTAATATCTTCAGTGAAAGTACTGAGACAGAGAGAGGTTAGACAGGTGTCTTTTGTCTTGCCCAGTTAGGATTCTTAAGCAAATCCACTGGGCTTTCAACATGAAGCTAGAAAAAAAATCGGGACTTTTTTAAAAGGTGGAGGGACGCGGGAAAAATTGTTAAAAATCGGGACTGTCCCGCTGAAATCGGGTCATCTGGTCACCCTAAGTGTAAACCAACTGGCCTGTGGACCACTGATATCCACGAGAAATGTTGGTGGTCTGCAGAAACATTATTTGCATTTTTTATATTGCACTAAATCAAGGGTTCTCAAACTATGGCCCCTGGGCTGGAAATGTGCAATGAACGTCTGTGTTGCTGCAGAGAGTCTCCCACTTTGAGGTCTTTTGTAGGGGTCAGAGGGGGAGAAATTCCAACTTGGGATCTGCTTCAGCCTCCTGGTGGAGGCTTTGGACAAGGCTGGAGGAAAGCACCACTGGTGCAAAGAGCCAGAGGGCCTTGTTCCAGTGGGACTGCATCATGGCCTGGAACTGGCTGACCATCTCAGCCCGCTGAGCCTCCAGGCACTGGTACCTGGCCTTGCACTCCTGCAAGTCTTCCCTCTGCTTGGAAAGCCTATGCTTGTAGTCCTCAGTGAGGTGCTTCTGCTGAGCTTCCTTTCGGTCAGATCCAATCTGAACTGAGATGTTTTGCCATGGTGGCTGCTTAGCTCCAACAACTGCTTCCTCTTGTGGCCCTAA
The DNA here is from genome assembly GCF_009769535.1 of Thamnophis elegans. NCBI lineage: Eukaryota > Metazoa > Chordata > Lepidosauria > Squamata > Natricidae > Thamnophis > Thamnophis elegans. The sequence goes on along the minus strand of NC_045541.1, from coordinate 12,579,416 downwards.
GGAGCCTGGGCGGGCGGGCCAGACAAACAAGTCACTGAAATATAACTGACGGAAAACACCAAACCTTACTAGCACTGATGATGTTACTTAGTTAGGGTAATGAAACATGTTCAAGAAACAAACAAGCTCAGGGAGGACCAAGGATGCCTCATTTCAACCCCGAGCTACAAATAAACCTTTATTGGTAAACAGCCCCTCCCTGAGTAGAAATATACACTTTGCCAACTGGTAATGATTGTATATATCAGTGGTGGTTTCAAAATTTTTGGAACCTACTCTGGGGTGTGGCCTCCTTTGTGGGAGTGACTTGCCAGCCATGTGTTTTCTTTTCTTTCTTTCTTTTTCCCTTTTTTCTTTCTTTCTTTCTTTCTTCTCTCTTTCTCTCTAGCTCTCTCTCTCTCTTTCTTTTTGTCTCTGTCCCTTTTTCCTTTTTTCTTTCATCTCTCTCTCACTTTTTCTTTTCTTTTTCTTTCTTCCTTCCTTTTTTCTTTCTCTTTCTCTCTCTGTGTGAGTCTGTGTGAGTCTGTGTGTGTGTGTGTGTGTGTGTGCGCGCGCACACGTGCGTATCAGTGGTGGGTTTCAAAAATTTGGGAACTTCTTCTGTAGGTGTGGCCTGCTTTCTGGTGGAACCTCTTCTAACCGGTTCAGTAGATTAACGAACCGGTTCTACCGAATTGGTGCGAACTGGTAGGAACCCACCTCTGGCATGTATTAATGTTCTTCAGCTTACATTAGTAGGTCTGAATGTAAAGTAAAATACCATACATGGATAATCATGTAAGTTTTGAACCAGGCTTTGCGTAAAATGGAGTTATGCAAACATTTGGATAGGAGTTTTACCAAGTTTTATTTTTTAGAGGTCTAGAAGTATAGGAAGTAAATACCAAAGTTATGTCAGATCAAGTCAAAGAAGTTTGCTTTAAAACTGGCTCTTCTGCTTACCTTTCGGAACCGTTGTAAACAACCAAGAAAGGAAGCTTCTAGGTGATGATCTCATTTTAAGCAACCCAGAGTTATAAATATAAAAGAAAATACAAATCCGCCTTCTCAGTGAATTCAATATGTCCAGAAATATTTGGACACTTTTTTTTCCAATTAAATTGCAGTCGAAACTCAGATCGGAATAAATACTTATGCTTTAGGAGGTTTTTTCTCTTCAGTTAGTAGACAGCATCATCAGTTTTTGACATGAGATTAGTTTTCTAGTGATCAAACAACATCATGATCAAGGCTTGCAAAAGTGTAAAATCTCAATATGCCACCGTTATTCCCGAGGGCAGAAAACATCCATTTTTATAACAGTTAACTCTCTCGGAACTGGTTATAGCATTATTATTTTTTAAAAAAGCCAGCAACTTGCTGAAATGAAGCATTTCTTTTTTTCCTCTAGTGTACTTGGAAGACATTAGATGATTTCAGCTATTCTGTTGGTAATTAACTCTGGTCAATTTCCTCTTTCTTATTTTGCCTAGGTTGCTGGACATGCAAGAAGAGTTCCAATGAGGGGGAGAATCAGCATAGATCCACAGGCAATCAAAACAATTCAGGTCAACCTCGGATACAATTATATGGGAAACAGAAGGGCTGGGAGATGGGAAAGCTGGTCATCCATTGATCCCCCCCCCCCCCCATTACTGTTGCACTTTAATCACTGAATATGTTATATATGCAAATGTTCCCTGTTACCAGCTCTCTGATTGGCTGTCATTTGACAGTTGCTTTGGGCTCGAGTATAAATACCCTGACAGTTGCAGGGATGTTTTGAGTTGCTGTCATCTCGCAATAAACATCTTACTCTGATTCCATGGCTCCTGCGACTATCCCTCAACACATATTTAACAGAATATTTTACAGTTTTAAAAAATCCCTGCCTTGCAACATTTTCAGAAGTGGATTGCCATTTCCTTTTTCTTAGGGCTAAAAGAGAGTGAGGCCCAGCTGTCTTCATGCCAACAGTAGGGCTAGAATTCACAGTGTCCTATTTCTAGTCTGGTGTTTTAGCCACTACCCCAAACTAACCCTTACTCATAAATAAAGCAAAATGAAGATGGTAGTGAAATGGAGAAGCAATTAAGCATTCTCTTTGCTATCTGCTGTACTTCGGTATTTGAGATGCTCAAGTTTGGCACCATGGGCGGATGTAAATGATACATGGATGTATGGGCAGAAGACCATAGGAAAATGTGTGCCTACAGTGCAAATGTTTCACATCTCAACCTAAAAATTGGAAAAAAAAATATTCCCAACAACATATTTTCCCTTTAAATGCTGGCCAAAAGCTCTTACATTTACGGAGTCTATTCCAAAAAGGAGCCCGGATACATTTACCTGACACTAATCTTTTCCTAACTTCAGGCATTTCTAGTTAATAAAGCAAAAAAAAAAAATTCTCTAAATTGCAGAGTGTGGGTCCTGCATTGCCCAGACATTGTTTTCTTGGCAATTTAATTAGCCATTAAGTAGAAAACTCACAGTGACAAATATAGCATAAATGAGAATTGTGTGACATTTTTATCACCGCTTATATAAAGCATTTTATCATAATATGCTCCAGGTATTATATAAATTAAATATGCATTCCTCTCATATGCACTTTGTGTATTTGTAAGTGCCTCAGCTCGGCATATTTAAAAGGCAAGCTTTACCTCATAAATACAAAGCAACTATGATTTTCTCAAAGACAGGTATTGTAGTTTTGAACAATAATAAGCTTAATGCAGGGGCCTTCGGCTTCTCTCTCTGTACCCACAATCCCTCCAATTCTGATAGAACACACTTTACCCTTTATTTTTTTTCCTTTGTCAACTTAAAAATATGCAGATGTAAAATAAAATTGTTTAGCGGCAGTATAATAGTAGTAGAAATAATCTATTCAACAGCTATGAAAAACACAGGAAAAGGTGCCACCCCCTCATTTGAATATGATTTTAAAAGGAAAGGTTCCAAATCTATAGGCAGCAAAAGAAGATAGTTGCATAGTTTTGGGTTATATTGCAAGCCCTCTGAAACACATAGATTATATCAGCAAACAACCTGATACAAGAATATATTGTTGAGGCAATTTATCTGAACAGGAACTATTGAGTTTAACTGCAGAGTGAACACATATAAGTCTGCATTTGATCTGTTGTAGAGCACAAGAATTTCTTGGATTTAGAATGGAACGGTATATTTTTACTTTATAGGTACATTATATATGCCTTCCTGTTCTATTACTGAGTAGGTGGAGAGTTTTTCCCAAAACTTACCAGTGGCCTGAACAGTGTCAATCTCCTCTCTGTGGTTTCTTTTCACTCATATCTTCCTTTCCAGAAAAATCTAATGGGCATCTTATAGGAGAAACTCAGTCTGAAGCTGAAAGCTCAATTTATCGTATACATCAGTGATTCATAGTTGCTGGTATTAAGGTAGACCTAGCTTTATAATGATAATTATTTGGATCCAAAATAGCTATTCCATCTCGTATGACCATTTGATCTTGCTTAGTCTGTCCCACACTCTTTTTTTCCAAGTTAATTGCTTTATAATATTATGAAATACGAATAATATGATAGAAACTAGACATTGTTAACACTCTGATGATTTCAATAAATCTTTAAAGAGAAGGAAAAAGCTTGTATCAGTGCCAGCTATGATTTCTAAAATGTAATGCACTAAAGTTGCTTATTTATGCTGTGAATGTTCAGTATGATATTGCAAAATTCACTGAATTATTTTGCAATATGATAAAAGTTTTAATGTTTGATCTAAATACTAAAGTTTCCATGGTACTGTATTTATAAGAAGAAAGAAAGAAAAAGAAAGACAGACAGACAGACAGATAGACAGAAAAGGAAGAAAGAAAGAAAGAAAGAAAGAAGGAAAGAAAGAAAGAAGGAAAGAAAGAAAGAAATAGTGAAAAGTAGAGAGGTATTTACTTTCCGTTATCCTCTGATTGATTTACAATGTTTGGTACTCATTAAAAATCTTACTGTATGTGGCTGTATTGTCTTGCTTTGTGATGTGAAGAGCCGAGGTGGCGCAGTGGTTAGGGTGCAGTACTGCAGGCCACTTCAGCTGACTGTTATCTGCAGTTCAGCGGTTCTAATCTCACCGGCTCAAGGTTGACTCAGCCTTCCATCCTTCCGAGGTGGGTGAAATGAGGACCCAGACTGTGGGGGCGATATTCTGACTCTGTAAACTGCTTAGAGAGGCTGAAAGCCCTATGAAGCAGTATATAAGTCTAACTGCTATTGCTATTGCTATGTATTTTGTGCCTTAGTTTTAGTTATCCATGGGTCATATACTGACCCAGATGTGTTTTGCATCAACTGCTTGTTCTGATTTCTATAAGCATGTTATAGAATGAGGAGGGGGAAAAAACCTTGGTTATTCATCATGAGCTTTCAGTACTTTATTCTTTCAATTTTTAATGTTTTCTAAGTTTTGTTTAATATGGTCTTTATGATGGTTATCAACATATTTTTATGTTCCCCAAAGTACACGGAATGAGCAATATATAATTTTCTAAATACATTTTTAAAATAAATTATAAATAATCAATTAACAGATATACTCAAGTCTTTCTAAGCTTTCAGATGGAGGAATTAAACATTTCATTATTTCTTTTGTATCCTTGCATTTCTTAACTTGAGGATTTTTAAAAAAAAAACCATTAATCCTCTAAAAAAATAGTTTCTGTATGAACTGAATTTTAAATATTAGGCACTCTGTGAATCTTACATTTTGATTTGCTCCCCCCTCCCTTTTAGTTTGACAGGAAAGAAGGGTTCCCCCATTGGTTTCTTCCCACTCTAGCATACATTGGCTCATAATGTTACAGCAGGCTGTTTCTTGGAAAAAGAATAAGCTTTTCCAAGAATTAAAGTGAGAAGCTTTGTATATTGAGATTGGAGGAGACGTTGGGGAATGCATTTTCATTCCAGCTTTCTGGTTCCATCTTCTTCTGGAACATCCAATTCATGATAAGATGAATAAATTATCCCTACAAAAGAGCTCAAACAATATCTCAAAGGGAAAGTGGTACAGAGGTGGCATTCAGCCAGTTCTTTCCGGTTTAGGCAAACCGGTAGCAGCAGCTGTGGGATGCTCCGCCCACCTGCCCCAACCAGAGGTGGGTTCCTACCAGTTCGCACCTATTCGAGCTATAGAACCGGTTCATCAAATCTACCGCACCGGTTAGAAGAGGTTCCACCAGTGGACCCGGAAAGCAGGCCACACCTACAGAAGAGGTTCCAAAATTTTTGAAACCCACCACTGGTCCTTGGATATGATTATTCTACACTATCATGCTCATATTTATAAAACTCAGTGCCTCTGTGAAAGGTAAGGATGACTACTGCATTTGTGGTACAATCAGAACATTACGTGTGTTGAAGTTGTTTTAACGCAAACCAAAGATGCCTTTTAAAAAACAAGTTTCCATCATATTCTTATGAATGCCAGTGCTGTGTGTGAGGTAATTTAAGGTGGTTCTGACAAGTGTCATCAGCATCTTCATACCGGTCACATGGGCGGCAAGCCACTCCCATCCGGTCACATGGGCAGCAAGCCACCCACAAAGGAGGCCACACCCACAGAGTAAATTCGAACAATTTTGAAACCCACCACTGGCCCCAACATAATGGGCAAGTGCTGCACATGCACAGAAGACACTCACACTTGTGAACCAGTAGAGAAGGTAAGAAAATCCCGCCGCTGAAGCGGTGGTTCAATCATCTATATTACATAAGAGATAGGAAGAAGGTACCTCATCCTACTCCTCTTCTCATTGCAAACCAGAATCCTGCTTATTAGTGATTCACTAATTAAGTGCCATCAAAACAGGCTCAACTCTTAATGACTCATTTCAGAATGATCTGCCTTTAGCTTGGCATTTTAGGTCATTGCTGCCAACAGCATCCACCTTGTTGCTGATCCTCCTCTTCCTCTTATTCCTATTATGCTTCCATAGTAAAAGACACACTCAAAAAATACCTCCACAATAAAAGACAAAAAAAACAACAACAACCCAGGTCTTCAAGATGAGAAATGGGAATTGATGGAAAAGACATAAAGGGACAATCTTCCTCTGTTGAGGTAGCAGGACAATTACATTTGGCTATACTTCCATATAGACTAGTGTCTAAATTTATGGATCTTGGGCTTTCTTATTCAATCTGCCTTTGGATTATGTATTTCCTGTCTGGGCACTCTCAGATTAGGTAATCATATCTCTTCAGCCCTTATTCTTAACACTGGTACACCCCTGTGTTGAGTCCTTACTCTATATCTTTATGTGCATGACTGCATTTCCACTCACACTAGTAATGCTATTACCAAATTTGAAGATGATACAACAGTGGTGGGACTAATCTCTGGGGGAGATGAGTCTACCCATCGAGATAAGGTGGAACAGTTGCTTTGTGGTGTGGAGACAATAACTTGGTCCTTAACACCAATAAGACCAAGTGTCATGGCGTCCTCCCTCAGCAACCAAGAAAGAAACCACACATCTCCATTTTGCAGAATTAAGAGTACTTTTACTGGTTAGATAGCAGCTAGGCAAAGCAAGATCTGAGGCAAAAGCGCGCGTAATCATAGATATCAATATGTGACCCAACCCTCTCTCCTTGGTAACCCCATCCCATAGTCCAATCCGCACATCCCTCAGGTGTCATGTGGGAGACATCTTCAAAAAGCATCATCAGGTTGGTATGCCGGACAGATGGCCTTGGTGGCAAATCCTCTATCTGCAACATGTGCAGTAGATGGTGAGAACAACACCCTTTTTACAGTCACTCCTGCACTGAACACTTCCCCACCCAAATACCATGCCCCCTCCCGTTTCAATGGCAGCCGAAAGCAAGCAGCAAAACAGAGGCTGATACCAAGGAGTTTATAGTGGACTACAGAAGGAATAAATCAGACATCCAGCACTTGTTTATCAATGGAGACTGAGTAGAGCAAGCAGTCAATTTAAGTTTCTGGATGTTATCATAAAAGAGGATTGACCTGGGGCACTTACATTTCAGCACTGGTCAAAAGGGCCCAGCAGAGATTATACTACCTGAGACTTCTCAGGAAACAACAACTGAATGAAAAATTGCTGGTGACCTTCTATCGTTACACCATAGAGTGTATTTAACTTACTGCACTTGTGTATGGTTTGCCAATTGCATAGTGGCAGATAGGACAGTGCTCCAGAGGGTCAACGTCATTGTCCAGAGGTTTACTGGTTGCCCTCTACCCTCTTTGCAAGAGCTTTATATCCCACTGCCTTAAGAAAGGTCAAAAGATTCTTAAGATCCATCTCATCCTGGGCACCTTTTTATTTAACTATTACCATCTGGCAGATGGTACAGGATAATAAAACAAGGACCAATAGGCTGAAAAACAGCTTCTATAACAGGGCAGTAACCATATTGAATTCTATGGTGTAGTGCAATATCAGGTTTTCAATTTCAATTATGTAGAAAGTAAAGGATGTATGGATCTAAAACTAAAACTAAAGAAGGTTCCAATTCTTTGTCCCATGGAGAACCCTGACTTTACAAGGATAGCTTATCTCATGAAACTGTGATTATGATTATACTTTCAGTTCAGCCATTTGCAGGCATATAACCAAAGCACATTTTCCTTTCCTTTTTTTTCCTTTTTCCCTTTCCCTCCCCTCCTCTCCCCTTTCCTTTCCCTTTCCTTTCCCCTCCCCCTTTCCTTCTCCTTTCCCTCCCCTCCCCTCCCTTCTGCTCCCTCCTCTTCAGCATAATCAAAAGTTTTTCCATTAATACACCTTGCATATGTTTAATTTCCCAACCTGAGAAAGAAACAGGTGTCAACAAAGAAATAGCTTTATGCCAGAATACCTACAATATATTCTTTCAACTTGACATTTTAAAGGTAACTGTGTTGGCCAACCGCAGCAGGAAGCAAACATTGGCACAGTACAAACCTCTTTCAAGCGGTGACATTTGGATATTTTTTAATCCTTGCCTCTCAAAGAAGGCCTAGCTTTCTGCTGAACAATATTCAGTTTGTCCAGCTGTCTCGGAAAAATATGGATGCAGAAAATTATAACTTGTAAATCAATCTACTCAGTACAATTTCAAGTTGCCTTTTATATTAGTATATGTAAGAGATTAAAAAAACTGAAAAATCAAATTCTGAGTAAGGTGAGGAACCTCAAGATATTAATTGGAAAGAAAATAAATATATAAGGAGTATTAAATGGAAGGAAATGGCTTTTAGGAAGAGTCAAATTACAATAGAAGGATAATCATTATTTTTATAATCATTATTTTTACATTGTTGATTGGAAATATTTAACAGGAAAAGGTGGACACTTTGAAGGGGAAATCCACAGAACCTGTGATATCATTTTAAATTCGCTTAATATGGCTTAAGGGATAAGCCATGCGCAATGGCTTAATGACATTGGAACTGCCAGCCAGAAGTGGTCTGCATTCCAGTGGTTAGAACCTGGTTCAATGCCCAATGCTGGAAACAAAATAATACCCCGTTGGATGAATTAGTGATAAAAAAACCCTTGGATTGTGCAGAGATTGACAAATTAACACTGAAATTAAAAGATAAAGAAGAGTCGGAATATTATGAAATTTGGAACAATTGGTACAAATGGCTGCAAAACAAGAATAAAATTAATTAAGCCAAAAAACTATATAAATATATATAGAACTGTGTATAAAGGTGTGTAAATATAGAAGCGAAATATTATATACATGTACAGGTATGATGACATAACAATGTTGATGTAATGACTGTAAGATGTTATAGAAGGAAAAAATAATTAAAAAATCTGCTAAAAAGGAAGAAAAATGGGAGGCACCGCAGAAATCCAAGCATTTTCATGAAAGTACCAATTAAGATACATTTTGAAGCTCAAAAAAAAAAAAAAGAACGTGGTTCAATGAGATGGAGTAAGCACCTGTCATTCGATCCCTAGCTCCTGCCAACCCAGCAGTTTGAATGCGTGTAATATTACAAGTAGATGAATAGGTACCATTTTAGTGGGAAAAACCTAGCTGTGTTTGGGTGTTTGGAGAATGGAAGCTGGCACTGGACTGGCCAGACTCAAAGTGGGTTAAGACCAGTGGAGGAGCCTGGAAGACCAAGCACCATTAGCTAATTGGTGTAAAGCTATTTCACCCCTACAATACGCCAAGGATAGATCTGCAAGCACCAAACAGAATGAACTGCTTGTCAGGCCTACATTGTGTGTCTAGCAGATTCCCCTGATACTGTATAGCATATTCTAAGTAAATAAAAATGGCTTAGAATGCAAACGTAACTCTTTCTCACCCCCTCCCCAATGCAGGAAAGAAAGAAAAAGCAAAGCACCTGCTTTTCAAATTATGCTGTTCTTCCCTCTCCATTCATAAATCCCTTTCTTGCAGTCCGCAGCTACCAAAAGATTGCTGATCTTTTTCAGTAAAGGTATCTCTTTGATCAACTATTCAGTCTATGCTCACTTTGAACCTGTAAACAACCACTCATAAATCGTAAGTACTGTATGCATCCAAACCTTCAGAAGGAGGTTATATTTAACTTTGTACCACGTCAAGGTTTGTGTCACCTTCTCTTCACTTAGGAATTTATTGAAACAAAACATTTGACCAGGTTTGCTATAAATTTTGGCAACGGGGTGAATATTCTGCCTTTCATTTTACAGACAACTTTGAAAGCATCTGCTTAAATCCCTTTCTTTCCTCAGTGAGTGGTAACCACTTCTGTATCTCCCCTTCTCAGATCAGAAAGCATAGCCCAGGGACTGCTGAGTGATGGAGGGGAATATCATAGGAACCTCCCTATCAGCCTTACATACATACCCATAAATATAACAATCACAGCCCCCATTCAACAATGAGGTATATTTAAAAATACGGGGAATGAAAAAACAGAATGACATTCAAAAGAACCCTGAGAATGGGATAGGGAAAGGTGAGCTTCTTTTGTAAATCAATCAGTCTATCTATCTATCATCTATCTATCTACTATCTATCTATCTATCTATCTATCTATCTATCTATCTATCTATCTATCTACCTACTTACCTACCTACTTACCTACCTACCTACCTAAATCTATCTATAACTATCTACTCTCTCTCTCCTAGCTATGTAGCTATGTAGATCTAGCTATCTAGCTATCTAGTTATCTAGCTATCATCTACCTACCTACCTACCTACCTATCATCCATCTATCTATTTATATCTATCTATCTATCTATCTATCTATCTATCTATCTATCTATCCATCCATCTATGAACCTACCTACCTACCGATCTATCTATCTATCTATCTATCTATATATCTATCTATCTATCTATCTATCTATCTATCTATCTATCTATCTATCTATCTATCCATCTATCTAAAAATTGAAGGACAGATTTGGGCACGTTGCCCTTTACAAGCCTCATCCCAAATCTTGCTTCAGCTGACATTTTTCCAGGGATCCCCCTGGATTACTTTGAGAATTGCAGTTTGAAATTGTCAGAGATGTTGCTTTAAAGACCTGCTGTGAGCTGCATTTTGGCTTGGTTTTTTTTTTTAACTATTATTAATTTTGGGACCACCAGTTTTTAGAACCTAGTATTTCTTATGAAACAAATGTTGAAGAATGTTTGCACCACTTAAACAAAGTGGGGAATTCTTTTAAGTGGGACTGTGAATTGGGAAAAACAACAAATATTCCTAATTGACATATCACCAAATTAGCAAAAAAAAATATATGGATCCAAACTCATCACTTTTTAAATTAGTGCTGTGATATTATATGCATAAGGGCAAAGTTTATATTGTGACATCACAATACACATTTCATCACTTCTGAGGCTCATTCACTGCATTTCAAATCTATCAGGAATAGTTTACTGATCCCAACCAATTTTCGCAGAGAACTGGAGAACTGGAGATTTTTAAATCTCTTTCCCTACTAGCTCTCTAATTAGGGTACTAAGGGGACCCTTTGCCCAGAGCAAGGATCACTAACTTTCAGACCTCAAGGACCACTAAATCCATAATTTTTAATCCTGTGGATTACTAATATGATTTTTTTTTTTTAAAAAAAAAAGATAAATAGTATTTAGTGCAATATAAAAAATGCAAATATTTTTCTGCGGATCACCAAAATAGACCACCAGTGGTTCACAGACCATCAGTTGGTGACCACTGCTTCAGAGCACACTTAGTGGACACTTTCTTGTGAAGCAGCTGAAAAATAACTGATATGGATCTTCAACATGTTCACTCAATTAAAAAGGCCTATTGTGGAAGCCCTCTTTTGCTTTTCTCAAAGCAGCTTCCCACAATGTCCTCAAGAACATGTCCTGATCATTCACCCTCAACTGCCTGTTCTGAGAATTGTTCTATTGCAATGAGACTAAATAAATTGGTGTCCTCGTCATAGTTGCCCCAACTTTTTGAAGCTCTGTACGGAATTTATGGACAACTTAGAAAAATGTTCCAAATCCACACTCTAACACATCACTGTATAATCCCTCCATTTGAATAGTTGATCTCTCTCTCTCTCTCTCTCTCTCTCTCTTCTCTCTCATCTCTTTCTCTCATCTCTCTCTCATCTCTTTCTCTCTTTTCTCTCTCATCTCTCTTTCTCTCTCTCTCTTTCTCTCATCTCTTTCTCTTTCTCTTTCTTTCAGCTCTCTTCTCTATCTCTTTCTCTCTTCCTCTCTCATCTTCTCTTTCTCTCATCTCTCTCTCTCTCATCTCTTCCTTCATCTCATCTTCTCTTTCTTTCTCTCATCTCCTCTCTCATCTCTTTCTCTCTCTTTCTCTCCTCTCTCACTTTCTCTTTCTCTCATCTCTATCTCATCTCTCCTTTTCTCTCCTCTCTTTCTCTCATCTCTCTTCTCATCTCTTCTCTCCATTCTCCATCTCTCTTCCCTATCTCTTCTCTCTCTCCTCTCTCATCTTCTTTCTCTCATCTCTCTCTCTCTCATCTGAACAGATTAATCCTCAAAATAACTTTGTTATGCCACAACTTCTATTTTTTTTTCCAGTCCAGGAATCTTATCCAAAGTCTTTTCAAAATCCAAGTAAAGAAAGAGCAAGTCCTACTTTCCCAAATGCTTATCCAGAATCTCAAAGAATTTGGAGAAGTTATCGTAGATGGAAATCATGTTGATGACACTATATAAGACAGTGTAAATGAACATTGCCTTTCAAAAAGATATTTCAAAATAACTCTACAGAGACAATTCAAGATTTTACAACTCTCTATCTTCTGTCCTTCATATAATAGGTCCTGAAAATAATGAGGTAGCAAACAGACTATCAAGGTAAAGTCACTTGACAAATTCACTGTTGATGTAAATCCATAAAAACACAGTAGAGGTAAAGTATGCATGAATTTGCCTCGGTTGTTAAAAAGTGCATTAAGGGTGACATTTGCTACTTACTTGTCCATTTGGCATGTATAAATCTGCAAAGATACACACCCTGATCAAAAGGGTAATTAGACAAGGAGATATGATAGTGATGTCTCAGCATTTATCCTTGAGGAGAGGAAGATGTATTCATTATTACATGGGTTTAACCTTGTTCAATGAGTAATTGCACTACCTTTAAAACAGTTACATAGGGTTGAATGGAGTCCTTTCTGTTTGAGTGTAAATATGACATTCATTAATACAGTCAAATCTCCTGCTTGTAATGAACCGGTCAGTTATATTCCACTCATCAGCCTCACAATGATGAGGATCATTATGTATTGTCAAAAGAATCAGCACACGGCATTCATAATCCCAAAGCGTCACTGGAGTAACAATGTTAATAAGCAGATAAATTAAGCTGCTTTTGAGTATCCATTAAGAATGTCAAGCTGCACCACTGTATGTTTTGCCTTTGTTAATGGATTGGGTGACTAAAAGCAATTTGCAAGAGACTTGAGCCCATAAATAATAAGGGAAAAAAAATGGCAGGCTTAAAAAATATGTATCTAATAAATTGTGAAGTAGCAAACAGAGAAAGAGGGGATCAGTGGGTCAATTTCCATGCCACTAAAAGGGAATTCTCACATTATGAGTAAGATGAACACGTACTGTTTTCTAGTAAATCAACTTCCACATTTGTACACAGCAGAGGAACACACTAGCTAGAACAGTGTTTCTCAACCTTGACAACGTGAAGATGTCCTGACTTCAACTCCCAGAATTCCGGACATCTTCAAGTTGCCAAGGTTGAGAAACACTGAGCTAGAAGCTCATGCTCATTTGATATTTTACAATGACTCTTCAGGATTGTATTGCATGCTCACTGTGCACAGAACAGCTTAGGCCCATTGATAACGAAAGAGGTGTCTTTGTAAAATTATGTGCATGCATCTGTTCAGCAAAAATGTCATAGCTGAGTCTTTTGTTGTTGTTATTGTTCACTATTTCTATGTGTTGATTTAATATATAAAGAGCCAAGGTGGCGCAGTGGTTAGAGTGCAGCACTGCAGGCTACTTCAACTGACTGCAGTTCTGCAGTTCGGCTGTTCAAATCTCACCGGCTCAAGGTTGACTCAGCCTTCCATCCTTCCGAGGTGGGTAAAATGAGGACCCAGATTGTTGGGGAAAATATGCTGACTCTGTAAACTGCTTAGAGAGGGCTGAAAGCCCTATGAAGCGGTATATAAGTCTAACTGCTATTGCTATTGCTATAAGGTTTATATATAAAAAAGGAAAAAGGTACAATTTAGGAGATAACGTGATATAGCAAGGGAGAAACAGAGGAATTAAAGTTCTTAGGTTAAGGGAAGAACCGGGGTATTTTTGTATCACTTTTGAGTAATAAACGGAATGCTTTAGAAAACAGTTGACTAAAATGAAGCTAATATATTTGAATCATTTTAAGAAAATTTGGAAGTAATCATACATTCCTGTGCATGCATATTCGAACCAAGCCATGAGAAGGTGGGGGAGGGATTAATACCATGTAAATAAAGATAGGATTATACCTTCAAGATTACATTTAAATCTCCAGTACATTTTAAATTAGTGGGTATATCAATCACAGAATACAGTGTAGGTGATGCTCATTTATTCATTCAGTTACATAATTTGTTTTTCTCCACCTTCTTTCAATTAGAATGAGTGTTGAAGTCCAGGAGCAGCAACCTTTCAAACATATATTACAAATGAAAAGTACAAAAAATTAAAATGATTATTAATATTAATTGGCAGTTAAAAGACTGGCAAAGGGTAGGGAGTGGGTTTTATTAAGGTAGGGAAAGGAGGACTAAAAGATCTGAGAATAACACATAAGCTCCTCATACTGTTGTGACATCTTCATAATTCCCTCTTCTGCTCACCTTAATGCTCAAATAAATTTGTAACAGAAGAGGCATTTATGCAGAGTCGAACCCTAAGCTATTTAGGGCTCTAGAGTTAAAAAGGAGTCCCTGCAGATTTTATTCTGCTAGTCATTGCCAACTATAGAGGGAGGTGCTCATCTCCATTTCAAGGCCATTGAGCCAGAGCAGACCAAAGACATTTCCATGGTCATGTGGCTAGCATGACATCACAGAGTGCTGTTACCTTTCCACCAAAGGGGTACCTATTTATCTATTTACATTTGCATGTTTTCAAACTGCTAGGTTGGCAGGAGCAGGGATGAAGATGGGAGTTCACTCTATAGCGTGGCACTCAGGTCTCGAACCTGAGCTGCCAGTTTGCCCATAATGAATGCAGGTCTGTTAGTAAATGCATGATGTGAATCTTATACCATGCATCAACTAGCCTAACTTTTAAATCAACTGAATTTTTTCCCAGTTTTAAGGATAGCCTTAAGTAGATTGTATTGAAAGAATCAAGATAAGATGTAGCCATAGTCAACTGTTGTGGCCCAGCAGGAGCCGTTGGAGCTGCCACCAGCGAGGACCTCTATGAGTCGGCTCTGGAGGATGTGGAGGACCCTGGACAGGAGGCGCCTGAGCCTTGGACCAGTGGGGAGGAGACAAGGGAGTGTGATCAAGATGTCAGCAGTGGGGAGGAGCCAAGGGAGTTGTTCATGGCATAGGACAGCTAATAGGCGTAAGGAACAGTTGTGCAGTTACAGGAGGTAATTGCACTCAGTTGGTGGTAATTAGGCTCCTCTCAAGACTATAAAAGGAATGCTTGTGCACACACCTCTTTTGCAGGAGTCAACATCATTCCTAATGCTGGAGAAGCTGTTATCTGTCAAAGTCTGAGTTGCTGCCAAGGATCTTATCTGTTTGTTATGCTTGGCTTTCAGCTACTGAGGTTTTGGTTTCTTGCTAATAAAGTGCTATGACATTCCAGTTAAGCTTGTCTCGGCATTCGTAACTGGAGGGAGGAGGGGGTCAGAACAGTCAACTGTGGTCAAATGCAGCTAACTCAAAGAACAGTTGCAGCTCCAGTTGCCTTCTGTGCTTCATAACCAGTGGTACTTGGTATCATTGGTACAAAGAACGTTGCTATCGTGCTGCCTCAGTCATTATCCTCTGATGCAGAAGGCACAGGAGCTATCGCTAATCCACAGGAAGCAGCAAGCCAAATCTGGTACTATGCAAAATTCACCTCGATTTTTCTTCCTCCTGCCCAAATCTACCCCACAACAATTGCCATGCTCCATTTGCTATTTACTTTAATTAACTTTTTGAACCAGCTTATTAAGCTAGTGCAATTAAAATAAATGCCTGGGATGGGTGAATGTGATCACTGTTATGTACAGAATTACCCTGTGATATAAAAAAAGGAGAGTGTGTTTTATGCCTCACAGTCTAAATTCAAACATTTCAGGCCCAATTCATTCAGGGCAAATCTTTGATCTCAGTAGAAAACAGAGAAGAACTTGCAGGACAGGGAAGAGGGAGTGACCTTGCTTTAAAAAAAAAAAGAGAAATGAAAGGGAGAGAAAGGAAAGGAAATGATTGGGGCAGTAAAGAAACTGAGACTAGTGTAATGGACTGTGTGAATAACCTTGGAAGAAAAAAAGGAAGATTCTTAGCCAGAGTAATGGTCTGAAATGAAATATTTCCGCTCACAGAAGAAATAAGGATGGAGACAGTGTTTCAGAAAGGATCCTTCCTAGTTCTCTGCAAGGTAGAGGCATGGGAAGGGAGAAGTGCTTTCAGCTTTGCAAGATTCTGTTACTGTAATATTATAATAAAGAGCCACGGTGGCGCAGTGGTTAGAAAACAGTATAGCAGGCTAATTCTGCTGACTGCCAGCAGTTCGATTTTCTCTGCCTCAAGATTGATTAGGCCTTCCATTCTCACGAGGTCGGTAAAATGAGGACTTAGATTGTTGAGGACAATATGCTATCTCTGTAAACAGCTTAGAGAGGGTTGTAAAGCACTGTGAAGTGGTATATAAGTTAAGTGCTCTGGCTAGTAAGTGCTCTAACTCAGTGTTTCTCAACCTTGGCAACTTGAAGATGTCTGGACTTCAAGTCCCAGAATTCCCCAGCCAGCGGATGCTGGCTGGGGAATTCTGGGACTTGAAGTCCAGACATCTTCAAGTTGCCAAGGTTGAGAAACACTGCTCTAACTATAAAGGTAGTGTTATTATTCATGGCTTTGGTTTCCTATCTGGAATACCTTGGCACTAGGCAGAAACAGAAACTTTGGAGTGTTAAACATTTAATTACATAATTAAATAGATTTAAATAATTAATTGTGATAATTTAATAATGTAATAATTACATCTGATTTAATTCATCTTGATTGTTTAATTATAGGATTTCAAATCAAGAAGAGGGAACAGCAAAAACATTGCGGTTTAAGCAGGTTTTCAGATGTAAATACAATTGCATCCAGGAAGTCAGGGAATTCTTTCTTTTTCTTTCTTTTTAAATATTTCACTTTAATGTGTTTTAATTGTCTTCTTAAGACAATTAACTACCATAAGAATCACCTCTCAAAATTATTTTGTATATAATCAGCAATGGGATTTACTTACCTTCCCTATTGGTCCACAAATGTGAGTCCATATGCCACATATGCACTCAAGCACAATGCTTTCACATTATTTTGGGGTTAGTGGGTGGATCCTCCCACAGCTGCAGCTACAGGTTCGCCCGAACCAGAGAGAAACGGAGAGAATACAATACCACCTCTGTATATAATTCAGAAGTAAGCCCTATTCAGTTCTAATTTTTCCACCCAAAATATATATAGGAGTACAGCTTGAATGGAGATTTTCCAGGGTAGACTTTAAATTACAACTTATCTTCATCCCCCTCACCTTTTCATTCACAAGTGTGACTTTTGATACATTTCTAATGCCATCAAAGCAAATCATGTGAATCTGGATATAATTGATGTTCTGCCTATTGAAGTTCATACAGTTATAACTTCAAAACAGATTTATATGCATTTTCCATATACGTACGTTAAGCTGATGCACCATTTTAATAACTATCCAGTTCTAATTGAAAGAAAAAAAATTAATTGTAGATACTAATCTGCATTTGAATTTCAATGCACATCTTAAAGTGCTAATGCCTAATTTACTGATGAAATGCTTGTTAAAAACATGGAACACAATAAAAACAAATTAAATGCAGAGACACAAAGTAGTCATTGCATACATACAACATGTGGGTGTGCATTTGTGTATATTATATGTGATTTATGCAGTGAAGCGTAGGTATGGATTTTGTATTAAGTCAAAGTCTAACTCACACATTTCATATATAATTCTAGGATATGCTCAACCACTAACATCAAATGCTAACTTTGCTTCTGGGGCATTAAATGTAGCTATCGTAAATTAATTACATTTTGGGATTAAACAACAGTGAGAATAAAAAGATTATTTTAAAAAAAAACCCAATTCTGCTGATCAGCTTTCCAAAATTGGAACACAGAATTTGTTTTTCCCCCTAAAGGTTCTTCCTGTGTATACTCTCTGTGAATTGGTTTCAAGGCATTGAAAGAATCACTATGTTTCACTGCCTCTGTTTCTTTGTCTTCTTTCTTGGTGAGAGCTCCCACTGTGTTTAAGAAGGTTGGTGTATATTTGGGTTGTGTCTAGTTTCAAAGAAAGCTGAATTGGGAAAAAAAAACCACAACCAAAACAAAAAACAAGAACTTCCTGATTCAGAACCTAGTCACACAGCCTATCAGCTCCATATTGTGGCAATCACAAGTACCTGCAGATGTGGAGGTCAGCATGTAGCATTTGCCTGCTATCTCTGAGTATTTGCATTGCCTCTGGAATCACGGCAATGGTGGGTTCCTACTGGTTCAGACTGGTTTGGTTGAACTGGTAGTGGTTTGGTGGCCTGGGTCGCTGGAACCGGCAGTGACCCAGGCCTGCTACGCCCCTGAACTGGTTCTCCAGGTTGAGCCATAGATGCTGCCATCTTGGTTTTTGCATCTGCGTATGCACAGAGCAATTTAAATTGTGCAGTGCACATCAAGCGCACACGGCGCAGCCATGAGCAGACCAGCAGTAGTGACTGCCAGCCCGGAACCCAACCCTGAATTACAGGTGTCACTTTATTTCCAACGTACACTACAGAACCACAATGGCAGAGTCCATCACCATCTTCTTCATATTTGTGAGCTTCCAAGCATAACAGTGCACGCTACAGAATGTTAGAGCAGATGGCTGCTCTCTGCAGATTTCTTGCCCGTATTAGATCTTCCTAGGATGTCTTCACCACTTCTCACTTTTTTTTTCCACATAGCAGCAAGGTGCAATAACTGAAAAAGATGGCACAGACTTCCACAAACGTCTTTTAAGGCAAGCACAAGTTTTATCAATGAGCTGGATTTTAAGCACCTTATATTATATGTGGAGGTGGTTAAGAACGTGTTGTTTGTTTCCACTGACACATTATGAATGCATCCTTGGGTATCTCAGATGCATGTAGTGAAGTCGGAATATTTATGCTTGAGGTTCCGAACAACAAAATGTTGGTGAAAGGGGAAGATTTGCCCTTTATAAGGAAATGGTCAGAATTGTACAATCCATATTCTCAAAGCTTTGCATTCTCTTTCTTAAAGCACCCCCAAAGGAAGAAAGATGGTGTGAACAAAACCCCTGGCAATAAAAGAAAATAGGGCAAAAGGAAGCCTAGCTATGAAGCAGTCATGTTCTGCAATGGAGGAGAATGGATATGTGGGAGGGAGGGATGTACATCATTAGTCACAATTCTCAAAGGTGCCTTTACAGGCAAGTGATAGGAAAATGAGCAGCGAACCCTGGAAACCTCAGCTGGCAGTAAAAGGGGTGCATTTTTGTCATTACATGGGAGGTGAGCCAGGTCAAGAACAAAACTGTGACAAGAGAGATTTCTGTTGTTATTACTAAAAGCTTGTTCACAGGGTGCCTCTGGCTCCCAGCATTGTCCCACTTTTAATGCAAATGAGATTTTTCCCCCCCCCTCCATACTATTTGCCAGTGATTCTTGCAATCTTGAAAGCACTATTTAAATTGCTACCATACAATATACAATTTTTATAGGCATCTTTATGTGATTTGACAGGGGCTAAAAGAGAGTAATTTGGATCCAGACGCTGCTGGATATTTTTTTCCTTTTCTTTCTTTTTTCCCCATTTTTTAACTAAGTCGTCTATTGTGTCGCAATTCTCTTTTACATAATTTGTTTTACCCTGAAGTCATTTGGGATAAAAGGGGGTTGGATCTTTCACATATATTTTTGACTGCCTGAAGTAACCATGATGGGAAAAGCTGTCAATACTAATTCAGAATTCTGAGAAGTCTTAGATCTCTCAGCTTTTAATAGTTTTTGAATATAGGAAGCAATGGTACCAATTGAACTGCTACATCTGGGCTGCAAAAATCCATATCACCATTAAAGGTAAAGGTTCCCCTTGCATATATGTGCTAGTCGTTCCTGACTTAGGGGACGGTGCTCATCTCCATTTCAAAGCTGAAGAGCCAGTGCTGTCCAAAGACATGTCCATAGTCATGTGACCAAAGATGGTCCCTATTTTTCTACTTGCATTTTTAAATGGTTTCAGACAGCTAAATTGGCAGAAGCTGGGACAAGTAATGGGAACTCACTTCCTTACACGGCGCTAGGGATTCGAACTGCCGAACTACAGACCTTTCTGTTTGACAAGCTCAGTGTCTTAGTCACTGAGCCACCACGTCCCTATAAGTATGACCCAGTAGTGGGATTCAAATAATTTAACAACCGGTTTTCTGCCCTAATGACCAGCAGAGTAGGTGGAGCTTGGTGGTCATGTTACTGGGTGGGCATGGCCAACTCAACATCACTTACGTTGATGGGCGCTTCACCTTAGCTGTTACAATGTAATAAGGATTAACCAGAGAGTCAGTTTCTGTAAACAGGGCAATAAAGATTAGGCTAGAAATAACACCAGAATGTTTCCTTCCTGCCTTCCTTACAGGATTAGCCCTGTAAAGTGGAAAAAAAACCAAAATGAGATTTCTTCAACAACCGGTTCTCTGAACTGCTTGGAAAGTTACCAACCGGTTCTCCCAAATTGGTATGAACTGGTTGAATCTCACCACTGGTATGACCATTAGTAGGTGATAAAGAGAAGCCACAAGCTTGCTAGCTGGATCTGGAACAAGAATGAGAGGTAGGTAGGTAGGTAGGTAGGTAGGTAGGTAGGTAGGTAGGTAGATAGATGATAGATAGATAGATAGATAGATAGATAGATAGATAGATAGATAGATAGATAGATAGATAGATAGATGTAGATACAGATACAGATACAGATACAGGTGATATAGATAGAGATATAGATATAGGTATAGTATAGGTATAGGTATAGGTATAGGTATAGGTATAGGTATAGTATAGATAGATATAGATAGATATAGATATAGATATAGATAAGATATAGATATAGATATAGATATAGATATAGATATAGATATAGATATAGATAGATATAGATTAGATATAGATAGATATGATATAGATAGATATAGATATAGATAGTACTAATGGAGAAGATTTAAAATGCCCCCCCCCCTTCTATATGTATCCTTCTTATGATCTTGGCAGAGAAAGTGAGCAGAATATACCCACCTGCTGTGATACAGCCAGGCCCCTGAGTTAACTACCTTCCCCATAGTTCATACTTTCATTGCCAAATGTTGCTCTCTTATCTCCACAGTCTAATGAATGGGAAGTTCTGGATATAAAGAGGGAGGGAGAAAGAACTATTCTCCTTTTCCCAGCAGGGAAACTATTATTTCCAGAAACAGCATTTCTGGTATCTCCCAAACCAGAATAGAAGGGTTTTTTTTGATCATAGACAGATTATTTTCTCTTCCTGAGGGAGATTGTTTCATGTTCTTCTCCTTGCCCTGGGAGTTTCTTCCTCTGCCTTCAAGGGGTTTTGTCTTTGCCCAGCCTCTTTTATTTTCTTACCTCATAGGATGGTTTACTTAGCCCCAATGCTCCTGGTCTAGTTTCCAAACAGACT
This sequence comes from Thamnophis elegans, assembly GCF_009769535.1. Classification (NCBI taxonomy): domain Eukaryota; kingdom Metazoa; phylum Chordata; class Lepidosauria; order Squamata; family Natricidae; genus Thamnophis; species Thamnophis elegans. The sequence continues at coordinate 12,558,016 of NC_045541.1, read as the reverse complement.
GAATAAGGAACTCCATCTCATTTTGTGATGCTCTTTGATTAAGAATTACCACTGGAAGCGGCACATTAACACGGATTCTTGTGAACATCAGCATTCTCATTGTGTGCCAAGATTTTCATCCTGAAAATTGTATTCTGTTGTTTGTTCAAAAGCTGGTGAGTGTGGAATATTCCCCCTATATTTCTTGTTTAGTGCCTCTACCCAACAGATGGAACTTTATGCCATGCCGCATTAGGCTACTGTTAAATTTTAATTTCAATTAATGGTCTTTACACTCTTTCTTTACTCACCAGGGATATTTCATGCATTCATTTCCCTTCTAATTAGTTCTTATTGCTGAATTCATTCTGAATCTCCGGAAGTCATTAGATTCTTAAACATTCACAGCTAAATTTACTGGCTTTAATAAAAATTAATTAGTACTTCGCAGGAGAAAAAAAGGAATAAGCCTGAATTTGATTCACTTTGCATTCTCATGTGACCGCATTGTTTGGTATCCTGTTGTGAAATTTATGTTTACCTCACCTTATTTGTCTTATAGGAGCAGTCCAGTGCTTTGCCTCTTCAGTGATAAAATCCATAATACATCATGATCTCTGGAGAAAAACATATTCTATCTGGATCATTATTGAGAAATACTCTGTCCCATAGATTTCTCTGGAATATGTTGCAGACTGATATAGCCATGCTTCAGGCATATCTGTCTAAGGTATTACCATAAGAAAATGTCTTAGTTTTTTTTTAATATTGTAATTTATTAAATAATAACAGCAAATGAGTGGAAACCTCAGTGGGAACTTTCCTTCCTTGATTAGCTCCATGTCAAGCTAATCAGGAGATTCACATAGTTCTAATGAGCATAAAGATTTATTGTAAGTTTAAGCTCTCTACAAGAATCTGAGCTACTAACAGTCAAAGGAAATTATCAGGAGTTAAGAATAGAAAGGAATTGAAGGTGGCTGGATTAGATCTCTTGTGGGCATACAGGGACTCATGACTGATGATGCATTTGATCCCTCCCTTGGACTCAGCCTGCTCATCAGTGGTGGGTTTCAAAAATTGTTCGAACCTACTCTGTGGGTGTGGCCTCCTTTGTGGAGTGGCTTGCCACCCATGTGACCGGATGGGAGTGGTTTGCCGCCCATGGGACCAGATGTAAAGATGCCGACGACACTTGTCAGAACCACCTTAAA